>NC_135485.1:13622539-14234029 GCF_052094955.1 Ictidomys tridecemlineatus
GTTATATTCTTTATATTTCTTATGTCAATCTGTTTATGTATGTCACTTGACAAAAAAGAGGCAAGTCAGTTAAAAAAATTATCTACCTTTAGAAAAACATATATATATGAGAGAGAGAGAGAGAGAGAGAGAGAGAGAAAGATTGGCAAATCTTTTGAAAATACTGAAATTTAAAAATGAAAGTAAAGAATGGGAATATTGAATGACAAAATGGAGACAGAAATGATGATAATATAAAAATATAGGATATAAATATCCATATTTTCCAAAGGTGGGTCATTTGCAAATTTGTCTCTGGTTTCTGGTACCAAAAGTACATGAGAAAACATGATCTACACAATAATTCAGAGCCCATTACATAAAATAAAATGAGTAATCTGTAAAATAAAAACTTAATGTATTAACGATGCTCTTGCAAGGTTGCAAAGGAGACGAGAGGGAGACCTGGTTGTACCCCACACAGCTATTTGTCTCTCTGGGGCCCCCTATTCCTCAGTGGTCCATGGGCATTGAGCTCCTTAGACTGCCCACACCTAGGTAACTGGAAACTTGTTAATCACCTTCCACTAGGTCCTGCTTAGTAAAAACCACCCCTCATGTTGTACTGTCTTAGAGCAGCAGTTGGTTTTCCCTGACATTGGATGGTGGCTTCCAGAGGTTGCTGCAGCTGTTCTTCACCTGCCCTCTCTCTCAGGTCCCAGACAGAAGATGCAACCCCTATATGGATGTTGCCACTTTTGAGACATAAAGAAAGAATAAGAGAGATGCCAAAATATACAGCATCTAAAAGTTCCATTCAAAATTGTCATGGTCCCATGTTATGGTATACAGCCTGAACACGGGCATGGTTGTGTGTACTCCTCACACAGAAGGCCTCTCAAGAGATAGGATATGGGGAATGATGGAGGGTGTGTTTAGGAGCACAGCAGTGGATATATATAGTCCATGCCATTTAATTTTTTGTCTTTTTTATCACGTTTTGATAAATTAGGCAAACTTCTTTTTGTTCCTCTTCTTTTTATAAAATTTATGTATGTATTTATTCTAATTTGTTATATAAGACAAAAAAGCACATTTTAATTCATAGTATACTTATAGATCACACATTTTCATTTCTCTGTACACAGTTACACCATTCGTGTCTTCATACCTGTACTTAGGGTAACGAAGTCCATCTCATTCCACCATCTTTTCTATCCCCATGCCCCCTCTCTGCCCCTCCCTTCCCCTCTCTCCCCTTTACCCTCTCCAAAATTCCTCCATTCCTCCCAAGCTCCCCCCAAGCCCTATTAGATTTCAGTTTTCACATACCAGAGAAAACATACGGCCTTTGTTGTTCCTTTTCTTTTTATGTTTTCCCCAATTTTTCTTCCATATTTCCCCAAATTTTCCTCCAGATCCAGGTTAATTTATCAAGATGCATTAGTAAGCAATATAATGAAATTTTGTTAAAGGGATAAATTATTTGGAAAGATGTAATACTTTTACTAAGTTGTCTTCCTATGCAAGAACAGTCTCTCTCCCTTTTGTTATTAATTATTTTGATGGTTAATTAATTTTTTTCACATTGTTCCCTTTGTGTATATGTGTGCACAGGGCTTTAAACATACTAACTGCTTGCCCTACCACAAACATACACTGTAGACCATGCTGTGCACATTTTTTTGAAATTATTGCTTAGTGTTTAATTTTCTCTTTTTTTCTATTATGCATCTGATTCTCTTCATTCAATATGTTTAAATTATTTTCAATTTTATAACAGAAGATTTATTATTGAGGAATTTCTGAACTCCTTCAACAATCTTGGTTAGAATGATTATGTCATTTCATTGCACAAAGCTAGGGTTTGAATTCCTCCATTCTAATAGATACTATTTTTGTCTTTGCAGTTATAATGCTAAGCAGTTAAATTATTTAAATATGAGTGGTGACTAAAAACTTCCTTTAATTATTTTATTTTAATTAATTAATATTATTTTAGTGTTCCACAATTAAATTCCATTGTGATTCTGGATTTAGGATTTTTCATTCTCTAATATTGAGAAGGAATTATCTTCTTATCCCTATTTTAGTACAGATTTAACAGGGAGTATTTAATTGTATGAAAATATTTGATTTTATCTAAGCAATTATATATTTTTTTTATTTTTATCCTGTGCAGAATATGATATATATTTCTGATAACTGGATTTCAAGTTTAATTCAAGATATTTTTCTTCCAGTGTTTCATTGATTACAACTTCATATCTACTTGGTTTCTTACACTGGTTTTTAAATTTTATTATTTATATATTTAATTAGTTTATTTTAGTTATACATAATATTAGGGTTCATTTTGACATTATTATACAAATATGGAATATAATTTGCTCCAATTCAATCTCCATTATTCTCTCTTTCCTTCCCACAATCCCTCTCCCTTTTTCTTTTCTTCTACTCTATTGATTTTTCTTTTTTATTTATAGATTCTTTTTAAAATTAGTGCATTATAGATATACATAAAGGTGAGATTCACTGAGGTATATTCATATAAGTATACACGAAAGTTTGGTCAGATTCATTTCACTGTTCCCCCCTTTTCCTGGACCCCACCCCCATCCTGGCTCAATCCCCTTTTCTACTCTACTCATCTCTCTTCTGTTTTCATGGAAACCTCCTTCTTCTGCTTTTTTCTTTCTTTCTCTTTCTTCTTCAAACTAATTTTTGTCTAGTTTCCACATACCAGAGATAATATTTGACCCTTGACATGGGCATTGCTTATTTCACTTAGCATTCTATTCTCCAGTTCCATCCATTTACCAGCAAATGCCATGATTTCATTCTTCTTTATGACTGAGAAATACTCCATTGTGTATATATACTCCATTTTACTTATCCATTCATCTGTTGATGGGTACTTGGGTTGTTTCCATAGCTTGACTACTGTGAATTGCACTGCTATAAACATTGATGCAGTGAAACTCTACCAATATTTATAACCCTAAAAGGCTTTAGATATTTCGTATTTATGTAACAAGGAATGAGATAGCTAGTTCCATTCCTATTTGTTTGAGGAATCACCATACTGCTTTTCTAGAGTGATTATCCTCATTTTCAGTCTCACCAACATGTATGCACCTTTTCCCCCACATTATTTCTAACATTTATTATTTTTATTCTTAATGATTGTCATTCTGAATGGAATGAGATGTAATCTTGACACAGTTTTAATTTCTATTTCCTTGATTGCTAGAGATGTTGAACATTTTTTCACATATTATTGGCCATTTGTATTTATTCTTTTGAAAAGTCTCCATTTAGTTCTTTTGTCCATTTATTAACTGTTGTTTTGTGTTATAATTTTTGAGATTTTATATATTCTAAATATTAATCCCCTGAGAAACAGGTGGAAATTATCTTCTTCCATTCTATAGGCTGTCTATTCACACTTCTGTTTCCTTTGCTGTGAAGAAAGTTTTTAATTTGCTGTACAGAAACTTTTAAAATTGATGCCATCCACTTATTGATCTTGTGTTAATGTCTTGAACTGTAGGAGTCTTGTGAAGGAAGTTGATGTATATACCAATATGTCGCAGTTAAGCTTATATTTTTATCTAGAAGTTTCAGAGTTTCTGGTCTGATTCCTAGGCCTTTGATCCACTTTGATTCAACTTTTGTGCAAGAGAAGGGGATCAAGTTTCATTCTACAAATAAGATATCCAGTTTTCCCTCTGCCATATGTTAAAAAGACTCTCCAAAGTGTTTTTGCCATCTCCATAGAGTATAAGATGGCTGTATCTATGTGGGTTTGTCTTTATGTCTTCATGTCTGTTTTGAAGACAATACTTTGTTATTTTTTTGTGAGTGTGTGTTCTATTTATTTTATTTATTCTAATTTGTTATAAATGACAGCAAAGTGCATTTCATAATTCATAGTATGTATATACAGCACAATTTTTCATGTGTCAGGTTGCACACAAAGTAGAGTCATCCCATTCCTATCTCCATACATGTCCTTGGGGTAATGTTGTCCACCTCATTCCACTGTATTTCCTACCCCCATGTTCCCTCTCCTCCCTTGCTCCCCTTTGCCCTATATAAAATTCCTCCTTCCTCCCATGCCCCCCATCCCCATTATATAACAGCATCTTTATATCCAAGAAAACATTTGGCATTTGGTTTTCTGGGATTGGCTTGCTGCCCTTAGCATTATATTCTTCAATTCCATCTACCTTGTTATTTTTGAACTGGAGTTTCTCCCCATCAGGACATAGATTAAGGCCTTTAATCTCTATTTACAACTTTGTAAAGATCAAATAGACTAGACAACTTTGAATGCAAATATCACATTTATAGTAAGAAGCATTTCATTTTTATTTATTTATTTTTTTTACTTGTAGGGCACAGTACCTTATTTTGTTTATTTTTATGTGGTGCTAAGGATAGAACCCAGTGCCTCACACATGCCAGGCAAGTCCTCTATCACTGAGCCACAACACCAGTCCTATGAAGCATTCCCTTTGAAAATTGTTCTAGATAATAGTGAAATATGATGAATAGGGGTAGGGCAAATATGTAGTGAGGAAAAATAATCAGATAGTTTTACATTTTTGTCACTACTAGAGTCCACATTGTAAATTTTTTATAGTTAATTAATATTTGTTCTTCCAGAGAAAGTTAATTCCTGAGAGGGTTGGAAACCACATAACTAGTATAACTTTTCTTCTAATAACAGAGCTCAACAGAACTCAGATTAAGCCTCATTGGGCTGTGTTTTGCATTTTTTTGTTCATTAGACCTTAAAGGATCTCAGCTATTGTCTCTTATCTGATCATTTTTGTGTCATGGGCTTTCAAAATAATTCATAGCTCTCATTATCCATCTTCAATGTGTCATGAACAATTGACAACATATATGTAATAGAGCCTCATTATTAAGAAAGAAATGAGTGTGATTAAGTGTGGATTACAATGCAACTCTAAGCACATGGGTCCCGAGTCATTTGAACTCCTAGTCCTTTTCCCTTAATCCCTTACTCCTTATTCTCTTTTCTGATATTACAGTGTGTCTTGCCATCTTTCTTCTGCCCTGAATGATCTCAAGATGCATCTCTTGCTCTCACTCCATTGGATACTGCCACTGGTCTTCTCATTGTTTCTAACACAGTCAAACCCTTAGCCTGGAATAGAGGTTCCTCTCCACCAAGTGACTAACTCTTTGCTTCTTTCCCAAAGGACAAGCTGTATCTTCCTGCATTTATAAGCTCTTCTATCAAGAAATTAATTGTTTTCCTCTGGAGCAGTGGCAGAGAACAATAAAACGACAGCTTACAATCAAAAGTCTTCCTTTTTCACAACACTAAATTGGTTTTACAGGAGTAGCTTAGGCACTTTGCCAGCAATTGCCATATGGAAGTATTTTTTGAATACCTGCCATATTCGTGGTCTCTGCAATTTCTGAATATCTGCTATAAACACTGGTGCCTTTCTTTTGTTTCATAATCTTAATTTTTCAATGCCTAATTATAAAGCCCATTTTTCTTTCACTATTTTTTTTGATAGTATGCCCAGGTCTTCATGCAAGGATTGGACAACATATCCATAAGGATATGCTAGTAGTCCCAAAGTGGACTTGCCATCTTTTTTTCCATATATATATATATATATAAGAAGACAGATAAACACACACACACAAATATATTTGTGTGTGTGTTTATCTGTCTTCTGTCTTTAGAGGAACATAACTATCTTCAAAATCATTGCTGCCTTTTAGAACTACTCTAAGTATTTATGTATTATCAATATAATATAGATATATTGACTCAGAGTAGCTGGACCAACAAAGGTTAATATGGAATCTAGCTCTGCCAGGTCTAGGTTTAATCTGATAATAACATGGCCTTACTCTTGGAAAAACACAGAGTTTAAAGAACACTTTCACAGAAATGATCTCATTTGATCTTTACAAGAGCACAGCAAATTGTACTTTATTTTACAGGGGAAAATCTAAGTAAGGCTCAAAGAAACTAAATGGCTTGCACAAGTGAGTGCACAACTGGGTTTTCCCTCAGGCTTTCTGTATCTCATTACTAAAATAATTCAACTCCCAAATTGAACTTTGAGACAAGTAGACATATTCTTCACATGTTCAGCTATTTCTTATTTGAAATTAGAATATATTTTATTTTGTCTTATTTTTTAAGTCAACTTATTCTTCTCTTCTCAAACATTTTTATCTTTGTATTGTTAACATTCTCCTGGAAATCTGTGGGTGAGCTTTAACTCTGCTCTCAACCCTTCCCCTCACACCCACAATAACTTTTCCAATCTTTATTCTTTTTCTCCTGAACATTCCTTGACTTTGTATCCTTACCCAGCATCCTTCTTTCCATTAGTTCTAGTTCTGAACTGTGTAACTTCTCACACGAATCCATGTACAGTCTTCCCATCCTATCTCCTTCTCTTCAAAGATTTCTGCCACAAACAGAGCACAGTCAAAGCATGTTAGGATTCATGCAAGATCAATTATGAAGGGACCTCTTTCTACTTCTGCAATCTCATCATTTCCTATTTCCTGCCTCATGGTTTATAATTAGGACCTGGAATTGCTTATCTTTCCTCAGTTCTGCAAGCTCTATGTTATCTGGAACTTTTCTGCATGCTGCTCTTTGTTGGAAAATGTTTCTCTGTCTTCTCCACTTGCCTCCTCCAACTATGTTCACACATGGCCTTCACTAATGCCTGCAACTTCTGTGTAGAGGAACCTTCTTGCTAGGTCCACAATGCCACAATATGATACCTGTACGTCTATTACTACATTCACAGCATTGCTTTTTAAGATATATTTTAATTGATTGACACTACGTATTCATTTACTTAACAGATAATGAAGTGTTCATGTCAGTAATATTGTCTGTTTGTACATTTTCTCCTCTGATTAAGACACAAGCTTTCTAAGGGGATTTTTTTCATTGACTCCTTACTTCATCCAGTACATTAAAAGGAATTCTTTTGGACAGAAAGTAAAGCCACTTATTTGCACTTATCTACTTTATTATATAACCTACAAATAGGAACCACTACTGTGTACATAACTGTGTACACTACTGTGAACATAACTATATTCATATTCACATACTGTGTACACTACTGTGTACATAACTATGTTCATAATTCTACAAATACAAAGTGACATGTATGCATGTGCTTGCCCACATACATACAGGCATGACACACATATACATAATTATGAGTGTATGTATTTATGTGCTTAATCTCTTTCTCTCTCTCTCTCTCTCTCTCTGTGTGTGTGTGTGTGTGTGTGTGTGTGTGTGTGTGTCTCTAAGCAAGAGATTCCCTTGATTGAATTTCATGTTTGGAATATGGGAGAAATGTGTTACATAAAACTCAACATTTGACTCTAAACCAAAACACTACCTAAGGACTATGCTGTGCAGGCAGAGGAAATGTGTGAGTGGGAATAAGTAGTGAAAGGATGAAGAGGCCTGTGCTGCGCTGGACTCCCAGCCATGCTCAGGCCAGCATGATGTCTAGGAGTGTGTAGTGAGGTCAGGCGGTACACGGGGGTGACATGTTTTCACTATCTTCTCCCTCACCTTGCTGTGTAGTTTTCCAGAGTGTAAATGAAATAATGAAGGTTGGAAGGACAAAACCTTTGGAAAATTCCTGTGAGACCTGCGATCTGTGCTCTGAGATTAGCAACCACATAAGAAGAAGGTGTAACATGCATCCAATGTAGCACACAGACACATTCATTACAGGGTTTTTAAAGTATAAATTAAATAAGTAGTAGTGATTCAGATATTATAATTTTTAATATTAGTCATATTACTAATCAAGGAGTTAGAGTCCTTAATATCTGAGAAAATTTGTGTTTTTTTTAGGGTGAAACTTGACCACAATGTTTCATTTTCCCATTGAAGATAAAGGTATATAGGCTCCTTGCACTGCATGAAATTTTGCTAATATCTTTTGAGAAAATAATTATAATTCAGTAACCATGAGGACATACACACACACACACACACACACACACACACACACACACACTCCTATTCATAAATATCATAATATGTGTAATTCCACACATTTACATATAAATGTAAATGATGCATGTATATATATGTTTACATATGTATATGTATGTGTTTATGTGTGTGTATATATGCATGTGTCTGTATATATAATGTGTGTGTGTATATATATATGTATATCAACCACATGAACAAGAGCCATGACACAATTCTACTGCTTTATTGCTATTTCCCTGAATGTGGAATGTGATTGACTCACTGAACAATTAACAAAACAATGGTTTTTGTCTTTCCAACCTTCATCATATCACTTACACTTAAAGGGAAATAGTTCATAATATTTTTTCTATTTTATTATTATATTTTATATTTTATGATATTATGTATATTCTAATAACATATTTTTAATCTGCCTATCAATTAAATCATTTTTATACCTTCTTCTATGTTTGAATTTTACTTAAAGTATGCAACACAACATCCTTTTATGCTATTTCTAGTCTGTGTGTATGGTGCTGTTTAAGAGAATGAGCCTGGACCCCTATTGTCTTTTTTCATATGTGTGGGTAGGACCTACACAGATACAGGGTAGTATTTCTGCTTTCTAAAACCAGCATTCTGCATATCAAATGCCACTTCCCCCAAGTCAAGATTTTAACTGAATATGAATGCCAAATGCCTCATTTGCTAATTAATGGCATCTGCTGATTCCAAGCCTAGAATTTCCTTTGATTTATTTCATGTTCAGCTTAAACTGTTCTTTGGGGAAGTAAGTATCCTTGTTTCATCAGTCCTAATAAAGCTAAATTTATTCAAATCCCTGGCAAGATCCTGAGCATCTCACATTTAAAACACAGTGATTATTCCTAATCCTTGTTAAGCAAATCACTCTAACCACCATAACACTGACTTCTAGAGGAGCACATTCAGGGTCAGAGAATTCTTTTCCCTAGCTTAAAGTATCACAGTATAATCAACCTAGCTCTAGGTCAGTGGATCTCATAATCATACAAAAAGAAGCATCCAAATTGCTTGGAGGGATTATTAAAGCACAGGCTGCTGAACCCCATCTTCAGAACATTAGATTCAGTAGGTTTAGGGTGGGGACCCACATTTGCATTATTGACAAATCACCAGGTAATACTGATGCTGCTGATCCCAGAACTGCAGTTTATTGCAACAGATTAAACAACAACAACAACAAACAAACAAACCTGACACTCTGTGTCTTATTCAATATGTAACTTTAAGTGCATTCCTTATTATCCCTGAATTTCAAGTTTTTCATCAGCCCTTGCAACAATCCAAAGCGCAGAAGAACTTTTCACCTGATAGGCCACTGAGTTATGAAAGAGTTAACATACAAATGGCAGACTAGATATAAGAATGGAACTCTGACCCAAAATATCTGCAACAATCAGCTCAGAAAGTCAAAGCACAGTTCTAAAGCAATTGGCCCAAAATGTTAGGATTGGGCAATAGTATTTGGGAAGAAAATATTTTCAAGGCATACATCTTACCATAGGTTAATATCCAAAATATGTGAGGAATTTCAAAAACTTAAGAGGAAAAAAGTAACCCAACTAAAATCTTGGCAATAGATCTAAATCAATTTTTTCTCAAAAGGAGACAAATGTCTAAGAGGTATTATGAAAAAATATTTACTATTGCTAAGTATCAGGGAAATACAAGTCAAAACCAAATGAAATTAGGATGTTAGGATCCCTCATCTATTATCAGAATGACTAAACATAACAAGCACTGTAGAGGATGTGGAAAAAATAGAACTCTTGCACACTGTTGGTGGGAATGTGAAATAGCATAGCTATTGTATCATACAGGTTGAAGGTTTCTCAAAAACCTTTAAAAAAATGATTCAACTGCCACAGCTCATGTGGTGAATACATACACAAGTGTGGGATTGTTGGATCAACAATCCCACTCTTGTGTATGTATTTGTGTATGTAGGTGTACATGTGTGTATGTGTGTGTGTGTGTGTGTGTATCCAAAAGAAATTAAATCAGTATGTAAAGGAGACTTTTGCTCTCCATATTTACTGAAGCACTAGTCATAATAGTCAAGAAATGAAAACAACCTCAGCATCCATCAACTAATTAAAATGGATAAAGAATGTGGTACATATATAGAGTGGAATACTATGATGTCAAAAGAAGAATCAGATTTTGTCACTTGAAACATGGATGGAACTGGATATCATTATGTTAAGTAAGCCAGACTCAGAAAGACTAGTACTGCATGATTTCACTCACATGGAATATTAAAACATTGATCTCAGTAGAAATTTGAATGGTGATTACCAGAGCCTCAGAAGAGTAGAGAGACAGTTAAAAAAGGGAAAGGTTGATCAATAGATATTAAGTTTCAGTTACATAGGAGCAAGAAGTTCTGCTGTGCTGATGAACAGTAAATACAATAATATGTTGAAATTTTAAAAAGCTTAAAGAAAGGCTTTGAATACTTTCACCATATTGAAAAGATAAAAGTTTGAGGACATGGTTATATTTAACCACTCTACCTGGGAATCTCATGTTATCCTATTAATAGGCTCAATTTTTAAAATTTATGAGTTCAAACTAAATTTAAGAACTTAAATAAAGCCTCATGCCTCCAGGATATGCAAAAATAGCATTCAACAATTGAAATATGCCTGATCGATCGCTCAATCTCTCTCTCTCTCTCTCTCTCTCTCTCTCTCTCTATATATATATATATATATATATATATGTGTGTGTGTGTGTGTGTGTGTGTGTGTGTATAATGCTTTAACAAATTATGCAAATATGTTTATATACATATGTATATTCTTGTATTTTGGGAGTTTGGGAATCAAATATTTGAAAAGATATTTGCTTTGTTTTTTGTGAAAACTCTATGGAAAAATGCATATTGAATATACAGGTATCACCTTGTAATTCATGGTCTTTTAAAAGGATGAAAAATAATTGTTTTACTTAACTACACAGCATAAAAAAATCTATTTATCATAAAGCTCCATATAGCGTTTCCCTTTCTAAAATAGCCACAATTGAAAAACTCATAGTATTGTGTAAATGTAACTGCTTCCATTAATTAAGCAGTGTGTTTCTCACCACAGAAGTCAATGAGAATCATGTAGCATTTTGGGATTCTTCCCAAAGTTGTTATTAAAAGTTATATCATGCAGCTTAGGCTGTATAAAAAGAGCACATTAAAAAAGGGATAGAAATATCTATTTGGTCCTTCATTCCTCCTTCTCCACCATGATACTAATAAGCCAATAAAAGATTGTTTTAATTAAAAGTTGTATTATATGAGTTGCAAGTCTCATTTCTTCTGCTTTTTGCACTTCAACATGAAACACATTTGTCTGTTTAAAAGTCATGGCTTCACATTTTCCATTTTCCATATGACAAATGAGACAAGTTGAAACCTGAGGAGTTTTCATGGAAAGAGAAGGGGCAAAATGTGTGAAAGGGTGGTGGGTGGAGGCAAGCATGCTGCTTTTTAAGTGATCCTTTCTTATAGACATGGAAACAGAGTTTGAAGTAAGGCCCTGTCTTCCAAGAGAGCTGAGTAAGCTAGAAAAGAATCAAAATTGTAATCTGTTACCTCTTGGAAGTCACTGCAGTTAGTTTGCACTTACTTAAGTGAGCAGAGATTTCTTGATGGCATAATCTCCAATATTCTGTATTCAGATCTATTAAAGAAAAATAAAGAAGTCTAAGAATCAGATATTAGCCAAGTCTCCTGTAATAGACTTAGGCTCCACCAGATGAATGCCCTATTGCCAACTCAGCAGATCTGTTCAAGTTAGGAATGCTGCACTTCAATTTCCCTCAACAATTGGTAACTCCTAAATGCCGGCAGGCAGAACTTCAATCCAGGTTTCTCGCCCAGAGCACTACTGACATAGAGCTCCCGTTGGCAGTTCTGTAGTCCACATTTTTATGTAAGCTCCTGGGTCCTCAACTTCAGAGCCTGATGGTGTATGCTCAGTCCCTCTTCTTAGAACCCAGATGTTAGAGGGAGTTTGTTATCCTGGTTCTCATCCTCTCTGTCAGGCAGTTCACCAAGCGTCTTTCTCTCGCCTCTTTCTCTAATCCTCACAAGCATTAGGCAATCATCCAGGTCAGTGACTTGACAAATTTTAGATAGGAGATTGTTACAAACTTTTATTTGGCAACAAAAAGGCACTTTGTATACCCTGAACATAAAAAGTGATTTTTTTTTCTCTTCTCATCTGTTCTGGTGAGTCTTTACATTGAGTTCTGTATAAAGAAATACTTTAAAAGTCATGGAATCTGTGCCATTATCCCTGTGATAACCATGTCTTGATTTTTGTAACGATTGATTATTTATCTAATTGATGTTTCCCAATACTTCACGAGGTTTATGAAATTATTTGAACCTAACACCAAACACAATTTCTGGAACAGTGATGTCAATAATTATTGAACAAGTTAATTTGTGAGTAATGATTAGTATAATCTGTAAACAGGAGGTTAAATTTCCTAGCCAACTCTTTTGGATATTAAAGATATCTTAAGCCTTTATTTAAATTTTTTTGTATATGCATGATATTAACCATCTGAAATATTTGCCTGTTAATGAGATTGATTTTGATTTGTGAAGCAGTCAGATATTCAATTGGCATATAACAAAATCACCAATTTTTTGTTTTCAATGATTTAAGTCATTAAAATTTGAAGCATTTGGAAGTCTGAAAAGTATTCAAGTTTAAAAATATTAATGCAACTCCTCTTTGCATCCAGTTTTCAATCACCAGGGTCATGCTTTGTTACATACTTTGAGTGGGCGCTGCAACTAGAATTTTATTCCAAACTAAATGGTCCACCTATGGTTGTTGCTTTCTCTGATCTATTTCAAGAGATTTTGCAATTCAAATATTTCCATGGCTAATCTTCTGCAAATGTCAAATTAGCTCAATTATAATAATTTCATAGAACATTTTAATACTATATAATTTGATGTCTTTTTAATACATTGAATAAAATTTGCTTTGACTACCTCTGAACTGTGCACTTAAAAATGATTGAAATTGAACATTTTATGTACAAAACAATTAAATAATATGAAATAAATTTTAAAAAAATAAGTAAAATAGGCTTTGGAGTCAGACAAAGGTGAGTTCAAATACTAGCCCTAGAACCTCCTAGATGTAGGAAATTGATTTAATTAATCTCTTGGAGCCTCATTTACCTTATTTTAAAAATAAGAATGACTAGCAATTAGATAATATGTTCAAAATACTCAGGACGATGTATAACAAAAGTAAATTATAATCATCAATTTTCAATTTTGTTTTTTACTCTTTGGTGGGAGATTATGTTTACATAAATCATTTTCCTTTCCTGAAGTCATTTTATTGGCAGTTCTTTTATTTTTATTCTATTTAATATTTTCTATCATCACCTGAAAATATTAAAAATTATCATTCCTTTCTTGATAACTGTTTTTTTTCCTTGTATTTATAAAAACTTACCCCTCATGCAAAATTAGAATGGTAATTTGTTCCTAATTTTGTTTACTAGCAAGTATGATTTTGATGTCATTCTTTTATGTTAAGAACATGGTTGTTTTTGTCTACTTTCTAGGAGTTATCATCAGAGGAGACCACATTGATGGAATTCCTATTATGTTCTTGGTAAAATATTAATATAACTTGTCAGATTATTCATATCTGTACTAAGACTAAAGAACTTTTCCTTAGGTAGATGATTCTTTTAATATCCTGTTGAAATTGATTTGATAATATTTCATTTATATTTTTCATTTTAACCCATAAATTATATTATTCCTTTAGTAACTTCTTTGCAAGGTATAAATGAGCTTCATAAAATAAATTATGCAATATTTCATGGTGTTTTGTTCTTGGGAACAGTTTATAGAGCAAGAGCATTTAAATTAAAAAATTTAAATGAGAATTTTAAGTAACCTGTAAATTTCCTATGTTTTTAATGTTTGAGAACTATTTCCTTGATAACTTATACATGCTTCTTTATAATCCTTGATCCATTTAGGTTTTAACTTCTTTTTGATTCAATTTTAGTAAGTTCTGGTTTTTTTTTCTATGAAAGACATTCATCCCACAAACATTTATGAAAAGTATAGAATTGTGTTAAGTATTATCCTATTCAAACTCAGTCTACAGGCCATAATTACCTCTTTTTGTTCTTTTTATAATTTTCATTATTTGTTTTCATTGCTTCCTGAATTCCCTGACTTGTTAAATTTATATAATTATTTTCTTTTACAAAACTAGGTCTTTGTTTTAATTTCAATTTCTACTTCATTTTTTAAATTCTTTCATTTTGCTTTGTATCATAATAACCGTGATTTCCTGTGATATTTTTACTCCTTTTTAAGTCCATGAATTAATGTTTTCTTAAATTTTTAATTTAATTTGATTTAGTTTTAATAATGAAAATAGCATACTCACAAATTCAGCTTAAGTCATTATCAAGACTTTTTTTTTCTCAAGAGTTTGTGATTATAATTGACTCTTCCTTTTTGACAAACAAGGAAGGTTTTGCTATTGTTGTAGCTGTTTTGTTCTCATTTTGATGTGGGCATGGGGAGTTAATCTTCTGCTAGTCAAGTCCTTACACATTTTCTTTTTCTTTAACTTATGTATTTTCACAGTTGGCTTGTCATGAGCAAATAGAAGACACTTCAAGTAGGGCTTGTTTACTAATTTTGACATGAAATTATTTCATGAAATAAGGATAACTAAATGCTATGATATTGTCTTTGAAAATATATTTAAATTGAAGGAAAGCAGGACTTTGGATTAAAAATTTATGGATTTTTTTTTCATTGAGGTCTTACATGGGGACACATTCTGGGAAATGTGCCATTGTGTGTCTATAGTAGTGTGAACTTAAAGTAAGATAGCTAGAACATCACTGCACAATACAATCTTAAAGGATCACTTCCATATTTGGTCCATTGTTAAAGGACGTATTATGCAATATGTGAATGTGATGTGTTTATTCATATTAATATAAATACATACTAAGAACTGCTTTTTACATCTGAAATTATATTTTATTGAAACTATATTGATACATCATCTATACAAAAGAAACAATTTACTTTCTGTAAAGCATGATTTGCTTATCCTCATTCATTAAATGTAAAAAATAACATGGATCACATGGATGGATGAAAGAAGGCATCTGAAGGTCTACCCCAGTACCTGGTTCATAGTTTTTGCTTCATATGTATTTTTGACAGAAGTTTCATACACAGCATCTGTCCCCATTGCAACCCTACTTTTATCACCCACCAACACACTCCCTGCAACCAAGCTTTAGTTTTGAATGAAATATGAGATAACTGCATGGCTTGGAAAACAGTCCACACTTCACATACCCAGTAGTCTCCCTCACTCTGTTAACCTCTTACATTTGATGATTATAACCCAGGAAGGACTTGCCTTTTATATAATGAATTTTCTGTCTGTCCGAGTGTCCAGATGACTCTATTAATCCAGAGAACAAAGCCAGAAACTTGAAAATCATTAAATTGTGATTCGAATATCAGCTTTCTGAACAAGGTAAAGTTACTTTATGTATCCTTATTTCATAAAAAGAGTAACAGCGGGCAATACTCAGTGGAATTTCGTGCATTTGGTGAGAAAATATAGGCAAAAATTACAGGCAGGTGTGGTGCCCACAAACTTTCCTGCCCTCCTGCCCTCCAGCCCTTCCTTCTTTTCCTCTCCTCCTCCATCTCTTCTCCTCTGCCTCCCCCCTTCCTCTCTTTTTCCCTCCTTTCCTTTCTTTCTTCTTTCATGACATTCATTTCCACATTATCATACACATTCGGCTTTGGAGAAAGCAAATAAAAAGCAAGAAGTGATAACACTTCCTGAAGGCAAATATCAAACATGGAGTTCAAATTCACAAATGTAAAAGAAAGGGATTTTTTTTGAGTAGTTGTTCTGTATTTATTAGATTTTTTACTCTTCGAATATCACATTTTTTTTCTATTAACTTTTAATTATTACAGTGAACAAAATTATATTTCCAAGAAGTTCTGTGTGTATTTTTTATTTAGCATCAACTCAGAGCTCAATTATCATATAATGATGTAATATATAAATTGCTTAGTTTCTAAATTTATTTTTAATTATTGAGATAAGGGTTTAGCAAATGAGAAAGTATTCTTAAATTGTTACTGTAAAGATAATTGCTATATAAATGATTTCAAATAGAAATGCATGAGTTTGGGCTTATTTCAGCCTGTATCTTATTAAGATAAAAAAGTTTGAATTTCTACATTTTGTATGGTGAACTTTGTTACTTTTGACTATTTGAGTAATTGCTAATAATTCAGTTTAGCAAAATAAAAATGCTCTCACAACTTCTTGGAAACATAATTTTGTTTACTGTAAATGATTTCAAATAACCTTAGTAACAGAACTTCTAAAACACAAATCTGTTATTGCTAAGTATATTTCCTTACAGCAAATAGGTCTAGCTAATTTATATAATTTACCTGAATGCAGATAGAAGAGGTGAAACCAAGATAGGCATACAGAGACAGGAAATCAAAGGTAGAAAAATGCAAGAGATGAGACAGACTTGGGAAGTCAAAAGACACATATAGGGAGAGAGAAGAATTTAAATTGTATGGGGATTTTACCCACCATCCCAGTGACTGAAGTCTCAGGATAGTTCTGAGATGCAAAATGGCATTTGCTATTCTTCAGTCACACTTCCCTTAAACTTCTGATGTTATCAGCATCTGAGCAACATCTGACCATGCTGTATTCCTCCTACCTCCCACCCCCCCACCCCCTGCCAGGAACTGATGAAAAGATACAGACTTATAGAAGTGGAAATGTTCGAAAAGAACAGTCAGGTACCCTAGGTAATGCTTAGAAATGAAAGTTGAATGTGGAGATTCCAGGGTGTCTCAGTGCATGTTGAACATCAGAAAGAACCTCACTCTTGTCAGCATAAGCTGTGCCATAATATGTCATCTTTTTAAAAAATATTTTTTTAGTTGTCGATGGAGAATTTATTTATTTATCTATTTATTTATTTATACGTGGTGATGAGAATTGAACCCAGTGCCTCACACATGCTAGGCAAGTGCTCTACCACTGAGCCATAACCCCAGCCCCATAATATGCCATCTTAAGTGTTTTAATGAAAAAAAATGTTGCATTTAAATATGAACCTCTGCTCCTCAGTATCTTGCCTGTCTCACATCTCAGTGCCCACATTTTGTGGCTTCTTTTGTTCAGTCTTTTCTCTTTCTTCAAAGTGTTCTGCAGGTGTTCACTGCCACAGAGCTTCATTTGGGTTTCCTTCAACTGTTCTATTCACTTTCTTTTCAGAGTACTTCTAAAATATTAAATATGGTTCATTCATTTTATGCTTCTCAAAACATTTATATCTTTGATTAAATATAGGCTCAAATTGGTGTGAATATACTTTGTATACAACCAGAGATATGGAAAATTGTCCTCTACATGTGTAATAAGAATTGTCATGCATTCTGCTGTCATATGTAAATTTTTAAAATTAATTAAAAAGAGAAAATATATAAAATAGATTAAGTACATAAACACTTATAAACACATACAGTTCTTATGTCTTCTGTACTGTATTAGGTTTAAAGTTGGTGATGCAGTTTAATGTCCATTTAAAATAATTCAAAATTTCATGTAGAAAACATTATGTAAATAAATGTCTGAAACACAGTTTTTATAAGGGAGCACTACCTATTATTTGCTGGTAATTACATTTATAAATGTTTAGGTATGGTTTGTCAGTGATTATATGTTGATTGGCCATCATTTGGAAATTCTTGGTAAAATTTGGAAATTCTTGATAAAGTTCACCACTAATTCATTTTAAAAACTTACCTACCACTAATTCATTTTAAAAACTTACCTAGTCAGAAATAAAATGTCCTTACCTTTGTAAAGAAGGTTTTTACCTATGTAAATAAATGATTTCAAAGAAATACGGGTATGATTGCAATCATCATTACTACTGAACAATAGTAAATTTTACATTGGGACATTCTAAACAGTGCAAAAGATTTTGGGAAAATTGAAATAGAAGAGATAAAATCAGTTCTTATTATCAGAAAATAAGATTTAATTCATAAAAATTCAAGAACATTTGTAAATGTTTTAAAGCAGAAAGATGTTAATGACAATGCTGAGTCAAATCACTGTACAAATCAGAATAGGCCCATACACCAATAAATGCCAATGAAAATAGTAATAAATTATAACTCATACGAGCAAGAACTATCATAAGATTCCTAAGTAAATTTTTAAAAATGCAACTATTCAGACTCAGTACCATAAACATGTCATATATTAATAAATCAGTTTATAAAGTCAGTATAATATAAATTCAGTTTCTTCTGAGATTTATTGTGGAACATGATAAGTTGAGCCTAAATTTTTTGGAAGGAAAAGGGCTCAGAATATAGGTATACTTGAAGAACAAAGTTGGGAAATTGGTCCTCTCATATATCAAAACTATTTTAATAACATCCAGTAAGATCATGTGACATAGGGGTAGGAATAGACAATTGAGCCACTGGATTAAAATATAAAACACAAAAATGGAGCCATAATAAAGTAAAGTATTTATAGAGCAGAGGTCACAGTACAACCAAATGAGTAGAAAATATATTGCTTAATAAATAGTAAAAGGAATATTGATTTTTCTCTATGATAAATAGATATCTATATCATACCATAGACACAAATAAATTTTACATGTATTAAAAACATAAATATTGGATCAAACTATCAAGTGTTTAGATTAACATGTAGCACAATAGCTTTAGGATAGTAGTGGAATGAATCACTTCACAGAAACCAAGGTCAACTCACAAAATTAAACTAATATACACAACAAACACTTCCTTCTAAAAAGACAAATTTAATAGATAAATCATAGGCTCTGAGAATATCATTGCCATGTATATTAGACAAAGATATCCTTAAAAAAATCACCACAAACTGGGTGTTTTAAAACAAAGGAATATTTATTCTCTCACAGTTCTGGAGGCCACAACCTGACATGAAGGTGGTAGCCAGGTGAGTTCTTTGAAGATACCCAGTGACAATGTCAACCTCCTCCCAACCTGCTTCTGACCATGGGAAGATTCTGTTTGCATCCTTGGATTATGAATACATCCTTTTACTCTCCCCCTTTGTCATCGCATGGCTATTTTCCTGTGTGGGTCTGAATTTTCCTCTTCTCACATGGATATCTCTGGAATGAGGGCCTACTCCAACCTGAAAGGCTCCACATGATTACATTTATTTCCCAACAAAGTGCCATTCTAGGTTTTAGGTGGATGTGAACCTTGCAAGGAGGGCATAATTCTACTCAGTCTGCTATATAAGGAGGAATGTATAACAAGAAATGTCAGCACTAGATTGTTTGTTATATAGAAAAAATTAAATTAACAAAATGTCCATCAATGGATAATAAATAATGGCATAGACACACAATGAGGTTATATAGCCGTTAAAAAACAATGACCTAGACATGAATATCAAAGCTGATAAATCTTGAGAACATATTGAGTAAAAAAAAAAAGTCGTAAGATATTTGACAGGTGAGGATGATAAATGCACAAAAGGCATCATAATTTTTAATACATATAAAAAATATAAATCTGCAGGGTTACTGAACATCAGTTTTAAGATAGCAATTATGACTAAGCAGGGAAGGTAGATAATTAGATTAAGAAGAAGTGAATGCTTTAAAAAGACATAAATAAATAGAAAAAAAACACCAGTGGAGTAGAGGAAGGGTAGGAGAGGGAGAAAGAGAGGAAAAGAGGAAGAAGCACTTGCTGAAGTGGAGCCAGTTACATTCTATGCATGTATGTCTCTATGTCAAAATGAACTTCAATGATATGTATAGCTACAGACAATAATAAAATAGAGAAAGGAAAAGAATATAAAGAATAAATGAATTAATTATGAGTTTAGTTATTTTTTTCATATTTTATTATTTATAAGGAGGGGTTTCAGAATGAATGTGGTGAAAAGATGAAGTCTACCTATGGTCGAATAATGAGTGAAGGTCAGAACTTCTCAACTCCTGCCCTACTGGCCTGTGGAACAATGTGCTTCATTAGCAACTGTCCTGTGCAAGATGTTTAGATGTTTAACAGCCTCCATGGCATCTGTCCACTAGATGCCAGTAGCAAACCTCCCCATCACCCCCAGTTAGGACAACCAAAACTATGGCCAAATATTTCACATTGGGAATGAAAATCAATTCTGCTTCAAAACTTCTGGCACAGGGAATTAATTTATTCAGTATGTTCTTCTCTTTATTCTTATTTTGGAAATATTTTTGATATGTTATCATAAAACATGAAAATATGTATCTATATGTCTTGCATACTAAATTTTTATGGAAATATGAAGCCTATAGCCAACATAATACATGTTCATATATCGTCAAATATGCCATATTATAAATTAGAGATATAAAAATAACTTAATCCATAAACTTTATAACTGGTTTTGTTGGGGTTCTTTAAGATAGGTTAAACCAAAGAGAATATTTTAGTTTCACCTTACAGAATACATAGGATTTTGCAAATTTAAATGTAGCAGAAGAGTATTGTAAGTTGAAGGGACCGTAAGGGAAACTAGAAACTACAATCATTTTATGGAATGGTGAGCTCCTCTGTGAAACTGAAACACAGGGTCTCACATTTTCAAGTTTCAGTGGTGGTAGTATCTATGTGCGAAGCAAATAGTTATAAGAAACTTCAGAGCAATGAAGCCCAAGATAGATTAAAAAGTGTACCTTAAAGGCCAAGTAAAACAAGTATGAATGCAGGTTCAGTTCATGATTTTAATGACCCCTCTTTTAAAATGTAAGAAGCAATCTAACTAATATGGTACTAGCAAGGAATACCTGATGTTATTACATATTCAAATAAATATAATTTCTATTCTTACAGAAATTTGACATGTTGAAATTAGATTCAGAGATATATAACTTTATGGAATAGAAGTCATAATATGACTAATATATTAATCCTCCACAACTTGACTTACAGCTTACACGAATCACAAGTAAAATACCAGTAGGATAGTTTTAGAAAGTGGCAAGCTGATTCCAAAACTTCACATGATAATGCAATGCATATAGACTATCCAGAGCTATTTTGTCGGAGAACAAATGTGTAGAACTTATACTACCTGTCTCTGAGAGTTATTTAAAACTGCATAATCAAGAGCCTAATGGTGGAAGGATCAGCAAGTAGATGCACAGGACAGAATAGAGAGACCAGTAACAAGCTCACACTCGTACAATCCTTCAATATTCTACAAAGGCTTCAAAAAAAGTCTTATTTCATTTTGTATTTTCAACAAATCCTGGAAAATTTGAAACTATAATTTGATGACATTTGTATTATGACACATACAAACAACAATTCAATCTGTTCTATTGATTTACACATGAAAGCTAATATCTTAAAGTTTTTGAAGGAAAACAACAGAGAATAATTTTGTGAGGATAATATGCAAAGGTTTGTTAGAGTGGAAACAAAAAGCAATAACAACCAGGGATCAAGTTGGCATATCAGACTTCATTCAAAATTAAAATCAAATTTTAAAATGTTTTCACAGAAAATGATATCATGAAGAAAAATAATAGGAAAAGCATAGATCCAGAAAATGTACTTGCAGAATAGTTTTGACTAAAGACTCCCATCCCAGCTATTCACAAAAATTTTCAACCCAATGTTAAAAAAGCAAACCAATTAAATATTGATTTTTTTCCCCACTAAATCTGAAAACTCCACAAAAAATCTATAAAATTAACCAATACACATGTGGAAACTTCATTTACTATCACTGTTTCCTGGGCAATGGCAATTGAAAATTCAATGAGATACTCATCAACAATCATAATGTTGAGAGTAATTAGATCAATTGTTTTTTTCCTCACAAATTGTTGAGAGAAGGGCAAAATGGTGCAAACTATGTTAGAAACCGGCTTCATAATTTAATTTTAATTATACTTTTGTCCAGAAATGTGTTCTCTATTAGATTCAGAAATGAAAAGTGTCTCTTCGCTTCTGCAGTACTACAAATGTTTTATGCACATCATGCAAAAGCTTTCTAGTAGTAGTAGTAGTGTTGCATTTAACCCATTAAGTTAATGCTAAAGGCCATGCCAATTATAAAATCATGTATAAGCCTTTGATGTGTGTTATACTTGAGATTTTATATATTCTGGTGGGTATTTCAAGATGGACAGTTAGAATTAAAATTCTGCAGATAAGTTACCATAGTTATGTTATTATTTTTTACTCATATACTAGTAAGAAATTTTGCAAAATTCTGGAGTTTTGGAAGTAAGATTCTAAACTTCAAAAAATAAATAAGGAAATATACTTTATTCAAAATTAAAATCAAATTTTAAAATTTTATTTTAAAATTTAAATGTCTCAAAAATGATATTATTAAGAAAAAATAATAGGAATGCCATAGATGCAGAGAATGTATTTGCAGAATAGTTTTGTCAAGAACTCCCACTGGAGTCCTTTCACAACTCAATGTTAAGAAAGACAAACCAAGTAAAAATTGAATTTTCCTGCAAGTCTATAACTCCACAAAGAAATCTATATGAATAACCAGTACATGCTTAGCTATATGTATATATAGATCTAGATATAGACACACTCTTCATTATATTCAGATAAATAAAGCATATTAACTCGTCACTTAACAAAGTTTGCCTTTCAGTAGAATGAAATTATATAAGGACAAACACTATGTCCTGTTCATATTTGTTTCCCTGGTGTTTAGAATAATGTCTGGCACATGTTAAAAACAAACCAATGAATATTTGTTGATTGAAGAAGTATGACTATCAGACGATAATAATTGGAGGACAATGAATGTTTATGAGGATACTATTTGTGTCTTCATAAAAACTGATATTTTAAGAGGCATATGCTGAATATATACAGTTGATATATATTATTTTGCACAAAATTAAAGAGTTTTTAAATTTTTTTGTCTTATCTGCATAGATTTGTTTAGATGCTTTATAAAATACTTATCAAATCCTTTGTAAAGCAAAAACTTATTTTTACATCTTTTAATAATACATGTTGAGTTACAATTTGGGGACTCATAAAAAAGGTTTACATAAATGTTGGGTAATTTTATGTGAGCACATTTCCCATTCAAATGATTTTCGTAGCTTCTGGGGCCTTCAGTGAGATGCAATCATTCTTTATGTTCCTTGGTAATGGGACAAAATCCGTGGGAGATGTATTTCCCCCCCACAAATTCCTTTCTGTTACTTTAGCGAAGAATTGTTTCTTTACCTGTTTAAGAAATGCACTTTCCTAAGTTTTGGTTTGGCTACTCTTTTTTATTCCAAGTGAATTTCATAATTGCTCTTTCTATAAGAAATGATTTTGGGATTTTAATTGGAATCGCATTTACTCTGTATAGTGCTTTTTAATATTTTAACAATATTAATTTTGCCTATCCAAGAGCATGGAAGAAATGTCCATCTTCTAAGGTCTTCTTCAATTTCTTTTTAGGGGGCGTTCTAAAGTTTTTGTTGTAGAGGTTTTTCACCCTTTTGTTAAGTTGATTCCTAAGTATTTTATTTATTTATTTATTTTGAGGCTCCCAGACCTTAAACTAAACTACAAAGCTATATTAACAAAAAATGGAATTATATTAGCACCAAAATAAGCATATAGACAAATAGTACAGAATAGAAGACACAGAGACAAATCCATGTAACTACAGTTATCTCATACTAGACAAAGGTGCCAAAAAACATTCACTGGAGAAAAGATAGCCTCGTAAACAAATGGTGCTGAGAAAACTGTAAATCCATATGCAGCAAAATGGAACTAACCCCCTATCTTTCACCATACACAAAACTCAACTCAAGGTGGATCATGTTCCTAGGAATTAGACTACAGACCCTACACCTAATAGAGGAAAAAGTAGACCCAAATCTTCCTTGTGTTGAATAAGGCCCCAAATTCCTTAAAAAGACTCTTAAAGCACAAGAAATAAAATCAAGAATTGATAAATTGGACAGATTAAAACTAAAAAGCTTCTTCTCAGCAAAATAAACAATCAATGAGGTCAAGAGAACAAATTTTGGGAACAAATTTTTTGCCATATGCACATCAGATAGAGTACTAATCTCCAGGATATATAAATAACTCAAAAAACTTAACACCAAAAAAAGAAAAAAAAATCAATAAATGGGCTAAAGAGATGAAGAGAAACTTCTCAGAAGAAGATATACAATCTACCAACAAATATATGAAAAAAATGTTCAACATCTCTAGTAATTAGAGAAATGCAAATCAAAACTACTCTAAGACAAAACTCTCAACCCAACTGTTGACATTTTGGATAAACAGCACTGCAATTAGCTACCAATTTAAATGATAAACCATTATTTAATTGTATTTACTGTATTTTGAACTGAATATATTATTTTCATTTAGTAATAATTTCAAAAGACTAAAAAATCCATTTACAATGTGACCTTTGATGACTTCTTAGATTCTATTATTTGACATTACTTTTTACCAAACCACTCACTCACTATTAGACATTTCAACTGATTCCAATTACACTGAATTATCCCTGTCTCTGCTTCCATATTTGATCATTTTTACTAATTATTATTATTTTCATTTTACACTATAATGGTGTATTTTGTGATATTTCATACATGCATACAATGTGTTTCATACATGCATACAATGTGTAATGATAAAATAAATCATACATGATACAGTTTCCACTTCCTGAACATTTCAACAAGATTTTTGATTAACATGTCCTATTTCTTCATATTTATGGGGTACAGTTTTGAAGTAAAATATGATAGTTTCCATTAGCTTAAATATTAATAACATGTACACTGATAAACATGATTATTGATACCTAATGGAATAAATTGTGGTATGATTCTGGTTCTGATCCAAAAATTGATAATGTGAACTAAGTAAGTTCAACTGTCTTGGCCTCTGTTTAATATTCCACAAAGTAGAGATGTGGATGGATAATTACTGATCATCCTTCAACGCCTAAATTCTCTTATGGCTATGATGGTCCCTACAGATTTGATGATATTCAATTCCTATATGTACAGTAGGAGGCAGTTTTATCCAAGATTTTTAAGCTATGTATCTATTCTTAACCTACTCTTCTCTACTTTTGGAAATTGAAGATTCAACCAGAGGCAGATTTTCATCTTTAAGAATATGAATGAAGCTGACCAATAATGAGATAAGGGCCTTGTATTGTTCTTTTCTACCCAAGACAGGGTTACAACCATGAGATGCCTACTCTTCAACAAGGGATCCCTCACCAAAAACCCAGGCGAAAACTCAAAATCTTTGGGTTTTTTTTTTTATCTTTTTCTTTAATTTTCTCTTCTTTTAATAAATAACTTTCAATTTTAATCTCTGAATATCTGCTTTGTCTCTTAATGTTCATTTATTTGAATTTATTTTCTCATTTTTGCCTTCCATTTATTTTTGTGTAAGTGTCTTTTGAAAAGGCCCAGAGGCCAGCACTGAGAAAGGTAAAGTGAGCTGGGTCACAATAAAACCAGGATGTCCTCCAACCAAGGTGATCTTCATATTAATTGGACCTAATTCTCTAGTGTCACACCCGATAGATAGCATCCTGATTTACAGGAATGCATTGTTTCTGAACATCTTACTTCTCCCAGCTCTTTTGGGGAGCTTATCTGTAATATATTTCATGGATGCAGAAAAATCATTAGATTTTTCAAGGTCGACTATGCCAATGGCAAATCAGAATATCCTATCTCTCTGTGTCCCTGGTTGGGGGAGGCATTCAATTAACAGGAATTACACTAAATCACATAGATCTATGTAGAAGGAAGAGGAGTATTTGCAGGAAGTTCCTATTGCCTCCAAGTAACGAGCCTTGGTCACCTCTGGGATATACTCATAACAAAAAGGAACATCTGAGATAGTACCTTTCAGTATTATTTTTCTCAAGGAATATTGATTATTCTTTACTTGCAGCTTCAAAAAATGGCACACATCCTAATAATATTTCATGTAGTATTTGAACCCTTAGGGTACTCTACCATTTATTTATTGATTTTTTGTTTACTTTTATCAATGGTTATCTATTAGAACCCACTCTATTACAGGTGACTTGTGGGACTGAATTGCAGGTACCCTTGTGTCATGGAAATGGTTACATATATGTTGTGTCTTGGCCCAGAGAGACCAGCTAATCAGATCTAGGTTGAATCATTCTGATTAAAACAGAGGCTTAAGTGGACATTTGAAAGTCTAAAAATTTTTCACTACAGTCTACTTATACGTTCTCAAGGCCCTTATACCATTACTCTCATTTTTTCTTACCACTGTAAAACAATTGCTTTGAAATAACTCCTAACGCCTACTCTGCATGCAGATGAACAACACTGAAAGAAAACAAAGCAGTGTGATAACTGGTTTCATTGTACATTCATGGTCTTGATATCAGTCATGATTTCTGTCCATCAGTCTTATGTTTCCAAAGTCTGTGCTCTGTTGGATTCTTTTAGATACCATTTGCTATCTTTTACTTCTCCCCAAATCTCCAATACATCATCTCCCATTATCACAGGTGATGCATTTGCTCTTATGTCACTAATGAAATTGTAAGAATCAAAAGAGAATATCATGCTAAGTGAAATAAGCCAATCCAAGAAAAACAAAGGCTGAATGTTTAATCTTCGGATGCTAATTTACAATAAGGGGGTGTCTAGGGAAAAATTGAGGTACTTTGGATTAGATAAAGGAGAGTGAAGTGCAGGGAGAGAGTATGCATTATTACTCTATGTGCATATTTGGCTACAAAACTGTTGTGATTCTACATCATATACAAACAGAAGAATGAGAAGTTATATCCCATTTATGTATGATAATCAAAGTGCATTCTACTGCCCTGTATAACTAATTAAAACAAATTTTAAAATCTTAAAAATAATGTTTATCCAAAAAAAAGAAAAGAAAGACTGTCTTCAAGCTTCTACCATCATCACTGGGTTCACCCACTAAATTCATCTGTAACCAGGCACCGGCCTTCACAGCATGTGACTATAGATTAATCCTACCCACTTTCATAGTCCTCTACCAGAAAAGACTGCTATTGACAGGCTTCAGTAGCAAAGAATAATAAAATAATAAATTCTTAAAAATAAACAATTATTCCTTTGCTGGGCTTGATATCCAAACACAGTATAATTTCTTCCATCTGTAAATATATTTCTTGTTCTTAATCACCAGAGCAGTTATTGCCTCTTCCTTTTCCAGAGAAAATTAGTTACACTGATGCTTCAAACTTGCCTTTTGTATTTTCCCTTGACATCACCTAAACAATTCTTTTTTCTCACCATTCCTCCCAGATCATTTATGGTAAAGTCATCAACGAAAGCTAGTGATCAGATATATTGTTATATCAGAAGCATTTGATACAGCAGGACAATTTATTCATTGGATGTTCAGGACCTCACCTGCTTGCTATTTCTTCTACATTTCTAGCCATTAGTTCTTCAAGGATTTAGGCTTGAATATGTCTTTTCTAGGTTTTATACATTGTGAAAATCTCCAGTTTCATGGCTTTAATATTATCTGTCTCTGTCTGTACCTACTATCTGTGGTATCTATCTCTATCTCCCTTTTTACTTATCATCTGTCCATCTAATAAATCTTTTAATTCACAAATTTATGTATCTACCTGCTTGTTAACATTTCTTCATGTGAATTCCTAACGGACACTTGACACCTGACATGTACAATTGAGTTCATAAATTTTGCTTCAGATACTGGCTTTGCTCTGATTCTTCTCCATATCACTTAATGATCAAACTATAAGCCAAAATTTGGTTTTAATCTTGATTCTCTGCTTATAAACTTACATTTAACCCATCCACTCATCTTGAAGCTCTGCATATGAACTGTTTTCCCAATACTTCCAGTACTTTCACTCTTTCCTAAATGACAAACACCATCCTCCCAGGTTATAGCAATCACATTTTTGCTTGCTGTTTTCTTTAGAACAAGTCCTCTCTGACATTCATATATTTCATACATTCCCCTCGTTGTTTTTTTAGCCCATATTTTTTACCCCATTACTTACTTGATTCTTCTCCCTAGTACCACTCACATTTTAATACACTATATCTTAAACATTTTTCATTGTTACTTCCTATATCCATATAAGATTGTATGTTTTCTAGCAGTAGGGATCTTTTTTAGCTTTATTTATTACTTGGCACAAAGTAGAAGTCAAATAAATATAAATATATTTTTCTAATCTAGAAAAATTTTTGTTTGGTGATACTATTCTTAGACTCTAGAATGGAGCCAGTTTATGATAAAACTAGAAATCTCTCATTTTCCCACACTTAAGATTTTTTGGCTTCTATTTCTTGGGGTGTAAAATAGAATGATTAAGAGTATTTGGGTCCCAGTCTTATGTCTCTTAATTTTAGGAGACTATTTGTTAAGCTTTCCAGTTCCCTTGATTAAAATTTCTATCTTCTTTCCTGTCCTAATTCAATTTTCTGACAAGTTGGACATGATTTGTCTTAACACTTACCTTATTCTTTCAAGGCAAGTGCAGTCTGCTCACACATATGGTCTTTTTTGGACAATATTTTAACTTTAATTTATTCTGCACACCCCTATGATTTGGCAATCTCTGGGGACCTTGAATGACTATATTGGAGGCAGATCTGGAGAAGGCCTCTTAGGCTCGGGGACCAATAGGAGAATTGCTTACATTTCTTTCACATAGGACAACATTAATCTATACAGAGAATTCATTACCAGCATTCATGGTTCTGAGTGGCGGCATATGGTGTTAATCTGGAGGAATTTTACCTTTGCTACTATTCTGTAAGCCAGCAACCCAAATATTATTATAATGAGAGTACCTCACTCTTGAATACCAATCTCATGATGGCTCTTATGCATATGTAAAAGAACAGGAAGGCAGAATTTCTTCCAGATTTTAATTTTGGGTTTTTATTGCAATTTTACCATTGGGAGGAAGGAGGAAGAGACATGCAAGATCACATAACAGCAACTTTTGACCTCATTGCTTTTTCTCTACATAATTCTCTCATTTTGTAAGATAAACAGGATAAAAATATATAGCAAAATAATTTCTTGAAATTATATATAAGACATGATATTTTTGGAAATATTCCCGAAATTCTGTATTTTATGGGCTCATTTGAATATAAGAAACAACCAAAGGTATTATGAATTGGGTTTGCTAAATCAGCAAGTGGTCAATCTAAGTGTCAGATATGAACAAATATATTTATAAATTTTTTAAATGATTACTCTCTAAGATTTGTTAAACTGTATCATAATACTTGGAAAATACAAACACTTTCCTAATGAATCCACTTTGACTTGATATTTTCATATACATTTGCACATTCTGTCCTGCTTAATAATTTCACAGTAATAAAGAGTTGCTGCTGAATGTTTTTGGAAAAGAATAATTAACAATGTCTTCTTAGTATCAGTAAATGTATTATAAAGATCAGAGCTAATATTGTTAGCAGTTTTTATGAAACAGAAAATATACTAATGTTTTGATTAACATCACTAATTTTTTCTTTTAAAAATATGTTTGAATGTTTAACTTATGTCAAGTACTATTCTGGAAACTTTGGATACATCAGTACACAAACAAAAACATGAAGGTTCTAGCTAGCATGGAGCATCAAGGTAAGAGATACTTGAAGACAACTCTAGATTATTACAATTGTAATAGACTAAGTAAAGTGCAGTTAGGAACTGAATTATGTAAGCTTACAACTTATAAATTGAAATCCTAAGTCCTATTGCCTCAGACTAAGACCTGGCTTGGAGGTAAGGTGTTTTCAGAGGTAATTCAGTTAAAACAAGGTCATTAGGATGGATCCTCTTATAGAATATGATTTGCATATTTTTTTAAATGGAAAACGTTGGAGACAGACACAAAAGTAGAGCCATGTGGTGATGAAGGTGAAGATCAGAGTGAATATTCTACAAGCCACAGAACACTTAAGACTGCCAATCAGCAGCTAGGAGACAGCCAGGGGAAAATTCTCTCTCAGAGCTCTCAGGAGCCTCCCTCCCAATAACTTGATCTTGGATTGCTGGCCCCAGAATTGAGAAGATAAATGTCTGATATTAAGTCACCCAATTGTGGTACTTTGTCACAGAAGCTCAGAAACTAATACAAGTAGGTAAGATGGTGTGGAAGAATAACCTTAAATATGGCTATTGACAATCCCTTTCTTTCCCCATAGGTGCATACCACTCTTTCCATCATGAGAAGGACTCTGTTTGCCTTTGTGTCTAAACTACTTCCTTGACTTGCTTTGAACAGGAGTATTAGGTGAAAGCAAAGCTGAGTCAGCAGTAGGACTATCCTATAAATATATATGACAGTTTCCAGTTTTCTCTTTGGGAACTCAAACTTGGCTGTCATGCTTTAAACTGGAGCCAGGTTGGGACTCCTAAAAGAAAAATGGCTACAGGAAAGACAATTGAAAGCAACTATACTAACTAACAGGTAGGCCCTCGAGGTGGTCTTGCATATTCCATCCCCTATCTGATCTCCCACTCAAATGCAGCTATATGAGTGACCCATCCCAACAATGCACAGAACACAAGTGCTTCCACACACAACACACACATATGTACCGACATACACACCACACAATATGCATGTAGTCGTGCATTGCATGTTTTGATCAGTGACAGACAGCATATACACAGGTGGCCACCTAAGGCTATAATGAAAAAAATATTATTGAGTAGCGGTAACATAGATGGCATAAGATTGTAATGCAAGTTGTTACACACGTTGTGTGATGTTGGTGGAAACAAACAGCTGTACAACCAGTGATACAAAATTGTAGCACATAAATTGTCTACAGAATACTTGATAATAATAAATATGTTACTGGTTTATATATTTGCTATAAAATACTTTTATCTTTATTTTAGGTCATGATCCTTCTATTTATTAAAATACCCAGAGTACACTGTAAAATATGCCATGCTACATCAGCATTCATTTTTTACATAACATGTGCATCACTCTCCTGAAGGCATCATGCTCTCTGGTGTTGATTTAATTTCGTGTTGTTTTGTTTACCATGCATGACCTAGGAGTGATAGACTGCATGCCGTTTACTCTGTGTATGTAGTTGCTGTATCATCTAGGTTGTGTGGGTAGACTGTATGATTTTCACACAAGGATTGAATCACCTAAACACACATTTCTGAGAGTGAATCTCATCTCCATTATTAAACATGTGTGACTCACTATATATGTAGATATATGTAAATGAATACACATATACATAATATATATTATAAACAGATGATGGGTTAATGTGAAATCTGAGATTTAGAGAGCAATTTTAGAAACTCAGTCTAAGACACTTTTTCTAAAGATGGAAAAGCAATGAAGAATAAACCATAGAGGAGGGTCTGCCTGATGTGGATATAGTACAGTACACTGAGAGCCTGTCTGACACTCATTAAATCCAAACCCAATCTTCCATCTACATCTTTTTATATTTTATATGATTCTAAAATAACATATTTGTGGAAAATTGGAAAAAAAACAGCATCAAGAGAAATGAATTGCATAAGCATGCATATTAGACAACTTATATTTTTTAACAAAGTTTGTTTTTTCATACTATGATAGCTGAATTGTAAGTAAAATTACATGAATTTTATGGAAGAAGAAACAGAAATTGTTTAGGGAATTTTGGAATCTTAATAACAAAGACATATGTTGTATCTTTAACTGTGTTTTCTTATGTACTGCAAAATAATAATTTCAATTGTGCAAAATTCATCCAATAAATAAATCATTATTTCCTTTGTCCTTCAATCTTACAGATATTGTTTTTCTATGTTCATATTTTAATTGACCTTGTAATTCTTATTTTAGCACTGTTCACAATCACCAATAACATAAAAGTGAATCTGCATTAAAATTCTTAAAGAGAAATAAAAAGAAAAAGAAGATGTTTTCAGAACAATGAATCCCAAAATACCTCTGTGTTCCTATCTTTGCCTCACAGGAAAACAAAATTAATACTCCCCATGTTCTAGAATCCAGAATTTGATTGTACTGCAACTGGTAATAGTCTGTGTAACGCAAATAATATTTTCTTATTAATCAAGTGCCAATTATACTATTTGCAATGCTAAAATACACTACAGGAAAATTGCTTCTATGTATATTTTGCAGCATTTCCCTTGGAAGGAAAGCAATTTTTCTTTACACATTTTAAAATAGAATTAGAAAATATGTGTTTTGTGGTTTTCAGCTAGTACTGTTTTTCATAAATTGTATCTTTCAAAGTGGAAAACAAAAACATAGACTCTTCATAATAGTATATTTCTTCTCTATAAAAAATCGGTTAGATGTTGTAGAAGGAAGGCATGTGGGTGTTGAAATGAGATGGATTCATCCCAACCTCATCATTAATTTGCTGTATGATAAGGTGATAAAATTGAAAGTAATATAGGAAAAATAAGTTACTTCATCCTCAGTATTGGGAAGGTATTAGTCATTGTCCATGATATTGCTGCTCTTTTTTATATCATTACAATTATTACTGCTCTTTTGGAAAGGAAAAAATAAGTCATTTATTTTATCATAAAAGGGAATAAAAAGGAAGTGTTTTCCCAAAGGCATCTGGTAATATCATGGGTGCCACATGTAGAAACAGATAAGATAAGCACTGTAGACTGAGTCTAGATATACATCTTCATGATAACCATCTTGAAGAATAAACACTGATATAAAATGAGAAATATGACAAATGCCATATTGAGCTTTCCATGTAGCTGACAAGTAACTGGACATAATAATCCTAATTTTGTGAGTTTGGTCTATTATTAACTGGGAAGACATCTATTCGTTCTGGAGAGTGAACCCAGGGACTTTTGACTACTGATCCACATCATCAGATCTATTTTTTGTAATTTTTTTTTTTTAGAGACAGGGTCTCATTGAGTTGCTTAGCACCTCACTTTTGCTGAGGTTGGCTTTGAACTTGGTTGGGATTGTCCTGCCTCAGCCTCCACAGCCTTTGGGATTATAGGTGTGTATCGCTGTGCTTGGCTCATCTGTCCTTCTTTGAATGTCGAATATTTCATCTGAAAAAAGAAGATAATGATGAAAAGTACATTGATACTGACATTAGACTGTCATAATCAACTAATACAATTATATACATGAATGCCCATTCAAATAATGCTTATACATATATATCATGTATAGTTAATTATAAAAAAATTATACAAATAATTCTAATGAAATATTATGGCAATTAAAGCCTATATAAGTATTTATTTATATTATATACTCAAAATGAGTGCTAAATAAATTCAATAACAGTCTAATAGCTCTATGAATCTAGTTCTTATAAATTTATAAGAAACTTTCACGTTTTCTTCATAACATAACCATCTATAACACCGTTTTCAGTCTGTGCCGTGCTCTTCATGCTGTAATTGAGAATATTTATATTTCAGTCCATTATACAATTGTTTAAATACACAGTTTTATCCTATTCTATTTTATTTTATTTTTTGTAGCTGTTGTTAATTTGTATTGTGTGCTCAACCATGTATGAGGAGGCTATGACATTTTCTTTTTTCAGCAAGACAATTTTTGCGCTCCTGAGCAGTGACGAGCTCCTAAAAGTGGCACTGCCATGACTTTCTTACTGTCCAGAAACTAATTCTTCCCACATGGAAAGTTTCCATTTGACCAAAGATTTTATCATTAGCTGTCATCTTACTGGGGAAAGCCAGATTTGAGAAAGATATACAAAAGTTCTGACACTCATCTAAATAAATCATACATATATGAGCAAATGTGGAAGCCATTTTCTCTAGTACAAAAATCATGATAACTGCATCCAGATAGAATCTGAAAATTCTATCCAAAGCCTGCATACATTTCATCAGATTTTTTTTAAAGTTTTGTTAGCAAAGATTGCTTGAGCATTTGCATGTAACTTATTAGTGCAAGCAAATCTGTATCCTACAAAATCTCCTTTGGATAAAACTTTCTTAGCACTTTAATCTGACCTAAATGTTCAAGGGAGTTTTAAGCATTAAAATAGTAATCTTGTAAAGCACTTAGAAGTGTCCCTGACATATAGAAAAAGATTCAATAAATTATATTTTTGTTATTATTAATAAACCAAAAATAATGCAAGGCTACAGAGGCAAATCTTTTTATTTCCACGAAGTTCAGCTGTTTTCAAATACTAACTGAGGCCAAGACTGTCTCCCTATCTGTTAGTCAAAACTGCTGTCTCCTTGATATTTCCTTGGTGCCTTCCCCCTTCCATCTGTGAGAGCTTCTTTGGCTGCTTATTTTTATTCTAGTCTTGTGACTCCTATATTGCTGTTATTATCCGATGGCATGTCTATTTTCCCTGCATCCTTGGTGCCTTAACAGTAAGATGATACAGTAAGTGCTTCTCTAAAATAAAGGTATTTTTGTAAATCAGTCAGATAATTGATTTGTGTTTTCCACTCAGGTAACTTGTGATATTTGTCGTGCCCTACTTTTTTTTAGACCGGGAGGAGACTAATTCAATTCCTGCTTTCAATGTTTCATAAGGCTCAAAATATACTGGCAAATAAAGGATATATGGTTTCACCATTTCTTAGTGTCTGAGGTTGTGTAGGAACATTGAATATCTACAATAGTGCAGGGTCAGGGTACACCAGAGCAAGATTCAGGCCCTGGTATTTCTGGAAGTGTTCTTTCTGTCATCTTAAGTAGCTTGTGTTGACATTTACATTGAGAGAGAGAGAGAGAGAGAGAGAGAGAGAGAGAGAGAGAGAGAGAGAGAGAGAGAAAGAAGAAGAAGAAGAAGAAGAAGAAGAAGAAGAAGAAGAAGAAGAAGAAGAAGAAGAAGAAGGAGGAGGAGGAGGAGGAGGAGGAGGAGGAGGAGGAGGCGGAGGAGGAGGAGGAGGAGGAGGAGGAGGAGGAGGAGGAGGAAGGGAAGAAGAAAGGAAGGAAGGAAGGAAAGAAGGAAGGGAGGGATGGATGGATAGAGGGAGGGATGGAAGGGAGGAAGGGATTGAGGGATGGAGGGATGACAGAGGAAGGGAGGAAAGAAGGAAGGGAGGGAGGAAGGAAGGAAAAGGAAAATAGTAAAGAAAAAAAGAAATATCAAATTATCTAAACAGATTTCAATTAATTGCACTCAACATCAAATATAGGAGAATATCTATCCTAATTGATGCAATCATGTTACAATATTTTTCAAACACTCCTATGTATACTCACACATAAACACTTTCATCATCTGGTAGCTTTTTTCCCAGGTTTAGACTGTTAACCTAGTCCAGGGAGAATTTCCATGCTTTACATTTTTCCACTCTCTATGTTTTTTAAGAATATAATATGCTGTCATTAACTCCAGTCACCTTGCCATACAATAGATTTCTTGAAATTTATTTCTTTGATCCCACTGTAATTATGTACCACTGACCATCTCCTCTTCTCTCTAATTACCCCAGCCTCTGATAACTACCATTCTGTTGTCAACTTCTGTGACATCAATTTTTCAGATTCTAAACATGAATAAGTCCACGCAGTACTTGTCTTTTCTGTGACTGGCTTATTTCACACAAAATAATGCTCTCCAGGCCATCTATGTTGTCGCAAGGACAAGAACTCTACAAGGAGAAGATCCAGGGGAGGAGACCAAAGACCACCAAATACTCACATTTGTGTAGCAAGAGCACCCTCCTTGATGGTGCAAATGACCTGCAGGAGAGTCTGGCATTTTTTACCACAGACCTGAGCACACTCCTAAGCCAGGATTTGAAGAAGTTGGGGCAGAAGTCTGGTGGAACTGGACTGCCCTCACCTAGGAACTACATGATAAAAGAAGAATATTGAATGTGATCTGTTTTATTCTTTTTTTTTTTAGAAAAGCAAAATAGCCATAATAATGATATTTTTAGAATATTCTAGAAATCAATAGTCATGGTGATTAATATTAAATTGCTTAAGAGATCTCCAACCCAAATAATAACAAATGAAATTATTTTACAGTTTTACCTAACATATGAGTGTGAAAATGCATCATATTTTATGAAAATCCCATCACTGTGCAGTGGATGTTTGAAGGAGCTGACTCAAGACAACTTCCAAGTATTACATGAGCTCAGTGGGCTGAGGACTTTACCAATCACCAATTTGTTTCATGGATTCTACTCCAGGAGTGCAGACACATACACTGCACATTAATATTACAGTCATAGTTTAAAAAATCTTTTTATATGTGATGTTACCATCACCCATCTCATGTAATATTTAGTGGTAATCCAAAACCCCTTATAGTTTCTACCATTCTGATTATTTTATGCAGTCAATAGAAGAATATAATAAAATATTTCTTCCTGTTGTCTGGGTCCTTTACTTGAACTGCTGCTTAAATCTAAGTTTTTATTTTATTTTATTTTATTTTGAGAGAGAGAGAGAGAGAGAGAGAGAGAGAGAGAGAGAGAGTTTTTAATATTTATTCTTTAGTTCTCGGCGGACACAACATCTTTGTTTGTATGTGGTGCTGAGGATCGAACCTGGGCCGCACGCATGCCAGGCGAGCGCACTACCGCTTGAGCCACATCCCCAGCCCCTAAGTTTTTTTTTTAAATGCCACTAAAAAATGTTTTTATTTTGTCGTTGTTGTTTTTTGTATCCACAAATTAATCACTAAGATTGTTGACTGTATTCTGGTTGCAAATAAAGACTATCTAACACTTTAACAGTTGAATTTCTGAAGCAAAACAAAGGAATTCCTAAATTAACCTTGTGAGAGACTCTATTTTTCTCATTCTATACCTATGAAAATTGAGGATTCTAAAGCTAAGTAATTTGCAACTAACAGTAAACCAGTAAATGGCAAAGTGTATGTTTAAACCATGCCAGCAAAAGATTGGCATTTTATGTTTCCATGTGTTTGTTTAGATCCACTGTTTCAGCCTCTTAACATTTTCAGTACCATCACTAATCTGGCTACTTGTTAGGGGGTCTGCATGTCTATTAAACCTATAAGAATAGGCTTTCTTCCCAAGAAAACTACTTTAAGCATCTCTCTACACCTATAAGAACACCATTTTCTAGCTTGGTTTTCCTATTTCTTGGCTGATCTCTTGGATTTTCTTTTTTAAAATGTTTAAGAATTGTAAATAAATCTGTATTAGTATCTACTTCTTAGAGATTCAAAAACAACAACATATTTTGACTTTTCATATTGCATATGAACCTTGGAATAACAAAGCCCTCCTTCTCTTTTGTCGTTAAAATGCATTTCTTTCTTCCTAAGTTGCTACTGTACCTTCTTTTTCAAATTAATAAAATTGTGCAATGACTAATAAACACCAAACACTATGCGGCCATTCCTTGATCTGCATTATAAGGGAATTACTTGTTTTCAACACACAGGGTTATTGCCAAGACAAAAGGACAAATAATTCGTGTAAGGCACTGAATAGAATGCCTGCTAAGCAGAAAACATTCAAAGGGAGTTACTGACCAATTTATTTTTTTATTAGTATTGATGTGTCTTGATCTATTCTTCTAATTTCTCTCTCAATTTTAGTCCAGATCTGTGGAATTCATACCTCAGACAATTATCATTTTCTGTGGCCCCTTTCCTTTCTTCTGCATTTATTGTCCTGGTGCACAGTAGGTCAGCATGAGCATGATCAGCAAACAGGAATTGTGCAGAGTGGTCCATGGGCTTGTGAAGAGAGGAGGCATTTTGGTGCCCAGTGATTTTTAAGAGTGAGCAATATCAGCTCCCTTCTAGTTTGTATGAAATAATTGGGAACCTTTCACTCATCACAGAAGCCTAAACTTCTACATGCCTTGGTATGAACATGACCTTTGGCCTTAAATGCCACAATGCTCAAGTGATACCATGCAATGAGCAACACACCAGAAGAACCATAAGTCTACCTTGGCAAGGATATGAAGATCCAAGGATAGAGGGTCAAGCAAATTACAGTCAGATTTACAGTGTAGGAGCATTTTATGTGGATTGGAAATGCAATCTTACAATGTAATCCAAAGATATAATTGCGTATGCCCAATTTGAAATTGTGTTTTCCTCTCCCAAATCTTCAAAATTCACCAAAAGCACAGAATTTCCAGTCTTACAAACCAAGTAAGCTACATACTATTTTTTAATATGTCACAAGAAAGTACTACTTGCCTGTCAAACAAAAATACCTACAATCTTTGTGTCTATTATTTGATTTTAGCTAATTGCCTGCACTGGAACTTCAGCAAAGGCTTTGGTGACTCAGATTCTACACTTACTGTAGTCATTGTTGTTACAAATTTATGATCTTTTGAAAATAGCAATGTCATGTAAAAGCTAGCAATAATGCAGTAAAATGCACAAAGAAATCAATAATCTGGAAAGGAAGTTAAATAAGATAAAATGCCACAAAGAAGCCAAATCCAGTCTCCATAACATGCCATACCTTGAATTTAAGAGTATTCTGAGAAATTTTAGAGATAATTCTGAGGAAAAATAGAAGCATGCTTAAGGCAACTACACCTTTAATTTTGCAAAAATGGTCATATAACTGGGCAAGGATAATGAGAAGATGCAGACCACAAAGATGGATGCTACTGAAATGTGCTTCTAACCCCAGTTACCATCTGCACTAAGACATAAAGTATCCTTAATGATTTTAATGGAGACAGCACATTTAAATATAAATATTTTCGCAAACATTTATTGTGCTTCAGAAGCATATCCATATGCAAATATATATTGTAATGTTTGTAGATTTATGTGCTTTAGAAGGCATCTCCTTATTTATGCCTAATCAATAAGAATAGTAACCTCTATCTTTTCATCCTGCTATTACATTATGAATTAGGAGTCAGACAAGGTTCTCTACTCAACCACAGTAAAACTCTAAGCTAAAAATGCCACAGATCTGATTTCTCAAATACACAACTCTCCAGCATGGACTGCAGAATAAATGAGATCATGGGTGGTAAGTACTTAATATAGTACAGACTCTCAATGTGTGGCAATATCATAGACATCATAGCAGCACACTTACCACTCCTATTGCACTTACCATGTGCCAGGCTTTGTGCTAATGGTTTATATATGTTAACTCAGTTCTTGAAATATTTCTTGGATGTAGATACTGTTTTATCATTCTCATTTTACAGTTGAGGAAATGAACAACAGAAAGTCTAAGCAGAATTTTTAAGTTCTCATACCTAGAAAGTGAGCAACCTGATGTGGAAGCCCCTCTTTTATTAGTAAATGTCTGCCAGTGAGAAATGCCTCTTGATTTAACCCTAAGCAGCTATAAGCAGAATGTCACTTTCTAGATTTTTTGCTCATTATGTTTTAGTTTCCATCCAACATTAAAAATGAGAGCAAATTATGTATTTGATGATGATTGTGGTGAGTGAGTGTTAGCAAATCATCACTATTTTAAGTTTGGGTGACTTTCTATCAAGAAGCATGCTGCAAAGATGACTATTACTTTGAGAAATTCTCACTAACAGATAATGAAGAACTAGACACAAGGTGATATCATACACTCTCATAAGAGGTGTTCAGAGAGAGAATGATATCGCTCCTCTGGAGGTAGCAGTGGTGGAAGGGAGACAGGGCTACGTTGGAATATCATGATCCTAAGAAAATTTTAAGATAGATACGAAAAATTAAATTATATGCAATAGCATCCTTGAAAACTGCCTGGTATTTTAATAGGAAATTTTTTTTTCTCCAGTTAGAGAATGCTAAAGCATGAAAGAGCCGGCCCAGAACCAAACACACATGAACTCACCATGTTGTCAGAAATGGCAGGGTTGTTGTTTCTACCTGGGATAGAGTTGACCAGAAAAATAAAATCCTTTAACCACTCTGTACTTAAATAGCATTTTGAGGTTTAGACTCAGAGTGAACTCACTAAACCACCTGTGTTTTCATTTTATTTAAACAGAAATTCTCTTTCCAAACTCTAATTAAAGTTTGCTATTTAGACTAGCCTTTAATGTGGTGGGTGCTGCCACAGAGGCCTGGGTCTTCTAATGATTGGTGACCCACTACTGCTGTTCAGAGAGAGGATCATAATTCGAAGAAAAAATGTTAATTTCTTTCTGCCTGGTGGTAAGTATATGAAATTATAGAACTCAAATTTCAGAAAGTCATTAAATTTGGAATAAATTGACAGAAGTTTGACCTAGTTGTGGAACTGTTGTGGGTCTACTCTATTTCATCATGATTTTACTCTTTCCCCTAACCTAAGGGTATCCCCTCCAGCAAAATGCTATAAAAATTATCGAAATCTATTACTTCCTTATGAAATTTATGATTGCATGCCATCTCTAAAAATGACCTGAGTGTCACCAGGATGGAATGATGTGGAGGCAAATGGAGTTCCCAAAATCAGAAGGGTGACAATCCTTTGCTTAAGGGTAATGACCTCCCCAGGCCACTCAAATTCAGAATGATAATTCCTCGCGTGTTATGAGCAAGAGGCACCTGAGTTGAAATGTTGATTTTACTCTCTCGTGCTAGTTTCTTGTCTGTGGCTATGGAACTATACAGATTTGATAGAGCATGGAATGGAATGACAGGTGATAAATAAAGATATGACACAGTGATAGGTAATGTGCACACTTAGTGGTTTAGTTCCGCATTAGTCAGCTTTTCATTGCAGTGACCAAAATATCTAAGAAAAACAATTTAAAGCAAAAAAAAAAAAGTTCTTTGTTTATTTATTTATTTGTTTATTTATTTATTTTATTTGGGGGGTACTAGGGATTGAACTCAAGGGCACTCAACCACTGAGCCACATCCCCAGTCCTATTTTGTATTTTATTTAGAGACAGGGTCTCACTGATTTGCTTCACTCTTTACTTTTGCTAAGGCTGGCTTCGAACTTGCAATCCTTCCTGCTTCAACCTCCCAAGCCACTGGGATTACAGGTGTGTGCCACTATGCCCACCCAGAAAAAGTTTATTTTAAGCTCACAGTCTCAGAGATTCAGTCCATGGTTGGCTGGTTCCATCATTCTGGGCCGAGAGTGAGGTGGAGCATCATGGACAAAGGACAACACAGAGGAAAGCTTCTCAGCTCAAGGAGACTGGGAAGCAGAGAAAAAGGCGAGAAATTATAGAACACTTGCAGGGCATGACTCCAGTGACCCATCTTGTGCAGTCACACCCCACCTGCCCTCATTTATCAACTAGTCAGTCCATTCAAGCAAGGATTGACTGACTAGATTAGTGCTCTCACAATCCAATCACTTTACCTCCAAACATTCCTGCATTAATGCAGGAGCTTTGGAAGGACACCTCAAAGGCAAATCATAATAAGCCTAAATCTGCTTCCTCTGTGAAGTCATCACTGACCATTCCTTCCACCTATGTCCATTTCTTCCTCCACTTCTGCCTCATGAATTATGTGTGCCACATAGTTAAAAAGGAAGTAAACTCAATGCCATGGCTTAAGAGTCTCTGCTAGGAGGGGTTGAGATCACATATTCATCCAACTTTGGAGAAGTAGAAAAGGGAATGTGCTCTAACTCCAATAAAAAGAGATTAAACTAACCTTTCAGATCTGAGGTCAGCCAAGTAGAGCTCTCTGACCAAATCCAACAGCTAACTGCTTTGATAGATAAAGTGTGATTAGAAAACAGCTGTGCCCATTCATTCCCACGTCACCAGTGGTCTTTTCAATGTGAGAGCAGTGGGAATGGTTGCAGGAAAGATAATAAAACCCATAAAACCGAAAATAGTTGCTGCCGGTCTCTTTGCAGAAAAAAGTTTGCAGATTCCAGTATGCAGTGTTATATCCCAGGGTACGCCTAATAAATTAGGTGAATCTGCAATACCTTCAGTTGGTTTCAGATTCATTGTGTGGTGAGAAGGTGTATTATCATATTTAAAAGTAAGTTAAATCATTTTCCTACAGTCTGAACATTAAACTCAAATTACAACTAAGGAAATAGCAACCTGTTCATATGTAAGAAACTGAGTGTTTGAAGTGTTAAGAGATGGTTTCCTGGGCTGTAGGATGCTGAGGAAATACAGTGGTAATTTCAGCACCACCATGATTTTCACTTTAGGCACTGATAATTGAAGGTTACCCATTCTCCAGACCACCAAATTAAGTTATAATTTGACTATTCGATACAGGGCCTCACAAAATCCATTCAGTTTTCTCTTTAGGTAGTCTGTGAAGTTTTTGTTTGTTGGCTTATTGTGTTCAGTTCTGCCACTTAACCACTACCCCACATGCCTCTAGCCCAAACAGATTACCTGTTCTAATCCAGGCACCCAATTCAGTTCTCTAGGAGCATGTGGCTTATGTGTAACTATTGATGTCTGCCTCTTTCCTCCTCTTGCTTGGTTTAGCAGATATCTCCAGCTTCTCTCCATATCTGCCCTTTCCTTTATTAACATTTTTAGCAGAGCACAGGCAAGTTCTCTCTGTCTTTTGGCTTGGCATGGTCATGTGGTCAGTTTCTGTCTTATGGAATGTTGGGAAGAAATATGTATATCCATAATCATATAGTGAGAGGGTTTCCTGGTTTCTCCAATCATCTTTTCCTATTTTGATCTCATTCTTGAGGGCAGAGTTCCACATTCCAAACACTTCCAAATACCATGTCACTGGAGTCTAGGTTCCAACATATGAATTTTGGGTGGACACAAACATTCAAGTCTCTACTTCACAGGTTCCCTTGCTAGTCAGCTTCTTAGTGGGATCCTGAATGGGAAGCACTGGCAGGAGATTGAGGATGGGAGGGAGGGAAAGCCAAGGTACCAATCCTCCTTCTGCATGCTGACTCTTCTTAATGCAGTGTTATGTCTTCTCTGTATTTCCAGCTCTCATAAACCGAGCACCTCCATCCAAGGTCCCAACTTCCTTGGACAGTCATCTGTCAATAATTCAGCTCCCAGGGTTGTCCTCCCATGGGAAGAAAGGCCTCCCATTCTTTGCTACACTGTAAGGTTGATAGCTGCTTTCCACTGTAGATAACCTCCAGTTTCTTAGCTTTCTATCCTGACTAATCAATAACCTCTACTAGGATAGCTATTTTTGAAAATTTTGGAGGGTTTCTGTTTTACTGACTAGAAAATGATAGATACAGTTTTGCATATTCTGCCACATCAATATCTTTGTTTAAAATCTTGAGATATATATACATATATATATATATATATATATATATATATATATATATATATATTGCATAGCTTTTCTCAGGATTAAAATGATACTTCAGAAATGAAGCCTTGCATTGCAAACTTTTAGAAACAAAATTTACATCCTTTTATCTTCTTTGTGACTCTATGGCAAACATAAAGTTTCCAAGTCAGCAAAAAAAAAAAAAAAAAAAAGAGAGAGAGAGAGAGAAACATCTAGACAATGCCAGGTGCCAGCTCCAAATCTGCATTGCTTAAAGTGAAACACAGGAAGGAAATGTCAAATGTCAGATGTGCTGCAGCATCGTGCATATGGATGCATGGATGTAAAGATTTCAATTGTTGACTTTCTTTGGCTGCCATCTTTTTAAATAAAGTAGAGAACATAGACTTTTTATGTTTTTCTATTTTCTGTTCAAATGATAGATCTTATTACATCATATTTCTGCTGTAAATTAGCTTAATAGCAGTTAGCTCAGTATATCACTGGTGTGGCCCAGCTGCTATTGTTTTTATTGCACTATTCTAGTGCCTCAGGGTAATTACCTTTGAGATCTCAAATGCATTCTCGTATGTAAAAATCATTCTTTTTATGTTGGGTATTTTGAAGTATATATCCTCAGAGTTTGCTGTGTTTTCTCATATTTATTCATCCGCAATGACCATTTCATAATCAGTTTTAGATGTTCTCATATAAGCCTCAAGGAACACATCCAAGGGTCCACAAAATGAACTCCGTGTCTTTCGGAGCCCGAGAGGAATTTAACACTTTGGCAGGAGTTTGGGGCTGTGTGGGAGCCATGAGTGATGATTCCAGCTCCTGCCTTTGCATGCATTAACTGCTGGTCGCCTCTGAATAATTGGCTGGGAATATTGGTTAACACGTCAAGTGAAAATGTATGTGGCGGTGTCTGTCTCCACCATCCCAGGAGAACATCTGTCCACTCCTCAAATCCACTAAACAATTTGGCTCTCGTCTATGTGACTGGCAGCCTGTCCCATTGAGGCCCTTTGCCATGAAGCAGGGAAGGGGGAAGTTTGGGTTTGAGTTGTGTTGGCAGGTTTTGTTCAAATACTTGGAGAGCAATTTTACAAATTTGCCTGCTGGTGATATTAGCCCTTTATTTTTGTGAAAGTCAAGGAGGGGGGACACAACTTTTGCTGTGCATAGAAATTGCTTTGAGAAGTAGTTCTTTGGGTGTATTCAGTTAATTCTGAACATGTGTGTTTAGCTTTTCCAAGCTGCAGGCTTCCTCCATCCTCTAGAAGAGTCCAGAGTTTTGCACAGGAACAGAAATGGTTAAAAAAGAAAAGATACAGTGTCTTATAATAAAACATAGACACAAATTCTGAGAGATCAGGTCATTGTATTCTGTGAAAAAAAGAAAATAGAAAAACCTAACAAATTAGAAAATGTCATAGCATGAGATTAAAAACTATTGACTAAAGGACAAATTTTTAGATCATATTTGAGATTTAATTAATGATAAAATTTAGAATGTAGTGCAAAGAGTCAGTTTCAGTTGCTTTGTTTTGTTCATACCAAACTATATGTGGGCATGCTGTAATAATAATTACAGGCCATGGACCCTCTTTTATGATAACATAAACAATAGTTATCTACATTACTGGAGTTGGCATAAGGAACTTCAGATAACAGATAATTCACCTCACTTTTACTCTCATTGGAATTTTTTTTTTTTGTACAAGTGATTGAACTACTGAGCCATATCCCTAGCATTTTTTTTTTTTCATTTTGAGACAGAGTCACACTAAGTTGTTCAGGGCCTTGCTAAATTGCTGAGACTGACTTCAAACCTGAGAGGTCAGCCTCCCAAGTCTCTGGCATTACAGTCATGCACTACCAGGTCCAGCTCATTGGAAACTCCTATATCATGCATTTCTTGTCTATTTTCTCTCTTTGTGATCTTTTTTTTCCCCACTAAAGTTTGAAGTCACTATATATTAAAAGTAGAAAGGATGATACAGATGACCAAAAACTATTTTCAGCATCCTTGAATAAAACTTAGTCTTCAGTCCAAATCCCATGGTTTTGCAGACCCAGATCTCTAATTCCCAAGACTTCCAAAGGGAGTTATTCTATTGGTGACACAAATTATCCATTGGCACTTCTAGTCACTTAAGAGGTAAGCTTTTCCTTTTCATGAGGAAAAATTTCTGGTCTTAGTGTCAATAAGCAGAGGTTCTAACCACCCTAAAAATGATAGATTAGGAAATTAGATAATACCCTGAAGATACTACTCCTGTTATATTAAAAGCCTAAAAATATTTATAAGAAAAATATTTACACACAATTCTCTCATTGAAAGAAAAATATCGACAAGGATTCTGAATGCACTTAAAAATACGTGAACTTGAATTTCTTAAAAATGGTTATAGGTCCATAACATTGGTTGATGCATGTATTCGTGTATAAATATATTGTATGCACTATGTACACAAATATAATTGATCATCCAATTTTAATATTTGCATCTGGTTTTCTAGTCCTTAGTAAATTAACACTCACTATGTAATTTTACCACAAGCCATTGACAGCCATGATTCCGCATCCAGCTCGGCTTCCGTAGGGTCCTCTCAAATTGTAAAGTCCACTGGAAAAGCATTTTCCTCACTTCCTCTTTACCACCCTCCCTCCTCACTCACAGGTGTCTCCAACCCCTGCCACCCTCCAGAACTTCTGCTTGCAGTGGTGAAACAAGGCTACAATCTGAGGAGGTCTATTCTTTTTCTACCTCACTCCAGCATCTGTCACTCATTCCATTCCTCTTCTTTGTAAACTCACTCCTCCCCAAATCTTCATCTGTGGGCTCCTTACTGTAAATAGTTCCCTCTCTTCTATTTGACCTTTCTTTGTTACCTTTGCCTAAATTCTTGCCCTCTGAAATCTCATTCCATGTTCTCTTTGACATCTTCCACGCTGACAATTCCTCAATGTCTTCTTTGCCAAGCAACATGCTCCATTTCTCATCCATTGCTGATCATCTCCCCCAAAAGTCCTGCTGACACCTGTAATTCAAAGCAAAACAGAACTCACCATCCTAATACTTAGAATTGCTCAGCCTCCCTCCTGTTTCTTTGAATTTCATGATTTCTCTGTCTTAAAAGTGGAACCCACAGAGTTATCAATTACTCCTCTTGTTCCCTTAGTCCACCCAGAGGACTGCAAACCCAGTTCTGGGAATGCTGCCATGTCTCTGGAATATGTGCCATCTTCTTCATCTCTTCTGCTTCCATCCAGGGCTAGGCATCATTGCCTCTCCTGTGTATTATTCCAGCAGCTTTCTAACAACCCCTTTAATGATAGATGCTTTGTTATCCCAACCACCTCACTTAATACTGACAGGTTAATTCAGGAAAGCTCACATAACTAGAATGGCTTTCATCACTTTCTAAATTATCTCCTAATGTCTAGCCAAAATATATTTTCTGTTAATGTCTGCAGGACTTGTCCTGCACATGCTTTTCATTTGTGCTAAGTTGGACTATTCACTGAACTTCAGAGATGCACTTTTCCTTGTGCCTGTCTTGACGATGCCATGTGCCTCACATGGTGACCCATACTCCTTATTCTGCCTGTCAGATATTACCCATTCCTTCAAGGACTAACTCACTAACACTTTTCTAAAGCCTTTGAAATGTCCATGGACTGACTAACAGTCACCAGCTTTTGAAATGCCATAAAATTCCATATACTTATAAACTTCCCACAGTTTGGAGTTATTTAATTAAGTTATTTACAATTGAATTTTTATTTGTCATGCTTAAAACTTACAGTATTCAGTTAATTACCAGCTCCTGGTATACTTCCTATTTGTAGAATTGTTAAGTGAAGGAGAAAAGTTCTTGACACAAATAACCCAATGACCATAGTTTTGGTGATATTATTTTTAGTTTTTAAATTTACTTGTATGCATAATAAACATAATATTTCAAAAAGATATTTAACCTATTTTTTAACTTAAACAGAAGCATACATCAATTTTCATGTGACATGGAAAAATTGTCTTAGATATAGGCTGATTTAGCTGTTTATTTCAAATTTCTCTGGCTAATTAAAATTTTATCCACAATTGAGTACTTGAAAAAACAGTAACCTACCATTATAGTTGTATAGTTAACATGTATAAGACACAGTGCTAACATTACTGTATGGTTCTTTCAAGGAAATGAAAGAATAATAGGTAAATGAGTTGCTGTATATGTTAATTAGCTTGATTTAATCATGCAACATTGTACTTTTACATATTAAAATATAACTATGCATGACATACGTATATACTATAATAATTGTTAATTTAATGATAATTAAAAATAAAGCATAGTTGGAGTTGCCAAACAAATAATGAACATGGGATTGATTAGTGTTTAATGTTCAACTTACTGCTTTGGTGTTAAGTAGATCTAGTCAAACACTGATGTACGTCACTGGAATTCTATCACAGATATTTTAAGACATTGCATAATGTTGTCAAAGATAACCAGAACTGATCATAAATTAAATCAGAAAAGATAAGAATATTTGTTTTGCTCTTGTAGGGAAAATTGTGTATATATCTGTATGTTCACCAAAACTTAATTCACCAGTGCTTCCTTATTAACTTGCTAGGATGATAATGTGTCCATTGTTGGAAGTGGGATAGTAAAGACATCTAAATTATTGCATTGGAGTCTATTATTCTCTTTAGATCATCTTATATTTGCTTTATATATTTAGTTGCTCCAATATTGGGTGCATCTATTTTTATAATTATTATACCCTCTTCATGAATTGACTCCTTTATCATTATCATTATATAATTACCTTCCTTACCTTTTAATTTTTTTTACAATTTTTCACTTAAAATATACTTAGATATTATGACTCATATTTTGGTTTCAATTGCATGAAATATATTTTCCATCCCTTTGTTTTCTATCTGTGTGTACTCACAAAGTGAGGTAGTCTTTTGTGGGCAGTACATAGTTGTGTCTTATTTTTCTCATTGATTCAGCTATTAATTTAAATTTAACTTGATTGTGTTAATCATTTTATAATGTGTGTGTCTTTTCACCTCTAATATACATTTTTTTTGCTTACTAGACCTCAATAAAGCTGAAAAAAATAAAAAGTCATAGATAAAACAGTAAAGAGAGATTTTATTCAATATATATTATAACAGTGGAGAAGAGACTTCTATGTGGAATGGAGCTCAATTCCAAATTCAATAAGGACAAATGGGAATTTATAATCGTGGGGCTGGTGGTCAATGGGAGGAAACTTTCTCAGAGGGCATCAAGGGCAGAAGGACTATTGCTAATGGCCTCAGTGGACTTCTTCTAAAGGTAGTCCATGGTGATGAGTGATGAGATATCACAGGTGGGGGACTCCAGTTAGAATGACTTACTACAATTGAACGAGGCGGGCTGAAAGTGGGACCCAAGTCTTTGAGTCTCTCTAGTTTGTTCCAGATAAAAGACCATGTGAGTACTTCTTTCTAACCTATCCGGAGGGAGACAACAGTGACACAAAAGGTCAGGAATTTTAGTGCCTCCTGAGTCATGAAGAGATGAAAATAATGCCCCTGAATTTAAGTGTCAGATCATAAGTTTTTTATAAAGAAAAATAAATTAATATCTTTAGAAAGAGTCGATCTTATATTAGTTTTCTCTTGGTGTTGCAACAAATTGCAATAAATCTAGCAGCAGAAAGCAGCATAAACATCTTATCTTAAACTTCTGCAGGTCAGAAGTCTGACATGGGTCTTACTGGACTAAAATCAAGACTTTAGCAGGGCCCTGGTCTTTTCTGAGTATGCTGGGGAGAAGTGTTTCTTTGTGATTTCTACCTTTGAGATCGGCATTGGCTCATGCAGCCTTCCTCCTGCAGAACCAGCCTTGAAGTCAGATCACATTACTGGAACCATCACATGATTCCACCATCACATCTCCTCCTCTGATCTTTTCTTCTGTCTCCCTCTTCCATTTTAAGGACCTGGTGATTATACTGAGCAGACCCAGATGATGTAGGATAATCTCCCCGTCTTAAGGCCAACTGATAAGAATTCTTAATTCTCCTTCCCTGTGTAATGTAGCACATTCACAGGTTCTAAGAATTAGGTGCTGGATATTTTTAGGAGCCGTTATTATGTCTACTATCCAGTGTTTTATGCACAGCCAAAATAGATGAGCATTTTTGAAGCACAATGCATGAAATTGAAATGTGAAAAAATATTTTAAATGAGTAAAGTAAGCAAGATTTACATGTTCTTCCATAGAGAACTACAAATCTCATTTATTGTATTCCTTTATACACACAATATGAAAACCATCTCTTAAAGCTGATAATCTCATGGGGAAAGCATTCGAGCAGACAAGGATATCTATTTCAAAGTTAAAAAAAAATATATAAAAACAACTATTTTGTTTATGAATTTATGTGTTAAAAGTTCTGTTTCTTGTATTGGATTGAGTTTTATTACAATATTTAATTTTCATCATCTGTTTGATTTTCTGCTTTGAACCTAAGTCTAGTTTAAAGATCCACAAGCTGATCATTTCCATTCCTGAATAGGCTGCCTTTGGCAAATTTCTTGCCCTCTGTTACATGACCTCAGTCTAGTTTGAAACTAGCCTGTGAACACACAGTGCTGGATCCACCCCTTGTCTATGGACAGTAGAATTGTGTGACTCTATTTGAGCCTTCCTCTAGTCACCTCAGAGTTCCTCCTCCTTAGTGGAGATCTCCACCCTTACAACACTGCAACACTGGCCTCCTCATCTGTGACTAAGCACGATGATGCCTACCCCAGACTAAATGGAGTAAGTGCTAAAAAACGCTGGGGACAGACCATGTCCCACAGTGAACATGGTATGTGGGATGTGGTGCTTATATTCAATACTCTTTTCTTTCTCCTCCCTTTGAACTCAGGGTGCACTTGTTATCTCTGGCATTCGACTCTCAACTCCCTTGTTTGGCTTTACCTTGGACTCAGTCCTGCCTTTTGGAAAACTCTGAACAGCATTGGTACTTAGGGCCCCTGGGAACCCCAACTTTGGCATCTGTTGTTGCCTGCCTATTTTCCTAGCTAGTTTATATTCTCTCTTCCTGTCTTCATGAAGGATGGGAGAATTCAGAACTATTTGGAGTTCAGCTGCTTCATAAATCACATTGTATTTCAGTTTATTGGATATTTTTATGAATAATCATGGAGACCAAGAAAAGGAGGGCATTTGTACTATGAAGGGAGCTTAAGGATGTCTGTGTTGTTGGCAGCTATGCTGCATTCAGGGAGAGTCAGCTCTGCTCTCATGTGTCTGCCAGATCTGGACAAAAGATATCTGTCATCCTCATCCAGACAAAAGAACATCAATAACAACAATACGTGCAGATTCAGAGTTATCCAAAGCAGGCCATTCTGTTTTTTCAGCCAAATTTGAGAGAGCAGAGGGTGTCTGCTGTGTCAAACACGTGGGACATGCAAACATCCTCTACAAGTCTCCTCTCCAACCTGCTACCATCTGCCCTCCACCTGAACTTTACATAAGAGTTATCCAGGAGTGTTCTGGTACCAGCTCAGTTACAATTCCTGGCACCAGCTTCACAAATCCAAACACTGAGTATGGAGCAGTGGGTACAGTGTTCAGAGGCTTTCCTTGAGTGCCAGAGGAAGAGGTTTGGGTTAGCAACACTGAGCTTTCCTCATCTTTCCACTTAAAGGGGTGACCTCTAAAAATCTCCTTCACACCCCAGTTTCCTCTTCTGAAAAAAACAGAATTTTTTAGGGTTGCAACATTTTAGGATCATTTATGAGAAGTAAATTAGTTAAATTATGCAAAATACTTAGTACAGTTTCCCGTACTTAGTGAGAGCTGAATGAATAGGAACTGCCACCTTTTCTTCCTCCTTGGTGAAGGGTCTATGTGATAACACCTGATGCAATTCAGAGTCCCATTATCCAGAAAAACAGGTGGGAGCCAAGGGAGTTGATGAGTTTTGCTGAGAACTCCACTCTCTCTCTCTGCTAGTTCCTTCCTCCAATTTACTGTTCAGTCCTCAGTACTTCCTTGTCACAAGATGCCTGGGGAACTATCTGAAATTTATTTGCACAAATAGGGAAAGACTAGTAGAAATTCAAATTGACACCTTATGAACTTTAAAGAAAATGATATCTAGCTGAACTCCATTTATTCATTCATCAATCCACCCATTAACGTTTTCTTAACATGTGCCATAGTCTGCACCTTACTAGGCACTTCCTGACACAGAGGAGACTAAGACAAGGCCTTCCAAAGCCCAGTAGGGACTTAGCACTTGCACTAACATAACTGTACTGTAATGACTATTACAATGACTTATGTCTAAAATCTTCAAGGTCAAGAAAAAGGAGGCTTCCTTTCACTTTAGTGAAGGAAAAAATTGGGTTGAAGGGGAAGAAAATCTATATTCCAAGAAAAATGAAATCAAACCACTTGGGCAGTCACCCATCCTTCTACTACTAGAAGAATGTCTTTGGATATTGTTAGTATCCTTTCTGCACTGTGACAAAATACCTGAAAACAGCAACTTAAAGGAGGAAAAATTTATTTTGGCTCATAATTTCAGATGTTTCATTCCATGGCTGACTGGCTGCATTGATACAGGATTGAGGTGAGGCAGACATCATAGCAGAAGGAAGCAGCAGAGGAAACCACCTCATCTCATGGCAGATGGGAAGCAAAGAGCAGGGAGAGCTGAGGATACTATATATTCCCCAAGGCACAACCCCCAACTCCTAAGACCCACCCACTTTAATTGGCGACCTACTACATTTGTTCAACATCTCCTATATATCCTTCAATTGATTAGGCCATCCATGAGGCTAGGGCCCTCTTGATCCAATTACTTCCCAAGTCCTCACCTTTAAACATTGCTGAACTGGAGAACAAGACTTCAACACAACTTTGGTGGACATTCTGGATCCAAACTACAGCACATGTCTTATTTTAAAGCTGGAGCACCCCCTTATGCAGGCAGAATGTGTATAATCAGTTACAACAAAGTCTGCAGGATTCCTGGTTTCTGTGTAAAGGATGAGATTCCAGGCAGGAGATAACTTGGAAAGGTGATCTGGTCGCTTCTCTTGAAGCTCCATTTGTTTCAACTCCACACATCCTGCTTAGAGGACATATTTATTCAAGGTGATGTAGAACACTGTTGAAGTTGTCATAATTCTGTTAGACTTCATGATACCCCTGCATAAGAAGCTCACTATACAGTCAAAATTAGCAACTAAAACCAATATATTTCAGTTTCAAGAAACAAGTTAGGGGAAAAGCTGTATAAATAGATTCCTTTGGATAATATTTTTCTCAGTAATTAATAATTATGATTTTCTTTAAAACACTTTATTTTACTTTTTTTAAAGATTGCTTATTAAGCTGGGAATTGGGTTAACATAGTTGTTATGAGTTTTTAACTTAATAAATACTATCTTCTATGTGATGCCTTGGCACCTTGTAACTTATTTGTGATATTGATATTGCCACTTTTCATGCAGATGAAAAAACAGAGGTTCTGGGCAGTTAACTTTTCTATCTAGAGATACAAAGATGCGAAATTTGAAACTAGGATTTTTGGTCCAAATTATGTCCTCTCCCTTAAAGCAATTAAATTTTATCAAAAAGTAGAAGGACAGAATTCAAGAGTTATTAACAATTACATCTTATCTCCTTGCTATTCTCACTCTTCTTACCAATCTCAATTTTCTTACAGAATCAGAGAAATAATTATTGGCACACTCAAATTGGTTCCAGAATTTCTTTATACCCATGCTTTTGCTAATGAAGAGAGGAAATCAAGTGGCATAAATTGTATGGGAAGGAGAAGTTTCCCTTATGAGGAGATATAATTTAAGGGACCAATGTCACAAACCTGCTGGGTGTCAGAGGCAGAATGAGATCTTGTGTCTTCACACTGCACTGTTACACTGCACTGCCAAGACCTTTCTAACTGATGTGGATAAGCATTTAAGACAGATTTCCCTTCCATATATCTTATGCCACTTGTCCTTTCTGACTTTGTTACCAACAACTGAGGTAAGAAGAAATTCTGGAGCCAACATGAGTTTGTTATTAATTATTTCTCTGAATTTTTAAGAGAGTTGAGATTAGAGTGTATTGCTAGGAGATAAGAAAGATGTATTTTTGTTGTTGTCGAAATCATAAATACCCTCACTTAATCATCTGCATTTAAAAGGGGAATTTGGAATAGAAACTACAATTGGAGACCTGTGGCCCAGGAGAGCTCAGCCTATTCATTAAAGATATCAGTGCATATTCATAGTACGAAGCTGAGTTCTAAGGAGGCCTAGTATTCCGCAGCTGGGAGTGGAAGGGCAAAAGGTGAATTGTATTTTTTAAGCCTGTCACTTTGAAAACTCCCTGCCTCCAATCTCAATGCGTTTCCAGGATTGTCAGCCTCACAGCAGCAGTGAACTGGGAGAAGCAAAGGCATCTTTGGAAATAACTACACGTAGTGCTACTTAACCTCTCCCCAGGCTTGTGAGAACTTGTTTATCTGGCAGGTTTTTCCAAGGACTCTGCTCTTTGGACAATGGAGTTGGCAATCTGGAGACTGTAGCTTCATAATAGAGAGGCTTTAGGGAGAGACGCTTCCTTTTAAATAGATCTAAATGGATAAGTATTAAGTGACTTCCCTGCAAACAAGTTCAAATAGTGACTGAATATATTCAGGTTCCATTCTGATCTCATGCTTTGAACACTTGAACCCTTTTTCATTGGGTATTAAGCTTCAATTTTATGGTAGGTTAAATGATGCCACCATGTGCATTGAAGTTATTCTTAAAATGGCCATTGTAGCATTTCTTATTTCGTACTGAATAGTTTATGCATGAATGATATCTCTACTTTCCAAAAGTTTTAAAAATAACATGTGCTATATAACCAGAAAAGCCTGTGTGACTAACCTGTGTTCCAGGTACAGTTGCATTAACAAATGAACTCTGTTGGGATTTTAGTCAAAGCTCTTAACTTTAGAAATGCATTATGAAAAACCTATGTCAAGGTCATTGCTTGTTTGCAAGGAGCAGAAATACATGTAAAGAAGGGAGGTGGAGAACTCTCACTTCATAATACAGAACAATATTGCAGAAAAATTATGTTAGGCTCAGCTGGGCTGCATGGAGATTGATGTGAAGATCAGGAAATACATCTCCTTATGAATTATGATGCTACTGGCTACAAAGATATTGAATGCCCAGACTATAGTTAGAATAAATAAGGGCATCTCTCGTATACACATCAAGCAATCTAAAGATGCTTTAGTTACAGATCAACTAACTGAAAACTTAACAAAATTACAAGAGATGAAGGCTTTTTTCTTGCTTCCATTTTACTGTAATCAGTGTGTATGCTGTGGTTCTTTTGTTACTTCATGGTTACAAGATAGCTGCTGCAGCTCTAGACATCATATCTTTACTTAATACCATCAAAGGACAAGGAAAACAGGGTTTTTTTTCCTTGTATATTTTTTCACTGAGAAAAAAAATTGATAGAATTCTTGGTGTTTATCATCTATTAATAGTCCATATGCCCAAAGTTTAGCTAAAAAGGAGACTGAGGAAGTGAGTATCTAGCATCATGACCCAACAGAATAAGAAATAGATGGGAAGTAAGTCATTGGAAATGCAACCAGCAAATTCTGCCATTACTTTTCTCTTCCTCAAGGGCCACAGAAATATCTGTACTTCTGTTTCCATGAAGTTTTAATAAGTTTTTGTGTTTTCAGGGCATATGGCTGTAAAATGAGTATTCTCCCTAGATCTTCATGAACTATCCGCATTAATAAACATTTTTCTTTGTTCTCCAATTTCAGATTTCTGAAATTCTTAATAAAAAAATAATGATCCAACTCAACTACTCAAGGAATATGATAAGTAATGGTGAGTGACTAGGCTTAGTCAAGTTGATAGAGATGGAATAGAGAGTGGAATCAGATGGTCCAGTTCAGATCCAGTGGGAATCTTGCCTGGTGATGTTAAACATGTCTAGTGTCCCCTGAAGATAGACACCTGAGGCATTTGGTTCTGCCTCCTTTCCTAGCATTTTATAGCATGTAATTCTTGATATTTGCTTATTTATTAAAGTCAGCTCATCAATCAAAACAATCCTTATTTTGCTATTGAAGTAGCATTATGCTGAACATGAATACTCTGATAAATACCATTAATGTATGGATATATGCATACCTTGAAAATATTAAAAAGGAAACTGCTGTGATTGTTAATTATTCTAATTGCATTATTAGAATTACTGATTCAATAATCTGAGAATTTTTTCAGAATAAAATACAGGTTGACACATAGTTTCCGTAATGTATCACATGATAATACAAAGCATACAGGTCAACATTGGTTAGAATATAGACAACAGTTTTTAATGAGCAAGCATCAATGCACATAGTATTTATTAGCAGATTTCTAAGAATTTGATCTGGTCTGTACCTGTAATGCAATACAAAAGAGACCACAACAATGGACTCCTTTACATTATATACTTAAAAGTTAGATTTGTATTTCAGGATATTAAGGATAAATTATTCTATAACTTTGAATTCTATTAATTTCTTTCCTGTGTGAAGTTTCTGAATTTTCCTCTGATTCAGTGCTTAAAATTAAACAGCTTCACACTGATATGGATAGTATCATCAATACTGCTCTGTTAAGGAAACCGTGATTCCCTTTAGAAGATTCCCTAGAGAATGTAAAATAATTAATAGGAAGATCCAAAGGAAATTCCGGAATCTACTGCAGTCTCCTTTCATATGAAACCAGCAAGCACCTCCGAATTCAGAACTGTATCCTAGCTATTTGTGTGCCCTGAACTCAGAGGTATATTCATTCCATATTATCAAACTGAACTGAAAACAGTACACAATTTATACCTTAAACCTACTCACCATCTCTGGCAAGATTCAGTGCTAGAATATATTTGGGCTTTAAAGGGTAACATGAAGTTTCTGCTCTCAATCATCTTTAAACTAGGGTGAAAGAATGCATTACAGATGAATGAAAATATGATGTCCTATTAAAGCTGCTAGTGAAACACACTTGTGATGCACAAAATAAACATAAAGACCCAAGGGGAATTATTCTTTGTTCTCTGAAGAAGCCAGAGAGTTTAGAGAATTTAATTTGTCTCTTTCCTAGCCACCCCCCCCCCAAAAAAAAATACAGGATGCCTTTCTAAGGCTAGAAGAATGATTCAGTCACATAAAAAAGAAAGAATTACAGACTTTGGTGCTGTGTCTCTGGACTTTTCTCTCCTCTTTTGTCTATTTGTCCATCTCTTATTTTCTTATCATCATTCGTTCTATCTGTCATCATATATCTCTTTATTTACTTAACTATCTAGTCTTTCTTTCTTGTCATTGACTATTTGGTGATGCAATGACTGCAATAAATAAAACAGCAGAATAGCATCCACAGAACTCGAGCTGCTAGAAATGTCAAGAACGACTCTATGAGTCCTGCTCAAGGAGCCACATTCGCTTAGCTCCCTCCAGGTGGAGTAACCTGGGTAGAGTAGCATTTCAATTAGAATCTTCGGTTCCAGTAGCTTTGAGCCTCTTATGTAGCTTTAAAAGCAAAAGACAGTCCATGATCAGAACAAAAAAGGCCACTAACTAAATTACCCTCCTGGAAGCCTGACTTTTAAAAATTTCTATCTCTTCAAGAAATGCAAATGAATTATATGATATATAAACGTTTTTTTGTTGTTTATTGAAACATAAAAATCATAAGGCAAATTATTGTTCATCTGAAAAGTCATGTTAACCTTCTGATTTAATGTGCCAAGTTCACAACAATGAGAATCAGCCTCCTTGTTCCATCCTGTGGTTATCAGAACTCAATTGAGAACTACTTGGTTGGACTGTGGCCTGAGATAATGTGAAGTTTCCTCCTTAGCCTGACAGAGAGGATCTGGCATGCACTGATTCTTCTCTTGTCTTATCTTCTGCCCATCCTTTGTCAGCACTGAAATATCTAGTCTGGTGTCAAACTGTTCTCCTGAACTCTGTCTGCTGTCTCTGCTGTGCCTTTGACTACACTGTACCCACTGCCCAAATGCCAGTGTTCCTGTCACTGTGCCATCTCCTTTCATCCTTCCCGATCCATGTCAGTGTCTCATTTTCTGGAAGATTTTTCTTAACCTCTGGAATTTACTCCTGTCATTGTTTATCTATTGCAAGTTAATCATCACCTTGTGAGTCTGTTTCTCCTGCTAGTTCTAAAAGTTACCTGTGTATCTTCTGTGTGTCCCAAAAGAGTACCTAGAATGTACCAAAGCTCAGCACATACTTACCAAAGTCAACTTAACTGAAATTGGCAAAATTCACCTGAAAATTTCCAAACAGTGTATGAATAAGAGAAAAATAATGTTCACCAAAATTTATTCTGGAATTGAAAATGGGGATATATAAATATGGGTAAAAGTCAGACAGACTTATTAGGAAATGACAGAGAATTGTTTAGACATGGACTAATAAAGGCCAGTACCAAGGCAGGAATCACAGGAATGAAATGGAAAAAATCACTTTTAAGAAGAAAGCTTTGGTAAATGAAGGAGAGGTAAAGAAAGGAGCCAAAGACTCCTTAGAGTTTCAGACTGAAAAATCAGGAGTAGAGAGGTGCTTAGTTGTGTTCAAATGGCCTCCTTGCTTTGTTACCTTGGAGAGGGAAGGTACATTCAGAAGCTAGAGGAGCAGCAGTCATAAATGGAACTCACATCAAAAGGCAAGGGTAGAAGCTGAGCAGAGAGGTCAGCTGCAAAGAACCTAGCAGCTCTGACACTGGTGGAAAAGTGGGAAGAGCATTAGGTGTCAGGGTGCTCCAGTATGGAGGCAGGTGGGAAGGTAGGCCTGCCCATCCTTTGGAGGGAATCCTCCTGGGGGGAACCCCAGCAGGCACCACAGTTCAGTCCCTAAGGACCAGCACAGGTGAGTCCTGGACAGCATGGGGGTGGAACCCACAGCCCTGTCTAGTCACACCCACAACCCTGAGGATCAGCTCTGCAGAAGAATCCTTTCCAAGTACAGAGGTCTTATTATTACCACTTTTTAAATACCATATTATCTGCGAACATCTCAATATTAACTTCTCCTTGTTTCATTGCCAATTTGTCTTCTTTAAGATGGACTTAGGCGTGTGCTCCTTATTAATGCCTGTCCTCTGTTTCCACCCCATGATTCCAGGACTCTCCAGTAAAGGAGGAACTCACCCCAAGAGCTTCACCATTTGCATGGAGCTAGCTTAACCCAGAGCATAATTGACTTTATGGCCAGTGACTTTCTTAACTGGAAACTAAATTGGCTGAAGCAAGAACCTGCTGTCTCCTGTGGGCTCGTTCCGAATGGCAACTTTCCCTATTATATGTGAGGACGTCAGCCTCGGCTAACAACCTCCTGTGGGCCCCTCTCTTACCTACTTCCTGATCATGCCTCCTTCCCTCCTGGACTTATTAACTGAATACTCTCAGCTGGGGGTTTTCTGCAGCAAGCCTGTGCCAGAGTCAGCCGAGCGTAGAAGCTGGGCAGCCCCTAACTCTGTGGAGTATAGAAAAACTGCCTGGGAACTCTTGGTAGAGACTTCATTCATTCATTCATTCATTCATTCATTCACTCACTCATTCACACATACATTCATTCGTTCTTCCTAGTTGATATTTTTTGAGCATTATTTAAACACCAGCCATTGTATTCGCCACGTTTGGCAGGATGGAAGAATAATCAAGAATGAACAAAATTAGAGAAATATGCACAGGGGAAGGGAATAAAGGAAACAGAGGCTGGTACGCACATGTTATGGTTTGGATGTGAGGTGTCCCCAAAAAAACTAAGTGTGAGACAATGCAAGAAGGCTTAAAGGAGAAATTATTGGATTTGAGAGCCTTACCCCAATCGGTGAATTAATCCCCTGACAGAATTAACTGTGTGGTAACTGAAGGCGTGTAGGATGTGCCTGGAGGAGTTGGAACTTGCGGGGCAGGGGGATTGCCTTTGGGATATATATTTTGTGTCTGGCAAGGGAAGCTTCTCTCTCTGCTCTCCTGATCATCATGTGAACTCCTTCCCTCCACCATCATGTTCAGATTCACCTTGAGCCCCAAGGAATGGAGCCAGCTCAATATGGATTGAGACCTCTGAAACCTTGAGCCCCTAAATCAACTTTTCTTCCTCTACAATTGTTCTTGTCGGATATTTAGTCACAGCAGTGAAAGGCTAACTAAAACACCACACTATGATGTAGGGTAGACAACCTGAGGCAATATCTCCTAGGATGCTTTAAAAAAAAATCTGTATTCCTGGGATCAACCCAAATTGGTGGACCATGAACACAGTGAAGTATGTTTTGAATATTTCTTAAGAAGTCTCTAATGTGATTAGAGATGAATAACAAATTTTGGAATAAAACATTATTCTTGCAGTGATTTGTTATGTAATGATAAATATTTGAAAACAATATATTCAAATTTCTAAGCACGAGAAAGGTCATGAAGTTCATGCAGGTTTGTAGAAATATAAACGAGGAATGGATCCACTCATTTTGAATAAGAGATGAGGTGAACTGTTTAATATTATAGAACTCTGACTACTCACAATTTTGTTTCCAAACACTAATGACATGATACCTGGGAATTTACTTTATAATTGTTAGTAGAAGAGATCTGTCCAATATAAAATGTTATATTTAATATAACACATACTTTGCAATTGTACACTTATTATATGATTAAAAGTCTACCCATAAACAAAACTCATACCTTAAAATATTTTGGAATCTATGCCTTAATATTCTTGGATATTGCTGCCATTTAGCACAAGGAAGAGGATGAAAAACAGTAGCATTCTTCTCTTTGTTTTGGTTATCATGAAAGTGGATATTGCCCTGAATTCCCAGTTGCTACTTGACATGAACTTAGGTTAAGTTTCTTGATGTATTAAAGAAAAACATAAAACACTGGTTGAGCACTACCCTAAGTTCTGAAAATACAATGGAGGTTGAACAGTGGTTGCTGCCAACAAAATGAAGAGAGATAAATAGGCAAATAAATATAATTGGTCAATAATGTTGTGGGATACCATGAGATTTTTGTTTTGTTTTGTTTTGTCATGAGGAGGAATTAGCTATGGGGGCCTTCTTGGAGTGATAGTTACCTGAGGCCAGAGGAACAAGTGGCATCAACTGGGTGTACTTATGTGTCTGCTGTGTGGTAAGGGGTGGTGGAATGGAATGTTTCCTCTATATTCCATCTCTGTCTAGCCCCTCTCTAAAGAGCTTACCTGAACCAGAATTTATAGACTTTTCCAACTTGTAAGCTGAACCTCAGCTGAAACAAAAGCCAAAACTAAACAACCACAAACCTGAAGTTGCCGGTGCCCCTTGATACCTGGTTTTGAATGCTTCCCCATTGGTGAGCATTATGACTTCAATTCTGTCCAAATCCTCTGCATTTCATCTGCATTTCCTGTATCTGTGTGTGCATCCTGAGAGATAGAGTGCTTCTCATCAGAAGTAGAAATGTTGTCTACTTCTGATTTCTATTTCATTCTCGAGGCCTGATTTCAGTCATCATCTGAATTCTGCCTCACCTTGGTGGCTTGTATCCCCAACTCTTGAACTCCTCAGGCATATGATGTGACAACATTCACATTCTGGTTCTTTCCAACTTAACAATGAAAGGAAAAAAAATGTATTTTTTTTCCCCTGAGGCATGTTATTGAATGAGTCCACTCATGTTTGTGCTACTGGTAACCAGTCTGTACCAAACTCCATGTGGTTATTTCCTTCTGCAAGAGAGCCAAAGACATTAATTGAGTAGGTATCACCACTGTATTGCTCTGACTCTAGAGATTGTCATTTCTTTGTAAAATGAGAGAAATGTACCTACTGGAATGTAATACACAGGATTAGCAGCAATTCCAATAGTCCTTTAATCTTTTTTTTTTTTTCCTTTTAGAAACAAAACCAAACACACCAAAATGTCTGCCTCAACTTGTTAAATGAGATTGGAGAGAAAGAATGAAACATAATAAAGACATGACAATTTCTACTGAAAGTGCCAATCTATTGAGCTAGTAGGCTAGGCATTCCTTTCTGGTTCCCTGCCCTTAGATGCTCATCTACTGCTCCAAAATAAAAATCTTCCTTCCCCCCTAATTTTTTTCCAGAAGTTGACAGACAGCATTCTCCTCTTCTTCTTGTGGTAAGAACATTCTCCATACTTCCACTTTCTGACTTTAGGGCTTGGAAGGACTTATCCCATTTATATTTTGAGTGACTTGTCCGTAAATGAATGTATGACCCCATTTTGGCTGATGAGAATCATACTTATGTTCTTTACTTGAATTTTTAAGAGATAGCTATTTTTTATTATAAACATGGAGTTGGGGTTGAGCATCTTGTGAGCTACCATTTTACTTCAGCATGAAAGAGGCCAAGAATGGAAAGAGAACCAGGATGGGAGATAGGAGTCCTAATGATATTTTTGAGCTTGTGGATCTGGACATTCTTTGAAGCAGACTCCCCTAGAATTCTTTTTCAATATTTTTATGCTTTAGTTTAAAGTAAATTTAATTCAAATTTAAAAATAGACATTAGTAAAGTAGAACAAAACATTAAGTATTCACTAGCTTTGTTAAAGTCAAGAGTCATTTGTCTAAATAAAAATTAAAAAACAAAGAACACTACTAGTAAATGTCATAATGATTTATTTAATCATTATAATTATAATGATTTACCCTACATTTAATAATGTGAGATATTTATCATAAAAGTGGGATACAGTATGGTAAGTCATGTTATGTCTATATAAAAATACTCTGGTACTTAGAAATGATGCTTAATAAAATATAATTTTATGAGAATAAATGATATATGTCAAATTAAAAATTAAGACATTAAGAGAGAGCCAGACACAGTGATGCTTACCTGTAATCCCAGTGACTCAGGAGTCTGAGGTAGGAGGACTGCAATTTTGAGAACAGTTCTGGCAACTTAGTGAGGCCCTACAACTTAGTGAGACACAGTCTCAAAAAACAAAAAGGACAGGGGAGTGTAGCTCAGTAAAAAGCACCCCCCAAAACAAACAAACAAAAGTCAAGAAAAAAAGAACACAGATATTTATAAATGGCTTATGTATATTTTGCATGTCTTTCTTTGGAATTAACTCTTTTACTAATACAAAATAACCTTATTATTATGAATATTCCCTGCTTTTTTTCTTTCTTTTTTGGGGGTCGATACCAGAGATTGAGCTCAGGGGCACTTGACCACTGAGGCACATCCCCAGCCCTATTTTGGATTTTATTTACAGGGTCTCATTGAGTTGCTTAGTCTCACTTTTACTGATGCTGGCTCTGAACTCATGATCCTCCTGACTCAGATTTCCAAGCCACTGGGATGAAGGAGTAAGCCATCACACCCAGCTGCTCATTCCCCTAGAATTTTTAAGAAAGTGAAATACTGATTTGGTTTTATGTTTCTATTTTGTTTTATGGGACAATTTCATTTAGATCTTTTGAAAATGAAACTAAAAGTGTTTTGCTTAACAGACTAAGGAAAACCTACTTAATCCTATCTTTTGAGGCTTTCCCAGGTCTCTTCCTCAGCTACTTAATTTCCAATCCTTTTTCCTTATATGGGAGTATGTGGATTCCCTGTTAGAGCACCTATATAATTGTTATAGGATAGCAATGTTTGCATAAGCATGCGTTCCCCCAGAAAATTCTGACAATGTGGAGAGAAAGGGCTCTGTACCTTTATCTATCCACAGCAACACATATGCATAGATTGAGTAAAACAGACAATATCAAACATTTTCTTCTGCTACAAAAAAAATTAATTTATTGCACCTTAACACTCAGGAATGAATTTAAGCTTAATGAGAATTACTGCTACTTAAGTTGTCTTTGTTGTTGTTGTTGTTAATTTGACCCTCAGAAAGCTAGATTTGTGGTTTGAAGCTGCTTCTCTTGACCATGATAGAATTTATCCAACTGTGGCACTGAAACTGGTTTTCAGACTTAGGAACTAATAGGACTCAAGATCAATTTTTAAGAGCAGGAACATAAAATAAGAACTCAATCTGGGTTAATCTTAAGAAACTCAGATGCTTATTCAGATTGATAACTAATGAATAATATAGCACTAATTCATAGGAAACTTTTTCTGGGGCAGTGACTTAACCCAAGTTTTTTTATATTGCACACAGTAAAGAGGCAAGTTAGGCATAATTAATTGTTTTGCAGTTGGGAAAATGAAGGCTCAGAAATTTGGCAGTTAACTTTTGCTGTGTAAGGAACTACCCCCAACATTGATGGCTTAAAACAAGATGCATTTGTCATTTTTCAGGATTTCAAGGATCCTGATAAGTAGCATTTTTGGTCTTGGTTAGTACAGCTGATTTCTGTACTCAGCTGAGGTTATTTCTGGTGCTTTAGGGTCTACAATGGCTTTCTTGCTATGTCAACTTGATGGAAGGATTTGGTCAGGGAACTTCATTTCTCCTCTACTGTGAAAAGCTCAAGTGGGTTCATTTATGTTGTAGCCTCAAGTTATTCAGCACAGCAAGAGAGATAAACTCCTGGAGAACAAACCCATTTCAAGTCTCTGTGTGAAATTTACTACTATCCTACAGATCTCTCCTTGGACACAGTCTTTTATTAATGCCTCATTTGTGGTATTCAATAGTAGAAGTCCTCTACAAGAATAACCCAAACTCACGTCCTAAGACTGACTATATATTATAAAGTAGGGAGATACAGGAAACATGAAACATCTTTCCTATCTAAAAGTTCCTAAGTTAGAGAGAATTTATGTTTATTTATTTACTCATTTATTTATTCACTCATTAACTCACTAATATTGTACTGTCTCAAATAAATCTGTCCCAGAAGAGATGATGAAGAACTACTAGCTGCGACCTCTGCCATATTAATGCATACCCACTTTTATCTGGAATTAGCAACATTACAACAGAAGCAGTTTCCCAAGAGTCCTGTCCTCCTCCAACTGTGATGGAGATGTGTGGGAACCCCTTCAATGGAGAGTGGATGGAGTGAGATAGCTAGTGTATCTATCCTTCCACAGGATCATGACATTTGGCGAATCTAGCAGATGGATGGTCTATGCAAGAGCCCTGACGAATACTCAAGCTGCAGAAGACATTCTCTCTCCTGAAGACAAGGGTTTGGGCATCAGAATCCTGCCAGATGGAGGAAATGGCCACAAACACACAAAGAAAGACCTGGAGGTTCATTTTGTCAGCAGTCAAAGGGCAATGGGAAGCTGTGTATTTCTTCTCCCAAACTGTGAGAAAACCAGGCATTCAATTCCACTGTTCCAAATTCAAACCAATCAAACATTGGCACTTTTGGATACTTTTATTTTGAGGCTTTAGCTTATCTCCATGGGATAACATCTTTTCCAAACTGGCTTTAACTAAAAATGTCATCCATCCCAGCTGCTCACTGGTTAGCAGAGAGAGTGGTAACAGAAGGCCCCTTTTGATAGCCCTATTCCATAATATCATTATCCAAATTTGCATGGCAAAGATGTGGGAACTATTTATATGTTGATTATTACAGTGCTGCAGTTTATATTTTTTCCCAGCACAGTTGAAAATTATATTTAGAAAGGCTGACATCATCTTTAAATATACCTTATAGCTCTCATTTGGTGGAGATGAGCTGTTGAAATACATGCCACCTACTCAACTTCTCAGAAAAATGGAATCAATGTTTCACACATGGTTATATATAAATGTGTGCCCTGGCATGAGACTGAACTGGAAGCTAGAAAATTGCGAAGGAGTTCTGCACACTCTAGTTTTTGCCTTCTCAGTTTGTTCTTTATTTAAAAGGAGAATGACAAAGTGACTTAGTTGTAAAAGCAAGGTTTTGTAGCCAAAATGTAGAGGTTCTGAATTCTAGCTCTGCTTCATATAGTAGATTTCTTATTCTTGGAAAAGATATTTATCCACTGTAAATATCTCTATTTCCCAACCATGAAATGTGATTGTGAATGCTCACTTGAGAATTATCGGAGATAAATTTGCATCATACAGTTAATGCTTAGTGAAAACAAATGATTACTATTGTTGACTATGTTCCCAACAATAAAATGGGGACTCTAGGTAGATCGTGATGGTTGATTTTGTAGCAATATGACTGGGCCACTGGATGCAAGATATCTGGCCAAACATTAATCTTGTTGTTTCTGTGAGGATCTCTTTGGATTAGATCAATACTTACAGCAGTAGAGGAGTATAGCAAATAGCTCTTCCTGATGTAGGTGAACATTGGTCCAAGTCCTTGTTAGCTAAATAGAATGCAAAGGCAGATCCTCCCCGCAAGTGATAGAGAATTCTTCCTTCCTGATAGCCTTAGAAACTAGAACATCAACATTTTTTCCCCCTGACTTTGGGCTTAAATAAAAACCTTGGCTCTTTCTGTCGTTTTTGGATGGGAACTACACCATGAGTTCTCCTTGTTCTCAGGCCTTCAGATTTTGACTGGAACTAGTCCATTGGCTTTGTGGAATCCAGCTTGTGAACTCACCCTGAAAACGCAAGGCTTGCCAGCCTCCATGATTATGGAACCACTTTCTTAGAGTAAATATTTTTCTCCTTCCCTCTTCTCTCTGTTGTTTTATCTAAGCACACTCATACACACCCACACACAGAAAGTATACATAAAACACACTATGTGTGTATCCTATTGACTCTGTTTCTCTATAGAGCCTAATACATAGATCATTTATGTGTTTAATTCCCAATAATAATCTAGCATAATGAAATATATTGTTATATTTTTTTACAATTTTATTTATCAATTTTTAAATGAGGAAATTGAGGCCTCTATGAACAAACTAATGTATCTATGGCCATAGAGATGGTGGAAGCACAAAAAGAAATCTGGAAATCTGATGTTCTGTTTTACCCATTGAACTGTCACCCGACATTATCTGGACATTACATATTAGACAAATTAGCTGCTGTTCTAGAACTGAGAAGATTTTGGAAACCTGATACTTGGAGTGAAACTGAATAAAGGACACTCTAACACACTCACCTACTGTAGGGCAGTGTGGGAGCAACACCTCCCAGCATCGTGGTGTTGCAGAGAGTAAGTCATAGAACCCACAGGCTTAAATCTTTGAAGTTGGAAAGGGAACATATTTTGGTTCTCCCTCCACCCATAACAGCATGGTAGGTGACTGCTTTCATGTAGGTTATTCAAACTTTCTCTCTCCTTTACTCTAATTTGATACCCCTCTTCCAGAAATGTAGATACTTCCTTGCAGAGGCAGATCCTGTCCTGGTTAGGATCTGACTGCTGATTCCAAGTAGATTTGTGTTTGCATTTCTGTGTCACCTGAGGGAGATCCATAATTCAAATGGCATCAAAAATGTTTTATCTCCATAAACATGAAGATAATTTCACAATGAGGCTTCGTGGCTTAGAATAATTAAAAATTCACTTTGTTTGTTATAAAAGACCAATTTTTGCACTTCAAATGCAAAGAGCCAGATATTCAAGACAAATACTTTTTTGAAGGATTATAGGACCACCAAATTTAATAACCTGAAGTCTCTAAATGATATTTAGATACCATATTTTGCCAAACTTGACAATTATGAAAAATTCTTGAAAATCATTTACTTCATGAGTGGAAATGAAAATACAGCTGCAACTGCTAAGAGTCGTGAGATGACATTTTATTTTTTATAAGCTGGTTGGCAAAAACTCAACTTTCATAAGCACATATGCCTGTCTCCAACTTTTAAGGAGTAAGTTTTATGTTTCATACCCTTCTTTCTTCCTGCCTGTTAAACAAGTACCATTTTGAGCCAAGATCAGTTTTTATATGAGGCTCAAAGGTAAATCATTTTATATGTATTTGCATAGGCATAATTGTTTCCACATACTCCATGCCCACTACCCCCCACGGACTGCATAACACTGTCAGACTAATAGGTTTGAAACCTCATTCTCAACATATCATGCCCTTGTTCAAAAAAAAGTTTCAGTTTCATTAAATCATAACATTTCATGCTGTTATTCATAGTTTTCTATAACCTGACCCCACTTTCCTTTGTAGTTCTAATGAGAATAATATCCTTCTTTTTAAAGAATGTTTTTCTTTCTCTATACCTTTTGACTCCTAGAAAATAACAACTCAAAGTGAAGTTTGAGGGGGTCCATAAATTAGAATTATTTCCTGGCTTCTATAGTGCAAAAACAATTGAGAATTAAAATACGGGAGCCACCATGATTCAATCAAACCATCTTTACAACTAAAATGTAGATATGGAGAACAGCATGGTAGGTGACTGCTTTCATGTAGGTTATTCAAACTTTCTCTCTCCTTTACTCTAATTTGATACCCCTCTTCCAGAAATGTAGATGCTTCCTTGCAGAGGCAGATCCTGTCCTGGTTAACTCACCACACCAGGAAAAACAGACTGCAATTTGCCCTCTCAGCAAGAGAACTACCTGAAAGGATGTTCAGTGGGTTGAGTTGGGTTTACCTGCTTCTGCCTCTTCCACCACTATGGAAAATCTAGACAAGGTAGACCTGGGTAGAAAGAAGTTTAGTGTGTTTTCATTAAAGCTCTGTTAGTGCTCTATTCCTGCATAAGAAATTACCACAAGGTCAACAGTTTAAAACCATACTTACTTATTAACCCAAAATTCTATATGTCAGAAGTCCAGAGGGACTGGGGTCTCCACTCAAGGTGACAGGCTGAAGTAAAAGTATTTGACAGACTAGGCTCTCATCTGAAATCTTCGGAGAAAAATTCATTTCCAAACTAAACACATTGTTATTGTTGGAAAAATTGAGTTCCTGATAACTAAGAATGAAATCCCCATTTCCATGATGGTTGGTATATAGGGTCTACTGTCAGTCAGATACCTTCATTTCCATACCCCACCTCTTTCTCAGGTCCACAGTGATGAATCAAATGTGTCTCATGCTTCAAATTTCTGACTTCTATACATCCAAACTCCAGACATATATTTTAAATAGGCTTCTTATTTAAGAACAGTTTTAGATTCATAGTATTTGTGGAGATATTATGGAACATTTCTATATCCCATACGACCGGTTTCCCCAATTATGGACATCTTCCATTATCATGGTATGTTTGTCAAAGTAAATGAAAAAACTTTGATATATTGTTAATTACTGACCTCCCTATTTAACTAAGTTTCTTACATTTTTTTTCTCTTATTTCCTTTTTATTTGCAAAACCCCATTCAGTGTGCCACATTATATTAAAAAATCATAGTTTTTTTGGTTTATCTTTCTTATCGGTTTCTCATATTTCCTTGTTTTGATGATTGCAATGGTTTTGAGGATTACTAATCAGGTATTTTGTAGAGTGCCCCTTAATTTGGGTTTGGCTAAAGTTTATCTTATGATTAGACTGGGATAATATGTTTATACAGGACCACGAGAGTAAAATGCCATTGTCATCAAGAAAACATATTATCAGTATAATTTATCTACCCCTCAAGTTAACCCTGGTTACCTGACTTGGTGCAGTGTTTATCAGAAGTAAAGTCTCAGAAGTAATTTAATCTTTTAGTCTCCATTTACAGTATACTTTGAAAGTAAGCCACAAGATACAGTCCATACTTAAAGGATGGAGAGTTCTGACTTGTGACATTCATATTAGAATATGTACGTAAGTTTTATTTAATTTTAAAGCACAAGACATTTGCCCCATCCACTTATTTCTTTATCCATCCATTATTTATGTCTGTATGGAATAATGGGTATTTTACAATATGTGCATAGTCTATTTATTTTGTTCCAGCTTTAGCCACTGGGAGATGATTCTATTGGCTCCTATGTCCTTCAACATACCCCCATCTTCCCATCATCTTGTGTTTCTCAATACTTAATTAGTTTCTAGCACTACAAGATGCTCTCTAGTCTCATCCTGTATATTTCCTACCTATATTCTTTAATGAGCCATTTCTCTAAGGTTCACTGACTCCTCTTATTTGATAATAGTTTTAGAAACCAATTTTCAAAGATGGAGTACTAGAAGTGATCTATGCTACTGTAGTGACAATTCTCGTAGGCATGCACAAATACATGTGTATTTTTATGTACACATGTACATATCTACTAACTAGTGTATGCACACATATAAAATAGTTCTATATATAAACATCTGTGTTTACACTAACCTAGACACATGCTATTACTTAATTTTTCCAACTAATTAATTACCACCTGGGACATTTTAGTCTTCTTCCCTTGCTTATCTGCAAATTCACATGCCAACGGTGAGAAACCTGGCTCACACCATCTGCCATCCATTAGCTTAATGTTTCAATTATGATGTACTTATATAATAGTATCAGAACTGATAACTAGTTTTCTCATAAAAAAAAACAACTTTAACAATGACAGTAAATGCTATGTGGTGTTCCTTTGAACTTTAGTCTTAAATACTCATTTACAAAGTTACATGGATCAGGTACTTTTCTCTTACAACCTTAAAGTGTGTTTATTACATTTGTAAAGCTTTCAGGTTATTTTGCCACATACTGTGTTACAACCTAGAATGTGTGTCCTCCTAATACACACATACACACACACAAAGAAAATAAAAATTAAAAAAATAAAAAAACACTGTGTATGTATGCGTGTATTAAGAGAACATCCATATGTATGTATATGTATATAATACATGTATATTACTTTGAGCACTTAAGAGTCACTCTTTATACTGTAAAGTTCTATGTATTGTAGTGAAGGCACAGTGCTCTCATACCCACAGTTATGGTATTACACAGAATAATTTCACCACCCTTAAAACAAACAAACAAATTCTGTTTTATCTATTCCAAATTCTATTCCCACCCTAGACTCTGAGCAGTCACTAAACTTTTTAATATCATTATTCTAAAATTTCCAGAATTTCAATCATTATGCATTGCAACACACACCCTTTCAGCCTACCTCCTTTTACTAAGCATTATGCATCTAAGACTCACCTATGGCCACTCATTTCTCCTCATCACTGAATAATATTTAATTGGATGAATTTGTTTACTCATCCTCCAATCAAAAGTCATCATAGCTGTTTTCAGTTTGTAAAAATTATGAATAAATCTGCTGAAAAATCGCTTACAGGTTTGTGTATGACTGAGCTCCCTATTTAACTAAATTTCTTACATTTGGATTAATCATTAGAAGAATGATTAATTGTGTGCTATTGCTATGTGTAATTTTGTAAGACATAGTCAAATTGTCCTGAAACGTGTCTAGGCCAGTTTGCATTCCCACTAGCACTGAGTGAGAGATCCTGTTGCTCCACAACCTCCACAACAGCAGGGCATTTTTCAATGCTTTGGATCTTAATAATTTTGATAGATTTGAGTGATTTCAATGTCATTTCCATATACAATCCCCTAATGATAAATGAGGTCTAGCAATTTCATTAAGCTTATATATGTATGTAAGTGTATCTTAATTGAATTGGTATGAATTGTATTAAAATCTGATATACTTTTAAATTGGATTATTTTCACAATTCTTAATGTGGTTGTTGTCTAATTTGGGGTTTAAAGGTTTTTTTCTTTTTCTTTTTTTTTTTTTGTACATTTTGGATAGAGTGCATTTTTAGGTTTGTGTTTTGCAAATATTTTTCTCCTTGTCTTAGATTTGTATTTTTATTCTGTCAACAGTACTTTTACAGATCAGAAATTTTATAAAAGTCCACCTTTTTGTTATTTTCCTTCATGAATTATACTAATGGAGTTTTATTTTTAAAAAAATCACCATTATTTCTGCAATCATACAGAAGGGTCCAGTTTTTTATAAGCAGTTTCATAGTCTTCCATTACATCTAGCTCTATGATCTATTTTTTTAATTGGCATAATATGTGAAGTTGTGTGTGCAGGTTCATGTTTTTCATGTGGACTTCCAGTTGTTCTAGCACCTTTGTTCCCATGGAATCGTTTTCACGTTTTGCTATCTTCTTGTGCATGTGCTTCTGGGCCCTTCACTCTGTTCCACTGGTCTGTCTAGTCTTTTTCCAATAGCGTGCTATCTTGATTACTGTCTTCTTAAACAAGTCCTGGTATCAGAAAAGTGGGAGTTCTCCTTCTTTGTTGCTTGCTCGTATCTTCTTGGCTTTCATTCCCTTTGCCTGTTGTATAAACTCTGGTAGAGTATCGGTTTGACAAAATAGTGTCCCACTATTGTATCTTGGAAGTACATAAATTGTCTCTTGTCACAGCTGGAGATGAATTTTGCCTTGGGATGAATCACACCTCAGATCCTACCCACATTTGATTTGGACAATATTTAGATAAGATTTAGAATTTGAAGTTGGTGCTAAAATGAGCTGCATCCTGTGGATGGTCTGGGTGGTTTAAATGTATTTTGCATGGGATAAAGATATGCATTTGAGAAATACAGAGGTTGGAATGTTATGGAATAGATTATGTTTCCTAAATGTATGTTAAAGTCACAATCCCCAATACCCTAGAATGTAACTGTGTGTGGACCTATTATATGGTGTCCCCTAATTCAGTCTGGCTATATTTGAAGGGGCCTCAGGGAGGTGTGATCAGGAGGGCTTTGACCTTCTGAATGGATTAATCAATTTATGGATTCATAATTAATGGGCTATTGAGAGGTGACAGAACTTTAGAAGGTTTGGCCTGGTTGCGGGAAATAGAGGACTGGAGCCTGCCTTTGAAGCCTGCCTTTGAAGATATTTTGTCCTAGGCCTCTTCCTCTTTCTTTGTGCTTCCAGCCATGAGTTGAGTACCTGTGCTGCCCCATGTGCTCCCCACCTTTATGTTTGGCCCTAACTCAGACCCAGTGCAATGGGACAGAGTAATCATTGACTGAAATCTCTAAATTCCATGAGCCAGAATATACCTTTTCTCCTTCAATTTTTTTAGCTCAGATATTTTGTCATAGCAACACAAAGCTATCATAGACTGATATCCTTTAAAGAACAGGAGATATCATGGATATGCATACATGGAGGAAGGACCAAATGACAACACAGTACAAGAAGTTAGTCATCTTCCAGACAAAAGTATAAATTTCAGGAAAAAAAAATGTAAATCTGCTGACAGCTTGATCTTGAACTTCTCCTTCAGCACCATGAGGAAAATCTGCTGTTTACTCCAGTCTTTGTTATTTGGACATAGGGAGCCTAGAAAACTAATATATTTGTTTTAGAAGGTTGGCTATTTTCTGTTTCTAAGCACATTAATCTGATGCGCAGGGTTATTTTTTATTTGTTTGTTGTTTGTTTTAGCAGGGTAGTGTTGCCACATAGATCTATGGGAAGGCACAGCTACCTAGAGTTGAAGGGTTGGAACTGCCACTTAGGGCCTTAGGGTATAATAGATATAATGCCTTTCTTAAAATATATAGTAGAATTCACCAAGAAATTTACCTTAACTTGGTGCTTTCTGTTTTGGGAAAATTAGTAATTTTTTATTTAATTTATTTAGTAGAGATAGGCCCATATACTTTATCTACTTGTGCTTGTGTGAAATTTTTTGTTGTATCTTTGTATCAAAATATAATAATCTCACTCAGTTTGGTCAGTTTCTTTTCAGATATTTTTTTTCCTGTAACAACATACCTGATAAGCAACTTAAAGAAGGAAATGACTATTTTGGCTGATAGTAGCAGAGATCTCAGTCCATGGTTAATATGTTGATGAGATCAGAGTTCTCATGACTCAATTACTTCCCCAAAGTTCTACCTCTGAACTTTGGCACACTGAGGATCAAGCCTTCAACACATGAGACTCAGGGGGACTTTTGGAATCCAAATTTTAATATTCTTTCCCTGATCCCAATGGCTCATGCTCATCTCACAATGTAAAATTCTTTCAATTCATCTCCAGGAGTCTCCAAATTCTCAACAGCTGAAGCATTGCTCAAAATTCCAAGTCCAAAGTCTGCTCTGAGACTCTAGGCAAATCCTGGCTGATCTCCTATAAAAATCATGCAAAAAATTATTTCCTTGCGACTTAAATGTCACAGAGTAAACATTTCAATTCCAAAAAAGGAGAAATGGGGACATACATAGGAAGAGTGGGATCAAAAAAAGACTGAAACTCAGCAAGGCAGACATTGAACCCTGTAGCTCCATGTCAGGCATCCAGGGCACATTGGATGCTGCTCCAAACAAGTTGGGTATCCCCATGGCTTTGCTAGTTGGTATCATGTAGTAGAGCAGAATGATTGGAAAGCTTGTAGTTGGACCAGAAAAGAAGCCAGCATAATAGGGGCTACAAAAGTGTGGCTTATGAAGATATTAATGTCATCTAAATGAAACCAAGTACTTTGCAACAGGTTTATAGAACAGATACCATGAGGAATATCAGAAATTGGCCAAACCTTACCCATCACAGACTCTGTATGGTTTATACTTCTTATGGTCTCAAAAGACTATTCAAAGTTCACGTCTGGAGTCTGGCATCTTCCAGACTCATAAAATTTTTGGCAGAAGTCAATTCTGTGAAACTACAGTACTGAGACCCTCAACTCCTCCAGGATACCCACAGTTATTTACCATTGGCCCTCTCCATTGACAGTGACAGTATAGAAGATGCTTCTTCAAAGCCAGAAAGAGGGAGTGTCTTGCTCCCATTGGCTAAAATGAAACATTACATAATGTAATACACACAGGAGTGACATCTTATTATCTCTGTTATATAATACAACTTAAGAAGGTGAAATTTTATCAGTTTTGCCATATATAAGAAACTGGTTAGAAACTTGCCATAGGTCCCACATATACTCAACGGGAGAATATTACACAAAATGGTGCATATTTAGAAGTGAGAAGTCATCAGTGATGACTTTTAGGATCTGAATAAACACACTGAGCTTGACTTGGAGTCTTTGAATTTGTTTATTTCCCTCCCACATCACATTCTCAAGGAGACCTTCCTGAATCCCGTTTTCTAAGTCACCCATATCACAGCCATTACCATTCGGTTACCACATTTTGTTTTTCTTCAACTGATCATTCTCTGACATTATATGATTCTGTCTTTAAATTCAAATTCTGTCTTTAAATAAGAACTTAAGCTCATCTCCAAGATGAAGGAATGGGCCTGGTACATTCATATTCAAAAATATTTGTTGACTGATTCACTAAAATAATTATACTAACAATTAAAGGGAATGGTCTTCAAAGCCTGTTTAATTTGATCCTGAATTTTATCACTAGACTATGAAAAATAAAAGCTGCCTTTGATGTTTTATTATCATCTCTATGGCAAGGTGGCAAGTAGCAACATCATGGTTAAGAAGAAGGATCACAGATTCTTGAATTACTACAGAAGGAAATTAAATTCAAACTATTGAACCCTACCTTTATTATTTAAATGCTTAATTTCTCTGAATTCCAATTAAACTATTAGAGAAAACTGGAAACAGTGTATGATTCACTACTTAATGACATAGCTTTTGACTAGTTATTTGAGGTTGTGGAATCTTAGAACATCTGTAAAATGGGGACAATAATCATAACAACAACCCCAACATAAGGAGATTGTTATGTTAGATGGCTAAATGCACAAAAAGTGCTTTCTCTGGTGATGATTTTAAGAAAAAGCAGAAATTACTAACAATGCATTTTAAAATATAATAACCTACTATTTTTTATATATATATATATATATATATAAGCTTTCAATTTTGCTTATGTATCATTTTTAAGTGTTGTATGGAGAACTTAAAAATTGAGATCTCATGGTATGTAGTGCTTCAGTACAGTAGAAAACATGCATATAAATAACATTTTTATTATTTTCAAAAATTTGGTCATCTTATCTCACACACAATATATTTTTATGTAAAGTAGGTTAAAATAAATTAAAAGTGTATTTTTATTTTACTAAGCTATATAAGGTACTCATTTACTTTTTCTGTAAAAATATTCCCATTTGATAAATGAAGTTGAAATAATTTTCAAAATAACTATTTACTCCTCCCCACAATAATTAATTTAGGCATTCACCGTAAGTATATAAACCCTTAGATGAAACCTGGCAGTGAATTCTATGATAGAATCAACTGGCAGTTAAAACCTGAACCCACTGACTGTCTTAACCTCACTCAAAGTGGGTAAATAGATTGCATGTGTCTGTTGACACCACTTGTGAACTGTAAGAAGAGACCAAAAAAAAAAAAAATCAAGCAAATACAAAATGAACATTGGTCTCAGGGATTTGATCCCAGATCTCACCCCACTGTCCACAATCTGCTTAAAATATATGGAAATTTTCATTCAAAATGTGAGAGCCTCTGCTACATCCAGAAACCTTTTTTTTTTTTTTAAGAACAAGTACTTCATTTATTCATTTATTTAATCCTAATTGATTTAGTGTCTGCTATGTTTCTGACCTTGTGTCTGTATTAGGAGTTTAGTGATAAATGGTCTGATACCAGTTTTCTGAGAGTTCAAAATCGAGTTGTTGAAACACACAGATTAATAATGAAAATCCTATACAGTAGGGGTTAAAGTTTTGGTATGCATGGTGGTTGTTTTTCTGACTTTGGCAGTTTTCCTATAAGTTAGACTTCAGAATAAGAGCTAAAATTGAGGTTTTTGAAAACTATAACTTATGGTTTGGATATGAGATGTCTCCTAAAACCTTCTGTGTTAATGCAGGACTATTCAGAGTTTAAATGATTGGACTGTGAGAGCTGTAACCTAATCAGTCCATTATAATTTGAATAAACTAACAGGGTGGTAACTGTAGGCAACTGGGTTGTGGCTGGAGGACATAGGTCACTGGGGGTGTACCCTGAAAGGTTCCATCTTACCTGCAATTCCTTCCCCTCTTCATCAGCTTTCTGGCCACCATGAGTGATTCTCCACCCTGACCTTCTGCCATGATGTTCTGTCTCATTTTGTGTCCAGAGCAATAATGGCAATTAGCCACAGATTGAACCTCTGAAACCATGAACCAAAATAAACTTTTCCTCCTCTAAGTTGTTCTTGTCAGGTATTTTGGTCACAGCAATGCAAAGCTCACCAACAGAATAACTAAGGGATACATTAAGTAAGTGTGCCTGAAATAGAATTGAGGAAGAGAGTTTAGAACAGAGGTCACTGTGGAAGAAAAATCAGTAGGATTTAATCAGGGCAAATAAAAGAAGAAATAAGTGAATGATTTGCAGAGTCAGATTTCAGAGGGCTGGGAGGGAGGAGCTGTGATGTGGCACAAAAGATGTCTGGGACCTATGATGATGATTTTCTTCCCAGGACATCCTGTTGCTATCATGTTTCTAAGGCAGACAAGACATTCAGCAGACATCTTTGAAGAAGGTGGTCAATTTGCATGAAATGATGCTAGAATCTCTTTAACCAGTACACAAATTTTGTATATGAACTTTGCAGTTGAAGTGTAAAGATGAAGACAGTATCTCCTTGAAATGCGAACTCTTCCTTCTCCAGGGGGGAGCTAAATACTTAACATATTTGGTCTTTACATTTGTCTTGGAATTTTAAGGGAAATAAAAATCTTTGCATGGCTTTATAAATAAGAAGTCCCTTCAGTATGCCACCTGAGCCCCTTGGCAAGCACCATGGCAGCTTGTGATGCCAACCCTGGCTGCAGCAGATAGAGGGACTAATAGTAATTGCTGTTTCCAGCCCTTTTGGAGGTTTCCAAGCTGTCTTTGGCATCTGCTCCATGCATGCTTCACTGGCAGCTAGGGAGTGAGGGATTTCAAAGATACTATTAACATTTTTTTGCCAATTAGGAAGTGTGTGATCAAATAATTGCCCTAAACTATTCAATATGGCCCACCTCAGAGAGCTGGAATAAAGCAATGAAGGTTGCCTATACCTCTCCTTAGGAGTAGTGTTTAGTGTATAGTATAGTGTTCAATGAGAGATTTCTGGGTGTTTGTTTTTCACATGACTTGGAAAAACCCACTTACTTGATAATACTTTATTCAACTCATACTTCTGGCAAAAAATATATTAAAGTATTCTATTTCCTTTTTATAGATCCTAGGGTGCCTTACTTCAGTACCCACGATGATTGTCTTTCCTCCATAGGGAGGACAAGTTATTTCTATATGTCTCTATTTTTTTTTTAACCTCATCTACACCTGGATTAATTCCAGTTTTTCAGATTTATTTGTTGGATGGCCTTGGGAAAGTCTTTTGAGCTTCTTCTATGAAGCGGCCTGCCTCCTTCTCATGGAGGACTTCACTTGTGAATAGACAATTGATAAACACATGTTCTGTCTCCCTTGTAACTTCTGGAGGGTCAGTATCCATATTGATTTACCTCCGTATTCACAGTTTTTCAGAATGATGATATATTTAGGGGAACTACTTAAATTTATTTGCTCTATGGATATGTGATCTCCAACATGTTAGCTATACGCAAATAACATTTCCATGTACATTACAATGTTCCAGGGGGTCACCAGCTATTCTTGCTTATTGTGGGGTTTTGCCTCCAGTTTGGCCTGTCCATACATACTACCTAGTCAAAGAGATTTTAATAAGGCATGTCTAATGGGGACACTCCCTTATTTTGTAAGCTTCGACAGCCTTCCATTGGTAGTTTAACCTTTAGCAATGCCATAGAAGAAACTTCATGAACTTTTGCTCCCACCCTGTCTTTTCTAATCTTATCCTTTACCACTGTTTCACCTGTGCAATATATGATTCCTATACTGCAATACTTGAAGTATAAAAATTTTCTAACTTTTTATCACTCATATTCAGTGGACAGAAATGGATTTAGTCTGGAATAAATTCCTTACTTACCATTTATTTTTCACTCTACTTATTTATTTATTTTGTACTGGGATTGACTCCATAGAGAAATCTATCACTGAGCTATATTCCTAGATGTTTTCATTTTATATTCAGCCCAGACTGGCCTTGAACTTGCAAACCTCCTGCTTCATCCTCCCAAGTAGCTGGGATTGTAGGCATGTACCACTGTGCCCAGTTGCTTATCATTTTGTACTGTCATCTAGTTTACTGTGATCCATCTCTTAAGATTAAATTTAAATGTACTCCATATCACCTCACCCAGAAAACCTTTCTATTCCGTCTCTATATTGATCATTTCGCTATGCCCATGTTGGATTGGTGTCCTATGCATATCTCCATGATAACACTTATAGCATAGTGTTACTTTTCGTTTGTTAATTTTTATTTTATTTGTGTGTATGTGTGTGGTGCTAGGGATTGAACCCAGGGCCTTGTGCATGGGAGGCAAGCACTCTACCAACTGAATTATATCTCCAGCCCCTAGTGTTACTCTTTATTATCCTACATAGTTTTCAGATTGTGAGATCCTTGCACACAGAGAATCCTGAGCATCTTATTCAATTCCCTTCTGAGAGATTAACCATCAATGACCTGTAACCCACTCCACAAACTCCCACCCGCATCTTCACCTGTTTCACATTCATTTAATACCAACCTGTGAAGTTTCCTTCAGAAACAAACTTTCTGAAGTATTCACGCATTTGTACATTCTATTTACCCTTGCCATAAAGCCTTTTGACTTTATTTTCCTCACTAATTCTTCATTTCCTACTGAGATTTGTCTCATGACTTATTTTTTAATGATTTGATGAACATTCAATTTGAATTATATTTTATTTTATATTATCTGACACATATAACATTCATGACTTCAGCTTCCCCTCTGTATAGACTTACAATTATTTATCGTACAACAAAAATTTGGCAAAATTAACGTTCCAAATCAGATAATTCTTTGCTGTGATCATTTTTCTGTGTTTTATAGTATTTTTAATAAAATGCTCACTCTTTATGCACTGGATGCCAACATCTCACACCCTTTCTTTTATTTTGACAAATAAAAATGTTTCCACATATCTCTATATATCACCAAATATTATCTATGGGCAAATATTATCCTTGGTTGAGAACCAGTGCTATAGACTCTGAGCCTAGAACTTAAGAATTCCTCTAACTGATTACAGTGATGAAGTAAATTTGACCTGGATCAAGAAAGATCACTTTATTGATTGACTGATTGATTGATTATGTGCATGGGTGGGGGAGTACTATTACTGAAAAGACACACACAACTGTAACATACAAAACACTCTATTTAGCATTAGTGTCATAAACTCTTATTTCAAAGGGGATTTCCATATTAAAAACAAAGAAAATTGTTCTCTTTCCTGACAAATATGTCAATACTCAAAGGCTAATATAACACTGCTATTATAATAATAGACATTAAAAGCTAAGAATTGGTAAAGTAAGATCAACCTTAAAAAGCTGCTAAGGAGGTGTGGAAGTAGACAAGTTTCTACTAATTCAATATTCTTTTGCATTCCATTCCCAAACACATCAATATCTACTATATTTTTTTTTCAAATCCTAAATCCCATTGTGAATTTTACCAATGGCTCTCATGGACTAGCTATAGTAAATACTTTTAAAATTCATCTCAATATAGTAGCTGAAATTAATGCAATTCAACACATATTATGAACCATCTTCCATAGGCCTAACTCTTCCATAAATTTGTAAGACCCTGACTTTGCATTTGCAATACCTTTCTGAGAAGTAAAGAAATATATGTGGTGGTTTTCTGAGATCTAAAGACATATCATAACTATGGAAAAATAATACTGTGGGTTATAAAAATGTCTTAGGGGATGGAATGGCTTAGAAGAATGAATGCAGTCTTTTAGGTAGAGAAATGATGGGGTTCAAGACATGGTACATACAAGTATGGGGTCTTGGCATTTAAAGAAACAATGGCACCAGGAAGGTCAGTTTGACTTTCCCCTCACTTGTTTTCACTGAATCAGGTCACAAAAAAATTCTGACCACCTACTACAACAACTTATTCCAAAGAGTGTCCTTTCTTCCAGAGGAAAGGTCACTGGAGTTGCTAAGAAGAAACTGAACAGCCCTAGCTAAGCTCCCCCAGTTCATTACCATTAGATCACATATGCTTTTCCTGCAATCACAGTTCTACGGAAGAGTCCAAGAAAAAATACATTTTTCCTGTTTCTGTAGTTATTCATTCTGAAGATGCCCATGTCTCATAAAACCCATATTAAATAAATTTGTATGCTTTCCTTTCCTCAATCTGTCTTTTATTTTAATGGTCTCAGCCATGAACCTAGCAAAAGATGTTACTCCTTCCCTATACAAAGCAAAGAGAAGGTGTCAGAGAATGGCTCCAGAATGCAAATCAATTTTGGCCAGTGATGTAGAGAATTTAAATTCGAGTTCAAGGTGCTTATTACATTGAGGACAAATTATGAACATTCTATAGACTAGAATAGAGTTCCACTGACTTTGAGTAACCATTACAAGCACAAAGAACAGTATTAGAGGACCTTACTCAAATATCACTTCTTAAGCTTATTCCATCAGAAGTCTTGAGAATTTAATTACTGTATAAATTGGATGTGATCAAGGAGAGAAGGTATTAGGAAAATGAAAAGAAAAAAAAATCTTTCCTTTCTATAGCAAATAGGGTCTGTGCCTTGTTATTTTCTTATAAGTTAACATTTGTTTTGGGGGTGCCTGAAAAGGCTGTTTGCCATATCCTCTCAGATTTAGTATAAATCTAAAACTATTGTGGAATAAAATAAGTACTTTTTTTAAAGTAGAAAAATGCAAAAAATTTTAAGGAAAAAAAAAAAAAGAAAAGAAAAAGAGAAGAAGGTCAGCAGAGGGGATTAGCTTGCCAAGCAGGACCATGAAGGGAATTGTGCACCCTGTACTTTTGCAATTATAGACCCCTGTCCTTACCCCTCCATGATCCCTTTCTTGCCATGTGTGCCCTGCTCTCACTTCCTCCTCTTACTAATTAGGCTATTTTATGTGAATTTCAGCATGCAATATTTCATATTTAATAACCTTGCATCAGAAGAAAGGGGAAGTCAAAGAAGCTGGAATTTATTGCCAGGTGTTCTGGAAAGCATCTGGGGCATTTATAGAGAACCCACAAAATTCCCCAATACCCTGAGGAATCCACAACCCACACTTCAGGAATCCAATAAGCTTCAGCTGAGAATACCATAAATACCATAGAATAAGGACCTTACCCTGATCAGGCTTATTCACTGGATATTCAGGAGACGGGAAGTTAGGGGTAGCCATAATTGGCCTTCCATTTAGCACCTTGTTAACATAAATTGAGGAAGTTCACACCTCTAATCTCTTGTTACTAATGTCAGCCCACTAGAATCTGAACTGAGATTATTGGGGCTGTCTTGCTGGGAAAGCTTTTCTTTTTCTTTAGAAAAGAAGGGAAGGAAAAGAAATGCCTCAACAGAGAGACAAGGAAGGTATTTTCAATCTGTGGATCATCTCTCAAGGCTAAAGCCTCTAAGGTTCACTTAGCTTCTCTATGACTTCTTTCTCATTTTTAAACATCATCGCACATTCTCTCTTTTATTACAAATCAAAATAGAGCCAGGCTGATGAATTTGCAGTTCCCCATAAAATCCATGACTTTTCTCCTCTCTCAGTTGCTCATAATATACTCATTCCCACGAGTACCAGTTCTTCAATCTTCAAAACTCCATATCCCACTACTCCTTTAAAACCTTGTTCAAATTCCTCATTGTTCAAAAACAGTGAACTCCAATTGGACATTTTCCATTTAAAAATTGAAAATTACACTTCCTCCTTGAAGACTTTTTTACTTCTTCAAAAACTCCTGCTCATTCTCCTCCATGTTTTCTCTCTTGACTGTAATGAATGTGATACCTTCTAGGTTCTGGCTTTCCTCATGCCACCAAGTCATAGAGGAGAGGACAGAACCACACATATCTAACCGTCCAAACCACTCTTTGGTAAGAAAAACAAACTAGCCACTTACGTGGATAAGTAAGAAAATAATTCAGTATTTGTGTAGGCTCCCTTGGTACAGCAGAGATTACTCAAGATCCAGACAGAGCTGCCCAGAGTGAGCAGCATTGCAAATGCAAATGGCATAGCAAATATACAAACAGCTACCAAAAAAGAAAAAAAAAGGAAAGAATAGCAACCACATTGCATTTCAGAAACAAATAAAATATCAAAAAATGAAATGATGGAAAAAATTCTTCATAAGGGTTACACACTACAACCAACATAATTACTTTATATATTTGATAAGCCAGTCTCAAAGTCAGGAAGATAAACTAACAACCAAAATCATAAAGATAAACTAAGAACAAAAGACAGAAAGATATATTGAAAACTGGAAGAAAACAACATCATTACCAAATTGATATATAAATTTAAATCAGCAAGGAAACAAACAGTGCAAGCTGAAAAATCAAATTACAATACAAGCAGGGCTTGAGACAATCAGAAACAATTGCTGGCGAGAAAAGTCAAAAAAGATTGAACCGATTAGACAGATGAGAAGGCAAAATTGATATAACTGAAGTAGAGAAAAAATTAAAATGCAACATTTCCTTGAAAGAAATATGAAATGAAATTGGCAGATATGAAGAATAGACAACATTTCAGTGAAATATATTATGGGACAAAACCCACCAAAGTGCATTACGTTTCAGTGATTGAACTTCAAGTGCAAAGAAAGTTTTCTGTAAGCATTTGAACAGAGAAAACAACAAAAGCAAGTTGCTCGTAAGGTAAGTACAACCAGGCTAGCTTCAGGCTTCTCTTGATAGGAATATTCAATGCTGAAAGATAATGCATCTTCTATGAAGATCCAAGAGAAAGATATTGCAAATAATTACATATTTCAAACACCACATTTGTCACCAAGGATATATACATTTTTATTTGTCAAATAAAGAACAAGAAGGAAATAAATAAACAAAGAAATAAATAAATAAGATAGGAACATACTATGCCTATATTAACCAGTTAAATCAATGAAAGACACTTTATATGATTTTAATTCTAATTTGGGCTATTAGAAAAATTAGTACTAAGAAATTCGAGAATGATTATAGTAGATGGCATATTGTTTTGTATGTACAAATCTTTATAGATATTTTTCAAGAAACTGTGAGGTATTAATGAGTTTCTTTTATCAAGCATCTTTAATCAAATGATGGAGATAAATATTAAATAAAATTTGAGGTAACAAAACATACTCCTAACACCCTGCAGGTTTAAGAAAGTGGGAAGTTAGCACAGTTGGGTGGCAGCTTTGAGTGCAGAGATAAAGGAGAGTAAAATGTGGACATATAGTGATGGAGAGAAGGCAGTTCGAGTTTGGGGTGGGCATGAACAAAAGCCTGAGGTGCAAGTTATTTGGTTATTCTGGACAGCATAAGCTTTGTCAAGGTAACATCAGTGGCTAATATGGAAGAAAGAAGTGGCAGAAGAACAGATTGATACAAAATGTGTGAAGACCTTCATGCACCTGTTATGTTTCATCCAATAAAAGACATGACATCACAGACTCTTTAGAAAATGGAAGGGCATTTTAGGGTGTCTAGTTTTTAACCCACTACTTAGAAGAATATGGCAAGAGTTTCTGCATTATCTTATATGCCTTGGATTTGAATCTGCCTATTGACCACCTTAAATGCCTTGAATTTGAATCTATTGATCACATTTTTATTTTTCTTCCTTAAAGGAAAATAAATGCATGACTTTCAAATGATGTCCTGAAATGATTTTTATTAAATCACATATTAAATAGGTATCACCTTGATCTTAGACCAGATCACTGGATACCAACCCCATACTCTGTTACAGTATCATATTGTTTTGTAAATGCAAATACGACCAGGGTTAGTAAGGTAAGGTAATTCAGTGCATTGGTCTAGACATATTTTCAAAATTGTTAGAAACCACAAGGCTAACTCTTAGAAATCAAGAAAATTCAATTATGCTAATTGTCATGAATTCGGGTTTCTTGAATTCTACTCTCCTATGTAAAGCACTAAGAAAAATGGACCATTTTTTCCTTAAGGCTGAGAATATCAACTAAGTCAATCATTTTCAAATTCTAACTCCCTTTAGAAATGGGCAAAGTCTCTTCTTCACAACCTGATAGTTAACATGGTGTCTGGATTCTGGATTAAATTTCAGAACACAATAATTAACTGTGTAATCTTTGCTATTGAGAGTTAGCCTCTGGGACTGTGAGTTACCTATCTATAAACAGTAAGAATTCTAAGTAGTGGCCACATGTGGATATGGTAAGAATTAACATATAGGCCTATTGTGTATGGGTAATGAATATTAATTTGTTCAATTTCCACTCCCTTTGTTACTGGTCTTGAAATCCAGGAAGTTGGAATTTCATTGTAATTTCATAATATAACCCTATGCAGGCATGTAAACAATCAGGGACCTTATGTGTTACATGTCTTATATTTCTTGAAGCACCGAAATCTGTGAGATAAATACTTTGTAAAGTTTCTGTAAATAGTGATTATTTTGAGCAGGGGAGTGAAATCATTTAACACTGCTGCACAAATTGTTATAAAATCTTGTCCACAGGATGTCGCAGAACTAACTCCTGACTTTTAAAAGAGTGAGGAAAGCCCAATACTATCAAAAACATGACCTCATTATGAATAACCTTTGCTCTTTTTGGACTATTTCTGTAGATGCTCTTCTTCATATATGGCAAATGCACACATGCAAATAAAACTTTAGATGACTCACGTATACAGACTCATTCCTGTCAATCTGGCTGAAGACTATGCATCCCAGAGCTGCAATTTAGAATATTTGGGAGAGAGTTATTTTGGAAAAAGACTCATCCAGAAGCTAATTAAGAAATGGCAGGACTTCATTTTCCATTTCCATTTCTTTCCCCTTGTTTCCTTTAAAGAATCTACAAAGCTATAAGCCAAACATCAAGCAGTAGGAAGTGAGCTTCATTGCCATTCAAAGTTTTCTCAAACTCTTTTTATCACTTAGGACAACTGGTATCATACACAATATGGTTATCAGTAGAAGTGTATTATGGAATATTGGAAGATCGCCATTACAAAAAAGTTTAAACATTATCAACTCATAGACAACATTTGTGAATTCTCATTTCCAAATTTGCATAGGCTACATTTTGCTGCCCAGCTAAGAAACATTTGTACTTAAAGAATGGTAAATAGTGCAAAAGACTGCTTAAGTTGTATGCTGTTTATTTAACTAGCTTTCCTGGTATTCCTGCTAAATCTGTTTCTCATGAAAGATCATTTATTTCTTCATTAAATGGTATTGAAATCCATTTAAGCAACTGTGATTTGGATTTAAACTCCACTGAAGTGTCACACTGATTAAAATGCTTTGATCTTACATGGAGGCTGCCCAAAATGAAGTCTGGCTGTGAAAATTCTCTAGATGAAAACACTATTATATTCAGTGTATTATGAATTTTCTTGCAACATTTCAATAAAATTAACCATTGACTTGGGGAGTGTAGGAGAACAGTGTCACTTTATGTTTATTTATATCTATGGTCAAATGGGGTAATAAAGCAACTTATTTCAAAAGTAAAAATATCATCTGCAAAGATCCACTCTATTCCCCTGCCAAACAAAATTCCATTAACTAACTTAAATTAGACCTAATAACAATCACATAAACCAATTAGTTTCAATTTATAACTCCATTAGGAGTATTATTCATCATGGCATTGCAAGATAGAGCTATGCTTCTTCAGGCTTTCAAGAGATTAAATAAATATAACCTGGGGTGCTAATTATATGATGATACAGATGCTCCAAGATTACTTCTCTTAGTACAGATAGAATTTTTGAGAAAAGGATATTTTTTTCCAAAAATGTCCTTGTTCCAAATTCTACATTTTCTCATTTTATACTTTATATGAGTGTGAATCTCTGACATGATTGGATTGGTAGTATCCTGTGGTCATAGGTGATAATCATTTCTTTCCATGAAAATTCAGAAAAACCCTATTTTTGCATTCTCTGTAAAGTACACAGCTCTCCAAGTGTTCTGCTCTTGTGCAGTGATATCATTCTTTATGGTGCATAGAATGAAGGTAGGTGACCCCATAAGTTGTGCCCTGATCCTGTAACTATATCAGTACTAGTGTCCAAGAGTTTTGTTCTGAGCACTTTAGAAAATGAAAAACACTATAGTTTTTTCCTACATGTTGCATTTTCATAGTAAAATCTAGAGTTGTGTCCATGAGTGATTGGTTCCAGGACCCCCACTTATCTACAGTGGCATAGTATTTACATAATTCCTGCACACATCCTTTAAGGTATTTAATTATTCTAGATGATTTTTAATAACTAGTACAATGTAAGTGGTATGTAAGTAGCCATGGTATGACATTTTCAGGGAATAATGACAAAAATGTCTATATATGTTCAGTACAGACAAAGTATTTTTCAAATATTTCAATCTATGGTCAGTTGAATCTGCGTGTGTGTGGAACTTGCAGATATGCAGGGCTGACTGTATGTTCTTGTGCTTCCCAAACCTATAACTATAGCTATGAGCTGTTCCAGAAACTCCTGACTGATATCTCCAACTTCATGAAATTCTGAATGTTCCCCACCAAGGGCATAATCAGTAGAGCCAGACGACCTCAGTTAGCAGCACAAACCAGAAGAGCATCTGTCACCAAGGAAACTCTCAAGGCATGCTAATAATTGTCATTTGTTACGATTACGGAGGAGCTATTAAGTCTAATGCAAACTTCCAGTTTCACTATACTAAGAACCTGGTGAAAAACTATAGCCAGATATAATGAAGAACAGCTCCCTAAGGTTATCTAAATATCTCTTTTTATTGTGCAGCTGTTACTCTGGTGATTTTTCAAGTGACCCAATTTTTCTTTCACATCCTTTAATCTGGATGCTGCTTCCCTGTTCCAGATACTTCTTGCTATACTCAGATTTCTTGTTCACTATATGCCATTACTCAAAATTCAGAAGCAGTTTTAAATACAAGGGTATTTATTTCAGATTAAAGATCATTATCTCCCTAAAAAGGCATGATCTCCCAAAGTACTCTAGAACCAAGGCAAACAAAGTATGATGTGACATCAGCTAATTTTATAATTACACTTTTATTGAACACAGCCACATCCACTTATTTGTATTGTGACTATGACCATTTTCACACCAAAGGAGCAGAGTGGAGCAGTTGCAAGAGACCATATGGCTAGCAAATCTAACATATTTTCTGCTTGGCCCTATACAGGAAAAGTTTGCAAGCCTCTGGAAATATCTGCATCTGCTAAAATCTGCATCTTAGCCTTTGGTTTCATATCCCACTCCCCCTCCCAAAAAAATCTGTTTAATTTCAGTTAAACATTGTCCTATAAATGGAATGATAATTCCTCAATTTTTTGTTATTTTTGTAGTTTGTATTTTTGTTCTAGAGGTACATAAGAAACATATACATGTGGCATCTATAAATTTTTTTTTGTTTGCAAATTCTAGTATTGAAAATAATTAAAAAACACATTATATTTGTAAGTCACTTTCTTTTCTCTAACAGAGTTTTAAGGTCTGTTAAAGTTTTAAGTTTGATAAACTTACACTTGATAACTATCAAAAGATTCTGGCCCCCAACGCTATAAGCTCGCATTGGGCTTCCTGCGTCTTCCCCAGGCTGCATCTTCTCTGTCTCTATAGCAGCTATTCCAACTATTTGATATGAAAGATTGGTTTTGATTCTTCCCTAATACATCAAACTGCTGCTCTTTGAAAAGAATCAATAAAATGATTATTAAAAAAATGGTCACGAATTTGGATGTTGCAGTCATGTCAGATTGTTACAGAAGGTTCTAAATGTGTCCTCTCAATTTCTGATCTCACCTCATGGGAGACCAGCAGAAGCAAGAGGCATCAGGCACCAGTGGATGGACAAGAACATAACTGCACTGCAGCATGGGGTTTAGAGGCCACTGGAAGGAGAAAAGGGAGGGGGGTTCCCTTAAATTTAAGGATCATCCGGATTCCTTTAGTGAATTGAGGATTGAGCACATCCTCCTATTCCTTGGAGAACATCTTCAGGACCCTTCCATCTATGCTGCACAGAGGCTGTGGACACTGAGGGCCACACCTCTTCAGAGGTCCTTTGTCCTTTCCAAATACAGCTGCAGATCACAATATTTATTTATTCCCTCATTAATTTAGCAGTTAGTGCATATATCTGGTGTTCCAGAAACAGTTCTAGTTACTGAGAATAACTCCTTGAGTGACATAAAAGTCCCTGTGGCTTATATACCATAAAGCATAGTAAAGGAAACTGGAAAATAAACATGCAAATAAATAAAAAGTTAAAAAAACAAGATAGTGGCTGGTGCAATGCAGGGAATTAAAATAATGTGATTTATAGATAGTGACAGGTTGGTAATATTTTTTTTTTGTAGTTGAAATTTTCTTGCTGTAAACCTGGTTTTTAGGCTGAAGTATAAATGATAAGAAGGAACCAATCGTGAATAGGTAAAACATTCCAGAAAATAAAGGCCAGGAAGTGAAAATTTCCCAAGGTGGTAAAGGTTGAACGCCTGTCATGTGAAATTCCAAAATAAAAATGCTCCAGAGTCCTAAACTTTTTGAGTGCCAACAGGGCACCATACGTTGAAAATTCCATATCTGACCTCATGTGACAGAGAGCAGTCAAAACATAGCTACTTTTAAAAAAAGGTGATATAAAATGCCTTTCAAGATATATGAAAAATGGAAATTAATTTCATGTGTAGACTCGGGTGCCATGGCTGAGATAATCTCATTTTCAGTAAATGAAAACATTTTAAAAAAAAAATCGGAAACATTTTTAGTCTCAAGCATTTTGGACAAGGGATACTGAACCTGTAACGACTCTGGGGAGTTAGAAGAGCAGAAAGGCTTTTGTGAGTGAATTGTTGTAGGTGACAGGGAAAGTGGTATAAAGTAGTTTTACAGGTGATCTGGGGAAAATGATACAGAGTTCTATATGCCAGTAAAAAAAGGAAATGGAATTTACTAAACTCCCTGTGAGTCTTGGGAGGGCTTGCTCTATCTGAATGCTTAAAAAGTGCCCCGAGTATCCCTGTGCAGAGCACAGTGGGTTGGTCCTGGAGAAAGCAGTCCCTACCAGAGGCCTGGGACCTCGCTGGTGACACTCAGTCATCATGGAACAAAGTGGAGATACTGAGGTATGGTTAGGAGCAGATCTAAATGCTGGGCATGTGAGAAAGAAAGGAGGTGAGGATGGTAGAATAGCAGTTCTACTCCTCTGCTCCAGAGAAAGGGAACCCTTAACCCTCCCAGATAAAAATGGCCTGGAGCCCATGCAGGTGCTTCCCGCTGTACTATCAGGAAGTGGTCACTGAGTGACAACTCACTCAATCTGCGGCTTATGAAGAGGAGGGCACTGTCATAACAGAGGCAGATTATACCAGCGAAAATTTGCACACTCTATTTCAAAATTTTAGTTTCCTCAGCACCTTAATATTTGCTGTTCATTGCAATTCTTCTTGTCATTTCTAAATTGTACCCTTATGATATGAATGCAGAAGTCTATGCGCTGCAGTTTCATCACTCTAACAACTAACATTATTGAAAACTGTATCTTACCTTTCAGAAACTGTAGCAGATCCCTCTGACTCCACTCACATCGCCATGGCCTGCCTCAGAGTTCAGGTGCAGAGTTTAAGCAGATTAAACTTCTGGGGCCCTATACCTTTAACCTCCAGCCTAAACCTTGAAGTCCTACTTAAAAGAAGCCTCTTTTGTTGTTGTTGTTTGGTTTTTTTTTTTTTTTTAATAATTCCAATCTCTAGCCTGGAGATAGAAAAATGAGTTTAGGAATCAGTGGTGGATGTTTGCTAATCAGGTTTGGGTCCTGACACATGCATCAAAAAACACTTAACAGGTAGTAAGGGTTCAATAAATTGCAGGTGAAGCCAGCTACTAATTTGCAGGGAGCAATTTACTTGGTCCATGTTCAGCTTAGAGTCCCCAAGCACAGGTGCAGTTGGAATGGCAGGGGGTGACTAGCAATCCTCAGCCGATGGAGTCTCACACTGGTTGATGAGCGCTCCACACGTCTGCCCTTTAGGACCCCCGTTCTGGGGAGTTATTCTGCCCACTCTCTAGGCAGGATGAGCCACGGCTAGACCTGCTGCCGTCAGTGGGAGGTGTTCTATTCATCTTTGTATGGGTTTTTCTTTTTCTCTCTCATCCTTCCATCCATGCACATTCCTCCTTTTCCCTCTGGACCCATCTCCCATGTGAGCTATCTGAATACAATTTGTTGCTCGAGCATAATTGCAAAATAAGGAAATCAACTATATATCGTGAGTAATTTGTAAAATATTTAAACTTTTTCCCCCTAATTCTCACTGCAATCTAAAAGTTGTCTTACTTTTCCCCAATTATACATTATGAACACTTGAATCTGGAGAAACTTAGCAGATTGTCCCAAATCCCATAGCACTCAGGTGAAGATGATAGCCTTCCACGTACATGTGGCTAATCACAATGGAGTGTGGTTTTTCTCTGCACTCTAGGGTGGCCACTGATGTACTGAATCCACTTTCTGGCCAGGCATTTCAGCAACAGGTCTCCTACTTCAGCCTGGTCTTTACTTTATCTCTGGTGTTCAGTTGTGATGGATTCTTCCCGGGGTGATGTTCTTAACCCCTGAGCAGGATGGCACATATTCTCAGAGCACCCCTCACTCCAACATGATATGGTTTAGACAGTGGGGCAGATGTCACTTCAGTTAAGACAAAGCTTGGTGTTAGAAGTGAGAGTCTTAAAAAGAGGTGGCCTGGTTCGCCTGGTTTTCTCTGCAGAGCATCAGATCAGTTCCTATAAAGATCATAGCAATTTATAAATATATCTCTTTAGATTTTTTTAAAATTATAATTTAAGATATGAATTATATTAATCTATTTTGCTGAATTAATACTCTTGAGGCATTTTAAATTGTAGAAACCCTAATGAAAGTTACATTATGAAACCACATATACAGGGTTGTTGTTTAATATCTTTGTCCTCTGAAAGTAATAACAAGTAAGAACTGCAGAATTTAAGTTCTTTAAGTACTTCCTGATGGTTAAATTATGTACATTTTTCTATCTCTTTACAGACATGAAATCATATGTATTTTTAATTTCTATGGACCAAGTAAATTGCTCCCCACAAATTAGTAGCTGGCTGCACCTGCAATTTATTGAACCCTTACTACCGATTATTAAGTGTTTTTGTTGCATATGGCAGGACCTAATAAACCTGATCAGCAAACATCCACCACTGATTCCTAAACTCATTTTTCCAATTTCAGGCTGTAGATTGGAATTATAAACACATTTTTATTTTTATTTTTTTGAAAATTGGTTTGTGATATAGCATAATTCTGGCCAAAGATAGCTAAATAAACATTTATCAGTGGGGGGCTTCCAGAAAGGCTTTAGTTATTCCTGATGAAAAGGGCAAATGAATGAGGTTGTCATGGCCAGCTATTCCCTCTTTTCCTGTTTTGAATATGGTTCTGATGTCTGGATGAGTGGCAGCCATCCTGTGACAGGAAGAAAAGACAAAAGAGGAATAGATGTGTGTTGATTCACAGAACAGCTATAAAATGCTACATGTACATTTAACACAGTATAATGCATTATATAGAAAATGAGTGTTAGCATGACTAGTGGCCTAAAACACATTCAATGTATTTTTATAGGTAGAGAAAGAAGAGGTTATGAAGGAAAACTTGGTCCAAATTATACTATGATTATTTACCATAATATCTTCCAAAGGTGGTTGTATATCCAAAAATGAAAATTCAGAGATCTTGCCAATGTAAGACACACAGAGCTAGTATCATGAGGATCTTGGCATAGGTCTCATTGACAAGTTTGTTGATTTGAGGAACCATTTTTCCAACCATTTTCTTCTCCTCATGAAGAAACATTGGTCCTTATTCCACCACAAAGACTAGGCATTTCAGATCAGTATCAGTATCATGGAGCCATGAGAAGGAGGGACTCTCAATTTAAGAAATGAATAACACTCTTATTCCCTCCAGTTGCTAAAGGCTCAGAGAGAAATGACATTTTCATCCAAATTGTCTGGCTTTCATTGTGCATATTAGAGCCAGACATGTAGTAAACCAGATGCAATTTGAGACTCATGGAATTTATTTCTCAGCCAAGCTAGAAGCTGAATTAATAGATTTTTACTTTTACTTTTGTTGAAATGAGAAGGTTGAGGATTTTCCAGCCTGTTCCTACCAGATGGCATGCCCCATTGCCTACAGTTTTGCCCCCTGCTGTGGACTGCTTCCAACTTGGTCTCCTTAAAGGTGAAGAGGAATAATATGCATCTGCTTATTTGTGTGATAATCAGAGCTTGAGAAATAGGAAAGGGCAGTCCACTCACCCCCAGCTGTGGTTCAACCTGTCCTAACCGTGCAGTTAGTTGTTCCAGACCCTGGTAAGGGAAGCCGCGCCTTCCTGAAATTCAAAAGCAGGAGTGATAATCAAGTTCAGTTGGAGAAATAAATTAAATAAATGCTTGATGGCTAATGACCTAAATATGAGAGAATGTGTTGATATTTATGAGGCCCTATGAGTGATGACAGAAAAGAATGGCTGAAGTTGTTGATCAAAACCAACTGAGAAAATTCACCCCTTCAGAGACAGTGTTGATCTTGGAAGCATCTATTTGTTATTCAGAGTTTCACATGAGGTCGCATGAAGTTTTTGATGTGTTACAAACACAAATAGAATCACAGAAGAATACTAGTAGCAATTACATTCAGGTCAGTTTAGATTAAAATCTCATATTTTACACTTTAAAATGAGTCATTCATAGAAGCGAGGGAATTTGTAGTAAGTTAGGAAAAGGGAACACTTACACTCTGAAATGAAGCTAAATTATAATATTCCTGTGATAGGTGATCATCACAAGGAGCATGTTTCTGGTAACCTTTCTGAAAATACTAGCGAATACCATAAAGGGTACTTTTCAAAGTGGCTCATGAGTTTTCAGGATCATACAGATCTGTTAGATCCAGAGTTGGACCATTTTAGTATCTATTTCTTGATGATACAAATGGCCAGGACATTGTAGAAACGAACTTCAGTGAAACTGAGGCAATGCCTTTAAATTTTTCAGTCATTTCCATGCCAGCGATTCAAATGTCTTAAGGGTCACCCATAATTTATTTTACTTTATCATGAAGTGTGCGCCAATGTCAGACTTCAAAGAAAAAAAAGAGATGCATGCAATAAGTTCTGAAGAATAATTAATGCCCAGTATTTTATGTCTTGTTCATGTCCATAAGGACTTTTGAGTCCTGTAATGTCTCTTCCGATTTCAGGATTATGAGTTAATTTTCTCAAGTTCAAAGTCCTTGGGATCGCCTTTCTCATTGGTTTTCTAACTGCTGCTGGCCATGACAGGGCCGGGAGAAATGCCTTCTAATTTCTTTACAGTCCTGGTAGAAGATGTTCTCCCAGAATCCAACTCACCTACAAACACAGCTAAAAGGAAGTGGCAGGTCCACAGAAATTCACGCAGACCTAAGTCAGGGTCAGGGGATAGAATTCTGGGAGGGAAGGGAGAAAGGATAGAAGGAAGGAAGAAGGGAAGGAAGGAAGAGAGGGAGGGTGGGTGGGTGGGTCTGTCCAGGTCCACATTTATCGACTCAACCAATATCAGGATTCAAATCCTTGTCTTTTGATAATTGTACCTTGACTGTTTCTAAGCTTTCCTTCTTCTCATATTCCTGAATATTTTCCTCTAAGAGGTAGACCCTTTGGGCTTGACACCCTCATATGAGAATCTCTATTTTTTTTCTATTTTACATAACTTCAAAAACCACATTGCAGATCCTGCTATGTTAGAAATATTACATATATTAAATGAGTGCTCTGGGTGTTCTCTTATTGTTCTGTAGATACTGCCTTGAATATAATTTTTCATAAGTTCACTTGTCTTTCTAAACTTCCTTATCATATCTACCAGTTGTTTGGGGAATTCATTCTAGAGCACTGTCATATTAGAAATATTAAAATTGCATATTTTGAGTCTTTTTTTGGGGGGAATGTGATTTAAAGTTTACTTTTTTAAAGTTACATTTGAGATTCACTTCTTTCAGTCAAATTTCAATATGGACAATGAAAATTAATTTCTATTTATTTTGTGTTGTGGGAGAACCTATAATTTATAACAACGTTTATGGGGGGAATAAAAAAGAAATGCTAGATGTGAAGCCACACAGAGAATGGAAACACAATGACTGTAGCTTGAGGGGCATGCATTAGCGTCATGAGATACAGCTCCTTTAGTTACAAATCAAAAGCTAAAGTCACCTCCCTCTAGCATTATATGTATTTTGACCCAAGGCAAATTTAAGACAACTGAAAGGAGGTGAAATGTTCTTTAAAACTTTTGAAGCATTCTTTCCTTTTTAGATCTTATCTTTTTCTTACTGGACAACTGTAGACAGGAGATGCATAATTACATGTTCATCAGATTGTGTTCTTCACCCAAGGATCCTTACCATTCACTCCTCTTCCCACACTCCCCACACTGCTAATCTATATCCTAGCCAATGCTCATCATGTGAACATCAGCTACTTACTTCTCTAATAGCTGCAAGAGTAATAAAATTATTTTGCTTGGAGAAAAGTGCAACAAAAGAACCCTTTCTTTAAAAAGAAAGGAAATATAGTTTTTACTAGATACGAAGACACATTTTTTTGTACATCAGATATGATGGGGGCCACCTTATGAGATGTTCTGCGTGATCCACATGTTCTGTGCTTGCGCAATGGCGGTTCCTGCCTTTGGCTCTCCTCAATTAACAGACGGAAAATCTCTCTCCCACATGCTTGGCTATGAAACTCTCTATACGCTGCCAAAAAAATCTTGTCAAACACATAACCAGACATACCACAGAAAGCGAATTCTAGAATGATGAAGTAAAATCTAATCATGTTAACAGGTATGATGTTAGAATTGTAATATTGAAAGGTTTTTGTGAAGTATTCCATGCTTAGCAAGACTTAAGTAGTTTAAGAGTTATTTAAATAATTTTCCTGAATCTGAATCACACCTTATAAAATTCCAGGAACTTTCATTCATTTCCTCAACTGTACACACCCTCATGAACAAATGCCCTGCTGGTTATAGTACAAGTTGATTTGATTTCCTTTAAGCTCTGGTGGAAAAAAAGTAGAGGCTCTCTCTTTCCCCTTTTTTCTTTCTTTCCTTCTATCTACCTACCTACCATAGAAAAGCAAAGCTCAAGTACATACAATCAATCAAAGGAAAAAAAAAGGTAGAGAAGACAAAGTTTTCACTATACACATAAAAATATGTTTTCATTTTATTTTATCAAGGAAACTTCAATGCATCAAAATGAAATCAAAATAACATTTGTAATAGTTCAAATTGATAAATTCTAAAGCAGCATATGATGAAAGTTTAATTCTGTGCGTGTGTGTGTGTGTGTGTGTGAGAGAGAGAAAGAGAGAGAGAGAGAGAGAGAGAGAGAGAGGGAGAGAGAGAGACACTAGTGATTTAATTCAGGGGTGCTCTAACACTGATCTGCACCCCCAGACCTTTTATTGATTTTTATTTTGAGACAAGATCTTGCTAAATTAGGAAGGCTGGCCTTGAACTTGAGATCCTCCAGTCTCAGCCTCACAAGTTGCTAGGATTACAGGGATATGCCACCACATTCAGAGAGACTCTTTCTTAAGTGACATTAAGAAAGTCATTGAGTTTCTTATTGAACTTAATCACTGCCTACAAAAAGAGGACCTGCTTATGTTTAACTCTAAAATCACACAATATTAAGATGTTCAAATCACTACATATCTTTTCTAATTTAAAAATTGTGAGATATATCATACATTTAAAAAGGATTTCCAAAACAAACATGGACACACACATATCTTCAGGCAGAGAGACAGACAGTTAATGAGTACATAAAGTACACATTTAAATAATGCCACTAAGTTTTTAGGGGAAGAATTAAGTAATTTCCAATAACTTGGATGCCACAGGTGCCTAAACGCAGGTGATCCCCACTTCCTCTCTCCTCCATGTAGCTACTATTGTGAAATGGGGTTTAAAGGTTAATTGTTTATATTTGTGATTTTCTCATTTATGAATTCTTTCTAAAATGCTATGGATTAGTTTTCCTTGAATTGGCATTTGAATAAGGGGAATTATGCTGCATGTGTTCTTTAGTGATATGCTGCTTCTAGTGTGCTATTGAGAATCACCCATGTAGACATATGATGATGGCATTTTATATTTATATTTTAGACAAGATCACGGGAAGTTGGACCTAGGAGGTAACTTTTCTTTAGCTCAAGGAAAACTTAACTGTGATTATAATAAAGTCAAATTTCAAACTCCTTTCTGCCTAACACGGATGCTGGTGCCTTCTGTGCTGTGCCATCCCACTGAGAGGTATATTACTATGCCTTTAAATTACTTACTTCCATTCAGAGAGTGATAGCAAGGACATGGCAGCCAGGAGACTTAGTGCAGGGTACCACTAAGTGGCCTCTGAGAAGGTCTGGCCAGGAATCTATGAATGTGGTCATATATGAAAAAGGCTTTTAGCACATGTAATAAAATTAGGGATGTTTAGGATGCCATCGTCATGGATTATCTAGGTGGGCTCAAAGTCCAGTGATGTGTTTCCTTACAAGAGAAAGAAGAGAAGACAGGGAAGGGAGGGAGAGGTGAACCCAAGGCAGCAATTGGGCTTATATAGCCAAGGGGAGAGAATTACTGAGGATTACCAGAAGCTGGAAAAGGCAAGCAAGGATTCTCTCCTAGAGCCTCCAGGGGGACTGCAGCTCTGCTAACACCTTGATTTCAAACTTCTGGCTTCCAGAACTATGAGCAAATGAGTTTCTGTTATTTTAACCCACACAATTTATGGTAATTCATAAAGTAGCCCCAGGAAACTAATATACCTGGATTTGCAATCTAATTTACAAACTTTCTTGTTATGTAATCAAGAGCACAATATCATGACTCCCTGGAACTTGGTTTTCTTATCTATAAAATGGGGAAGAAAAACCCAATCTAGCAGTTTTTATAATTAATTGATATAATCAATGCAAGCTATGTAAACATTGTGAGGTGCCAAGTAAGCCCTCAATAAATCTTAACTATTTTTTTTTATTATCGTCCTACCAACAAAATTTCAAACACATTCAGAACAGAAATTTCAATACATTAATCTTTACATTTTGACACAAGAGTCTAGAACAGTTTTTATTCAAGTATTTATGAACCTGAAATATGAAACAGAATTCACCAACTATTTAAACCACTCTATAGCCAGTTGGAAGTATAGGTTATTAAGATCTGATTACTATCTAGAATCAGACCACACTCCTGTCAATACTTAAAGTTTGAGATAACATCTTTCTGATAACACAATCCTACAGTGCTTTTAGAAAATATAAGACATTAAATGTAAGGAAACTGCAATTTTGCCAAATGAGTAAAAGGTCTGTTATTAGTCCTTGACAAATTGAATTCAAGATTTTTCACTAATTTATTTTTTAAGTACTCAAAATATGTTCTGACATACCTGCCTGTCTCCCTAGGAGTGAATTTGAGAGGAAGACTTCTCATGACTAGTCAGAAGCAGCCCTGGACTGGAGGTTGTTACCACAGGGCAGATTACATCATCTGCTCACCTTGGCTCACCCTTTCCCTGTGCACTTGTTCCAGAACTGTCTCGATGGCTAGAGTTTCTCTTTTCACCTAGTAAGGAAATTTATTACCAGTGAGTCTGCCACTGTAATCCCGGGCTCCACCCAAGCAGCTTGCATTTCAGGCCTTCTTGGCCGGTAAATAAGAAGCATGGGAGAGAATCTGGTGACAGCACTCTACCAGCCTGGGCATGGGGAGCTGCTTAACTGGATTAAGCATCTCTGCTTTTGGTAAGTTTTCAACAAAACTCAACCACATGAATGGTTATTTCACAAACATATCAGGTCCCCTATTTCCCATCATATTATTACAAATCTTACAGTATAGGTCAAGAGAATTTGAAAACATTTACTATCAGATTACCTGAGTGTATCTAGAGATCAAGTCTGAGCTCAAATTTTGGCTCTTTCATTAGCTGTAAAAATGTGGACAAAATACTTGAGGCTGTTATACCTTTACTCTGTCTATACAATAGTTTTTTTAATTTTTTTTAAAGAATCAAACACATTAGCCATCAAGATTCACTGATTTAATAAATTTGTTCTATATAAGTAGGTACATAAATAAGTGTTAATTATTATTTTAATAACTATTTATTGTAAAAGAAAGTTTAGAGGATGTGAGATTTATTTTTATTGACCATAAATCGGGCAAAAATATCCTTTTCAGCAATGACTGACTATATATATATATTTTTAAATGGTTCATTTTGACATAAATTCACAGATGAGGTGATATGGATTAAAATGCATTCTTTCTCACATTTATTAGTTGAAGGTGTAATTCCCAATGTAATAAGTTCGAAAATATAAAGCTTATAAAGATTGATTTGCAGTCAAACAGGACATAAAGGGTCCCTAACCATACTACTGGTGTCCTTGTAAGAAAAATATATACTAGAAATGACTGTGTATAGAGGAAAGACCATTCAAGGAAAAAGAAAGAGGTAGACCACCTGGAAGCCAAGAAGAGGGATTTCAGAAGAAGCCAAACCAGCCAGCACTGCAATCTAGATCGAGTCCAGCCTACAGAACTAAGAGGAAATAAATTTTTGTCGTCTAAGCCCTGCTGTCTGTGGTATTTTGATATAGCAGCCCTAGTAGACTATACACAGAATTTTTAAAAGGCAAATAAATAGCACCCCTTTCCTCATCAAAGTTTGGAGCCAATTGTGATGTAACACAAAGGAGTGAGCCTTCTTCTAGATGGAGGCGGATGTAATTAATGCAAGCTCCCTCTTCCGTACAACACCTTGAAATGTCACTCCCAAAGAAAGACTGTGTCTGCAGAGCATGCCCAAATGCCAGGTGGATGTCTCCCACCAGTGTTGATGAAGCAGAGGACCAAAGCCACTTCCCATGTCCACTCCACAATCACAGCCTTTGATAGATTTGTTCACCTCAACAGAGAAATATGGAACAATGGCTGTCACTCAACAAACGGGCCACTGTCAGCACCTTGATAATGGCTGCCTCTGTAGAGAAGTCTGCATAGTTGCCTGCTGGAGAAGGACCTCAGCAACTCATGCTGCATCCAAAGTGCCTTTCTTTTTCCTTTAAGTATTTTTTAGTTGTAGATGGAGATGATACCTTTATTTATTTATCTTTATGTGGTGCTGAGATTCAAACTCAACGCCTCACCCATGCTAGGTGAGTGCTCTACCACTGAGCCATAACAAAGTCTCTTCTATTTTTTCGGGAAGGGGTGGTTTGGGATTGACATGCATCAAAACAAATGGTTTCTTGAATTAATGAATTCAAATATGTTTCAAATGCAGTATTAAGTATTAGATCACGAGTTTCTAGATGTAAGCCTTATTCTACTGATAACTCTAAACATCTTTGGTTTGAATTGTGACTTTGTCCAATATTTTCATGTTGCTAAAAACAAGTTCTCTAACCTCTCTGGACCTTGGTTTTCTCACGCATATAATGGTGACAATAGCTATCTTAAAGAATGATATAAGATGTGAGTTAATAGATTTTTTCTATTATCTTAAAGAGTATTGAACACAGTAAGTGTCCCATGTTTAATAACATTTTCTCAAAATTGTTTTTTTTTTGTAGACTCTACAGTGCCTTGAACATAGCAGATTTAAAAGAAATATATTTAATGGCTGTTTGACCCAAAATACTTTACCAAATACTTCAATATTATGGTTCAAGGGCTTCCTCTTATATAAGTGTAATGGAAGAAATCTATAACTGCACAAACCTCCATAAATATAGGCAACCAATCACTCAAATTTCATTTAAGTAGAAAGGAAATTACTAAATAAAAATGAAAATAAAATCCTGCAATAAGCCTTTTGAAACTTTAGGATTGATTTATCAAAACCACATTGAAAATCATTTAATAGAGATTATAGCCTGTGTACCTGAATGGTTGTAATCATGATAAGTGACTCAGTTTAAGGAAGAGCCATTCCTCTCTGGATGCTTGGACTTCTTTTGAAGGAAAAATCTCAAACAGAATCACTGTTTTAAAATTGCAAATGTGAAATATAAATGTAAGATGGAAAGAAGAAATTAACATGGACTTTATGCCAAATTCTTGCTGGGAACTGCATTAAGCACTTTAGATATTCAATCTTCTTTAATCCTTCACCCACCCTGTAAGGCAAGTATAATTATCCTTTTTCTTTTCTTTCTTTCTTTTTATTTTTTTAACAGATGAGGAAATACATGCTCAAATAATCATGTGAATTTTCAAGATCTGACAACTGGTAAGCGAAGGAGCTGGAATCGACAATTGGCAGTCACATTTATTTAACTATAAATATCTTGCTGTTAGCAATATTGAAAAGAAGATATGAAGAGAGATGCAGAGAATTTTACTGGAACTTCAAATGAATTTTCTGCTTTAGTAAAACTGTGCCTAAACATGCAATAGTATTTACTTAACTTGGAAATGCCATATTTGGGAGAATAAAGGATTGTAAATGAGAATTTATATGCATCTGCATGTGTTATTTCATGTTTCTTTTTAATATTACTCCATGAAAAAATTCACTAGTTGGAATTTAAACCATGAAGCCAATTGAGAATTCACATAAAGATTAAGTCATAATCATTTGATTTCCCCTTATGACAGGTACTCCCCTGAACTTACCTTGCTATAATTTAAAACAAACTTGGCATCTAGACTGCTACCTGGCAGGTCACAGTGCTGGTCTGCTTGGGAGCTTGATAGGCAGGTGAGCTTGAGTTGCCAAAAATGCTTTTAAAAGAAAAAGTAAAAATAAAATGTGGTTGAACAGATTACGTCAAACATATAATTTTTAGATGCAGTTATGCAAGTTGTATAAATATTTTAATAGGGTGCACATGTAATATAAGGAGTATGGAGAGAAAATAGCCAATTTCTGTACAGCAAACTTAACCTCAAGTCAGTCCCTTACCTACTACTTAAACTAATCATATATTAAATTCTCATGACCAGGGCAATTTAATACTTCTTTTTTTTTTCTTCTCTGTGTTGTTGCTGTTGTTACTATTTTTTATTTATTTATTTTTCTTTTCTTTTTTTTTATATCATTGCTGGGGATTCACCCCTGTTTCTGCACACACTATGCAAAGGTCTACCACTGAGTTACATTCCTAGCTCCTTCCTTATATTACACTGTTGTTTTTTAAAATGTTGCTTTTTAAAAGTCTTGCAGGTGAATTGCATGAAGTCTTGCAGGTGAATTGCACTCCTCCCCTGAGTGTATGCACGACCTGTGACTTACTACAGGACCCTCATGAATGCCAAAATCCACAGATGCTCAAATCACTTGCATAAAATGGAATAGTAAATGCACATGACCTATGCAGAGATGCACTTAAAAACTTGATACAAGTTTGGCTGAATCTGGATGTAGAACCCAAGGACACAAAGAATTGACTGTGTTCCTAAAACAAGAAACAAGAAGACAATGAATTTGCTCTGTTTTAAGTCACAAAAGTGTGGTAATATTGTGAGGCAGCCATTAATAATGAATACATATCATGTTTTGAGTCAGGTTTTTAATCAATAGTTATTTATGAAGCAACTGCCAGATGCCAACTGTATCCAAAGAAAACCTATGCTAGGTTACTGACCTCAGTGATGCTTGTTGTTTAGGAAAAGACCAGATATATATAACTCAGGGGCAGAGCACAATACCTGTCTCACAAATGAGATAATGTATATGAAAATATTTAGCAGCATGACATATAATAGTTCTTCATATATTTAAATAAATTATTTTGTTTAAAATGAAGTGGTGTGCTACTTTCTCTTTAAAAAAAAGGTTAAGAAAGGAAAGATTACTAAAAACTATACAAATATAAAAGTTATTTTAGAAAATGTGAAGCTTAGGTAAACTTTGCTTGGCTAAAAGAGTTTTATTGCAATAGTAGGTAAGTTGTAACATTCTGGATTTAGAGAAAGCCTGCATTTGAGTAGAGAAGGAAGATAAGGAGGAGTGGCAATAGCAGCAAAAATAGTAATTTCTATTCAGTGAAATAGAAAGAATGGATAATTGGCTGAAAGACTAGAGAAATCTGACTAAATAAAACCATAATTTCTTTAATATTACAATTCATGCAGAGTTGATTATCTTTTAAAGTTTTCCAAAAAAATGTTTAAAGTAGAAAATATTCACTTGAGATGATCTAAAATATTATAGTTATGAATCTTCTTTGAAATGTCAACTGTGACAGTCAGCTACAGCTGCAGCTAGATACACCTGTGCCTAAGAAATCCATTGCCAATTCATTGGCTATTACTCATTATTCCCAATTATGCTTAGGAAATTTATTGAAAATTCATTAGTTATTATTGGTTATTCTCAATTATACTTGGGAGATCTATTATTGTACACTGGTTATTATGATTCCAGTTTGAAATTTCAGATATAGCTGCTACCAGATACAATTATGCTTGAGAAATCTGTTGCCAAGTAAATAGGAACATATTGCTTAGTGGTGTATTCAAATGAATTTCACTTCTTAACGAGAATAGCTGATTTACCTATTAACAAAGGCTTGAAAATACACACAATTATTGATAAAGCATGGCCAGAATATAACTAGGGATTTATTACTTCAAATGGTCATCCAAATCATCAAAGCTTCCATGAAGAGAAATCAGGAAGGGTGTAATCCAAAGTAAGACAAAGCAAATATTATATCTAAGCAAAATATTATATCTAACTTGGTTCTATAGTTAACCATCGAAACTGGAAAGCAAGGCCACATGCAGATGAAATCATGAGTGAACTACCAGAATCCATGGCTGTCACAGCACAGGGCAATGTGTGTTCTGCTTCTTACTGCTCAATGTTAACCCGTTATCATGATTAATCCCATTGTGAGCCCTCCATGATTTTTTTCATTTGCATTAAATTGCCTCATAGACATAACAGTGGAATCTGAAGAGAAATAATGGAAATATGAAGGGTTAGAATAATGTTTATCTTACTGATGTTAATAAAAATATTGTATGTTTTTCTTTATGGGTAATAGTATTAAGGGAACTCCTCATGAACTCACTACAATAACAATAGTCAAATAATCAAAATGTGCTTCTCTCCAATAAATATTTGTTGTGCCTCTTCTATATATCAGGCACCATCATAGTGGCTGAATACATATTGAACCCCAAACAGATAAGGTTCCTGTTCTCTGAAGTTTATACTCCAATGAAAAATTAGGAAACAATTCACAAAGACAAAGTTGACAAATTAGCACCAATATTGAAATATTTATCCAGGACTCATTAACGCCCTATGCTAAACAATTGTGCTAAATTGAGAATTTGATAAATAAAGAAATTAGCCTTATGTGGTGGTACACACCTATAATTCCAGAGTCTCAAGAGGCTGAAGCAGGAGAATCATAAGTTCAAAGCCAACCTCAGCAACTTTAGAATCCCTAAGCAACTTTGTGTGACCCTGTCTCAAAATAAGAAATAAAAAGTGCTGGGATGTGGCTCAGTCATTTAACACCTCTGGGTTCAATCCTGGGTACCAAAAAAATAAAGACAGAGAGAAAGAAATCGTCAAAGTCAAAAAGTAGAATTTCAACTTGAATCTGTAACACAACATGATAAATGAATATTTCATAAGTGGGAATCAAGTGACAGAGTAGAAAGTTTTCTTAAATATTGTGAAAGAAACTGAAAGCTGATTACCACAGTCCATATTTTCAATTGCTTTCTATGCACCCAAAGAAATAAACCCCACCTCCCATACCTCCCATGTGATTAGATTTGGCCAAGTGAAATGAAACCTGACCAGTAGAACATGAAGAGAAGTATGCAACCATTCTCACAACCGACTCATCAAAATTTTCCATGTGATGAGGCTGGGGTTGTAGTTTAGCAGTAGAGCAATTAGGCCCTGGGTTTGATCCTCAGCAAAACAAAAAAAATAAATGAATAAAATAAAGATATTGTGCCCATCTACGACTAAAAAGTGGATATTAAAAAAAAAAAAACTTCACATGTGATGATGCTCAAAGTCTCCTTTCCATTCCCTCCAGAATTGAAATAATACATAGCAGGCTGAGTCCCTGAATGACTGCATGAAAAGGGTCATCACCCTCTTCTGTCCAATTGCTTCATACTTAGAAGAGACTGATTAAAAAAAAATCAATTGTACTAGCCAACACATACTTTGGAGTTATTTATTTATGTATGTATGTATTTATTTTTTAACATCAGTTTGCCTACCTATAGGAAAGAAAAAATTTCTAAAAATTCCCTGCAACTACATGGCTAATCTTCTCATTGCGCTGTACTATTTATCATGCCACTTTATTCTTTCAAGTCTAAATATAGCTCAAAATTCTTGAAAATCCAGTATTGCAGAGAGTCAATGCCAGTCAGATAGAATCATGATACAAAATGAAAACTGCTGGTCACTATATTAACCCTCTCTAATGTGTAGGTGATGGAAAAGAGGCTTGGAGAGACTATGAAATCTGACCTAAATCACCTGCAAAATGACAGTGAAACATAGGTATTAGAGATTGTTGTTCATCGTAGAAGACTGGAAAATACCACACTAAAGAGTACATGAAATTTGTTGTCTAAAACTTTAGATACCCTTTTAGTTTAAAACATTTTGGAATATTACCTAATCGGTTGATGGAATCTTCATTAAAGGCATATTTTTATTTTTCGGTTTTCCACTTGAGTTGTTGTCAAAGATAGAAAATAAGTCATGTTTTACTAAAATAAAGGTCCCTTTTATGTGTGGAATACAACTTGATGTAGTGGTTTGATGGGAATGTCTTAGGTTAGTTTTACTGTATAAGACTTATTTCAAAATAACTTGTAGTGACAGAGGTTGACGTCTGTTAAATTATTGGAACCTGGGCACCATAACAAATAAAAGGATAACACTAACTTGGCACATGATAAATTTGCCAAATATGATAACTGATCTATGTGGAATCATTAGTGAGACATTTTTTCAAGGGACTTCCAAATAATGATTACAGGACAGGCTTTGCTCTCAGTACTACATGGGTACAAATTTTGACTCTCCTATTAATTTTCTGATATTGACTAAACCATTAGTCCTCTGTGGTGTCATTTTTTCTACTGAAACATGAGAAAATTGAAAATTTATCTATCAAAGTACTAAGAAAATTAAATAGAAACTGTATGAATTGCTTCTAATAATATTTGTCACATAGAAATAATTCAATAAATTTTAGCTTTTGGTAACATAGGGGCAGGGAAAATTTTGTTTGTTTTTTAATAAAACATCTAGAACAGTGAAAATCAACTATAACATTTCATTATAAACTTTTCAGCTTAGAAAAATAACCAACGAAACAAATTTACTGAAGTTACAAAAAATGATTGAGATACTTTCTGATGTGTTATTAATATGGAAATCTCAGAATTCAAGAGAATTATGTTCTAAGTAGGAGCTGCATCAAAGGAAAACAGGTAGATTTTGATTTTCTAAAAAGAACTGAGTTTGGGTGTTACAACACGCTTATTTAAAATCTACCATGCCCATACTTTATTGAAACTTTAAAGTTAGTGATGATTTATATTTTGTTATAATTTCTTAAGTGATCGACATATGTCTGCCTTGTAGTAGTAACATATAAAATATAGTTAATAAATGATTTATGTCTAGGAACAACTTGTTAAATCATTCTAAGCCTTATTTTCACAATCTATAAAATGGAAACATAAGCACCCAACCTGCAAGCAAAGTGTGGAATGAAGTAGGAAAATTTATATAAACACCTGACTCTAGTAAGCAATCAAAAAAATGAGTGACTGTTAAAACTTCACTCCAGACATTGGACCCCATCATACTTTATATAATTGTCTAATTTAAATTTCTCAGTTACCACATGAAGTTGGTGTTTTTCATAATTCAAACTTTTTTTTAAACTGGGAAATAAAATCAATTTGTGCTAACAAGGTAAGGAAGAATTTATTACATGAAAACAGACATATATCCTGGTGAAGTTTGCCAAGAGAGCAACACAAAGGTTTAGAAATAGGAAACACAAAAGCATCCAGAACCCAATTAGCTTTTGTTCTCATGTCTTCAAATCTCTCAAAACATAGAGTGGCCACTTGATTTTTTTTTCTGCCTGTTTGTGTCTTCCTCTGCCTAACTGTACACATGGCAAAAGATGGCTGTTTGCAGTGCCTCCGTTCAACCGTCCAGCCAAACTGACTGTAGTGCCTTCAACTAAATTCCAGCCTCTCAGGAATGAAAATGGATGGACCCCCCAGGAATTGTGTTCCCAGGAAGGCAGTTTAACAAACACAAATGCCAAGCTCCAAATTTAATGTTGCAGGTGGAATAACAGCTAGTTCTAGGAGAAATTATATTATTTTGGACAGGCGATGATGCCATCAGAACTTATTACAATATTGTAATATTTACTTTTGAGAATAAGATGAATGAAGTTAGGGGGTTTGAGGAACTTGCTTAAAGTCACACAGGAAGTAACAACTGGAATCCAGGGCATTCTTTCTGACCCTTTGCAGGCAGGTTTTTCTCTAAGATTCTCTCCCATTTAGTGATGCTGGGATCTCTGGTCTCTTAATTTTTCAGTATCAATCTCTAAGATACCACTCTACTTTCTGGCTTGCTCTGGCTGATGCCTGATTCTGCTCTATTAAGCGATATGCATTAGGTTTTCACTTTCTTATTTTTTTCAAATCTTTACTTCTTCCTCTTGCACCCACAGAGCTAAAAGTAGCCTACTTCATAGAACATAGGCCCCAGGAGGAAAGCAGTTTAAAGAATATTAGGTGGAAAAAAAAAAAACCCAAAACAAAACAAAACAAAACTCTTCATACTTTTTGAATTAAATTTTGAGTGCAGCTGCCTTTGGAACTGAATATTTAATATTTTAAAAATTTCTCCAAATTATTATAGACATTAGAATCAAGAGTTTTTTAAAAGTCCCTTCTCAGATGTTTATAAACAATTTAAAATATTTTTTCAAGTATAGAGTAACATCTATGCAGTTATTTAAAAAAACATATTATAATCATATATGAAAATATCACGTTGTACCTGATGAATATATACAATTTTACTTTCCAATTAAATTATATTTTTTTTAAAAAAATTAGGAATAAAAAGGAAGAAAAGTACTTGCTGATGAAATGGGGTGAAAACTGTCCTCCTAGCCTTGACTTTGAGCTCATATTTCCAATGAGGCTACTTTAGGATGATTATAATATTACAATTTTTATGACAAAATGAGGAATCTCGATAACATATCACTGAGGTCAGTTCAAAGGCTCGGACTAAAAGGAGAACTTGAAACTCAAATTTATCTTACTTTTCCTTGTCTTTTCATTAGCTGACTCTATGGAAATAGAAAGGATGATATCAATCACAATGTAATTGTCTGGACAGAAAAAAAGAAAAACTTTTTTCTATCATTTTTCAAAGAAGATAAAAAGAAGGAAAAAAAAACGTTGAATGTTGGCAAGCTAGCAGTTTGGAAACTTTGCAAAGACTTTGAAAATTTAACATAGACTATAGGTGAGCATCCAGGAAAAGAGTGAAATAAGCAGGTTTCATTGTATTTAGTTTGGCCTCTTAAAAGTAACATGATGGAACTTGTAGCCTAAGAATATTTTCTTAGCTATATTCACTGGGGAAGGTGAACGTAATTACAGCTGTTCTGACTTCATGCAAACCAAATTGGTGTTATGGACAATTAATCTTTTGAAACATTAAGATACCTCTGTAATTTCTCACTTTTGTAAAAAAGTAAGAGGAAGGCACCATAAATCAAATTGTAGTCAATAGGCCAGAAGTTTATTTAATTGACAATGTAAGACAAAGCCTCCTAAATTTTTATTACATTGGGGCAACTCATAATTCACAACAGTCTGTATAGTCCTAAGTATGCATAATAGAATTCTAATTCTTCCCTACCTAGTAATGAATTGGGCCTTTTCCTCCTATTCTTTCAGACTCCACTTTGACTGAGATCATTCATCAAAAAGTTGAGATTTCTTGGAATCAAAGTCATATTTTGATATGTGCGCCACCCGTTCACATAGAATGCCTCCTGTTTCTTGTAACCCTGACAACAGAAAAAAGAATTTGACCCAACAAACAAATGTGAGTTAGGTGTGTTTGATAGAAGTAAGGTTAACTAGTTTGGACTTGCAAAATCAATACTCACTGTAAAAAATAATTCCCTAACATTAAATAAAGCAATTAAAGTTTGCCTTACAATGTTACCCAAGTACATTTATGATAGATATGTAAATTTGTTGAGTTTGCTATGAAGTCAGGTCGAAGAAACTATCTAAACTAAAGCAGGGTGGGACATGGAGCTACAAAGTATTTGTGACAATCTCACTAACAGTTAGTGCTGGCTATAAGGCGAGTTTCTCATGAAATTCAGAAATATATAGATTGCTATGTGCAACTCTCAATTATGTGCCCGCCCGTAATAGAGAGAAGCCAATTACCTTGACCATATGCTTCCTCCCCCTTTCACTAGGAGTCTCTCATGTTCTTCCTTTGACCTCTTCTTGGGCACTGCATTACATTTTGTTTTAATTGCCACTTTACTATCAAATGAAAGGGAAATATTGCTGTAGGGATGGGTGGAAATTACAGGGTTTCAACATTCCCCAGATGGGCTGACTGCCTGACATAGGGACCTTGTTTTCCCGAATGTTAAGTTTGAAGGTCATAGTCCAACTCCTAACCCTGAGAACTAGAGAAACCAACAGTGTGTGGCTGGGAAAAGATGGCTTTGTGGAACAGCTCTGGAGTAGGCCCAAAGGCTCTGACTTCCCAGCTCTTAGACTGCGGGCACGTCTTCTAATCTCTCTCAACCTCAACTCTAAAGAAAGCCTTCATGGACTCGTTAAAATGCAATGACTCTTTCAGTTAGAACTTACCTTTTCATCTTAAAATGAGATGAGGTTTCATCTCCTTTCCATGTGTCCAACCCTCACACTCCCAAGAGTGAGTTAGGGTATTCCTCTATCAAGATATATTTTTGAAATTTCTGTTCACTTACAGACACTTCCATATGTCATAGATTTGTTTTCTACAAAGACTTTGTCTTGTTCATCATTAGAACATCAATTCTTTGTGGGAGCAGCCCTTTCAGTAGTTACTGGTTGAATTAAGGAAGAAAGCATGAAATGAAAGACTTAATAGCACCAACTGTGAAATCACAGCTTCAAGCAGTGGTGAACCTAGATTTTTTTTCCTCATCTTATAAGTCCAATATTAATACTAGAGCGGTCTAAAAATTAAGGGAGTGCTTCTCATTTCTCACAGATCAAAAAAAAAACAGTAATAACTAAGGTGGTTCCTTAAAGTAGACACCATGAATGAAATCATTTAATTTAATATGCACAGTTCTCTGGGTATAATTAACATCACCATTTTATAGACCAGAAAACTGAGTTTAAGAGTTTAGAAATTTTTTGACTCTCACAGAGAGTGAGCAATGAGGTCTAACTTGTTACCAATCTGATACCCAAACTATTGTTTAACCACTGTGTAATTCAGCCTCCCGGCGTCAGCTCTGCAACCAACACTTGAGCTAGAACTATAGACCTCCACTTCCTCTACTTTCTGCACTTTGTCCCAATCTTCATGAAAGCAGGAGCTGTTCACAACTAACTGTAATCAAGATGACCTGCCCACAGGTTTTTGAAAGTGGACTGAACTTAATTCAGTAAAACTTGGTCTTGTTACTTGTGAGTTAATGAACTGGCAGAAACATTAAATCTACAAATTTCTGCTCCTTGCTTTCAGGCCCAAATAACAGTAGAGCATCAAGCATCATAGAAGGAAAGGAAGAAACAAGGTGGTTGATAGAGTTGGGATATATCAATTTTATTAAAATATAATATATATTCAAAATGAGGTTTAATGAACTGTTTCCAGATTACAAAGGCAACAATAAAAGTATAATTACAATAACAGTAATAAGTACAACAGTGACTAAGGGCATTCTAAAGATGAGAGGGTGTCAACTGAGAAAAATCAAATATAAAATATTTCTCTGTGCATGTGTAATTGTATAGCATTAAAACTGACAAACTATATGTATAGTGTATGTACTCTAGATGTAGCTATCATATTTGTGTGTAGATAGATGTGTCTGAAGAAAACTTGAAGTAAGATGATTATTTATTATTTTCCTCTGTATGACATCACCAGGCACATCTCTTATCATACTTTGCATATTTGCTGGATATGATAATGCCAGGATATGAGTTTTGCCTGTTTACTTTTCTTTGCCTGATTACTTAGCAAATCATCTGCCCCTCCTCTGGGGCTTCTCAGTCTCCATGAAAATGATTCCATTGGCTGAAGGCAGAAATATGTTTATGTTTAGAGTGGCCTTGACTTCTTGAGAATCATTTGCAATGAGTTTAAAAACAAGGGCTGTTAAGTCCTACTGTGAATCTAACTTTTCTGCTGTATAATGCCTATGGAGTTAGAAATGATAACATTCAGCTAAAACGTTTTCATGAAATGTCTTTTGTTCAACCACTGATAGCAAAATAGTACAAAGGTAAAAAAGCATATCTCCTTTCCATTTAGACTTATTAAATATTCAAGTGATTCCTCAAATATACACAGCCTTGCGGTGGCTTCATTAAAGTGCAGCTCCATTGCACTTCATGATGGAACATTGGTACAATATGCTTCCTGCAGTGGCTACCCACAAGCAGACAGATTGTTGCATTCCTCACCAGCTGAAGCTCAAAAGTAGCCCAGAGCCAGGAGTATTATAGTAATCAAGGCCACAGGTTAGAGGCGTGGATAATGATGGTAAAATCCACATCAGTGAAAAAAGAGGCCACAACTTCCTCATCAAGTGCAGCTGGAAATAACAACCAGCTCTTCCTGGTCAAGGCTTAGTGTCCCATATTCAAGAACTGTCTTCTAAAGATCTGATTCAGCAGCCTCCGTGTACATCAGGAGAGGCAGTGTTTGAAATGATTGCAAATAATCTGCTAAATTTTGTTTAAAATGAGTGTGAGTCATTCGATAATAAATGAAAAACAAATCATAACATAAATCAAAGACATACATGAATTTTTACTGCAATTGCTAAAAGTATGTTGGTGTGGGAATGGAGATGAGGGGGAAAGTGGCAACCTGTAAAACCTGTAATGAATTCCATTGATTGTAGAACTGCTACATACTTGGCATTTCCTAAAGCCTTTTATTTATATTATTTCTATAAGTATTAATGCAATGCATATATGCAGATTATACAGACATGTGCACACATGTATAAATAGAAACAGAGTCAATATTAAATATCGAGTGTTGTACCCAGTGTTAATAGTTAGAAAAAGCAAATAAAACCGTTTTCTGTAAGGACTGCAAATACTTTCCACTCATACATTGATTTCTCATGATAAATGGTGTTTGGTTGGATGTCAGAATTGTATGCATTTTATCTCCTTTATATTTCTAATTTTACTGGAGTTATTTTAAATTAAATTTTTAATCTGATTTGGAGTATACAAAAATGCCATGTTTATACTTGGCTGCAAAAATTTAGTCTTATCTTGCAAAACTTTCTCCTGCTCAAATGTATATGCTGAGACATGCTGAAACTTGCTGTTTAAAATGTTAGCTCATATTTTCTCTCTAGTCTTTTTAGAGCAAAATCTGAACATAAGCCCACAATGAACAGTTAGCATAAAAGATTCAATTTGGAGTTGAAATATTTATTATAGCATTTGAGATGGAATTTTTACTGTACACAACTATGATAGTCTCTATACAATGACATAGTAGTATCATTGTTTCTAAAGTTCTCAGTAATCACATACTTATGTGGGGAGATAACTACATACCAAAAAATCCAATTATATAGTCTTTGGATCCAAAGGTCTTGGAAGGTGTTTGTAATAAAGCCACTTAAAGTAACTTTCACGCAGCACTCCACCAACACACAATTTCTCTAGAGGGAACTCTTCTCAATTTTAAATTGAAGTCAGTGTTTCATTCATTGATATATTTCAGAAATAAGTTTTTCACATGTCTATTCCTTGCTGAGAATCCTAAACTCTAGAAGAGGAAAGCCCAGTCATTATGGTCAAAAGATTGACAGCATCTTAGAAGAGACAGTCAAATGAACAGGTGATTAAAGTATGACAGATGACAGATATATGTCCCTCACAAGAATTGTCTCTTGGCAAATACAAATAATATTAGTTCTGAAAAAAGAGAAGTAAACTTAGGAATAGTGTTGGTGGGCTGTCCAACAACTGAGTAACCGAACCAGAGCAGTTAGAATGGTTGCGATTCTCTGCAGAGTTGACTGACCACACCACAGCTGCCCCTCAATAAAAAAATCAGTTTTAGTGCTGTTCCTAAACAAAAAGTCAACACATTTATCCTAAATTTTTATCTCTACAGTATGGTAATTCACCTCAATAACTTGTGTATTATATTCCTAAATACTTGAAAGGCAAAGTAGAAGAACTTTCCATTTATAAAACAGGAAAGGTCTAAAATGATTAAGAATTTTAGCTGAAATTTCAAGGGAATTTGGGGATCATTTTCTCTAACCCATTTTAAAAACTTTTATTTACTCAGTCAAGGAAAGGGGAAAAAAAATGTGTGTTTATGCGTGAGTCAGTGTTTACAGGTAGGTGTGCAAGAATGCCCAGAACATTTCTAGGCATTCTTTGCATTCAGGATTTGGAGAACAAGATGGGGCTTTATGCACCAGTGGAGAGAAGGGCAAATTCATAGATGTTATTTATGACGTCTATCTCCTAGGAGCTTACAGTTGAGTGGATACATTAGAAATGAATAATTATATCATAAGAAAGTGCAAAATAATAAGCATAATAGATTGATTGATGGAAGCTTAAAAGAACAATGAGAATGTCATTTTGGGATCATTGGGTAAAGTTGTGTGAATGGAATAAAGAACGAAGTTTCATGGAATTTAAGACTCAAGGCCAAGTTTGTTTGGGTACAGTCAAAGAAAGGTCTTCCTAGCTTTCAATCCAGTCTTCTGTCCCTATAATGTGAGCTCCAGAGTGAAATAATGATCAAAAACCCCTTCTTCCTCACCAAAATACTGTTCCCCAGAGCTAAGTATTATTTTTTGATTAGAAAGTAACTTATAGTAAGGATGGCTAGCCAGTTAAACCTTATACATGATATCTCAGAGGAAAAGTGTGCATGCTTAGAATTTTTTTGTCTTTCCTAGGTATCTTTTTTATTGAAAACATGTAGGCAAATTCATGTCACGTCATTTGTTGTTTTGTAGCATTATGCATGGAATAAGTAAGAGAGAAATGCTTTGAATAATGCAAATTTCATAGTTTGTTTGTTTTTTTCCTATTTCACATCATTTGGTAAAAATATATTCTAATTTTTAATAGTTAAAACATTATGCATAATCTTATCCTGAATGAATAATTAGAAATTCCAGTTATAGACAGATAATACAGGTAGAGTCATGTATTGGTACAACTGTGCCTAATAGATATAAATATAGCTGCAACTGTAGGTGTAGTATAGATATAGAAGATAAGGATGTAGATAGAGTACAGATAAAATACATATGTATAAATATAGATGATATTCAGATTTAGAAATAGATATAGATATTAATAAGAATACATGTAGAGAAGGAAAGAGAGAAATACCAGTGACATTTACACTGTGCCCAATGTTTAAGACCTTAATGTCTGTGATTGCAATGATGAGCTCCTTAATTCTCCTAATAAATCTGTGAAAATAGTAATATTATAACCCTAGCTAGCTTTACAGCTGAAGAAACCAAAGCAAAGATATGGATATTAGGGATTTTTTTGTTTTGTTTTCTGCAACAAATAACTACAAAGTTATTGATTTAAAACATCAGGAGTTAGTTGTCTCACAGTTCTGCAGACCAGAAGTTCAAAATCAGGATTGTAGGGACCAATAAAGGTGTTCTCAGAATTGCAGTCTCTATGGGTTTTAGAGGTACTTGATCTCTTGCCTCTTTCCAGTGCCAGGTGGCTATTCCTACTGCTCATGTGGAAATTCAGGTGAAACTCCACACTTCAAGATCCTTAACCACATCTGCCAGCATTCTGTTACTTTCATTAAATAAACATGCAAAAGTTCTAGGAATTAGGAACTGATACCTTCGGGTGACTTTTATGTAGCCTACTACATTAGATAAATGTACGAAAATATCACAGCTTTTATTTGCAGACCTTTAAAATACACGGTGTGTAATTCTGTTTATCAATGATTCTTATTGCTGATCACTGCAAACCACTGATTACTGGGATATTTCTCAGTGTAAACTGCCTTTGGAGGATAAAACTTTTCATTTTATAAATGAACTAGACTTACACTTTATTCTCTTTAAGACAATCCAGACTCATTACAAACTTACCTTTATCACTTGATAGTTTGTTTTTAATTTTATTTTTTAAATGTTGTTCCAAGGTTCACTCTCAAAAAACATAGCCATTGATAAAAGTTTTCAAAGAAAATCATCACAGATTTGTGATTGTTTGAGCCAAACTCTGCCATGGGATTCTCCTGCTCAAAAATCCATGTTTGAATCCTTCTGTGGCACCACTATAGATTAATAAAAATTCACCAGAATTCACTTCAATATTTTAAACTCTATCAAAAATGCAAATTTTAATTATAATAGAAAGTGCTTTTTTGCTTACTTTATGAATAATTGCTTCATGTGGCTTAGGAGCTTTATATAATTTATTACACATATCATATGAGAACAGCTTGCAAACTGGTAGTATATTTGTAAAGATAATCCAATGAAATAAGACAAATCAATTAATGCTGAAGGAGTTATTTTCTGTTGTTATGGCATTTAAAAATATTTTTTCAGGGTATTTCAATATTTATTTTCCCCAAGTCCAGTGAAAATACTACAAAAACCAGATACTTCCTTTACAATCTTGCAAGAGAGGGATATTACAAAGAACCTACTGTTGCAGTTATTTAAATTCCTTAGTGACAGTGCTGTGATGAAAATTACTCAGAGTACAAACTTAGTTAATTTGATTCTGTGTAGGCAGTCTGATATTAATTATAAGGTATGGTGCAACTACCGCTTTCTGGATGGATTGCATAATCAACTGAATAATAATTTGCATGTATTTAAATAATCTAGTTGTGTTTTAGGTTTTTTCAAAATGTTAAGAACTGTCAGTTAACATATAATGTGCATGTTTGTGTGTGTGTGTCTTCATGAGTGTGCACACACACATTTGAATTGCAAGTTTTCTTATAGAAAACTGGTAAATATGGCATAAACTGAGTGCCAGATGTAGCTAAGGCAATAAAATTCTCAATGTATGATTGATTTACTTGCTCTCTATAAATTATTGGATGAGGGATCTTGGAATATAGTCAGATGTGCAAGATACATTCTCTTTCCTCACTTGTTGCTGCTATCTCAATATTTGGCAACTGCATAGAAATACAGATATTGGTGGAAGTAAAATTACTACATATTTATATGTTGTCATTTTTATATTTGTGTTATCAAAATTCATACAGCTATAAAACTAAGTAGGGCAAATTGTACCACAAATAAATTATATCTCAACAAACAAGACTTTAAAAAGAAATTTAGTTCATGAAGTGTTTTAACAGTATTGGGCACATACTAACCATCTAATAAATAATGACTATTATTATGATTTATTAAAATAACCTCCATTAAGCTATTTCATAGTGGGATAGGGAGAGAGAGCATTGGAGGAATAGAGGAACTCTAGATAGGGAAAAAGGAATGGGAGGGAGAAGAAGGAGATATGGGGTTAAAATGATGGTGGAATGTGATGAACATCACTATCCAAAGTACATGTATGAAGACACAAATTGGTGTGAATATACTTTGTGTATAACCAGACATATGAAAAACTGTACTCTGTATATGTAATATGAATTTTGATACATTCTGTTGTCATATATAACAAATAAGAATTAAAAAAATTTAAAAAAATTATAAAAATTCTCATCTAGGGCTGGGGTTGTGGCTCAGTGGTAGAATGCTTGCCTAGCATGTTTGAGGCCCTGAGTTCAATCCTCAGCATTATATAAGGATAAGTAAATAAAGGTATTGTGTCCATCTACAACTAAAAAATATTTTAAAATAAAAACACTCATCTTTACCAAATGATGACTGTTTCAATTCTCAGGGCCAGAGGCACTGTCCAAACGGAGGCCAATGTATCATATGTTTAAATAGTTAGAACAAAACTAATGTTCTTTTGCATATAAAAGATCTCTAAGAAATGTCATTAAGTAGAAAAGCTTTAAAATACTTTCAGTATCAATATAATGTATTTTGTACATTTTTCAGAGTAGACACATATATGTTGATATTTCCATAACAATTTCTTGAGGGATAAATATTTATTAACACTAATTGTATTTAAGGAAAGGGACTAAAAGTTAATGGAGAGGGAGACATCTTTCTTTACTGTTTAAATTGTTTCTTTTTTTCTTTTTTCTTTTTTTTACCAGCTACATTTTTTATTTAAAACAAAAAATCACCCCACCCAACGGGGATGGGTTGTTATCCAATACTTTCATTCAATGAGTTGAGCAAATTCAAAATTTTATACTCTTGAATCTAGCCCAGTATACCTGTAATTCCAGGTACTTGTGAAGACAAGGCAGGAGGATAATAAGTTCAAAGCCAGCCTGGGAAATCTAGCAAGACCCTGTCTTAAAAAAAGACTGGGGATGTAGTTCATTGGTAGAGTGCTTCTAAGTTTAATACTCAGTATTGAAAAAAATCATACTCTTATAATTCAAATGTTGAGATCATAAGCTAATATTCTGTTAAATAAAATATATTATCTCTCTTATATTGACTCACAAGCTTTCAAAATCACTTATGAGCCACATTCAAACAAAGATTTCAAACTCCTTGAAACTGGTTTCTCCTCAGATTGTTCTCTTCTTCCTATCCCCAGGTTCATTTATATACCTACTATAATAGGTCATGTATACAACAAGTGGTCATTCTAACTACAAACACAAACCTTCATTAAAGTTCACAGCAAAGGGCCCATTCCACTCTTGGATTCCTCTGTGGCTTATGGGTAGATACACTGGCAGGGGACTTGGCATTGGGACTGTTCTTTTTTTTTTTTTTTTTTTTTTTTACAGAAGTAAATCCACACATTTATTGTCAATTGATTTTTGACAAGGGTGCCAAGATGTTTCAATGGGGAAAGAATAATCTGTCAATAAATGGTGCTGGGACAGTTGGATATTTATACCCCAAAAATGTACTTGGACTCCAACTCCTACCCTATACAAAAATTTAACTCAAGGTAGATCAAAGACCTCAGTAGAAAAACTAAAAAACTTGTAGAAGAAAATCTAGGTGCAGTTTATGGTGTTAGGTTAGGTAATGATTCCTTGTTATGACAAATTGGGGAAACTATGGAGCACTCTTTACAACAGCAAGCAAAGAAACAAATAAGCAAATTGGAGCCAAAAATATTTACAAAGTTTTAGACTTCAGTGGACACTGTCAAGAAAGAGAAAGGACAACACTCATAATGGAAATATTTGTAAATTGTATATATAATACGACTCTAGATCCAAGACAGATCGGGACTGTTCTTAAAAAGAGGATGGGAAAGACCATTTGAGAGGATATAAAACCTTTGAAATCTGGAATCCCAGGTTTCTGGGTTCTTCATGCATGTTATAGGACAGATTCATTCTCTCTCTCTCTCTCTCTCTCTCTCTCTCTCTCTCTCTCTCTCTGGCACTAAGCCCTTTTATGAGTCAGGAACCCTTACCATGTAATGGCAGCCTAAAGGACCTGCCCTCCTACTATCTTCGCCATGGAAGTCAGAATTTCAAATGATTTTTTTTTGGGGGGGGTGTTTACAAACATTTAGATCATGAGACCATCATTTTGCTTTCTGGAGGTAATTCCAATGCAAGTAGACAAAGATCTTCCCCTCTTTCTAGCTCTTCGTTTTCTTAGGCAAAATTTCTTAAGCAAAGTAGAAAGAATACATTGTATTATGCAATTGAGATTCCCTATTCATTAAATCAGTATTTCTAGAGGTGTACCCTACAACCCCAATACTTCTGGAATTCACAATGCCAAAAAAAAAAAAAAAAAACTTGTGCTGTGATTTGAATATGGTCAGTGTCTTTCAAGGGTCCTTATGTACAGGCTTGGTCCCCAGAGTGGTGCGATCAGGAGGTGCTGCAGGCCTTTAAGCGTGGGATCAATGGGATCCTCATCCATTGATACTCTCTCAATTTTTCTTCCCTCCCTCTCTCTCTCTGTCTCGCTCTATCTTCCTAGCTCTAGATGTGGGTATGTGCTCCAACATGTGCTTCTATCATAATGTAATACCTTCATAGTGGCCAAAATCAAGGGGGTACCTAATCTTGGGCTTGAAATTCCAGAACCGTCAGCCAAAATGAACATCTCTTTATTTAAACACTAACCTGTCTTGGACATTTTTTGGTAGTAATGCAAAGAAGACGTATACACCTAGTATAAACAATCATGTTGGTGTAAATTTAAGGCAATGTTTATGTTTTAGTTACAGGATTCCATAGAGTAACATTTCCCTCACCACCACCCCCACCACACACACAAATGTTCCTTTTACCTTTGGTTTATTTTTTCTCTTCACCAAGTATTGCCACAACATAATCCATCATAGAAGTGTGAAGTCTTACTAGAAAACAGTAAGAAACACTTAAGTTCTGATAACAACGGTCACAATAAATAACAAGTAAGGAAACCTTAAAACATAAATTGGTTGAATGAAGAATATTGTTTTGTTGTTTTTCTGGCAGTATTATGAACTTGTAATCACTGCATCATATGGTCGCTGATAGGTTAAACAAACAACAACAACAACAGTAACAAAAACCCGTGCTCTTAAAATCCTTTTCTTCTCTTTGGAAACCAGTCACAGTACCAAACACTGGTCAAAGAAGACACTGCTTACCACAACTTCTGGCTCCCAATGAAGTTTTACTGATGGAGTTGGAGTTGCTTATGGGCCTGGGTTTTCCCAGGGGGCTACTGTTCTGATTTGCCTAAATACCTCTCTTCTTGGAAGCTCTTTTTCCTTGACAAATCCTCCATTCTCCTTTGTTAACTAGGAAACAATGGGAGTGAAAATGCCCTTGAGCTATTTTCATAACTTCAAAATATAAAGCCAATCAAACACACTAACATAATAACCTACACTCAATTATCTGTCGTTAAAATTGTTGAAACACATGTAATCACGTGGAACGTGGTTTCAGCAAATTTTCAGTAATTAACTAAATACAATTTTTCCCTTCAAAGTTGGATTCAGTAATAGGATTAATATCTGTTGCAGGGGTGTTAATGTAATAAGCATTATTGTTATTATTATTACTGCTACTTACAAGTTTAGCAGGGCATAATGACATCAAAAAACTTATTACTTTGTTGTGTAGCAAGTTGTATTTCACAATTCTGCTGTTTTTTATAATATCTGCACATTAGGATAATTTTCACAGAAAACAATTAAGACATCCAAGCATTCTTTGGATAATAGGGATGACAGGAAGTTGAATTAAACTAATAGAATTATACTAAGCAGATTCAATATGGACATGTTTCACAGGTATTTAGAGTATGTTAAATTTTCATAATGAATAAACTATTAAATTTTATTAAATAGGTCATCTAAAAATTTTTTATGTATGGGATGCTGTCAAATGCAGTTTAGCTTTAGTTTATTTGCAACTCTTACAATTCATAATTCCTTTGTGTATATATTTGAAGATGAATATTTGTGAAGATGGGGAGCCCTGCCTAAAGAGCTCATAATATTTATTTTTTTTCCTCTTCTTGGATGGACACTTTTTTATTGGGAGGGTATTTTGACATTTACATCAGTAGCAGGAGTTTGAGGTAGGAGGTCAGGGGTGCTTCAAATCCTAGAAACTTACATGTGTATTCTCCTTTGCATGAGAATACACAGGCACACACACACACACACACACACACACACACACGTTTATAAGATGAAGTATAGAATACTGTATGTCAATGCAGTTTAGTTTGGCAGTTCCAGATTGTGGGTTGAGTAAGCAGAACATGGAGGGTATAGGATAAACCGTGTAGTATATAATTTAGAATTGATAGAGTGTTAGGGCATTAGCCAGAGTTTTAGTCATTAAATATACAGAAATGGCATAGATAAAACAATATGATGGCTATTTTGTGGATATAATTTTTGAGGCCTAATAAAGAAAGGTTATTCAAGTGAGATTGAGGCAAGATATAGTTGTCCCCAAGCTTGGGCCAAGTTAATCCTGGACCAAGGCACACTGCAGAGAGAGTCCAATATTTGTGGCCTTTGGTTTGCTAAGGATTGGTTCCTCCTCCTCTTCCTCCAACACTCTGGATTATATTTTCTCTAAGGTTTTTTTTTTTTTGGTGTCAGTGGCACAGAGAGCTACAACAGTGAGTTAGGTAATTGTATTTCTAGGCAACCAAGATGTTATAAAGATCTGAGCCCTGCCTAAGACCCACGAGCTCATAATATTTATTTTTTCTCTTCTTGGATGGAAACTCTTTTATTGGGAGGGTATTTTGACATTTACATTTGTGGCAGGAGTTTGAGGTAGGAGGTTAGGTATGCTTCAAATCCTAGAAACTCACATGTATATCCTCCTTTCCATGGGAATGCGAACACGCATGCACGCGCGCGCACACACACGGTTGTAAGGTGAAGTATAGAATATGGTATTTGCTAAGAGATAGACCCGGATAGATGACTCAGGTGCAGCACAAATTGGTATGTACTTTCCTGTATTCTCAGTAGGTGAATGAGAAAAGAACTATGGTAGATCCAGACAATGTAATATAATTCATCAAGAAAAAGAAAAAGCATTAAAGTATGGAAATATCTGAAGGAGTTTTAACATGCATATCACTGAGGTTCAGAGCCAATACAAAAATACTGTATCTCTATTATTTGACCTCTATGACATTTAAGAAAAGGCAAGACTATGGGAACAGTAAAATTATCAGTGTTTTCTGATAAGGATTTGCTCAGGATTCAGGAGGGATGATGATTATATGGAGTCCAATAGCTTTTAAGAACAATGAAATTACTATGTGTACTATAATGTAGTATATGTAAGTCAATATGGTAAATATATGTCATTAAACATTTGTCAAAACCCATAGAAGGTACATCACCAAGAGGAAATCCAAATGTAAACCATGAATGTTAGTGAGTACCAATGTATTAGTTATCAAAATATACCAAAGTAATTGAAGAGTTAATAATAGTGGAAATGGGAAGGGCATCTTCTTGTAGGGTATATGGAACTTTGAAAGTTTTGATCATTTTCCTATGAGTTTAAAACTGCACTGAAAATGAAGTTTACTAATTTAAAAAATAAAATAAAATCAGCTCCTCTTTGGGGGGAGAGGTTGTGGGATATGCTGTTGGCACACTCATGTCCCTTTATGAGGAAAAAACCAGAATGGAAGAAATTGAAGATGAATGATCTCCAAAATTAAAAGTCATGCATGACACATAGGTTGATATGTGGCATTTGAGTCTCTGGCTCCAGTAGTTCTTGATCTCCAGATTTATTTCTGACCTTTCAGTAGTTTTTTTGATCAACCCTTACTAAGATTCTGGGAGTCAGAGTACTAATCCCCTCTACTTCATTTTCTCAACTAACATCATTAAAATTAAATAGCTTTGACCCACAGATAAAAAGTACTAATACTGTTCGAGATTGCACAGTGCCTTATTCTTATTTAGCAGATTGTCTTCCATTGAATCCTAAGATTCAGGCAGGCAATTGAACACCAGTCTGCCATCCACTATCTTGTTAAGGTTAATTAAATTGTAATCCTGCCACAGTCCCAGATAGACAGATGGAAGGCAGCACACCTTTAACATTTGAGCATTCATGAAATCACATAAAATAATGTATGAGAGAAATTTCAGGGAGAAAAATGTGTAGAGTGGTTTTAGAAAACTAAAGTGTGCATGAAATGTGAGAATAGAGAGCAAAGATATTGCCAAGGTTTGGAAGTGGCCCTAATTGCACATGAACTTATTTTAAACATTAGCTGCACCAAGCCATTCACTCTTCTGTGTTATGTTCCCAAAAGGGTCCGCATGCCTGGTTCCAGTATCACTAGCAGTTCTCCTAAGTCAAGGGTTGGATAATTGTTTCAATGTGGTTTTCTCTTGGGTTTTCAATCTTTGATGTCCTGGCATCAATGTTAGAAAAATGCCAGGTTTCTGCAAAAGATCATTCATGAATATGGAAACGTGCTGCCTACTGATTTCAAAAGTTTAGTTTCTGTTATGTATTGATAGGGTTCATAGACACTATTCTGCATATAGATAGAAAAATGGATGTGATAAATTTCTGATCTTTAAATCTCCTTGACTGTCCTCTTCAAGTATTAAATCAGCTGACTATGGAGTACGTATGTCCCTTCTTTTATCTTTTATTTTTAAAAGATTATCTTTCTTATTAGAGGGTTGCCAGACTTAACAATGAGGAGAGAAGTTATATGGATTTGAAAGCATCTTGTAGTACTAATGCAATTGCAAGAAATTATCTCCCCTCATTATTTCTCTTCTCATATATTTTTCAGGCTGTATTATTATGTAGATTTCCCCCAGCATTTTCACATAATTACTGTAACCTCGACCCTGATGTTCAGAAAAATTTGCAACTAAAAAATAATATTTTGATTCTTTAAGAATAATTTAATGTGCTTAGTTGTATAAGTGAATAGAACCAGGATTCATTATTTTCACAAAGGAGTAATTTAAAAATATACTTTACAAAAATAATGTGTAATGAATGTCACACTATGATGCATGTGTTTTGGAAAAATGCTGAAATAGCTGTTTTCAGATGAATAATAGAAAAAGTTGAGTGAAGTATCATAGTTGGCTCAAAGTACTTCAGATTGTCTTCACATAAATCACATATTTACTTGCACAACAGAGCCTTTTACTCCTTTTTATAAATGAAAGAAAAATGAAAGTCAGGAAATTAAGTAACTAATGTGCTTAGTCAGATCAATGAGTAGGTTGGGTTATTAACTGAATTTGAACCTCCATGTTCTTCCCATACCTTCATTGCATAGTTCAATGGCCCTCAAGAACATTGACTAATCTGCACATATTTGTTGTATACACAGTATAGGCCAGGTGCAAAGGATTTCATTATATGCTGGCATACCTTATATTTTTTATCATGGTCTTTTCAATCTAATTGGTGAAAACATCTATAAGTAAGAACTGAAAATCTAATAATAGTAATTCCTCAAAAAAAAAAAAAAAAAACAGGCCTTCCTTATATTCTTTCCATGTTATTTGCAGGAATGCAACCAAAGTGTTCAAACAGCAACTCAGATATTTGTCCACAAACGTTCAAAGCAGCATTACCCACAATGGTCAAAATGTAGAGACGACCCAAATGTTCGTCAACAAATGAATAGATAAATAAAATTTGGTATATACATATAATGAAATATTACTCAACCCAAGGAAGGGAATCCTGACTCATGCCACAGCACAGATGAAACTTGGAGACATTACACTAAGTGAAATAAACCCAGTCACAAAAAGGCAGATACTGCACAGACTTCACACACTGGTATGAGGTTTCTAGAGCAGTCAGGTACATGAGGTATGTGGCTGCAGGAGAGAGAAGGTGAGAGATGTGGAGCTACAATTTGAGGAGAAGAGTCCATGAGGTCGGTCTCATAACAAGGTGAATGTATGAATCATTAACACACACTGAAAAACAACCAGACATTGTATGTACTGTACTAAGTATGTTTCACATATTATATCATTTAGTTCTCATAACAACCCTAAGGAGAAACTATTAAAGACGAGGAAGGGGAGAGGGAAGAACAATAGAGCAGGTATCCATGTTCTATTCATACAGGAATATACCAAAGCAAACCCATTATTCTGTATAATTAATATGCACTAAGAAAATCCCTTTGGAGAATATATCATTATTTTCCATATGGCACACATCTGCAAATCTGATTCAAAGATTTTAAAAACATTGTTGAGTACCTCTGATCATTAGAGACAATGAACATTTTATCATGTTGGTTGATAGATTGCATTTCTTCTCCTGTGAAGAGCCTGTTCAGTTCCTTGGCCCACTTATTAATTGGGTTATTTGTGGGGGTTTTTTTTGGGGGGGTATTACATTTTTTTGAGTTCTTTATATATCCTGGAGATTAATGCTCTGTCTGAGGTGCATGTGGTAAACATTCTCCCATTCTGTATGCTCTATCTTCACATTGTTGATTGTTTCCTTTGCTGAGAAGAAGCTTTTTAGTTTGAGCTCATCCCATTTGTTGATTCTTGATTTAACTTCTTATGCATTAGGAGTCTGATTGAGGAAGTTAGTTTTTAAGCCAACACAGGGGAGATTTGTTCCTACTTTTTCTTCCGTTAGGTGCAAGGTCTCTGTTGTAGTGCCAACTTAAAATCAGCATAGTTTACAGTGACACAGCCAAATCCATGTTTATAGCAGCTCAATTCACAATAGCTAAACTATGGAACCAACCTAGATACCCTTCAACAGATGTATGGATAAAGAAAATGTGGTATATATACACAATGGAATATTACACAGTCATAAAGAATAATAAAATTATGGCATTTAAAGTTAAATGGAAGGATCAGGAAAATATCATGCTCAGTGAGATAAGGCAAACCCAAAACACCAAAGGCCAAATGCCAAATGTTTTCTCTAATAAGCAGATGCTGAATCATAATGGGGGGTATGTGATGGAGAAACTTCATATTGTACAGAGGAGAATGAGGGAGAGGATATGTGCATGGCAAGTACAGTGGAATCATATAGACATTATTACCCTATATACATGTATGATTATACGACTGGTGTGACTCTGCAACATGTTCAACTAGAGGAAGGAGAAATTGTACTCCATATGTGTACAATATGTCAAAATGAATTCCACTGTTATGTATAACTAATTAAAATAAATTTAAAAAAAACTTTGTTGAATACCATTCAACTAGCAGGCAGAAGAGCTAGCATCTTAAGACAGACATCACCACTGTGTTCTACTGTTAATTGATAACTTGTTGATACTATCATACCATTGCTTCTGGCTTCCAACACTTCCAGGGTGAGCCAAATTGGTTTAGTTTCAGTTTTTAATGCTTCTTTGAATAAAGCAACTTTTTTTGCTTATAATCTGCTTTTCATTGCCATGAAATTTACTAAGATAGATACAACTAAATATGCTTTACACTACATGGAGTTCACAGAACTTTGTAGATCAACAGGTTTCTTTCTCTGTAAGTTTTGCAAATATCCTGGCTATTATCTTTTCAAAAGTTCCTTCTGCTAAAGTCTCTCTTTTTAACAATATTTGCAAATTACTTTAATGTTAAATTCTTTTACCATGACTCAAAAATCAATATTAAATTTTCCTATTTTTCTTCTGTGCTTCAACCTATCTAGTTGTTACTGCTTTGTTTTTGTGTTTTCCAACCTATCTTTTCACAAATCCTTGTGCTTTTTCTTCCACTGAGGCAAATATTCTAAATTGAGTTTTTAATTTTAGTTATATTTTCAGATCTAGAAATTGGTTGTGTTTCTTTATTATAGATTTCATAGTAAAATACAAGTCTTCATCTTTTCTTCTATTTTCATACTAGCTAGATAATCTATTCACATATTAACTCCAATCACTTCTAATTATGGATCTGATATCTATAATAAGTCTACTTCTATTTCCTGTTTTTTTCTCTTGTTTCATTCTTTATCTTGGTCTCTTGATATGCCTGATTCCTCTTCTTTTTTTTTTAATGAACATTGGACACTATTTATAAAAAAAGGAAGGAATAATTTCAATCCTTGAATAATATCATGTTCTGCATATAAGATTCAAATTTTTCACTGGGTGCAGTGGGGAACACCTATAATCCCAGCGACTCAGGAGCCTGAGGCAGGAGAATTGTGAGTTCAAAGCCAGCCTCAGCAAATTAGCAAGGCCCTAACAACTCAGTGAGATCCTGTCTCTAATAAAATATAAAAATGGGCTAGTGGTGTGGCTCAGTAGTTAAGTGCCCCTGGGTTCAATGCCCAGTACCAAAAAACAAAACAGATTAACTTTTTCCTTTTTCGATTCACAGCACCTGGAATGAGGGCTGAACGTCTTAGCACAGTTGGAATTGAGCTGATTTAAATATAAGTCCTCTTTGCAAGCACTTGTCTATCTCCAGTTTTACCTGACTTCTACCTTATCCCAGCTAGAAACTTGGGCTTTTTGTGAAACCAGGCCCTTTAAAATCCTAAATTCTGACTCTGGTCTCCACATCACTATGAGATAGGAAAAAGAAAGTCATTGCTTATAACTGATACTGTTAGTTAGTCGTTCACTCGTACTCACACATCTGCCTCCTTAAGCAACTCTTGCCATTGAATAGGACAAATAAAACATCAACAAAACAGATACAGCGATCTAAAGATGAATTTGTCTACCTATTACCTGGAAGTTTTTGATAAGTCTGAGATTATCTTCTCATGCTTTATAGCCATAGGTTGAATGCCATTTATCCTTGCTTCCAATTTAGTCATCTATAGTTTTATCCTTATGCCTACTTTTTGATATTAGTCTTATCTACTGATATCACTTTAGTCCAGACCCCAAGTCAGATTGCATATTTCATTTTTGTTATTCCCAAGCCTCCTGAATTGCTGTATGGCTCAATTAGACTGACATTTGTCTTGGTTTTCTCAGGATGCCATAACAAAACATCACAGATTTAAGCAACTTAAACTCCTCACATTCCTGAAGGCTGGGGGTTTGGGACCAAGGCATCAGCATGGCTTGTTTCTGGTCAGGGTTCTTTTTTTGGCTTGCAGATGGCCACCTTCTTGTGTGTACTCAGATGGTGGAGAGGGCGTAAGCAGTCTCATGTCTGTTATTATAAGAGCACTGATCCCATCCCTCTCTCATGACCTCATCTAATTATATTTACCTCCCAAAGGCCTATCTCCAAATATCCTCACACAGAGAATTAGAGCTTAAACACAGGAATTTCATAGGTACCCAAGGATTTAGTCCACAGGAAACTACATTTTTTAATCCTAATTCTATAATATTAAAATTATATGACATCTTACACATTCTGAGAATCTTCATCCTATATATGAATTTTATGATTCCATGGATTGGGTGTCCAATGTGTTTTAATCAAAAGGTAATCTCATGGATCAATATGGTTGTCAGCAGAAAGTATAAAAAAAAATAATAATAACCAAAGTTAAGAAAAAGGGAAAAGAAAACAAATGGAATAACCTATACCAACTGCCTGTTCTTTATAACACAGAACCCAACTGTTCCAATTGGCACATAAGCTTCTCCAAGATTCCCCTAATTATATTTTAAAAAATGTTTGAGGTTAGCTTCATTTGATAAAGGCACATTTTATGTAGTAATCTAGAACAAGAAAATTCCTAAAAACACAAATTTTCTAGCCTCTAAAGGATTTTTTAAAAAAATTTCAAGTGGGCATACAAACTATTAAAAGCCTTCCAAAAAATTACAAGTCCATTACTTAAGAAAGTGCATATCAGGCAGTATCTATATTCCAAATACTCTCATGTGCAAAATAATTTTCATATTTTATTTAAAGAAAGACAGATGTTAGAATTTGGGCTTTCAAGAATTATTCACTAATGTCCTCTTAATATGAATATTTTATACAGTTAATAGATCACGTGTGAGGTCTATGTCTATGTATTTTTTATGAAATCAATTTTCAGATTGCCAATTTCTTTTGTTTATTGGTGGTCCATATCTCTCTGGAAGTAGTAAAGACTCAGAGGTATTCAAATGTGTTTATGATAAATCCAGGGCTTGTTGTTTCTTCCTTCTTGTTGACAGTCCAGGAGGAGAGTCTATCTTTAGGCTTTGAGAAGTACCCCTACCCTCAAACCAAAGCCAAACAGCACCTGAGAGAGTCTCTTCAAGACGGTTGCCTTCCTCTTTCACTCTAGGATTTACTCCTATCTCTGGGGTTGGTATGCCCCATCACACCAATTTCAGCACTAAATTGAAATGAGCCTTTTATTAATTGACTCTTATGTCTCTCTGTCCCTGGTTTCTCATCCATAACAGTACTCACATGACAGGCATGTAGTTTGTCCTATACACTTCCAGGTGTTCAAAAGCATCCTGGACCTCTACCCACGAGGTGCCAGGAACTTCAGACCTCCCCCAGTTCAGTTGTGACAGTCAAAAATGTTCCCCAGACATTCTCAAAGGACAGACAGGAAGTAAGATCACCCCCGACTGAGAAGCATCAATTTAAACAAATTACTTACATAACCTAATTACTCTTTGCGGATTTGTCAGAACTGACAAGCCCAAAGATGTTTCCCTTTGGCCAGCGGCTTGCTGCTTGCATAAGCCTTTGGACTGGTTCGCAAGAAGTGGAATAAAAACCATTGTTCTCAACAGGTTGTGTTGTGGGTGGGTATTATTTCACAAAGAATGATAGGCGAGCTTGCATAATTCCAACAGCTCTAGCATGATGCTGAATGTTTTGCCAACTGAGAAAATTGAGTTGCTCAAGCTAAACATAATTGGCGAGACCTGCTTTCTCGCAAAAAAGTCTTGACATTGAAGTGATGCTAGTTGCAGGTACATGACTTCATCGTTGTGACCTTTTTATTCTGAATCATAATGCTGAGGATGAGCATCAATTAATAATCATCAGCAAGAGAGAGCTGTTTAATGTAAAGCCAAGGCAGAACACGGATTTTCCTCCTCACTTTCAGTAAGGAAAATAACAATTCCAGGTTTTCGTGGATCTGTGGTACGTACGAAGAGTTTCACCCTCCAAGCAGCTCTTTAGGAATTAGGGAAATCTGGATTGCATTTTAAGAGTAGGAAATCCAACTTAATACCCTTAAATTCAAACCAGTAGTCTAAGGGAATCCATTTTCCCAAACTTTAATTCCTCAATCAAGAGAAAACAGCATTCTGGAAATCTGTGGAAAGCAGGTAACAATTTCAACGCTCCCTGAGTCCAGATACCAGGTAAGAACTTTAACAGACTTAATTCTGTTAATAGTTAGAGTGCTCATGGCCTCCCACCACCACCACTACCCCGCAGTTAGGCGAATGAAGTCATTTACACAGGGTCTTAAAGCTTGTAGCCAGTAGCACTGTGGTTCAAATCCAAGTCCTTTTCTCATCGCTGCCAGCCCACTGGCTCTGGCCTGCTATCCTGCCTTCCATGACAGTGAACTACTTAGGAAAGGGACAAAGATTTTTCCTACTGCATATGGGTGCAGCACAGCAACATCTGAGATGGAAGAAGTAATTCTCCTTTTCTTATCTATGGAGGCGCACTTTATATACCTCTGCTAAGAGGAACGGGTCCTAGAGATTCCTAACACGAATGAAGTGCTACTGGTTTGATTACTAAGCCTAAATGAGTCCATTCAATAATCTTTTTTTTTTATGAGGCATGAAATAATATTATTCTGTTATAGTGCACGGAGTGTGCAAGGAAACTCAAAAGCTCAGAAGGGGTGACAGCTTACACTTTTGATTCCAAAGAATTAACATCCATTTCCTGCTTGCCTTCAGTATGCCAGACTGTATGGTAGGTGTTGGGCTATAAAATTATATAAACAGAGACTCTGTACTAACTTTCTAAGGCTGCTGTAGCAAATCACCATACGCGAGGTGGCTTAAAACCATAGACATCTTTTATCCCAGTTTTGCAGAAAATAAATCAGAAATCAATGTGTAAACAGCACCTTACTCTGAAGGCAACAGGAGAAAGACAACAAACTCTCTTCTTCCATGTATCAGTGTCCTTTCTCACATTTTGTTTGAATCTCCTCTTCTTCTTCCAGCCTCTTGGGACTCCAGTCTTTCCTTGGCTTGTGGGCACATTGGTCTCATCTCTGTCCCTGGTTTTAATGGCTTTCTCCTCTGTGTCTTTTCTCATTGTCTGTTATAAGGATATGACTCTTTGGATATAGAGACCATTCAGATAATTCAGGATGATCTTATCTTTGGATCTTGACTTAATTGTACCTGTAAAAACCCTTTCCTATCCAAATTAGATCACTTCACATGATATGAAAACTGGTGTGCTTTGGAGGAAGGGCACACTAGTAATCCAGGATGGTATCTAATCTGAAGAAGTTTACAGTGCAATATAAGGGATTAACAGGCAAACACAGGTGGACCAGCACTGTATGGATACGATGGCAGCTGTCTGCTCAGGGAGGAGTGGGGACAAAAAGAAGTAAAACATATGCCCAATGGAGGGAATTCAAAAAAGACTTCACATAGAAGCTAGTCTGGAGCTTGGTCTTGAAATAGGAGAATGAGAATACAGGAAGGAATGATAGAAACCTCATTGGACTTCTCGAGCTGAGGTAATGCACGTATCCATGGTCTGCAGATGTGTTTTGTTTGGCCCACGCCATATTTGCCTACACAATGTTTAAAAATTAATTGAATTAGTTGTCAACATTTAAATCCTGGAACATCTCACACAATAATCCGAGTTTCCTGCTACTTTTGAAAAAATGGAAGAGCTAGCAATATTGGGTCTGTAATGAATGCAGGACAAAAGTCAGCTGGAGGGGAGCAGAAGCGTCCCTTTTGGAGGGGATGTAGGCCAACCAGTTTTAAATATCCCCACAGCCCTGCTATTGTGTTGGAAGTCGGGTGTCCCCTGCCATCAGGGGTTGCCAGTGTTGTCCAGTCATGCTGTCTGCTATGTGGTTGAGGTCAGAGGAACAACATATATTGCTGTCACCTGTGTCTCTGTAAAAAGTGGGCACAAAAAGTTCTTGTGATTCAAACAAAATGTGAGAAAGGACACTGATACATGCAAGAGGAGAGTTTGTTGTCTTTCCTAAGCAAAATGTGTCAAGGCTGAAAATAGAAATGTTCATTATTCTTGATCACTCCATTTGTTTATGTAGGATGTGCCTTCCATATCTGTGGGCATTTGAACAGCAACCTGTGCCCTTACACCTTTGATCTGGAAGAGAAGTTTCTAACATAGAAAATGTGATCTACCGAAGCCCTCTCTGCTGCCTCATAGTAAACATGGAATTCATGTTTGGGAAGAAACTGGCTATGTTGGCCGAGGGCCGGGAAATATTCTGGGCCTTGGCTGTTTCTGTCTTACAAAAACTTGGCCTGGTAAATGGAATGAGTCCATCAGATATTCACCTCACTCATATGTGCCTCAAATCTTAAAATATCCCTACACAGTGGGAAGACTCTTGGCAACACAGAACCATACATTGTTCTAGGTCCAAGAATATGAGTTCTTGACATGGACTGTCGATGGAGGTCCATGTTTTTAAGATGAGAAATGTTCACCTAAATCTGATAATTGGATTACTTTGAAATTCACTGTCTATTTTACATAATAGAGACTGGTAACTCATAGTAAGACATTTTTCTTGGTTAGGATGTGCTTTGATTACAATAACAAATGCTAATTTTTCTAAATTGAACCTTTCTATGGAGCGATACAGGGATTGCCATTTTACAAATGTCAAAGCCATTGTTCTGTGACTGATCTTGCTAATACAGAAAGGAGATCGGGCATTTCAAAGTGAAATGGTTGTTCTAAAACAGAAAGCCCAGAATCTGTCTCTAACAACTAATTATGATTCTAAAAATCCCCCCAAAATTTTTAAATCTTAAGGCATAAGGTTTTGACCTAAATGTGTGTGTGTGTGTGTGTGTGTGTGTGTGTGTGTGTATTTTTAAGTGCTAATGAACACTAGGCTGGCAGCATAGATTTTAGATTTTTACAAATCCTCACATAAAATAAAGAGACTGAATGAATAGAAAATCTAGAAACCTCTAGAATGTTTAAGAAAAAAATCATAAGTTATTTTCATAAAACTCAAAATATGAGAAGATGCCAAGAAACCACCAATAGTTGTGAGACTCTCATGTTGTGACTGGACACACTGGGAGGGCCCTTGACCACAGAAGCTAAGTGCAGGAGGCACTTTTCCTGCTCAAGATACAGGTGAGCACTAGGATCCTTTGTTGTAGAATTTGTGAACTGAGGTTGTCTATACCTTATGGCCTCTGTATGCTGAGAAGATGGGGAGCTGTTCCAAGATACAGCCTTACACTGAGGAACATGCTATGAAGTGAAGAAAACCTGAGTTGGGCGGGATGAAGATAGATGAAAAATAGAAATGACCCATGTAAGAGTGGAAGAAGGGAAGAGAGCCAGGAAAATTCAGAAAACCAAGACATCATATTTTAGATGAATCTATGAACCAAACAAAAAGGGGAAAATCTGACTGAACTTTAACTCCATGGTTATGGTTAATCTGAATTCTTAACTTGGTTGGATTAAGGAACATCTATGATTAAGAGACTTCTGGCTGTGTCAAAGTGGATGTTTCTAGGAGTGATTGATATGTGGGACAACAGACGGAGGTGGGGACCCACCCTGAGTGTGGGCAGCACTGTCTAATGGCTTGGAGGCTTGGATGGAACAAATTTGGAAGGACAAGAAAGCAGCAGCTGATATAAGTTCCATTCTTCTTGTTGGGGTTCTTGATTGCTGCTGGAAACATCTGAGGACATCAGAAAATAGCTCCTCCAGTCTTTCAAAGGTTACTCTGTCCTGTGATTCTCCGGGGGCATTTCCAAGCCTCTGGTCCCAGACTGAAGCTTCAGCATTGATCCTTTTTATTCTGAGGCTTTGGCTTCTTGAACTGCCCAGCTGCTGGTTACTCTAGCTCTCCCATCTGCAGAGGGCAATTGTGTAACTCTCCAATTTCTGGTTGTGTAAGCCAATCTAGTAAATCCCCTTTTCATAATCAAAAAGTATATCATGTATACATAAATATATATTATATACATATAGTATATATAAACAACCATGTTTATACATATGTATATACATATATCTCCTGTTGGTTCGGTTCCCTGTAGAGAACCCTGATTAATATATCTAGCTATAAGTTCTTTTTAATTAAATTCACATAACATAAGGAATATTAATTTATCAATTCAATTCCTCACACAAAGTTACAAGAGGAAAAATGAATAAGAACAAAATAACATCTCTAGAAATCAAGAAAGCATGTCAGATAAAAATGCTAGAAAACATCAATAATGTAAGGTATAGTGTTAAAACAAGCTAGAATACATTATGAATTCATACAAGGATAAAAAAAATATGAATCTTAATTTTTACAAAAAGGAACCCTAGAAATGAGTGGAATTTGGTCAAAAAGAATTAAAAATAAAACTTTCTTTTCAGAAATAAAAAAAAAAACTAGAATTAAAGTTAGGGAGGAAAAAAAAACCACTATAATTAATGACCCCAGAGAAATGGAATCTTAAAAAGAAAACAACAAGAAGAGAAAGGAACTAAAAATATTCAAGAGAAGAGAAAATATTAAAAGTTGAAAAAGAAAATGCAAATTATACACAATAAAAGTTTCCCAAAAAAGAGAAAAGAAGGGGAAGGAGAAGACAAGAAATATTGACTGTAACAGTTCAGAAAAAGTTTTCTAAAATTAAAGATGGAGAAAGAGAGAGAACACCACTGTATGTCCACAGCATACATTATGTATCAACTTAGAAAAATCAACTCCAAGACACAGTCTAGTAAACTCATGATAAAGCAAAAGAAAATCCTCTGAATGAGACAAAAATGGCCTATGATATTTAAGGCAAAGAACATCATGTTTAGATAAGAGATCTTGACATAAATATATGCCAGAAGATAATGGAGTAAAATCTAAAAAAAAAAAAAATGTATAAAGAGCATAAATAAATCTTGGTCAGCATGTAAATCTCCAGGAAAGTCTGAGTCCTTTAAAACTCTAATTGTGATAGGTTTGGTGAACTGAGCAAAAATAACCTGATCACTGGTGACTGAGCCAAGAATGATTAGAAGAAGCCAAGATGATTAGAGGCAAAGTACATTAAGACACTGGTGATCACTAAATATGTAGTATTTTCTAGAATTGAGGACAATTGAGGATTAAGTAGGGGATTTTTAAAAGTGCAATGACTGTTTTCTGACAAGAGAGTAAAGGCAAATACTAAAAAGGGGGATCAGAAATAGTATACATAAACGATTTTAACAGTTTTTAGTATTACTAAAACACAATTGTTTCCAAACACTATTCTCTGTGCCCTTGTGAAACAGAATTTCTCAGTGTGGAAGAAGGGAAATAAAAATGTAATACAGAATAGATTAAATAAAAACACTGTTCCTGGAATTTGAGTCACAAATATCAGTTGAACTCAGTATATATCACTTATCTATAAACACGGAATGACCCCCTATCAAGAGCATCCTCATTTTGGTCTTGAACTACTATTTCTTATTAAAAGAATTAGATGCTGCTTGTAAAATTGAGTTGATTCCAATACTGCTGCTAGAAATATTCAGTGAACACGAACATTTTTATATACTACAGGATGTCAGAGACTACCCGGTTCCTATCAGTAGGTCAGAAGTAAACTTCAAGAGGTCAACACCAGATCACCTGGGAAAAATTGAACTCGGGCAGGATGAGAATGGCAATGGATGGAAATCCACAAAATCTATTTTAATTTATGTACAAATAATGACATTTAACAAAAACCGGTAATTTCTGAAGATGACAGAGCCCCAATTTATTATCTTGAAAGAAGTCAGGAAGTCACTTTTCCTGTCTACTGTGTGAAAAAACAACAACGGTGTAACCAAATAGTGGCTACATAAAATGACTTTTTATAAAATTATCTGTTAAGATAAAAACTAAATCAAAAAGTTATACTATCCACCTTTTATAATTCCTGACAAATGAATGAATTTAGGCATTGAATATCAGTAACTGCTAACAACACATCATAGTAAGTCCCAGATATTAGGATGCAAAAGGACAGAGCCACCTCACGTTTCATAGTCAGGCCAGAACTTGAGTCAAGTGTCTGAGCTCAGCAGTCCCTTTGCAGTAAATGCAGAGATCACAGGACCACGGTGGATCACACCGCAGACATGCAATCAACAAAATAAAGACTGTGAGAAACTCAACAGGCCACCTGACCTTGGTCCTTGAGAGAGAAAATAAAAGCAGAAGAAAGCAACAGAGTGAGAAACTACAGCTTTAAAGAAAGAAAATATATAATCAACTTGAAGAAAAAAAAATGTACTGGGTACTACCTGCCTTGGTGAGAGTGTGAACTGGAATTCTATCTTCAAGTCACAGGACGTCTATGCCATTACAAACTACAAGCCGACTTCTTTCTACATAATTCAGTTTTTTTTTTTTTAAAGTGACTTTACTGAATGAGAAGGTAATCATCCACCCATAATAGTTGCTCATGAAACAAAAATAATGAACCGTATTTTGGTAAAAGAAGAACATACGCTGGCTTTGACTTGAGTTAGTCCTCTTTCCCTCCTCGCTGCTTACAAGTATCCCATTTTCTGTCCCTGAAATTGGATCTGAGAGCTCATCATCCTCCATTTCTGGGCCTGACCCATCAAGTCCTGGCATGATTTCCTAACTACTCTTTTGCTCTTAAATATTCACTAGCTAGATTAACTTGTGTCCTTGGGGTGGGGGCGGGATTTCATTCTGGTCCTGCTGTGTAGTTAGTTTTCTGTGTGACAAGTGAATTAAGATCAGCACCTATAATTCAACCAGTAGGAATTTGGGGGATCTCATTAGAAATAGCCTCTAGTTTGCTTATTCATGGAATCTGAGTATCTGTTAAGTGTCTTGTATGGGCCTGTTGTTATGTCTTAATTTTGCAGGTCTGGAAAAATCTTAAAATTTTTCATATGTTGTATATCTTCAATTTAAAAGGATATCATCTAATATATATCCTTCTATTTTGTGGTAATTTTTCTAGCTGTTTTTAAAAAAATATCACAACATCCATACAAAAACTGTTGGATTTTATGGATAGATGTATTTGTTTATAGATACTGCCAAGTTTTCTTATATACTAAACATTAGGAATTGGAAAAGCATTAAACATATTTTTCATTATTAAACCCAGTGCTTAGCACTGTTCCTAAGACATACAAGGCCCTTCATATCTACTAAGTAAATGCCCAAATGACTAACAAACACAACTTCTGAATATCCTCCTGTAAGTGCATTGTCCAAAATAAATACCTGATTCTGAATATAATCTAACCAGTACAGAGTACAGCAATTCCACCTGTTCCTTTAATCTAGATGTTCCTTGAATCTAGATGCACTGGTGTTAGTGCATCTATGAATCATACTTTCTCTTTTCTCTCTGAGCAGTATGTCATGAATCAATGCAGCATATTTAATTTGTAGGCCACTAATTCCCATCATGTCACATAACTTTTCATATATTTCCTCCCCGACAAGTGTATACCATGGACATTTTTTACTATATTGTGATTTGATTGTCATTTTGTTAAATATCATCTTATATTTTCTGATCTAATGATCAAACCTGTTGAGATGGCTTTGAATTTTCCAAAGTATAAGTCACTCTTGCATGCTTTCTAGAGGTCACACGGGCCAGTGAGGAAGAGGTTGCTGGAGGAAACCCACTACAGAGCACCCAAGGACCAAGGAACATTTTCTCAAATCCCCATGCATTTCAGAATCATCTGCACTTAAAATTCTTCTTTCCTGTTGTCAACTAATCCTACATGGTGTTTCCTAATTGCAAGGGTAGCACAAATTTTATGTCGATAGCTTGAGACTATCAGGGAGAAAGAAAGGAAGCAAGAAAGAGAAAGAAAAACAGCTATTGATTGAATAACCTATTCATATTATGAAAAGAAAAATGATGATTTGATATGATTTATTTTTAATAAAAGTTTTGATTTCCTGAAATCTATCCTTAATTTCTGAGTTCCAAAAATTTATTCAGTTAGCAATTTTCCCTTGAAATTTGTTGGAATTATTATTTCTTTATCTCTACTTTAAAGTATATAAAATAAATATTTTCTTTGAAAGTCTGAAAAAATAATTATGTGACATCAGCTTTTGCAGTCATTAACAATTCTGTAAAGTTTTATTTGATGAATCATCCATTTTATTGGAAATATAGAATGTGTTTCTAAAAAGTATTTAATAGATGCTGAGTTGGTCAGAGTGCTGGAAAACTAGTCATGATCTAGTAAGTGTTATAAATAATAGCTGTCTTTATTTGTTCAAAAAATATTTTGCTTGCCAGGCATCGTATACATGATCCCATTGATTTGGGAGGCTGAGGCAGGAGGACCACAAGTTGGAGGCCAACTTCAGCAACTTAGCAAGGACTTTAACAACTTAGTGGGAACATGTCTCAAATAAATAAATAAAGTAATTAATTAATTAATTAATAGAGTTGGGGATGGAGCTCGGGTATAAAGCACATCTGGATTAAATTCACAGTACCAAAAAAAAAAAGCACAAGCAAAAGAAAAACATTTTGCTATTGAAGGATTTGATAGAGTCTAAAATTTCACCTTTACACTTAATTTTTGGGTCTCAAACATTAATTAGTTGAAAAATTCTTATTGACTAGGACAAATAGGTAATTTGTGATAGACTAGAGAATGGAATAGACAATCCCAAAGATAAAAAATGAGAATATTGTCTCTGGAAATCTAATGTGAAACATCAGATACTCTCTTCATCAATTCCAATGGTTTAGACCTGGACTTTGACTTCAATTCTCACCATACTTGTTGGATATGTGAATTTCAGTGCATTTATCATACTTGCTAGGTCTTTCCCTCATTAGTATTATGGGATAAAAATCTGTTGTATAATGCACTTTTGGATTTTAAAGACAGAGGTAGACTTATACCTTTTCATAGTGATTAACATATAGGTACCTCCATAAACCTTATTCACTTTTCATAATGCTATCATAGTGAAGGAGATTGCAACTGCTCTTTTTAGTTTGCACTTGAGCAATTCACCCATTAATAATAAACCAGCTAGTTTTAATATAAAGCCATAACCTATGCATTTTTATGTGTGCCAATCTTAATACTTCCTTAGACAAATTTGAATCATTCAGCTTGTTTCAATCAAGATTTGACCGAGAACTGATAAAATTGAGGTGAGGTGGAACCTTATAAATTTCATAACAGTAGAAAGGCTGTTTATGGAGTATTTTTTTTTGACCAATAAAATCAATTCTGGAGGAACAATTGGATGTGTTCTGAGACTTGGCTTCTAAGAGGCCAAGCTTCATTAATTCAGTCCTTTGACCAAAAACTCGTTAAAATAGTTTGTGTTACTTCTTTTCTACAGAATTCATGGCAGTCCGCAACTGTGCTTATGGGAAATGAAACAGAGATTATGGTTCAAATGAAAAAAAAAAAGTGTATTATGAAATTTGGAAAGGGGGAGAGCTGGAAATGACACTAGCTTGCTTACATTTTATAATGAAAAGGATAATGGAAAGGCTTGAGTCATAGAGATTTTTTTGACTGTCAGGACTTCATAGCAGTAGCTGAAATAAACATTGTTATTAAAAACAAAACATATGGTGTCCCTAATAAAGTGGGAAAAGCTACAGTTTCTCCATTCTTTCTCTATTTTGTTTTGTTTTTCTATTGGAGAATGAACTCAGGGGCAATTCACCATGAGCTACATTCCTAGCCCTTTTTATAATTTATTTTGAGAAAGGGCCTCACTAAGTTGTCCAGAGTGATTTTGAACTCAGGATCCTCCTGTCTCAGCCTCCTGAGTAGCTAGGACTGCAGGCCTGCACCAGGGCACTCAGTTTCTCTTTTCTTAGTTAACTGTGTCATAGATAAGACTTTGTTTTGCTCTCGCTCTGCAATATGTGATGAAAAAGAAAGCCGAAGAAACTATATCTATTTTTGTCTTGAAAGTATCTTGACTATTTAGGAAAAAAAATTAAGAGGAATGCCACAGTCTTCCTTATTAGCAAATCAGAAGACCTTTTTGATTTTCTGAGAATTCTATTAATCTGCATAATAACACTGTGAACAATACTTAAAAATATTTTTCTCTTAGATGACAGTTTGCCTGGCAAAGTATCAGCTTTTTGTGATTAGAATAAAAGGGTGTGATTCCCAGCTATCCCACACTGTAACTGTGTAATAATTAATAAATTGCTTGATCTCTGTAAGACTCAGTGTTGTCATCTGTAGAAAGATGATAACAATTTAAAGATTAAATGCAGCAAGGAATGATAATTACTTAGTACGGTGCCAGTTATATAGTATTGATAATATTAAAAATACCAAATGCATGTTATAAGTTGTTAATTTTATAATAGTAAATTGTGATAATTATATATCAATACATATATAATTAATAATATAATAATTAAATAATAATTTAAATTATGCAATTGATGCATAGAATATTATATTAGCATAATTATAATATTTTGAGGTGCTTATATTGTTACCATTATTTTATCATTATTTGTGTTATTTGAAGCCAGACTTTCTAGTTCTAAATCATCCTGACTTTACAACTTATTGGTTACAGAATATAAGTTGATAAACCATTTGCAAATTGGATACATCATCTTTAAATAGGAATAAAAATAGCACACACCACTGAGATTGTATGGATGGAGTGGGCTAGGGTGTAAAATCTATTCATACTTAAAGGCCTGGCACAGACCAATACCATCTAAGAGCAACCGAGTACTGCTTTTGCCTTTAATTAGAATACAGAGGGGCACTATTTAAAATTTTCATTCTTTTGTTACTAAATTGCAGTCTAACACAGTGCAAAAGAGAACCCTGGTGGGTGATGAATTTGAGTGGATATTATCCAGTACCTAGATACAAATGGACATTTTCTATCTCCTCTTCTATAGAGAGAAGTATTCCTACATCCAGGACTCCAATATCTTTTCCTTTCCATCCAGAACTATATATTTTTACCTCCCCCTTCCTTCTCTTGACTCTTGTACTCATCCTTCAATTATCCAACTCAACAACTGGCACTAGAAAGCATGCCCTGAATCTTGTCAGATGATGTACCCCTATCTTCTTCCCATAATGTACCACCAAATTGACTTACAATTGCCTATTTCCCACCTCTTCTGGCAAAATAATATCTACTTTGAAAGCAGAGTCCATATGTATTTTTTTCCATTATATCCTCAGTGCTGGAATATACTGTCTAGAATAATATAATAATTTACCTTATTATTTATTTGTTAAATTTAAAAAATAGATAAATCTTATAGGGTAGCATATAACCTTCTTGTGGCTTCAAACATAAATTCAAATTAAGACCCTCACTAACAGAAAGTCACTATGTTAGCTTCACATTACTGTGAAGGAATACTGGAGATAAACAGAATTAAAAGAGGAGATTTGGGTCACAGTTTCAGAAATTTCCATCTATGGTCAGGTGGCTTCATTGCTTTGGGGCCTTTGACAAGACAAAGCACCATGGTAAGGAGCTCATGGGAGAGCAAGGATGCCCACCACATGACAGCTGGGGAGGAGAGAGAGAAAGGAAAGGACTGGGGTGGAGTGGTCTTTTCTAGGATATATCCACAATGACTTATTTTCTCCAATAATGCCCCAACACCTGAAGTTTTTACCACGTCTCAATAGCACCATCAGCTGAGAACTAAGCCACAGGAGCTTTGGAGGACATGAGATTCAAATCATAAGACTGATTTTTCACCTTAACAAGTCTTAGTAGAAATATCTATTTGCTTACTTTGATACACTTAAACCTCTAGATTTGCAAAACTAAAGTTTAAAATATTGCTAAAAATTAATAAATTATTAAAAGTTTATTGGTCTTCCACCAACAGTCTGTAGATACTTGAAAAAAAATGATATTAAAAAGCACTGGACAAGTGTACCCTTTTCCCCACATCCTTGCCAGCACTTGTTGTTGTTTGACTTCATAATGGCTGCCAGTCTTACTGGAGTAAGATGGTATCTTAGGGTGGTTTTGATTTGCATTTCTCTGACTGCTAGCGATAGTGAGCATTTTTTCATGTACTTGTTGATTGATTGTATGTCTTCCTCTGAGAAGTGTCTGTTCAGGTCCTTGGTGGGACTGCAAATTGGTGCAGCTAATTTGGAAAGTAGTATGGAGATTTCTTGGAAAGCTGGGAATGGAACCACCATTTGACCCAGCTATTCCCCTTCTCGGTCTATTCCCTAAAGACCTAAAAAGAGCATGCTACAGGGACACTGCTACATCGATGTTCATAGCAACACAATTCATAATAGCAAGACTGTGGAACCAACCTAGATGCCCTTCAATAGATGAATGGATAAAAAAAATGTGGCATTTATACACAATGGAGTATTACTCTGCATTAAAAAATGACAAAATCATAGAATTTGGAGGTAAATGGATGGCATTAGAGCAGATTATGCTAAGTGAAGCCAGCCAATCCATAAAAAACAAATGCCAAATGTCTTCTTTGATATAAGGAGAATAACTAAGAACAGAGTAGGGACGAAGAGAATGAGAAGAAGATTAACATTAAACAGGGAGGAGAGGTGAGAGGGGAAGGGAGAGAGAAGGGAAATTCCATGGAAATGGAAGGAGACCCTCAGGGTTATACAAAATTACATACAAGAGGAAGTGAGGGGAAAGGGAAAAATAATACAAGGAGGAGAAATGAATTACAGTAGAGGGGGTAGAGAGAGAAGAGGGGAGGGGAGGGGAGGGGAGGGGGGATAGTAGAGGATAGAAAAGGCAGCAGAATACAATAGACACTAGTATGGCAATATGTAAATCAATGGAAGTGTAACTGATGTGATTCTGCAATCTGTATATGGGGTAAAAATGGGAGTTCATAACCCACTTGAATCAAAGTGTGAAATATGATATATGAAGAACTATGTAGTGTTTTGAACAACCAACAATAAAAAAAAGCCCTGGAAATTTAGATATATACATATATGTGTACATACACTTATGAAAATATATATACACATGTAGTAGCCTGTGTTTTCTTTATTTCAGTGAAATTTCTAATTATGTAGCTATTATCAGGATATCCTCATAATGTGTATTGTACTAGTTATCATAATTTAATGGATTAAGTATAATTGTGTTAAAATATCTACAAACTGAATCTATGTAAAATTATGATATTGAAGTAATATTATGTATTATATATGTGTACAAAAGTATTTATGAACCACATACTGTGATACTTTGGATATACAAGAAATTGAACAGATTTCTATATTCAAGAATAAGTTGTAGGGCTGGGGATGTGGCTCAAGTGGTAGCGCGCTTGCCTGGTATGCGTGCAGCCTGGGTTTCAGCACCACATACAAACAAAGATTTTGTGTCTGCCGAAAACTAAAAAATAAATATTAAGATTCTCTCTCTCTCTCTCTCTCTCTCTCTCTCTCTCTCTCTCTCTCTCTCTCTCTCTCTCTCTTTCTAAAAAAATAAAAAAAAATAAGTGGTACACATGTTATTTCAGAAAAATAATCTGATACGTTAAACAGGTTGTTTTCACTTCTATTTAAACTGCACACTGTCAAATCCTCCAAGGACTCCAAAGTAACATTCCTCTCAAACATTAGAAGCAGAACAGGCACAAACATTCACAGAATTTAGATGCATTTACTGTTTTCTTCAAGAGCATAAGAGTAAAAGAAGTGAGAGTTATTACTCTGCTCCAATAGAGTGCCTATTGATCTCTAAAATATCATAAGGCCTGTGTTTACTATCCACCATCCTTTTGGTGCTCTGGTCTTCTGATCACCCACCAGAATCACTCATTAAGCTCCATTTACAACATTCTGAGCCTTCTCTGGCCTGAATGTTTAAACTTTTCCAAAGCCTTCCTGCAAACCAGTTCCAAATGCTTCTGAGTCACATGGTCAGGTTAGTCACAGCAAGAACCCCACATCTAGGTACCAATTTCAGTGTTAGTCAGCTTTTCAACACTGTGACCAATATACCTGATAGGAACAACTTAGAGGTTGAAAAGTTTATTTTGGCCTATGGTTTCCGAGTTCAATTCATAGTTGGGTAACTCCATTGCTCTGGACCCCAGGAGAAGCTGAACAGCATAGCAGAGGAAAAGTTCTCAGTTCATAACAGCCAGGAAGCAGAAAGCTTGAGTGCAAGCGTGCAGGAATAACATAATCCTCAAGGGAAAGTCCCTAGTGATCTACTTTCTCTAGCCACACTATAGCAGCCTACAGTCAGTATACATTAATCCATTCAAATTATCAATCCATCAAATGGGTCAATCCACTGATTAGGTTACAGTTCTTATAATCTAATCATTTCACCATAAAGACTCCTGCATTTTCTCACACAGAGCTTTTGAGTGACACCTCATATCCAAACATCACACTTTTATAGAGGCTAAAAGTCTTTCTTTTAGGATTTAAATCAAATGTACCCTTCCATCTGTCCATATTATTTCCCATTGTGATTGAGATGTTTGACATTCAATAGCAAAAATCTGATTTTTAGATATCTTCACTTACTATTAACAAGATAAGATTGTTTTCTTGGTTTAGGATATTATTCACACTTTATTTCTATGCCATACATAATTCAGAATTCACTTTTATCTATTTATATATTATATAGATTGCATGAAAATCTGTATTATTTTATATAGAAATACTGCTGTTATTTCTTTATGTTACTGTTCAGACATGTATTACAAGATTGGCAGATGTTTCACCATTTTAATTTGTTTTAAAATGACTGTGATAATGTATTATGTAATAAAACTTTATTTCAGATTTTTTTCCAAAATATAAACTTTCATGCATGTTAAAACACACACACACACACACACACACACACACACACACACATACATATACACACACACGCACACACACACTAGTTCCTAAGATAAGGACACATAAACAGTGTCCATGAGGAAAAGCTACTTGTGTATGTCTATGCATGACCTACATTATCAACAGAGAATTAAATGAAAACAGACAATTGTTCCTGGTTTTCAGAAAAGTTTTCCTCCTATTAGACATTCAAGGAGAGTAGCTGTCAAAGGCCTTTTTGCAAGTTCACCTAATGTATTGTTTCCACATGTGTTAAACTTACAGCTTACTGCTAACTTGGAGACAAGAACACACTGAGTTGCCAGAGCTGTCACTGGAAGGCAGTTTTATTCAATTTCACTGTGGAGAAATTTGGGGAACAATTTTATTCAAGAAGTTTTTGAAAGTCAATTCATGCGATCTATATTTTAACTTAGAGAATCTTTTTACTAATAAAATCTAGATATTTCAGGTCTAGGCCTATGATGAAATTTTAGAGCATATTATTTTATCTTTATTTTATAGTAAAATTTGCTCCTACTACTACGACATCCTTCACTGTTAACACAGGCAATAAAACAGGACCAACAAACAACATAAAATCTCATTGGATGTGTTCCGTACTCAGTGAAACATTTTACATTTTAGCTCACCCTTGATATTTTGTTTTCAATGATACCCAAATAAATATATATTTTAAATTAGAAAGAAATACACATATACACACATGGAAATATGATACCTCATTTGCCATTTCAAAAGTATAAAGGAAAACACAAAGGTTTGTTGTTAGGAGTGAAATGTGTCAAACATTCTCTCTCATATTACTCAGCAGTTAATTAAGCCTTAAGCATGTGCTAGTAGTCATTTAGATTTCAGATGATGGAGTTTGAATAAAAAACAATACAAATAGGGTCCCTGTTATACAATGGAACTTAATTTGAAAGGCAGAAAAGCTCAAATCTTAACAAGTAAACAATTTATAGGTACAATAAATTTAGAGAATTTTAGGTATTGGGAAGAGAATAAAAGAGTCAAGGGATGGAAAAGTTCCTGAAGGCTGTAGGGATATTGGGTGGATAGATAGAGTAGGCCTCTCACTGAGGTGATAGTGGGAGGGATTTACAGCTTCCTATTTAAAGCTGATCCTTCTACCTGTTCTTTGGATCTCTTCCAGCTCTATCCGAGCTCTTCCTCCATAAGCTTATTATTTTCTGAGTTGCAACTTTTCACTCCTCTTCTCCACTATTCTTCTGTTATTTTTGCTGTGCACCCTCTTTCTTTTCCATCTCTGGAAACCTCAGCCACTACTAAGACCCATTCAGCTACCATCTCTAATTGCACCTTGGGATTCCAAGTCATGCATGTCCCACCTTCTGTCTCCATGATAGTGGCTACTAAAGACCTGGTCAGTTATGTTTTAAAATCCTCTAGTAACATTGAAGGGCCAGAAATGGACAGTGAGTCCATGTCTTGTCAAAGTCTTTCCCTGAGATTATACATGCTGATGTTGAGATAATTTATTTTATTTATGTGACTTGTGAAACAAAATCATTTGAGTCAGCCCCATTTCAGGATATCACTGATTCTGGGTCAGTATTTATTTATTTGTTTATTTTTTGTGTGATACTGGGATTGAACTCAGAGGCATTCAACCTCTGAGCCTCATCCCCAGCCCTATTTTATATTTTATTTAGAGACAGGGTCTCATTGAGTTGCTTAATGCCTTGGTTTTGCTGAGGCTGGCTTTGAATTCACAACCCTTCTGCCTCAGTCTCTTGAGCTGCTGGGATTATAGGCAAACTTTTCTTTTAGACATCATTTGCTATGAATTACTATGACCTGCATCAGAAGAGTCCAGAATGCGTGCCCGTTCTACTGACTCCTTCTTTCCATGACATGGATATGCTCAAGACTCCTAAAAACTAAATCAATCAGCTCCCTCAGACATATCCTCAACCATGAGCTGTTACTCTCTGTCTTCCTTTTCACTAACACTTTGATGAAGCTGTTTGTCACTATTGTCTACTCCCCTACATTCCAAAAGGTACTTCCATGTCAATCTGACTGGTGCGTTTACAGGTAAACTCTGAAGTTATTTCTACTGAAATCATTATTGATGAACTTGTGAGAAAATCAAATGAACACTACTCAGATCTTGCTCAATTCCATTTTGTTTTTGGTGCTAGCACTAAATGCAGAGCCTCGCATGCCTTGCACACTCTGTACCATGGAGCTCTTCTCACAGAACCGAATCAGTATTCTGACTTAGTTTTCTCTGTGCCTCTCTGATGACTGTCTCCCTCTCTTGGATGTTGTTCTTCTTTATGTTTCTCTATATTATTGCTTCCTGTGGCACTCTATTTGGAAGAGTTCTTTCTCTCTAGGCCATCCCAGGAATTTTCAGGGTTCTATTTGTCACACAGTCTTAATAATTCCTAAGCCAATATTTTCTGCCACACACTTGACTTCATATATATATATATAATATTTATATATATATACACAAACATATGTGTATTTATTTATTTATCTTTATATATTAAATATATAATTTCTTGTGTGTGTGTGTGTGTGTGTGTGTGTGTATATATATATATTTCAGACCTCTTATTTCACAGACTCAGGCATGTACAAAAAGACCACAGACTCAACATGTACAAAACTGAGCTCAACATAATCTTTCTGATTTTCACTCTATTCTCTTTGTTCCCATCTCAGCAAAGAATGAAATTCATACCTAATTTTAATAAATAAATTGCCTTCTTACTGTCACTCTCAGTATAAATACCCATTTTAAAAATAAAACACATTTTAAAAAATTGTGGTATGCCTAACATTCAACTTGTATATCAGATAAATAGGATCATGCTGCTCTTTTTTAGTCTTTTCTTGGTGTTTTAGTCATCTTTCTCTTTGCTTTGACCCAAAAAACATACAAGAATAGTTAGAAGAGAAAAACTTTACTTTGGGGCTCAGGGTTTCAGAGATCTCAGTTCCTAGATGGCTGATTCCCTTTCTTGGGACCTAATAAGAAGTAGAACATCATGGTGAAAGAGTGTGGCAAGGTAAGCAGCTGGGCAAATGGCACAAGGAGGACAGGGGGAGAGAGGGATAGAGAGATAAAGAGAACACTCCCCTCACCAGAACAACATTTAAGTCCCAAAGTCCTGTCCCCAGGGACACACCTCTCCAGCCACACCCTACCTTTCTACAGTTATGACCAAGTTAACCCCTCTCGGGGGATTAATGCACTAATTAGGTTAAACCTCTTATAACCTAAGAATTTATCTGTAAACATTCTTACATTGTTTCACACATGAGCTTTTAGGTGACATTTCACACCTAAACCTTAGCAACTGGAAAAACAAAGAAGAAACTCTCCAGGCCCTTTCGCAAATTTTCCTACTTCCTAACCCAGGCTGTAGATGTGCCTGAACAACGCCTGCTCATTTTTCAACTTGTATGTTAAATGTTACCTTCTTAGTGGGCTCCCCATCATTTTGGGCCTTCCTTTACTGAGACATCTATAACTTATACAGCCATTATTTGGTCCTGAGTCTGTGTCACCCTGTAGACTTTAAACCTCTTGAGTTTGAGGGCTCTGTCTTAACCATCACTACAATGCTACATCTGATTGGAAACATGCACATTTTAAATGCATTGCAAAATCCTCCCTCCCCTAATTACACATTTGTCAGCTGTGAAGCACTTTCAGAAAAGCAGCCTGACTACCGACTGAGGGAGAATCCTCCCTTGTATTTCATAGCCCTGCAGGAAAGCAATATTTTTTTTTCAGGTTATATTCCACACTATAATCGATACATGTAAATATTCTGCATCTAAAAGTAGGGTCTTGGATAGTCCCTACCGTCACCTCAGTTTCCTTTGTTGTGAAGAATATCTGCTTATCTCAGCTGTCTTTGATTTAATCTGTAGCTTGACTCCCTGTGGAATCTTCTGATTTGAGTTTATTTCATGACTAATGCTCTAAGATGCTGCTGATTGCTTGAATTACAGTCTCTTTGCTCCTCAAACCATTCACACGCAATCACTAACAAAAGAACAAAACAATGTTAGCTTTCCAAGACTTAAAATCACCCTGTGCAGTGTTCCAGGTTTGGCTAAATAAGAAATGAATGGGAGTGACAAAGGAAGATGCTTAACCCAGAAAGCTTCCAAGAACAGACTTTTTAGTTCTTGGTTTGGATTTTTTAACCTATTCTATAAAACAAACAAATTTCAAGATTCAAGGGATTCAGTCTACCTTACATGGCCATCAATATCTTCATGAAAATATATGTATGTCTTCTATAGCCACCCTTAAAAGTCCCCACAAAATAAGGGTCTTAGCAACATCTCAAGTGTAGTATATTGTACTTCTAGGGGTCAGAGTCTAAGGAGGTGTCACTGACTTAGAATGTAAATGTTGGACATGCTGCACTCCTCCCTGCAGGCTCTGGAGGAGAATCTGTGATCTTTCCTTGTCCAGCTTCTAAACATCACTAACTTCCCTTGGTTTATGATGCTTTCCTCCATCTAGAAGCTTTGGGCTAAGTCCTTCTCATGTTGCTATCTGTCTGACTCCTCTTCTGCCTCAGTCTATCACAGACAGGACTTTTATGACTATATGAAGCCTACCCAGCAATCCAGAATATATAATCAGAATTTTCCCATATCAGAATTATATGTATATCAGCAAACTTAACCTCATCTCCAGCATTGTTTTCCTTTCAGGTTCTGGAGATTAGGACACAAACTTCTTTCATAGGGTCCATTACTCTGCCTACTACCATAAATAGAAAGCATCTTGATTGCAAGCTGCCAGTTAATAGGATGCTCAAATAAATCTGAATAAGCAATATTGGTGGGAGGGTTATAACCATCTTCTATGGATTATAAGTATATCTTAAATATTGCCTGGGGTATGGCTATGCTAAAATTGTTATTTATTCTGAAGTTCAAATTCAAATTTTTATTTGTTCACATGGCCCTCGGAAGCAAGCAGGAGTGGCCATACTCATATCAAATAAAATCAACTTCAAACCTAAGTTAATTAAGAAGGATAAAGAAGGACACTATATACTGTTAAAAGGGACCATCCACCAACAAGACATAACAATTATCAATTTGTATGCACCAAACAATGGAGCTGCAATCTACATAAAACAAACGCTCCTCAAGTTCAAGAGTCAAATAGACCATAACACAATAATTACGGGTGACTTCAACACACCGCTCTCGCCATTAGACAGATCCTCTAGACAAAAACTGAATAAAGAAACTATAGAACTCAACAGCACAATCAATAACCTAGACCTAACTGACATATATAGAATATACCAACCATCATCAAGTGGATACACGTTCTTCTCAGCAGCACATGGATCCTACTCAAAAATAGACCATATATTATGCCATAAGGCAAATCTTAGTAAATATAAAAGTGTGGAGATAATACCATGCACCATATCTGACCATAATGGAATGAAATTGGAAATCAATGATAAAAAAAGGAAGGAGAAATCCTACACCACATGGAAAATGAACAATATGTTATTGAATGATCAATGGGTTACAGAAGACATAAAGGAAGAGATAAAAAAATTCTTAGAGTCAAATGATAATACAGACACAACATACCGGAATCTATGGGACACAATGAAAGCAGTTTTAAGAGGGAAATTCATATCCTGGAGTTCTTTCATCAAAAAAAGAAAAAACCAACAAATAAATGAACTCACACTACACCTCAAAAACCTAGAAAAGGAAGAACAAAACAACAGCAATTGTAGTAGAAGACAAGAAATAATTAAAATTAGAGCAGAAATAAACGAAATTGAAACAAAAAAAACCATTGAAAAAATTGATAAAACTAAAAGTTGGTTCTTTGAAAAAATAAATAAGATAGACAAGCCCTTAGCTATGCTAACAAAAAGAAGAAGAGAGAGAACTCAAATTACTAATATACGGGATGAAAAAGGCAATATCACAACAGACACTACAGAAATACAGAAGATAATTAGAAAGTATTTTGAAACCCTATATTCTAATAAAATAGAAGATAGCGAGGATATCGATAAATTTCTTAAGGCATATGATTTGCCCAGATTGAGACAGGAAGACACACACAGTTTAAACAGACCAATAACAAAGGAAGAAATAGAAGAAGCCATCAAAAGACTACCAACCAAGAAAAGCCCTGGACCTGATGGGTATACAGCGGAGTTCTACAAAACCTTCAAAGAAGAACTAATACCAATACTTTTCAAACTATTTCAAGAAATAGAAAAAGAAGGAGCTCTTCCAAATTCATTCTATGAGGCCAACATCACCCTGATCCCAAAACCAGACAAAGACACTTCAAAGAAAGAAAACTACAGACCAATATCTCTAATGAACTTGGATGCAAAAATTCTCAATAAAATTCTGGCGAATCGAATACAAAAACATATCAGAAAACTTGTGCACCATGATCAAGTAGGATTCATCCCTGGGATGCAAGGCTGGTTCAATATACGGAAATCAATACATGCTATTCACCACATCAATAGGCTTAAAGACAAGAACCATATGATCATCTCGATAGATGCAGAAAAAGCATTTGACAAAATACAACATCCCTTTATGTTCAAAACATTAGAAAAACTAGGGATATCAGGAACTTACCTCAACATTGTAAAAGCTATATATGCTAAACCTCAGGCTAGCATCATCCTAAACGGAGAAAAACTGAAGGCATTCCCTCTAAAATCTGGAACAAGACAGGGATGTCCTCTATCACCACTTCTATTCAATTTAGTTCTCGAAGTACTAGCCAGAGCAATTAGACAGACAAAAGAAATTAAAGGCATAAAAATAGGAAAAGAAGAAATTAAATTATCGCTATTTGCAGATGACATGATAATCTACTTAACAGACCCAAAAGGATCTACAAAGAAGCTACTAGAGTTAATAAATGAATTCAGCAAAGTGGCAGGATATAAAATCAACACGCACAAATCAAAGGCATTCCTGTATATCAGCAACAAAACCTCTGAAATGGAAATAAGGAAAACCACTCCATTCACAATATCCTCAAAGAAAATAAGATACTTGGGAATCAACCTAACAAAAGAGGTGAAAGATTTATACAATGAAAACTACAGAACCTTAAAGAGAGAGATAGAAGAAGATCTCAGAAGATGGAAAAATGTACCCTGTTCATGGATAGGCAGAACTAACATCATCAAAATGGCGATATTACCCAAAGTTCTCTACAGGTTTAATGCGATGCCAATCAGAATCCCAAAGACATTTCTTGTAGAAATAGATAAAGCAATCATGAAATTCATATGGAAAAACAAAAGACCCAGAATAGCAAAAGCAATTCTAAGCAGGAAGTGTGAATCTGGAGGTATAGCGATACCAGAGCTCAAACTGTACTACAAAGCAATAGTAACAAAAACAGCATGGTACTGGTACCAAAACAGGCAGGTGGACCAATGGTACAGAATAGAGGACACAGAGACTAATCCACAAAGTTACAACTATCTTATATTTGATAAAGGGGCTAAAAACATGCAATGGAGGAAGGATAGCATCTTCAACAAATGGTGCTGGGAAAATTGGAAATCCATATGCAACAAAATGAAATTGAATCCCTTTCTCTCGCCAGCCACAAAAGTTAACTCAAAATGGATCAAGGAGCTAGATATAAAAACAGAGACACTGCGTCTGATAGAAGGAAAAGTTGGCTACGATCTACATATTGTGGGGGCGGGCTCCAAATTCCTTAATAGAACGCCCGTAGCCCAAGAGTTAATGACAAGAATAAATAAATGGGACCTACTTAAACTAAAAAGTTTTTTCTCAGCAAGAGAAACAGTAAAAGAGGTAAATAGAGAGCCTACATCCTGGGAACAAATTTTTACCCCTCACACCTCAGATAGAGCCCTAATATCCAGAATGTACAAAGAACTCAAAAAATTAAACAATAAGATAACAAATAATCCAATCAACAAATGGGCCAAGGACCTGAACAGACACTTCTCAGAGGAGGACATACAATCAATCCACAAGCACATGAGAAAATGCTCACCATCTCTAGCAATCAGAGAAATGCAAATCAAAACCACCCTAAGATACCATTTCACTCCTGTAAGATTGGCAGCCATTATGAAGTCAAACAACAATAAGTGTTGGCGAGGATGTGGGGAAAAGGGCACACTTGTTCACTGCTGGTGGGACTGCAAAATGGTGAGGCCAATCTGGAAAGCAGTATGGAGATTCCTGGGAAAGCTGGGAATGGATCCACCATTTGACCCAGCTATTGCCCTTCTTGGACTATTCCCTGAGGACCTTAAAAGAGCACACTATACGGATACGGCCACATCAATGATTATAGCAGCACAATTCACAATAGCTAGACTGTGGAACCAACCTAGATGCCCTTCAATAGATGAGTGGATAAAAAAATTGTGGCAGCTATACACAATGGAGTATTATGCAGCACTAAGAAACGACAAAATCATAGAATTTGCAGGGAAATGGATGGCATTAGAGCAGATTATGCTAAGTGAAGCTAGCCAAGCCCTAAAAAACAAATGTCAAATGTCTTCTTTGATATAAAGAGAGCCACTAAGAATAGAACAGGAAGGAAGAGCATGAGGAAAAGACTAACAGTAAACTAAGACGAATGGGGGGAGAGAAAGCAAGAGAGAAGGGAAAACATATGGAAATGGTAGGAGACCTTCAGTGATACACAAAATTATAAGAGGTTATGAGGGGCAAGGGGGTGGGGGGAAAAAAAAAAAGGGGGAAAGAATTGAACAACAGCAGAGGAGGTAGAGAGGGAAGATGGAAGGGGAGGGGAGGGGAGGGGGGATAGTAGGGGATAGGAAAGGTAGCAGAATACAACAGTCACTAATAAGCCATTATGTAAAAATGTGAGTATGTAACAGAAGTGAGTCTGTATTATGTATTTGGGGAGTACAAAACCCAATTGAGTCAAATGTATGAAAGATGATATGTCTTGAGCTCTGTAATGTTTTGAACAATCAATAAAAAAAAAAAAAAAAAAAAAAAAAAAAAAAAAAAAATTTTTATTTGTTAAATCTGACAACCTACCAGTGTTGGGTGTAAGTAATTTTGAACTAGGATTCAAATATAAAAACACTTTAGAACCTAAAATTTTTATTTAACTGCTTCTGATACTTTACTGTGCCATTATTTTTTAAAGTAAAGTTTATGACTACAATCTTACGAGAAGTGTTAAGCAAAATGGAAGTTATCTTTCTTTGAGAATAATTTGTGTCAAACAAAAGGTTATTTCATATGTGAGAGAAAATGGGTGTGACCTACTGTTATCAAAATCAGGATACCAAATTTCGTACAATGCATAGTTACAACATGATAGAGTTTAAGGGCAAAAAAGTACTAGACACAGATAATCCAAAATTTCTAGAGAGGTTTGTTTTACTTGGTGGAGAAGGGCCATTATTTTCAAATTTATTTTTTTATTCATTTCCCATAATTTCTGTCATGTATAATTTTCATAATATGAAGATATAATAAGAAAAGCTGTAAGCAGATAATGACTCAGTCTATTCTGCCTCTTAAAGTAACATTTATGACAGGGTTAGTTGGGTTATATTGAATTAATTAAGGGATAATTAGCATATATAAAATTTATTCACCATTTATGAATAGAAATTTTTATGTATCATGTATGGTTGCTATTTTGCAAATGCCCCCCCACCACCACACACACACACACATTTTTTTTCCTAAATTGAATAGTTAAAATGTAAGGTCTGTTTCTTTTAAAGTAAATATATTCAAATGCTTATTAGTTTAACAACATTTTAGAAAGCATATCACATTGTAGGTATTAAAAGTTGTGATACAATCATGCAGATAACAACTCATTGTCAAAAAACTTCAATGCCTTTGCTAATTAGCAACATTTGTGAGAACCTGGTCATTTCCAGCAACTTGCTCTTTTGATTAATGTCTTGAAAGTAAAGCCAGCTGTTAATTATGTTAACAACCAATTCCTTGGGAATCATCATAATCCATTTTAATGGACTGACAATTACTATTAATCAAACCCAGGGACATGAAGTGTTACAAATTTGAAGATTCAGTTTTGCTGGGTGTCAGTATATAAGGTATGTATGAAAGCAAAGAATGACACAATTGTCCTTATTTGTTTTGGTTTTGGGTTTTGTTTTTATGAAGGAAGTTTTTCCTCACTAATGATGTGAGTAGTTCTTTGATTGTACTATTCAGTTAAGTCTCCCTATACAATGCAAAACGCAAAACACCCAGCTATAGAGTAAAAAAAAAAAAAAAAGTAATTCAAAATTAGCTGTTTGGCATTTTTGCTGAAAAGCCAAAGAATGTTAGAATTTGATAATAAATATAAAACAAACAAAACCTGACATTGTAGGCATAAATTCAAGAGAAGGGTCATTGAAAGAGGGAAGAAGCTATAAAATATTTAAAAGTAGGGCATAGGAGAACTGTATGTATTTTTTTTCCTTTCCTCACTTTTTATTATTTGCTACTTCAGGTCATTTGTTTCTTGTGAGAGAATCAAGGGCCCAAAGATGTTCTAATACAATGGACAGTGTCTCATGCACTAGTTCCTTGTGCTGGAATTATGGACTTTAATAATGTTACACACATTTTTTTTTAAATTTGCATTAAAGCACATTAATATATTCCATTTGTCATTTATTCACTTACTAGTGTTATCATACTCCTAATTATGGAGTTCTTAGTTTGTGGAAGGTGCTGTTCAAACTATTGCAAGTAAAGAAATGGCAAGATAAGCAAGCCCTGTACCCAAGGAGACAATAATATTGCCAGGAGGAGAGCAAACACATAAGCAAGTTTGTCAGACCTCATTCAGGCAGCCCTAACTTGGTGAAAAGAATTGTAAAGTAAATAAAAAGGGCGGTGTGATCCAGATCAAAAGGGGGCAGGAAATTTAGACGGGATAAACTGGGAAGATTCTCCAAGGATGTGGCTTCTACACATGAACTTGAAAGGTTGGAAGGAGTCAGCTAGGCAAAGATATGAGGGCGTAGCATCCTGGAGCAGGGTTAGCAAAAGCCTCTATCATGACAAAGGGATTTGGGGTGTTTAATGGACAAAAAGAGATGGTAGTCTTGGACCTCACTCAACTGTGAAGAGTATCATGATGAAATTAGATCTGAGGTGAGATAAGGACACTCAAGAGCTCAACAGGCCAGAGGAAGGTTTTACTTAGGTCATACTAGTAAAGGATTGGCAGAGTGTTAAGCAGGTAGGTGATTTGATCTGAAATGCACGTTTTCCTCAGAGCAAAGATTCTTCAAATAGTTAATGGCAGATATAATTAATGGTACACACATGGGACTAGGTTCTGACATCAAATCACATATTTTCCTTATCTTTGCTTTTCAATAAAATGCATATAAGATTTAACAAAAAGGAGTTTGCCTTGGAGTTAATAGGTGTATAATTCATCGAATACTATTTTCCTTAGGAAAATGATTGATGGTTTGAGAATGTCTCAAATTATAGACACGCAGTCATATATTATAATAATCATCTATCATAACCAGTTTGTCTCCGAAGTAAAAAGGAAGTTTCCTGGTATTATACTAATAAGTCTTAGCACAGTTGAAGTGTTAGAATACGGTTAAGACCAGGAGCATTTCAAAATTAAGAAAAGTGTCCACTTCTCACTACAGGTAGATTCTCTTATCTCTTAGATGAATGTGGTCTCTGTTGTTCCTCTCTCCGACCTTGCATCACTTGCTTAAAATGCACAGAAGTTGATTAGCTTCTGACTACTCATTAGGAAAAGCCTAAGTAGGAGACTGGACTATTACCAGGGGTTAAAAAGTAATAACTTTCCACAGAAACCTTTATGGAAATCATGAAGAGCTTGACATCTGGAAACACAGAAGGCCTTTCTCTAGATGCTTGAGCTAATTTCAGGAAAGAACATAAGGAAAGCTCAGGTTCTTGATCACATCATGTACTTTGTGATGCAACTTGGGATCTCTTCTGCTTTATACTTATGGAACCCTAGGTTCATGCACCTGTCTGATAATTTTCTTCCACACATTTTGCTCTTCCAGGTTAATATGAAGTCAAATGACCATATGTCTACTAATCAAGATTTCAAAGAGACAAAAAACACCACAACTGTTGTAACTCTAAAGAGCTCAGGAAAGCATTTTTATGCAATAAATAGACACATATTCAGTGTTGCCTATTGGTTTCCCTGACTTTCTCATAGATTACTATTTCATAGGAAGATAAGTAAAATGGATAATATCTTTCAAAGAAATAAAAAAAAAATGCATCAAGATACAATGTGCTGTTATAATTGATACATAGTTACTCCTCCTTGGTTAGGACAAAATTCAACTTCAATTTGATATGTGAATAATATGTAAATACTGAAGCAAGATTAGAAATTCTGCCACTGATAAGAAGTAGATGAGTGCTAAATTAATATCTTGCTTTTGCAGAAAAAAAAATGATGTTGGGGACACAGGAATCCTGCCTGCTAATTTGAGTCAAATTCCAGTAAGCTGTGTCAACTGGGATAAAATACTGAATAGCCTTAAGCCTTCAATTATCTCTTTGTAATATGAAAGATTATAGGGAAAACATCCTGAGATTCTTCTTTAGTTTTATAGTTCTGTCATGTTTCATAAGTGGAAAAAACCATGGGGTTGTCCAGCTAGTTCTAACCATCACTAACTAGTGTAGCTATACACCTCTTTATCCTCTCTGAGCTCCTTCTTTTTTATCTTTACACTTAAAAGACTACAAATTGCACTTTCCATTGTAGAGTAAAAATTCAATTTAATGACCTCAAAGATGATAAGGCTTTCATTACTGTTGCTAACCTGATGGCAAGATGACTTCATGCTTTATACATTTTCTTAGGCCCCTTGACCACTAACTAAACCCGTAGGTTTATAGGGTCAGCGGCTACAGTTTGCAGCAGACATTGTCATACAAGAAAACACAGGTTAATGTATAGACAGAATTTAAAAAGATGCTTATTGTTCTGTTTGAAAAATAGCCTGAAAAGGTGTAAACCTCTCTCACATAACTTTTAACCAATTGACAGTCTTTGAATACAGTGCTCAAAATCAGTATTTATGCATTTCTAATTATTTAACATTACCGAAGGATGTAAAAGTATATATATCTCCTTTACCTGCAATAACAATAAAATACTTTTATAGATTTTGGAACCACAGAAAAACATGAAATGTAATTCACCTCTAATTGTCTCATTTGCAGACAATCTGTATAGTCATATGGGAGCACTTATTTTTTGTATTTTATATTTGTATATAAATTAGATCATAATATAAATATTTTATACTATATTCAGTAAAAATAATTTTGGTGCATCAGCATTGTTTTTAATGTCTTTCCTTAAGGAGTTTTCTCAGCACTAATAAAAAAACTAACTCTCACATCATTATTTTTTTTCTATTTGTAATTATTTGCTATTAGTCTAAATTACCATTCTACTATTTCCAAATTATTTTTTATCATTTCATATTGTATCATTTCCATATGTATTGTGTATAATACATTCATATATACAATAATTACTGAGTGCTTTCTATGTTCTTGGCAGAGTATTAGATTTGGGGAGACCCAATAATGAATAGTACATAGTCTTTGCTTTTAAGAAGTTTCATCTCACCTGAGAGAAAAATATTCAAAGAATGTAACAGATTATAATATGTGAATGTTTATATTTATATTATTAAACAAAGGCCTGGTAAAATAGAAAAAAAAAAGAAGGAAAAAAAAAACCCTTAAACTTATCTAGTAATTTTGCAAGGAAGAAGCAAAGAATTAAAGTTTAGAAATGCATCTAAAGTAAAGAGTGGGGGCTGTTAGACCAAGTATGTGGGGAAAGCACATGTGAGCAAATATGTGCTGGAAACACCACAATGGTCAGGAGCAAGTCCAAGACTTCTCAGAGCAGGTAGACCAAGGTTTCAGGGAAATGGTGACTGGTAATGAGCTAATTAAATAAGCTGTGGCCAGCCAGAGAGCCACATATAATGGGGAAAAAATGTTAAGGAAGTCTAATAATAGGTAATGTCAAAGGTAATGCTTAATATGTGTTTGTTCTGTGCCAAGTACTGTGCTAACCACTGAATCCTCTGGAGTTGCTACAATAACTGTCCTCTTAGGATCCAGTGACTTACTCAGCTGCACACAGGTAACATTAAAGCAGGAGTTTTAACTCTGTGTGCCTCACTTTACCGCATGTCCTCACCAATGTGCACATTTAGGGTTCCAAAATGCCTCTCCATAGGCCCGTAGTGTGACATCAAAGAATTGGAAGAACGGCAGTGGCAAACCCATGCTTTAAAAGATCTGTCTATTAGGAAGGAAATATTTGTTTCTTCCTCTGGTAATCTCCCTTGCCTCCTATATTATAGCATCCTTGAATGATAATAAAGAGAACTCCTTTGATTTATATTTAGTTGAATTTCCTTCCCAGAATATGTCTGAAGAAAGTCCTCTGAAATTGTTTAAAGCTCTGTTTTTGACCACAAGCCAAGAAAAGTGCTTTCTCACCAATGTTCCTTATTTATCATCTTTTCTTGGGAGCTCCAAATATACCCCCATTTCTCCTCTGGTATTTACTTATACTAAGCTTAATATTTTTTTAGTGATTTCACCAAATGGATACTGTATAATGTTTAAATAATATTGGTTGTCACAATTTCAGGACAAAAGTCATGCCTTACATGTACACCTTGGAAAATAAGCCATTGGAAAGTCCACTATTATTTTAGTGATATGACATCAGTGATCCATTGGCAGGAGATGGGCACTCTGGATGAGTATCTTTGAACCTTTGACTAATGGTTTATTTATCAAAAACTGGGACATGATGGTGAAGCTTTGAAAATCTCCCTATAGTTGTCCTCAACTCAGAGTCTTCTTAGTTGTTCTCTGTTTTAATCAACTGGATTTTTTCAAATGCAGTTGGAAGATATGTTAGACTCTTTGGGCCTGTAGCTTACTGTAGAAGACAGAGGCACATAAGCAACTTGAGAAATGCACAAGAGAAGGCAAAGGCAAAGGAAGTGATTAAAAGGCTGATATGTAGGTCATAAAAGAAGAGCAGAAAAGCCAGGCAGAAGCCAAGAGGAATGGGAAATCAATAGAAAGGGTGTTTATAGGTGGAGGTGGTGAATATGATTCTTCCCTTCCTATTTAGACCAGGGAAAAGAGGTGCTAATGCTGAAGTCTGAGGAGGTAGGTGAGATGTCAAACAAAGAGCATTATCAAGGCACAATGAGGGCATTGTATAGAATCTTCTCTGAAATTGTTTTTGCTGTTTAGTAATATGATAATATAGTTAGCTCATATAACAGAATGTGTGACTCAAGAGCACAAGTACCATGGTATCATGGAGATGGACACAAACAAGCCATCCAAAAGTTCATAGAAAATAAAAAGTAGGGGGCTGGGGATGTGGCTCACATGGTAGCGCACTCACCTAGCATGCGTGAGGCACTAGGTTCGATTCTCAGCACCACATAAAAATAAAATAAAGATATTGTGTCCACCTAAAAAAGCTAAAGTAAATAAATAAATATTAAAATAAAATAAAAAGTAGAATAGGGAGTTTTTGTGCCATAGATAAGCCCCGAAATAGAGGTAACTAAAGGGGAGAGTGACAGCACTGATGTCAGATAGATAATTGGAAACTGGAGGGTAGAATAAGAGCTAGAAACAAACTTGAAAGAGTTAAAGTATTGGAGATATTTTGAAGAAATAAGAATGAGTGAAATATCCAGAAAGAACTCTGTAAATATCTAAATTTTATTTTAGTGAAGTTAGTCATATGATTAGACCCTGAATTATCTGTGATTACAGAAAGAAGTTTTTTTAATCTTCCTACCAAATCCATATATACAAGTATTGTAGGAATGTGTTTTATTTTTAATGTAGTTTTCTTATGTATTTCTGTGTGTATGAGTGTTTTTGTGTGTGTGCACAAGTGTTGAGATTAAAAAAAAATGTGTTAGTAATTCTAAGTGTCATCTACACAAACTTATATCTTGAGAACCAGGAAGTCTATGATAAGTTTCTTGAACAGTTTAATGTTTGTAATAGGTGAAAAAGTGATTTAAAAAATTTAAGGCTCAATTGCTTTACTTCTAAGAACTGATAATACACTTGGAGGAGGAGAAATCAGACATTTATAAAGTGCAAAAAGTGAAAATAGATGATTTTTACACGTGGCACCAGAATTTATATCATGGGAGGGGTGTCTTACTTATATGGTGTAAAAAAATAAATAAATAAAAAGAAGATACCTCTCTTTTAAATATTGGGGGCGGGGAAACTGTAACAGTTGTATATTTGAGGTCTTTGGCTAAAGAGCATAGGAAGAATTTTGCTTTATTTTCTAATAGAAAAAATAAGGCAGGAGAGATTGAAAACAGAGTTCCAAAGAGCAAAGGGAACATTGTAAATAAACTCTCTTAAAGACAAAAGCCAAGTAGTAATAAGAAGGACAGGGCTAGGATTTAGGAGGAGTTGATAGCATGCTGGCCAATTGTGCAGATTGCTAAAAGCCTGAGAAGCTAAACAAAGTCTTGAGTGACTCATGAGCTCAGGGAAATAGTGTGTGGAGCCCAAGTCTGCTGGGGGTCAGGGCATGATAAACCACACACATTAGGTTGAGGCCCCCAAGACTACTTTCATAAACGTGGAGTAAACTGGCAGTTAAAAGCCTCCTGCATGGATAAATCCAGCTTCTACAGGTATTTGTCCTTAGCATGGGACTATGTTCAATGGCAGCACTAGCACCCCTGGCCTCCAGGAAGAAGCAAGTGTTCATCTTCTCCAGAGGAATATGACATTATAGCAAGTCTCGGGTTACCTTACAGTTTGTTCAATAAAAGTCCCAGCAATTAATAACATACCAACTGACACACAGAAAAACAGATGACCTAAGGGACAGGACAACAAATAATGGAGTTAGTTATTATAGCCTCAAATTAATTATTGTGAGTACATTGAAGGTGGAAAAGACAAGATTTAAAAATTGAGTATAGAACTGAAAATTATTAAAAATGATAATAGTAATACAAACAAATAGAAATACTGGAATTAAAAAATGTGCTATCAGAAATAAAAAACTCAATAGACTATCTCAAGAAAGGACTTGACACAAAAAGAAATTACATTAAAGTAGATGGTAGTTCAGAAGAAAAATCCAAAAATGATGGAAAGATGCAAAAGATAGAATAAAAAGTGCAGACAATAAAGTGAGAAGAAATAGCCTGTGTAATTGGAGTCCCAGGAGGCCAGAAGAAAAAAAAATGTGGGATGAATAATGTTAAGGAATAACAACATGCCAATGAGTGTAGCTCTATTGTAGAGTATTTGCCTAATATATGAGGTCCTAGATTTGGTTCCAGGCATTGAAAAAAGTCAAAAACAATCCCCCAACATGAAAAAATGACCAAAAAATTGACAAATTTTCAATGACATAAAATCACACATCAAAAGATATCTGGAGACTATAGGATGTCTGTTACATGCCGACATATTCACCTAACAAAAGTACACCAAAAATATAGACAACTTACCAAAACAAAGGAGAAATAGGAAGAGTGTCTGGGAGTCTTAGGACTTGTGGAACAAGGATGGAATTTCCTCTCTGCAGAGTTAAAAATTGCACATTGATCAGCACTAAATAGCAAGGATTTGGGTGAGTCTCTGTGAAAAAAAAAACAAGTGGGGCCACCTAGTTACCAATAGGAAGGCTTTGACAATTGGCTTAATGTTTGGACCACAGTCAACCAAAGTAGACATGTGAGGGCATTCTGAATCTAAACAGGTTGATTTTGCACTAATAGGATGCATAGTCTCATAACTAAATACTCAGAAAGCACAGAATAAAATGCAATATTAATCATTATAGCAAGAACCACTCTAACCTCACTATAATGAGAAAAAGCAATCAACAAAGCCAACACGGAGATTACTCAAGTGGTGCAATTATCTGACATGGATTTTCATTTTATTATTATTATTTTTTAACTGGAAATTGAATCAAGAGGATACTTTATCACTGAGCTATAACCCAAGTCCTTTTTATTTTTTATTTGCAGACAGGTTTCCACTATGTTGCTGAAGGTCTTGCTACATTGTAGATGCTGGTTTCAAACTTGTGATCCTCCAGCCTCAGACCCCAGAGTCCCTAGGATTATAGGTGTGTTCCACCACACTTGGCTTCTGACTTAGATTTTTAAAGCAACTCTGTGGCCTTGATGTTTGGGCTCCACATTTTTATGATATTATGTATGTTGTCTTTGGAAGATAACTAGGATTAGAGAGGTAATGAGGATGGGGCACTGGCATGATGAGATTCGTGTCTAAAAGAGTTTAGAGATACCAGAGAGCTCCCAGCATACCAGTACCTGACCGTACTGGCACCTGGATCTTATATTTGCTGCAGCCAGAAAAATGTGAATACATTTCTGTTGTTTAAGTTATTCCAGTCTTTGGTATTATTAATGGCAGCACAACAAGACTAAAGCAAGCAACTATGGTTAAAAAAAAATATTCTAGAAAGCAATTATAAAGTTCAAACCACAGTCAACCAAAGTAGAGAAATATAAGCATTCTGGATGAAACAAATTCAGTTTAAGCAAAAAATAAAACTATTAAATTTTAAATTAAAAATGCAATAATGACTTTTAAAAAACAACCTTTACTAGACATACTCAGTAAAAGAATAGAGATTACAGAAGATAGTATCAATGAATTGGAAGATCCATCAAAATAAATATCACAATCTGAAAACTAGAGAGATGGTAGATAGAACCAAAAATGAACAGAACTTCAGAGACCACAGAGCTCTCAGGAGAAATAGCAATGGATCTAACATTCATGTGATTAGAGTCACAGGAAGAAAGCAGAAAATGTAGCACGTTTTTGAAAAAGTATCTGAGTAATTTTGAGAAAGGATAAATACACAGAACAATAGAACAGACTAGATTCCAGAAATAGAGCTCCCATATAAATTCAATTGATTATTGTCAAAAGCACCAAAATAATTCAATAAGTAAAAGAAAATCTTTTCAACAAATGATGCTGACATTGCATACTATATTTCAAAATTTAATGTCCACATCCCTTACCTCACACCATGCAAAAGATAATTTAAAATAGATCATATCTCTAAGCACAAAATTTGAAACTATAAAAGTGTTTTCAAAAGACATGAAGGGAAATTTTTATGGTTATGTGGAAACCGGGTTTGTTTAGACAGAGATTCAAGAGTAGTAGCTATAAAGAAATATATAATAAAATTTATTCTATCAATTTTAAAAAACAATCTGTTTTGAAAAACTTTGAAGAAAATTCATAGATAAACTGCCAAACCACACACTGGGAGAAAATATTTGTGCATCATTTTCCAAGATAATTTATACTTATTATATAAACAATTCATAATAAAAAGACAACCCAATTTTTAAAATGAGCAAAAGATGTGATCACCAAAGAAACACAACTGGATAATGGTCACATGAAAAAATATTCAACAATATTAGTTTTTAGGGAAATGCAAATCAAAACAGGAGGTGTTGATATATTCACTGGAGGGTTAAAATTAAAAACACCAACAGAGCAAGTCTTGGCAAGGTTGTGGAGCACGGAAATTATTATGCACTGGAAGGAGAGTATAAAATATGAAAAATACTTTGGAGAATGTAAGAACTACCTTAAGTGTTTCTTATAAATTTAAACGTAAAATTTCTGAAAGTTTCAGAAATTTCTTAGACATCCACCAATGTGATAGTAGGTAGAACTAAAAATGAAATTGAAAGTCTTTATAAATATCTATACAATTTTCTTAACAGCTTTATTCATTATTGCTTCAAGTTAGCAATAACCCAACTTTACACCAATGGATCAATGAATTGTAATATCCGTGTGTGTGTGTGTGTGTGTGTGTGTGTGTGTGTGTGTGTGTGTGTGTGGTATCAGTCTTTAAAAAACTTTATTAGCCTTAGAGAAAAATTTCTGTAGGAATAAAGTTTGTCCACTACTAATGCACCAAACACCATAAGACAACTAAATAGTGCTCACAGGATTAGCTACATTGAAACACATACAAATAAAAACTGCACTACATTATCCTCAGTTATGCTTTCATTGGCCTCCATAATTTTTTATCTTAAAATAACCTACTAAAAGCAGGAAGGAACATACTGTTTAGAGACACAGTAGCAATTGATTGAGAGAATTCTTTCCTAAGGCAAGCAATTTTCTCCTGATGTGACAATTTCGTAAAGTTGAATTATTATTTTAAGATGCCCTTAAATCCAAATACATTTTGTGTGCTACAGAAACATGTGGAAGTGATGTATTTCATTTTCTACTGCATCTAAAAAGAGAGTTATCGATGCTAAAATCCCTTTGTTAAAAAAAAAAAAAAAAAACCTCAGAAGGAGCAACTGTATTAACTTTCATAAGGTTGTTTCTTCACTATTAACAATGTTGTGATATTATTTAACAGGCACTTTTTTGCATCTTAATTGGCTATTAAATATAGAGGGTAAAGAAATTGTAGATTGGATGTAATGATATTTGAGAAATGTGTCCTTTAGTAGCAATTAATTATTTCAGTCCTTGATAATATTCCCAGGTCTCTAGAGACACATGGGGAGAATTCTATTTCCTTTATTTTTTTTTAAACATCTGCATTTGGGTTAAAGTTCTTTTCTAACTGAAATTGTTTTGCTGACTTCACAATCCTCAACATTTTAAATAAAAAAAAAAAAAAGAAAAGAAAAAGAAAGAAAGAAACTTGCTTTTCGAAGATGACTTGACATTTTTCAGGGCTTCAGATTTCTTCCATGTTGCCTTTTGTATCAGTGTAGTACACACACTGAGAAGAAGAAAGGACTAACTCCAGGTTTGTAGACAAATTTAGGCACCATTTTTATTTTCTAACTAGCAATGGCATATACTCCCCAGCTAACATTTTTACTTCAAACAGATTTATTAACAAAATTTGAAGGGCATCATAATTTTCAAAGAAAAATATTGCCTCTGGGAGTCAAGGGCCTTTTGTGTTGTGAGCCAAACCTGTCCTCTGTGTTCCAGATACCTCTGAACTTTCTGGTGGGAATTCTGCAACATGCCGTTTTTATTAAGGTTAAGAATTATTGGATCAAACGTGAATGCAAACTTCAATTTAAAAAAAAAATAATTAACAATGTGTACTTGAAAACATTTATTTTATTTCCCAAGTTTGTTCCTCATTTGAACAGTTTTCAGTTTCCTGAAACTGTGCAGAGAGCATTTTCTACGCTAGTCTGCACTAATGATAGAGGTCCCATTACATTTCAGAGAGTCTAGCTGGGGGCTGGTGTTTAACAAACACAAATGAGAATACTTTGTTTTTTCTTCCTTCCACTGACTCAGGAAAATCTTAAGTAAAGTAAAACATGAATAATTTTTCCTCCTTCACCCACAATTTCTCCTCACCTAACCCCAGCCCCATCACAAATGTCACAAATCTTAGCTGATGTTGAGTATCTTGGCCTTTTTCTAATTAAAGACGGCTGTGCGATTCCCCAGGCTGTGCAAAAACCCTTTAAGTCCTAAAAAGAAATGACTTCCAAATTGAAAAGCTAGTAAATAAGTCAGTTTGGGGCCCAAAGCAATTATCATTACAGGAAAGTATCTTGTTAAAAGTCCATTTTGAGTTGGCTAGTTTCTGTCTTGCAGTAACTAGGAGGCAGGTAGGCAGTGATTTCTATCCATAACATATACAATGGTAATTTCTCTGTATTGTAATGATTTTTAGATAGAGATATTTATGCTAGAAATGCCTAAACACCAACAGTGCTGTCACTTCCCCAACCTTTATGAGAAATAAAATAATTTTAAGTTCACACAAAATGATTCTAACTATATTTACATTACCAAGCGTTGAAAATGGTTATATAATGCGATTCGATTTAGGATCTGAGTTTTAGTCAATACAAAGCACTCTGTTTAGCTTCAGCAGGGAGACAATTATCAAGGTGCTTAAAATACAAGAAGCTTACACATTTGCAAGGGAAGGAGACAGAATTTTAGGACAGAGACAGAACAGCAGTTCTGAGAACCAGGTTTGCAGAGTCATGGAGAAAGAAGCAGAAACCAGGGCATCGGGACATGACAAAGGGAAGACGATTAGGAAAGGTCACGGGGCCAGGGGCCTTAAAGTGGTCTTTTCAAGACATTACCTCCACAAACAAAACTGGTGCAAAAGGGCTTTCTCAGGAAAGGGAAGAGCTTGGAGCAAACCTGGAGGGGGAAGAATGTGGGTGGGCACATTATGAAAAGCATCAACCATTTCATTACAGTGGAGGAGAGAAAATGAATAAGGTAAAAACCAGACAAGCATCTTCACTCAGTCTGTGACACATACGTGAAATTTCCCATTTTTAAGACATAAGCAGACACTCAAGTATTTTTAGCTGACAGTAATAAAAATATACATGGAAAAGAGTTAGGTGGTAGGGACAGGTGTAGGAAAAGCTGTGAATCACTAGAGGTGAATGAAACAAGAGAATTAGAGAAAGTGAATTCCAGATTTACACTGCTGCCCTTAGAATGAAGGAAAGTGAGTAATATGAATTACTGAAATTCATATTCCAGTTATGCAAAAGATATAATGTGTGTAACTTAAAAAAATGCTTTAAACAGGTGGAAGAGAGAGAAATGGGGGAGGTTATTATGACTCAAAGGTTAAGACCTAAAATCTTGGCAAGAGGATTGGATAAAAATAAATATGAGGAATTTAGTAGGGGATATATTTTAAATAAAATGGCAATATGGGTAAGTGAAAAAAAAATAATTACTCTCAATTCCAGGGCATCATCGTCACTGTTAAGAAAGACAAAAAAAGACTTAGCAGAATGATATTCATTCATTTAAAAAGCATCTATTCTAAAACAGAGTATTTGTAAATTCTATATACATTGTGATATGCACTTAAAATGATAAAAATCATATCTTACATAACTATGCAGGATCTTTTAAGTGCCAGGCACCATTCTCAATTATATAACCAATCAATCCTCAAATGGCGTCATCTCTGATAGAAGATCAAGGTATAAAGGGACTGGAAGATTACCCAGGGACACACAGTTAGTATATATCACAAGCTTGACTAAAACTAACGTTCATATTTTTTCCCCAAAATACAAGCTTTAAGTTGGAATTAGGCCACCTAAATTGCTAGTGGAGCCTAGGAGGGAGAATTGTAGGTAAAAATGATAATAACAAGAAGCCACCTATATGACAATGACTGTGTACCTAAGTCTTGAAGGTTAAAAGGGAGGCAGCCAGAGAATTTGACATATGCTGTGTCTCTTCTTGAGCCAGAGAATGCCGGGATAGCAGTGCTGAGCAAAAGCTTGGAGGTGAGCAGAACCGGATGCCTGGGGAATGGCAACCCATTAGGAAGCTTCTCACACTGTCATCAGAAGTGTCTCTGGGGAAGTTGGCTCTGTTATGTCACACTCTCATTACTCCTTGAAAATATTAGACAGTTATTAAATGAGATCTCAATTAAGCAGAGACCTCAATTAATTATACCGCATCTCCTAAAATGTTATTTTATACTAAGAAAAGAAGAATGACAAGCTTTTGACTCTCCTCCAGGCTGTCCCTTGGAATAGGGCACAACTGAGCCTCTGTCCCTTATGTGTAAAGTCAGGTTAGATGAGAGGTTTATTAAGAAGAAAGAAAGAAGAAAGAAAGAAAGAAAGAAAGAAAGAAAGAAAGAAAGAAAGAAAGAAAGAAAGAAAGAAAGAAAGAAAGAAAGAAAGAAAGAAATGAATGAATGAATGAATTAAGGAATTTTGAATTGTGTTTCTTTGATTATTTATTTATTTACTTACTTACTTATTTTTTGTCAGGAAGATCATGAAACCCAATTGAAGGAACTATTTGAAGTGAAGTTCAGAGGCAATAGCCTCCTGCCTTATCAGGGTTAGATGGAAATGGGATGGTAAGGATTGGTTTGTGGTCTGTGAGACTGTCATCAAAGAGAGGCAACAGGAGGTTCTGGTTAAAATTACAGACTACAGAAAACACAGAATTTGCATCCTGATTTGGACATTGTAAACCATGTGAGCTTTAGCAAATGGATCTATTGATTTGTAACAAATTCTTCTGAATTTAGCAGCTTAAAAAGGCAACATTTATTACACACCACTTCTGAAGTTCAACAATTTAAGAGAGGCTTACCTAGCTTGTTTTGCTGGAGTCTCTCCTAAGATTGAGATTATCTGAAGGGATCTGGGAATCTAGGCTAACTGCTGTGGCTATGGGTGGATTTCAGTTCCCTAGTGTGTGGGTCTTTATGTAGAGCTGCTCATAGACATTTGGTTACTTGCTTTCCCTATTGCAAGGGATCTGAGTGAGAAAGAGAGACCAAGACAAGTCATCTTGGTTTTACAACTTAATTATGAATGGGATCTGCACCATATCTTCAGCATATTACTCATTGGAAATTAACCAACAAGTTCAGCCCAAATTCAAGGAGAGGAATTAATCCCTAGCTGTTGAAGAGTATTAAGGAATCTGTGAATAGTTTTTTTTAAATAACCATAGAAAAAACACTTAACTTCTCAGTACATTTCCCCATTTTTAAAATAGAGTTATTGATAGTGGCTATGTAACAGGGAAGAGAGGGAAGAGGACATGAGTGCATACACACACACACACACACACACACACACACACACACACATACAGGCAGGAAGGAGTTTCCCTTGGGTCTGCTTCTATTATTTTCAGGTCTTCCATTAATTGCATTATCCCCCTACACACACATACACACATTAAGAATCTTACTAGGTCTATGGATGTAAACATTCATATCAACGAGAAACACCCTCATAGACACATACAGAATGTTTGGTTATATGTCTGGACAACCAGTAACCCAAACAAGTTGACACACAAAATTCACTATCATAGGGATAGTGTAACATAGTCAATAGTTGAAAAGCATCTAGAACAATGCATAGCAAACATTTGTTAATGATATTCATTTTCAGATGAAACAAGCATCTGGAAATATCAGAAATATGACACTGCGACTCCTCGCCAGCAAGGAGGACATGACACAGGATTCTTCTTTCAGCAGTTTATTCAGGCCTTTAATTATGTGTCTCTGGAAGCTTCTCTTTACTACTACTACTACTACTACTGCTACTTCTACCTCTACCTCTACATCATCACCCGAGCGCCCCAGCCTTGATAAAGCACATCAAGCCCCAATGCACAACTGCCACGTGGATCTTTCTCATAGGGTGTTTTACAGCTACGTGCCAACTCTCCCAAAACAAGGAGTTGTTTATCACAGGCCACGGCGCTTATCAGCGCCATCTTGTAATGGCGACCAGGGTCCACTGACACGGCTCACCACAATATGATAATGGCAGATTGTGAGAAATAAAGTGATTTACTTTTCAGCAATAACACATTTACTATTAAATCCTCATTATTCTTTCTGTTGCTCTTCCTTTTAATGTTATTGTAGGGGCAATCAGAAAACTGTTTGATTTCTCAAAGCAAAATATTTTCCACATTCATTTATGAAGATAGCAGATATTTATTGTATTTATATTTTTGCATAGATCTTTATTTCTTCATATAAAATATAAAAGAATTTATCCACATATCTTAATAAGTGGCCACTGTATGAAAGTATTTTAATGAATGATCCTGACAGTCTGAGAGGAGAACATATTAGGTCAGGGTCACCTCAGTGTATATTAGCTACCTTGGGTTATCATTCTCCTTCATAAAAGGACTGAGAAATTCAGAGAGAGGAATCAGAAAAGACATGGGGATACAGATAAAGAAAAAGTGGGACAAAGAACCCTTCAACTTATTTTCCCCAAATTAGCTCCCTAGCAGAGAATGAGGAGAAATGACTAAGTGATCAGAACAAAATGAACTCTTGCAGCTCAGCTCAAATGTTCTAGCAACTGCTCTGAAACCTTCCTCTCTGAAAGGCTTATGTGGGACCAATTAATTGAACATGAAGAATCAACCCCAGCAGCTTCCCAATGTACAGCTGTGCCTGAATGCCTTAGTTCTAGTCTCTGAAGAAGGTATAATCAAGGGAATGTTTCTCTAAATACATAAAATCTCCCCAAATCCCAAAGTGCAGGTCCCTCTTGCTTTTGGCAGGCAGTACGATATTTTAGCTTTCAAGCTAGAATTGCCTCCTCAGGGTCGCCAGGTTATTGTGGGACTGCAGTAAAACAAAGACGAGCTTTCCATGGAGAGTTTGTAATGAGGTCTTCATGTGCACGAGGAAAATACATCAGCATATTAACCCCATTGCCTTCCTGGGCTTTTTATTGAAGGGAAAAGGAGAATAAAAAATAGTCAGGGCCAGGGGACTAAGAAAAGGTATCTCTGAGTAGAAAGTGAATAAAGTTATCTACTGGATTTCAAGAATAATGTCAAAATAATATTCTACTTTTTAGTTTTTTAAAGCATATAGTGTCGTTTGCAAAAGCAGAACCATGTGGGAAACAGAGCAAAGAAAAAGACTTGAAAGCCATGCTTGGCACCTAATGTGTGTTTCATAAATATCTGGTGAGTGAACTTATTGACTAGTGAGAAAGGAAGAGATATGAAGTTATCTTTTGCAGACATCAGATTTGCCTTACATCTCTGTCTCTTATCAGAACCAAACTCTACACTTGAACATATCTTTGAAACATTGCTGCCATAAATGGTATCTTGGAAAGACATGATGACCTTACTAGGGAAAAACAATTGTCTTCCACAATGGTTCTTTTAACTGTGGCTTGCACCCTAACTGGGTAAAGGACTTGTTAAAACCCCATGTTCTGCCTTCCCCCTCAGAGTTCCTGATTCATTAGGTTTAATGATGCCTGAGAATTTTCATTTCTGATAAATGTTCAGAGAATTTGATATTACAGGTCCAGGGACCTTACTTAAAGAACCTTGATGGTAAGGAACAAACCATTGGTCTGAAAGTTCTAAATTTGTTTTTGTTTTTTGTTTACTTTTATACTTGGGTTATGTTTTAGGTACACCACACTTTAAAAAAATTTATTGAACATAATAAAAGATATAAATCTACTGTACATATTTTTACAATCTTTTACAAATAAATAGATTTTTTCATGTTTATTATCAAATTTGATTATTCAAATAGCTCCATGATTTTAAAAGGGCAGAAATTATTATTATCATATTTTTGGCAGATGATACAATGTTAAACTCAGGTGGGAAACATACTCTAGAGAGTGATCATGTCTCATTTCTAGTAGTATCCTTAAAACCTCACAATCAGAGGAAAACATATCTAGTGTTGAAACATGTGTTTAATTAATTAGGTTTGTGTAAGGACATCACTTGTAAGTGGTTTAAACCGATATTAAACAGTGTCACGGGACTTCAAATCCAGTGCTCTTTAATTATCCATAATACTCCATTAACAAGAGATCTCTGCTCCTATTTTCCCTACAAGCAGGTAGAGTGTCAGACCTACTTAGCCCAGAAGGAGGCATGAAACCAGAAGCCCCTTCTGTGTGGGGACTCAGAGTGGGGACAGCACCTCCTTTTCTGACTTCATAGCTGACACTTGACATATAGAAGATACAAGGCCCCTGTTGGTGGGACTGACTCTCATGTCTTCCTTCCCCCCAGCTTTAAAACCCTGATTGCATGTTTCCACCTCAATAAAAATACTAGCAAGCCGCAGGTTTGGGGAATGAGGCTCAGGGAATCCACAAACCAGGGAGGAGAGCCACCTGGGTTTTGGACCATATGGCTCTGACTCTATCCTCATGGGAGGGAATAGGCCTCCTCAGGCCAAAAAGCTTAGGATGGGTGGCTGCCAATTCACTAACTGTCATCTCAGGAGTCTCCTCATTGAGCTTGCTCTGCTTGCAACCACGTCTGCAAATGTTCCAGTCAAGGGGATGTTGCTGATTTGAAGTGGATTTCCCCCATTGCTGTGGAGAAACAAGGAAAGCCTTCACTTTGATTTCTGAGCAGAGTCCCAGAGAGAGTCTCCTTAATTAGACCAAGGATCAGACTCCTTCATGCCCTGCCAGAGGAGTCCACTGACTTTCTGGAGCTGAGGGCCACAGAATGTTTTCTTCTCATATTGGCCTGGCTTCCCAGAGGAATAAAAAATATATATACACATTATTTTATCCAAATAATTTATAATGCTTGAATATGCTTTTTTTTAAGAGAGAGAGAATTTTTTGATATTTATTTATTTATTTTTAGTTTTTAGTTTTTGGCGGATACAACATCTTTGTTTGTATGTGGTGCTGAGGATTGAACCCTGGCTGCACACATGCCAGGGGGAGCGCGCTACCACTTGAGCCACATCCCCAACCCTGGAATATGTTTTCTAAATCAGAAACGAACTAAACATTTAGATTTTAGATTTCTGGTACTTTTACAAAAAGAAACAGCTCTCATTAATCACATTTCATTTGGTCATTTGAATAATTATATGCTAAATAGAAATTGGCCTTCCTTATAAATTATAAGCAACTTTAAAATAACTTTTATTAAATTCCAGCCATTTTTCTTTGTTTCAAAACTAACTACTATTAATACAAGCAACACTTACTACATGAAACCCTGCTTGCTGAAAATATTTTAAAAGCAAGGTTCTGCTTGCTTAGAGAACTCAACTTAAATGAACATAATATTATTGTCATTAAAATCAGATGTAACTGTATAGATATTTCCTTCTCTGTGATCCCTGAAACTATTTCTAAATATGTATTTAAAATCAAATGCAAACACCTGAGCACTCTGTATTTGCATTAGTAAATCACACACAAGAAGGTTGTGACATTCATCTTTATGTCCCCTATTTAAAAATGCCAGTTGTTCTCAGAAAAGAGTCCAAGATACTAGGAAGCCTCCTAGGGTCAGGTGCATTGAGCCAAAGTGGAACAAGCAGGAGAGAATACTAGAAGTGAAGGTTAGAGGTGATTTGTAAAGGGCAGCTATAGCTGATACAACAGCAAACCATGAAAAGAAAGAAAGAAAAAGTTTACCATGGAAACAGGCACAGAAGAAAAACAGATGAGATAAAGGCTATGGGTCAGGAAAAGGGATGAAGCTGAAGTCAGATCCTCAAACGCGGTCTATCTAACAGAATGACAGATTTTATCTGCTGCATCTTGCCTCTATTGTGGTCTCAATGTTTCTGACATACAGAGAAAGAAACCACAGGCTCTTTATTGTTGCCTGGCATCTACATAGCTTCTAAAAAAACCACCTTGCAAGAGGAAACTAATGTATGCAAGAATATTTATTAAGCATTAATACATGCCAGATGCTTCACTACATGCTATTTATACATCGTGTTTGACTGCTGAAACTCACAATGCAGTGAGGGAGATAAGCATTTTATATTATTTGAATCCAAGTAAATGTTTTCTGAATTATTGATTGAATGTGTGGGTGTGCAACAATTAATAAAACCTATAATTGGAATCGTTTCAAGGAAACATCCTAAAATAATTAATACCCGATTAAATATTTAGCAAAATGGGCCAACCACAGAAATGCTTCTAAACTGTCTGTGATGCAGAACAAGCAACCTCAGGTGCATATCTAAAAGTGACTATGGCTTTGGAGTTGGGGAGTTTCTATTTCAATGCTGATGCTATGTGTTATTTGTTGGGTCACATTTGGCAAATTTCTGAACTATTTGGTATCTCAATGTCATACCTCCTTGTTAAACTAGGGTAATCAGATTGAAACAGGTGACACATAGAGAATGTTTATTAGATGTCAATATTCATATAAGTGGAAGGTGCCCATGTCATATCAGGAGACAACCAACTGCCTTATCCATCCTTGATGGCAAGAATTAAAGGACCTCATCAATTTTCCGTCCATCTCATGGGGTAAAGCAGCATTCAAAGGGGTCCTTCACATTTCTTCTCCATACTTTTCACACTTTCTTCTCTCAAATCCTCTCCTGCAGGATCATTTCCACAGGAGTGGAGTCTCTTCACTGACCTGTTCCCAACACTCACATATGTGAGTGGGAGAGACAAGCATTTTGTATTATTTGAATCCAAGTAAATGTTTACTGCAGAAGTGATGTTTTCTAACTCACCTTGTGGAGTTTGCAAGGGTTTATCAAGGCACCCAGGTTAGACCTTGAGGCTCCTGACTAGCAATCACTTCATCCTTTAGGTCTTCCCCCCATGGATGTCACGTTCTGATCACCCTCCAAGTGCACTTTGGTGCCCTTCACTTTGCAGTATATTTCACTGTTTTCTACCGTGTTTCAACCTCATGGGCTCCAGTTGATCCTTCATGGTTCAAAACAAATGACACTGATTATTCTTAGCTCTTTTTTTTTTCAAAACATATTTACCCACAAAAGACACAAGAATTAATCTTGACCAAAGCCTCCTGGGTTCGCACTGAATTTTCTTAATTTCTCTGTTATAACACAAATCATAATTTAGACAGTTAAATAGATGATAGGTAGGTAAAAAGATAGTTAAATAATTTTCCTGTCTCAACTGGAGCACTCCAACATAAAAGGGAATTATTTACTAACTGCTTTCTTTTTTAATATATTTAGATTTTAGGGTGATTGTAGGTCTCAGGAAAAATGAGTGAAAACCACAGAATTCACAATTTCCATCCAAAAGCACGGCACCTCACCATCTCCTCCAGTGCAATACATATAATACAGTTGAAGAACTAACACAGCATATAATTATTAACCACATTTTATAGTTTGATAAAGGTTTACTTCTTGTCTCATGCCTTATCTGGATTTTAACAAATATAAGACATGTATTCACCCATACAGTTATCACATAGCATACCTTACTGCTCTAAAATTCTTCCTTACTCTACCTTTTCATTTCTTCCTCCTTCCCCTACCTTCTGCCTATTGATGATATTTTTACTGTTTCAAATTTCTTTGTGCCTTTTCCAGAATGTCATATAGTTGAAGTCATATAATATGAAACCCTTTTCAGATTGGCATTTTTCACTTAACAACCTGCATTTAAGTTTCTTCCATGTCTTTTTATGGCTTGATAGCTCATTCCTTTTAGTTTTTATTGTTTTTATTATTTTTAATTTTTTTTATTTTTATTAGTTCTTTCTAGTTATAGATGACAGTAAAATACATTTTGATGAAACTTTACAAGCATAGATTATATCATATCTTTATAGCAATGATTAATATTTATTGTTAAATGTACCACAGCAAATGTTTCCATTCACCTACTGAAGGACATCTTGGTTGCTTTCAAGAATTGGCAATTATGATTAAAATTAAAATTCCTATAAACATTTGTGTGCAGGTTTTTATGTGAATATAGATGGGGTAGAGAGAGAAGATGTGAGGGAAGGGGAGGGGGGATAGTAGGGGATAGGAAAGGTAGCAGAATACAACAGTTACTAATAGGGCATTATGTAAAATTGTGGATGTGTAACCGACGTGATTCTGCAATCTGCATTTGGGGTAAAAATTGGGAGTTCATAACCCACTTCAATCTAATGTATGAAATATGATATGTCAAGAGCATTGTAACCAATAAAAAATGAAATAAAAAAATAAATAAACAAACAAAACAAAACAAAAAAAAAACTTATTTGAGTCACTGACAAGGACTGTTATTGCTGGATTGCATGGCCAGAGTATGTTTAGTTTTGTAAGAAACTATGAAGCTGTCCTCAAAATAGCGAGACCATTTTGAATTCTCACCAACAAGAAATGAGAGTCCCTGTTGCTCAGATCCTCACTAGCATTTGACGACTTCTGTGTTTTGGATTTTTGCCATTCTTATAGGTATGCAGTGGCATCTTATTGCTGTTTTAATTTACAATTACTTAAAGACATATGATGTTGGCATATGATGTTGATGGTCTTATTTGCATATCTTCAATGATGAGGCGTCTGTTCAGATCTTTTGCCCATTTTTTAATTTAGGAGTTTGTTTTCTTCTTCTTGAATTCTTTGCATATTTTAGATAACAGCCTTTTAGAATATACACCATTTTTGCAAAGATTTCACCACTAGTCTGGCTTGTTTTTCCATTCTTTTAAGATTGCCTTTCATAGATGCAAATGTTTTAATTTTAATGAAATCAAATTCATCAAGTTTTTCTTTCATTGACCATGATTTTGATGCTGTATTTTAAAAGTAATCACAAAACCCATGATAACATAAATTTTCTCCAATATGATTTCCTAGGAATCTATAGCTTGGCATTTTATATGCAGGTTTGTGATCCACTTGAGAGGATTTTTGTGAACATTTGAAGTCTGTGCCTAGACTTATTTTCTGATGTGGATGTGCAATTGTTCTAGTACCCACCTTTGATGTTTTGCTTTCTCCTTTGGATTATTTAAGCTCTTGTGTCAAAGAACAGGTGATTACGGCTGAGGGGGGTCTATGTCTGGGTTCCCTATTTTTTTCTATTGACTTCCCTATTTTCCACCAATACCACGCTTTCTTAACTAATTTAGCTTTAGAGTAAATCTTCCAAGTCAAGTGTCAGTTCTCTGACTTCACCTTTTCCATAACTATCATATTGACCTCTCTAGTGTTTTTCCTTTCCATAAAATTTTTGATTCAGCTTGTCAATAACCAAAAAGTGATTCAAAGAATTTCATTAGGATAGCATGAATTCTACAGTTCAACTTAGTATTTTTATTGCCTGGATGTAGATCAGTACTTTGTACATTTTAGGGATCCCATTATATTTTATTGAAGCCACACATCCATTGAAACAAAGTTAATGTAAGGAATTTGCTAGCACTACAAAACCTTAAGACGGTAGGTTTGCCCTGTCTTTTGTATTTTTACCTCTCCATGATAAGAAAATAGAAGGGAAGAGAAACAATGAGAATGGATTGCAGAATATGCTCCACAATGACCAGAAACATTGCTCCTCTGCTTTGCTCATAATCCCACCCCAAACACCTGGAACACTTCCTGCCATATCACAGAAATTTAAAAAAAAATAAAGATTTTTGAATGCTGAATGAAATAAACATGGTTTTTGGCCAGACACCAACATGCTGAAGCAATTTCAGTTCCCCAGTACACCATGATTTCTTTACACTGAAGTTCTTTCCTAAGCTATGCCTTGTACCTTCTTGTTGTTTTCCCCACTTTGTACTACTAGTCAACCTTCAGGTACCTGTTTACACATTGTTTCTTATTTGTCTGTGTCTCCAGTGTGATTTGTTCCCTGTTCTACTTCCAAGGACAAGAGCCGTTTGACATGCATAAAGTAGTCAACACACAATTGATGTGTTAGAAAGTACATTTCATCCTATTAATAGATCCACTCAGGATTATCAAAATACATATATGAAAATAATTCTTGAATAAGCGATTGCTGTGTAGAGACCAATTCTACATTCTATATAAGAGTCTACAATATGTGTTTGGATGTGGTCTTGCACTCACAAGAGTATTCTGTGTTTTCATCTCCCTGACCCACAGTAGGAACAGAATGGATACAACAGATTCAAGTTTTCTCCCTTAATAGAAAAATTCCCTCCAATATAGGAACACATCTTGCATCTCAGCACCTTAAAGACAGCTGTTATCCATTTCCTGAGAGTTTCAGTTGCAGCTTCTGGTCTTCTGCTGAAAGAGTTTATTCCATTATTTATGATTCAACCTATTAAATGTCAATGGGAAGATTCCCTGGAAAGGTGTGTTACTGTGGTCACCAGCAACTTTTCGAATCCCAGGAAGAGTCTGCTTTCTGGAGTAAGAAGGGATTTAAAATCAGCAGGAACCACACATGCTTTAGCAGAGATGTGTGAAGGGCACAAAGAACCTGCTATTATTTTCAAACCATCCCTGGAAATGCTAGGAAGAATTCTAGAGCTTTCTTTCGAAATGATAACTTATGGACAGTTTGAAGCAAAGCCATGGATATTAAAAGGTTTGATTCTTCTGCCATAGATAGAACAGTGACTTTCTATTCTCCTGCTATCTACGCCCACCTCCCCAAAATGCATTTTTTATGAGAAAGTCAAACTGGCCTTGTCTCGCAGGCAAACACTCCTCACAGAACAAATGAGCCTTTTTTGTTAAATTACAGAAACAGTGAAAGATTTATGATTCGGTTGGACAAAATCCTTTTGTTTTAAATAGTTGCCATTTTTCCATGAAGAAATCAGACACCTTGTTGGTGTTTTCTTATAGTAAACATAAGGTCACTGAAAGGAAACAGGCCGGATGAAAGATCACCACGGTATTAAATTACTTCCATCTGCAAACACTGTAAATCCCGCAGACATAAAAAGAAAAGTTACGGTTAGAGCTCTGAAGTGTCATGTTTTTGGACTTGAAAAAAGTCCTCTGCGGAGGACTTTATTCTAGTGCCAAGATTAAGAAACTTGAAGTTGTGACGCAGTGCCTGGACCAGGGCAGAGGCCTTCTACAGCTAAAACCTCCTTCACCCTCTCAGTTTCTCTCAGTTCCCTTTGTCTGCTCACTTCCTACACCATCTCACTTTGAACTTCACATTGAAAGAAATTATATGCTTTAGAGTGGAAGTCCCATAGAATTATCTCTCGACAGAACCCATCGAAAGCCTGCGATTATTCCCTGCAGTTTCTCTTTCAGCTGATTAGAAGCCGTTTATGCTTACGATGGAAATCAAAATGGTATCTCCTAAAAACAAAACCACTTACATTTGTAATCAATTAACGTTATCCACAGTAGCAATTTTTTCCAATCGACTTGGTAGTCTTTAAGTAGGGTTTAGATTTTTTTCATCCAAGATTATTAGCTGTTAATTGCTATGACTATTCCTGCTAAGCATCTGTATTCCCATTCTAGCTTGACGAAATGTATTTTTCTGTGAGTCTCACCATCAAAGGCAAGATACTTGTTTCCCAGTCTCCGCTAAGATGGTATGTGCACATAAGACATGGTCTATAGTCTATATTTAAATATGAAACAACTATTTCAAAGTAATGGGCTATTTGGAACTCATTTTCCTCATAATGATGATGTTGAGGGGAAAAACTACAAGGATACCAGGAGGCAGAAATGGCATCTGAAGAAGTTTTTATGTATGACCTGGTTTGTCGTTCTATCCCCATTATTTAATACTTTACAGTTAAAAACTCTGCCTCAGTTTCTTCATCTGTCAAACAGGGATTGTAATAGATATTATCCCATAATGCTGTTTTAAGTATTGCATTAATTAATGTGTCTGGCACATAGAGAGGTATTCACAGGCATTAGCCTCCCATGAGTGTGTACATAGACTGAACCACATTTCCCACCCTCCTTCTTGATGAATCTTTCCAATAGGATTTTCTTAAGTTAATCATGTAAGATAATTTTTTTTCTTAAGTTTTTTCTTTGTACTAGCCAAAATAATTTCTCTTGAATACAATCAAAAGTCCTGACTTAAGCAAAACTATCTCTAAGCTACATTTTCAACAAGAAAACACTCTCACACTAGAGACACATTTTAAATTCAGAAGTGCGATGTTTGTGAGAAAATCATTTCCCTGTATGGTGCTCTATTTGTATGATGCTATCAAATAAAATTCTGTGTTTAACTTCGACAATAACTGTCTTGGCAACATTGCCATATTTATCTTTTCATAGGATATAATTAAAGGGTGACCCAGAGTCTTGAAGTAACTGCTAGAATTTCTGAAGTTATGGTGTTAAAGTAAAATGATTTTTTTTACAGTTTTGCAGAAAATAGGAGAAGAGATATCATTTGCCTATTTCTTATTACCTAGGAGTCCTCAGATTTGCCTTAAGGAAAAAAAAAAGTGAGTTACAAGTTCATAAGGCCGATGTGAATCTCCAACTCCTGAAAATACAAGGCAAAGGTGAAATGTATGTTCGACTCTTGTCCACACAGCCTGAAAACATTATGGAGAGATTGTCAGGAGGAAAACACTGAGAGGCGACCATGTCATGACTGTCAAGAATCTGGCTCCATGCTTAAGAATTCCAGAAGGTTGTCTGGGAAATAGTAACATCCTAAGCTTGCTTTGATTCTTTCTTTGATAAGATCTCTTCTCAGAGTTTCTGAAGGGAAAGAAAGAGATAAAAGATGATATTGACAAAATGTTCTAGCTGCTTCAAAGGAAGTCTGTGTGGTTTGCCTGCCCTATATAGCTCTTCCTAAAAAAGAAAGACAGCTGTTTGCTGAAGGAGGGCCTCAACTGCTGTGGCGAGTAGCTTCAGGCCACTAATTACAGTCTCAGAGGCATCCGAGAAGGCAGATTCTTGAACATCTATCTCATATCCTTCGGTACCTTTAATTCCTTCCAAATATGAACTGATTCTCATGACCTAAGATTAACCTAGAAGAATCAGATATCCCTCCATCCTTCTATGTGGTCATTATTATCACTTTAATTGATGGAGAGTTGAATGTAAGGCTCTTGGTGAACCCTCAGTGAATTCCCACCCACACAGAGTACCAAGGAAATGTCACACTTATTTTGGAGACTAGTTAACTTGGGAAACTGTCTTCCATTCACAACGGCATGTTGGCACTATAGCCACATGATGAGGCTGGAAAATACCAGACTGGGATGCTAGCTACCTACTCTTGTTCGTGAGCAGGTACTAATACCCTATGTGATCTTGGAGTCCTGTGCCCTTATTGTCATCAAGTTCCTTATTTAAGAAATGAGTTGGCTGGGATCATCTCCAAGGTAGTCTACAAGTTTCAATTATATAACTTTTAATTTCAAACATAACTTTTTTCCTAGTTAAGACCACCTGACTATAAAAAATGTCACATCCAAGTAGACTACAGAAGTTAGAATAAAATAACCATACTTGTAGTTACAATCACTCACTTCGTAGCATAGATGTATATATTGACCGATGTTCTAATAAATATTTCACATGAAATGTTCTAATAAGTTTTAGTTATTAAATATCCATAAATATTATATGATACAATTATAACAGGTAGTAGGTATGGAACTCTTATAAGGTTCCAAAAACTAAACTTAAATACTTTGGGTATATTCATTCATTCCATCCTCAAATTGAACTGAAAGATTAAATTCTGTCACTTTATAAATTAGAAAGTTGAGGGAAAACCATTTAAGTAAGACTTAACAAAGAACCAAAGTAGTGGGGCTTTATATTATATACTCTGAATCATTTCCCTATAGCCTTTTAAAGTTAAAAGTCTATTTTGAGGGTGGATAATCCAAACATCTGTTTTGTAGGATTATAATGAAATAGTCCCAAGTATAATTAGTTCAAATTCTAATTATGTGATTTATTGCCTCTTTTATTTGGGAAAACCATTTAATCCTTTCAATATTCAGTTATTTCATCTGTAAAAGGATAAGAGTATACAGAATCAGCAAATGGATTCAAATAGATAAAAATGTAAAATTATCTACCTTAATCAAGAAAGTAATCTATGTGTTTAGCAAATTTTGATGAAGTACCTACTCTGTGCCAAGAACTAATATGTAGTGTAAACAAAAAAGTGCATGCTACCATGAAACTGACACAATTTTAGGGAGAGTGTTTTCTACAAGTCTACAAAATAACAACATAATTATAGATTGTTATCAGTGAATACATGATTTCTTTATTTCTATGTAAAAAATGCAACAGTAATTAGAGGAATTCTGGAAAGTTCCAGCAGACATGGTTGTTGGCTCCATGACACGAGAGCCTGAAGATGGACCTGCAGGGCTGGAGAATGTTCTTTCAAGATGGCTCCTTTACCTACATAGACAGGACCAGAACTGAATGGCTGGGGCTCAGACAGACTCAGCTGGGATGCAAACATATGGCATCTTCAACATTTCAAGATTTATGCAGAGTTAAAATAAGATGATGTGATACTGAGTGACTACAGGAACAATTTAGAGGGTGTTCAAGTCTTTTTTTCAGGAATTAATGTGGTTGGAACCTGAAGATGAGAAATAATGCAGTCAAGCAAATATGATGGAGGAAAATTCCAGGCAGAAATAGTGGAAAAGTCCAGAGGAAGGAATAGGAAGCAAAGTAGAATGAGATGAGGCAAGGAGATCCACAGGGACCAGGGTAAGTGTGGATTTCCAAGCCTGGTTAGGGATTTTATTATAGATTCATTGGAAGGTCATTGGAAAATTTAAAGTAGGAGAGTAACAACAATCTTAAAGGGGAAACAATATGAAAGAAAAAACACAATAAAAGAAACAACAGGGAAGTGCAATCTTCTCTTTTTAAAAAAAATTTTCCCGACTTCATCCTTTACAATTAATCTTTCATATCTTCAAGTGAGTACTAAACACTGTCTCATTCTCCTGTTCTCACAATAGACTTTCCAAGTCTTTTTCTTTCTCTACTGATATGTGTATAACACCTGTGTAGGGTTAACATACATCTAAAATAGGAACAAGTAATCGGGGATGCTAAACTCTCAGAATGACATGATTTAACTCAAACTCTGAAACAAAACATTTAAGTCATGTATCATTCATTCAGGGAACCAGTAACTCAGCAATTTTTCCAGTGATCACCAGGTATCAATAAATAAAAACTGCAAAAAAATGTGCATGTAATGCACTTCTGTTTGCATGGCATTCTTTTTTTTTTCCTCTTTTTTTTTAGGAACTGTTATTGAAACATAAAGGAAGAAAAACACTGATTGCATCAAACCTGCAAGACTGTTCAGCAAGTTTTATGCCTGACAAAATATACATAAACAAATAAAAGTGGAATTTATTTCAACTGTTTTTTTCTTGACCCAAGACACTCTGGTTCGAGTCATAGAAAATTGCATTTGGTTATTCTACCAAGTGTTCTTCAAGCAAACTGAAAATGGAAGTCTTCCTGATGGGCTTTTTGTGCAGTGTGTCCACTGTAAACAGTCCTCAGGAACTGGATTCCTTCCAAATGAAAGGAATTCCAAACCTCTATACATTCCTTAGCTTCCAAAGCAGAACCAAAAGCCTACACAATAGTTCAGATGAAAGACACACACATACACACACACACACACACACACACACACACACACTTAAATGGCAGAGAGAGGAGTGGTAAGAAATGGCTTAGCAATTATTTATTTTGGTTTGTTATCTCTTATCCTGCTCCTACTATAGAATTTTATAGGTAAATATACTTGTCCAGATGTAACAGTCAATTATTTTAAGGGAAAAAATGGCCAAAATAAATATTTAAAAACTAGAATTATAAGTAACTGGTTCTTCATAATCTATTGCTGGTTTTCTAACAAAAGAGATCCTCTCATTATCTGTCCAAACAATGAGGTAAAAGTCTCAAAACCAAGATAATTGGAAGTCAATTGTTTCTTTACTTTTTAATCAGATATTCAAGTCTTTGAAGCTATGTTGTTTATGCTATTTGACCAAAAATATGGAATTAGAACTCATGCCAGTTTCATTCTTCTTAAAACTGATGCTTTTCAAACTCATAGGCACCAATCCTCACCCTAAGTCTTTCTATGCACAGTCATAATAGCAAGATTCTCTCTCTCAATCTCTCTCTCTCTCTCTCTCTCTCTCTCTCTCTCTCTCTCTCTCTCTCTCTCTCTCTCTCCACACTACATACTGGTTTAGAACACAGTGTGTACAGTCAAAAGATATGGGTTTTAATTTTCTACCACTTGTTAGCTCTGTGACCTTGAACACAATTGCCTAACTTCTATGTCTCTGTATTGTGATGAAAATGATACTCATGGTATAAAGTTATTATAAGAATGAATTTAATTAGTATATGTAAAGTATTTAGGTGTGCCTGAAACATCATTTATATTTAATTAATCCAGTATTCTTTTTTTTTTAAAGAGAGAGTGGGAGAGGAGAGAGAGAGAGAGAATTTTTAATATTTATTTATTTTTTTTAGTTCTCCGCGGACACAACATCTTTGCTGGTATGTGGTGCTGAGGATCGAACCCGGGCCGCACGCATGCCAGGCGAGCGCGCTACCGCTTGAGCCACATCCCCATCCCCAAATCCAGTATTCTTAAGGACTCACTTGTGTTTATATTTTTCTTTATTTCATTTTGTTTGTTATTTCTGGACTCTCATTTTCCCTTCTGGTATCCATGTCTAGTTTGTTGTTTGCAAAACTAGTGATATAACCTCTCATCATCAAGAATGTATCTTTAATCATGGCCCTTGCTTAAAAATCATTGATAGCTTCATGTGGAAGGTCAAGTCTTTTCTGAAAATGAGAGGAAATAAGCAGCAAAGGGAGGCTGAATTTCTATCATAAAGCTACAGGCTTTCCAGAAGAGCAGGAACTCTGGAATGTAATCAGTGGTCCATTGCCGTAGAGGTATCTCACAAGTTCTCAAAAACATTTTCCAAATAGTCTGATTAATCAGTTCAGTACTTGAGTCATAGCAATGGGAGGTATGAAAATATAAAAGACAATTTGCTGGACTCTTACAAAATTTTAGATAACTATGTACATTTGAATGACAGAAGAGAGAATGATACAGCAAATATTTAAAAATTTCCATTCCTCATTATTTATACAAAATAATTAAAAGCATCATTCTTTACAGAAACAGGCATCTTCCTTCTCATATCAGCACAATTCACAATAGCCAAGTTAAGGAACCAGCCTAGGTGTCCATCAACAGAAGAACAGGTAATGAAAATATGGTGTATATATACACAATGGAGCTTTAGTCAGCCATAAAGAAGAATGACATTTGCAGAAAACTACATGAAACTGGAGAGCACTATCTTAAGCAAAAGCAGCTAGATTCAAAGATAAGAGTGCATTTTCTTCCATATGTGGAAACTAGTGAGGAAAAAAAAGTGGCGAGGGGAGTAAAGAGGATCTCGTGAAAATAGAATGGAGACCACTAGGGAGAGGAAGGGAGAAAGAGAGAAGAGGGGAAAGCAAAAGGAGGTACTGGGGAGTGAAATTGATCCAATTGCATTATGCTAAAGTACAAATATACTACAATGAAATCTACTGGTCTGTATAATTAATATGCACCCATAAAAATTAATGATATTATGTTATAGCTTGTGCATCCCTAAGGTAATACTGGAAGCAGGGAAGAGACAAGAAAAAAATGGCCCTATAGCAGTAGAAACAAGGAAAAAAAAGAGAAAAATATCTGAAAAATGAAAAGATTTTTATAGCCCAATAAGAGTATAGAGAAACAGGAAAGACCCTCTAGATAAACAGGCAAGGCAGGTTAGGATATGAGAGAGTTCGATCTTGGAAATATAAATGATGGTCAGATTATGATGGCTCATGGGCCAGAGACCAGGTACTTCCCAGTCATATGTCTAATATATCAGACAATGTCTTAGACCAAGCCCAGGCTTCCTTAGCTGCATGACATGACGATGAAAACCATTTTTGAGAATCTAGGCCAGACTGATCATTAAGAAGACTATTATTCTGACTTTACTCAGCAGCCAGTGATATCTGGCCCTTTCTATTTCAAACCAGATCTATCAGTCACACTTGGCAGTCACAGAAATATGAGATGGTACATTTCAGTGTTTTCCACACTGATGCTGACCAGAATAACAGCAAATCAGTGAATAAAATCTGCATTTTTTGGAGTCCAGTAATTTAATTAGTTTTTAGTCACAGATTGAGGAGTATGGCACAAAGTTTGAGGAAAATCTCCACCAAGATTTGTGCTGGTTATCAAAGACACAGTGACTGAGGATGCAGTCCTGCATATTTGGATGGTATAAAGTCAGATTCCCAATGATCTCAATTAGTCTTTCTGTTACCACAATTTATATGCCTAGTTTAAATTGAACATCATTAGGTCATCAACAAAATCTATTTGTGCTTCTTTGATCTACAGTCAGAGGTTTATTTTTGTTTTGTTTTGTTTTTCCTATTCCAACTAAAGAATGGGCCAAGAGGTGAGTTGCTAGAGGTTGTATGTTTTGCATATATTTCATTTATTTTTACATCTCTACTCCTAAACACAGCATGAGTAGCCCTAAGTTAATCAATGCAGTTTTGATGAGTGAGTTAATGAATGAATTGAAAATTATTGAAAAGATGGAATGAATGACTAAATGAACAAATGAGTGAACAAATCGGTTTGTCAGAGAACTTTTTCTGAAATAAAAAATTAAATGAGTTAATGAATCCTGCATTATTTACATAATTATATTCCTTGTAGATACTATGACACTGAAAAGGAACTCTATATAGTTTGTTCAATTGAGTCAGGTGCAGTAAACAGGCTACTTTTGGAAGTAGCTGTGAGCTTCTGTATCTTTTTCTGCATCATTGAAGAAAGCTTTCTGTAGAACTTAGCTTTAAATGGATCCTTGAAGAATGCTATCCAAAACTAGCGCAGCATGAGAAGTCCAGCATGCTATTTCTTTCACTTCCCTAGGTTACTCCCCTATGAAAAATATTTTGATTTAGCTGGTTCATTTCACGTGATGGCAGCATGAATTATCACTTTATAGCGGACATCAGCAAAAAAGGATAGGAATTCACCATTAAAACAGAGAGAAACTGAAACTATTTTGGCCTCCCTCTGCTTTTCTGGAAGATAAATGATTATGATGTCAGTGCAATTTGAAAGAATATTAAATCAGAGGCTGAAAATACCTAGCAGCTCCAACTCCTTCATATCAAAAGCCCTGTAGTCTCATGAACTCTGAAATCTAGGATGATCCTTTCATTCCCATTCTCATAAAACAAATGGCTAGTTTTATAATATGCTAAGAAGAAAAATCCTACTTTCTTTATGATGGTTTTACACCTCTGATTGGCCTATAATTTGGTCTTCTTCCAGATGTTTTCCAAATCTACCTCTGATCAATAAAACACACTGTCAGGAAACAATCACCAAAGAAAAAAAAATAAACACATACTTTAAAAACAATAACTCTGCTTTCTTAAAGTTTTGAAAGCTATTTTTATATTACTCTCAGAAATTGTACCAGCATCTTCAGGTGATGACAATTGGTGTACAGAAGAGTTAGATCCATCTTGCCTCCAATTCTTACAGAAGAAGAGGAGGTAAGAATTGAAATTTATTGCATGTCTTTTGGTGCCAATATCTGTAAGACTTACCTATAAGAGGACACATAATGACTCCCAAAGATAGTCACATCCTCATACTTAGAACCTGAAAATACTTTGTAGTTGTGATTAAGTTAATGATCTGGAATTGGATACATTATCCTGATGAACCCTATGAAATCACAAGATTGGAGTAATTTACCTATGAGCCAAATTATGGACAACAGTCTTCAGTAGCTGGAAGAGGCAAGAAATTAATCCTTTTCTGGACCCTCCAGCAGGGACCATATCTACTAACCCCTTGACTTTATCCCTGTAATACTCATTGTCTGACCTCACAAAATAAAAGATACTAAACTTCTGTTAATTTACACCATCAAATTTGTGATGATGTGTTGTAGCAGCAGTAAGAAACTAATACACATCTTTGCATTATCTCATAAAGACTTTCTAACAATGTGAACAAGTAACATCTCTGTTTTATTGTGACACCCAAGATATGGAGAGCATCACTAAAGTTTATACTCTGAATTTGTACTGAAGCTAGGTCCTAAATCCATATTTGTCAGAGCAAAACAGCCCATGAATTTTCCACAGGAATATGTAATCAATAATTTGTTCCAGATTTTCTGTTCCCCACCAACATCAACCAGATGGATTGCTCATGAGCATGAGTTTTCTGGAGGTTTATAGAGGTTCACTTGGCACTGCAGGCTATCAATTGCATAAATGAACACTGTACAGTGTGTGTATTGCCTAGAGATCTTGTTTTATTTTATATTTTTCTTTCACTCAACTACAAATTTAGGGATTATCCGCTTTGTAAGAAGGTAGCAAATAAAGGAGAAGAAAGTGAAAGTCAAGACAGACCTCAGTGTCTAAATCCTGGCCCAGAACCTAGTTTCCAGTGGTGTTAGAGTCTGGTGGAATGAGTGTAGGGCTTTATTTCTCCTTTATAACTTCAGCAGGAAGTTACTACAACACACAGCAAGTCCTGCCAAACAAAGCTGGCTTTGGGGATGTTCCTGGAAATGATTGAAGTGGATCTCTTCTCCCTGAGCTACCAGGGAGCTGCACCTAACATCTTTAAGGGCAGCTTGGCCCTCTTCCAGAAGAGATGCTATCTGATTTACTGCAGTGCCTACTGAGAGGCCTGCACAGCCCGGCTTCCCACCTGACCAGTGGGGAACAGCTGCAGGAAAGTGCCCCCCCCCAGCAGCCTCATTCCAGAGGGAGGGGGGAGGCCAGCCCAACATCTGTCTTCCTTATCAGTTACTGATGTGCACGAATGTGCATGTTTTGGGGTTGCTGTTTGTCAAAGAAGCTTTCAAGCATGTTAAGTCATTCTTGTCCTATGACATGTTAAGATCCTTCTGCAACTCATTTAGGAATCTGTAAAAATTAAAATAATTCCTTCTCATGGAGCTCAACTACATAATGTTAAAGCATATACACAGATTATGAATGAGTTCCCCCCAAAGTATTTCCACTATTTTCATAATAAAAAAAGAAATCTCTGGGGAAAAGAGAGGGTTGAAACATGAGACTGTACAAGAGCCACCTCACACTGGTCAGATAGCTTTGGGGTTTGGTAAAGGTGAGATTGGGGTGCTAATAAAGCAGCGGTGATTAGAGCTTTTTTTTTTTTTTTTTTTTTTTTTTTTTTTTTTTTTTTTAAAAAATAAGCTCTAATCACCGTTTTGTCTCTTCCATCAGCTTTCCTGCTCCCATCTCCCCCATCAAATGTTTCTGGACTGAGAATGAGAAAAGAAGCCTTCAGTAGCTTGTATAACTTACACTCCTTTGGTCTAAACTTGAGTGGCTTAACGCAACCCTAAAAATGAAGTTTTTCTAATTGCAATAAGGGAAAGAAAAGTTATCATATAAACCTATTTCCAGCTGATCACAGAACCATCAATTGTATTTCTTTTCTAAAGTCAATAAAAGAATAATTTTGACACATCTTGCAAAAAATCCTTATGCTTGCTAATTTATGTTCAATTGCTTGATTCTATTTTGCTTACAACTGATGTACATTCTTAGGAACCTATTAGTCAATCTTTTCTTGCAAATAAGAATAATATGGTAGTCAGTTTCTGTAGTCAATTTTTTTCTTGCATTCATCTTTTATTTTTTTTTCTTCAGGGCTCTTCCAATTTCAAATAGCAGAAATCAAATTCTGATTGAATAATCAATGATAAAATACAATAATAAATGAGTACTATGGAAGTAAAAAGGCCAAAATAAGTTTTTGTAAGCTCTGCTAAAACCCAGGGTTTATGTGAATTCAACTTGAGATCACTTTGTTCCTCTTCCTCTTCCTCCTCTTTTCTATCCTCCTCCTTCCTCTTCTCTCTTCCTTGAGGTTTTTTTTTTTTTCTATCTCTTGGTCTTGTTTTCCTTATGTTGTTTCTATTCTCAGAGAAGCTATCTCTAAAATTTTCAAGATGCACACCAACACCACCAGGGCTATATCCAAAACGATCAGTAATAGAAAATAATGAAGAATATGATTCCATCAGCTCCAACAAATGCCTGTGGCATGATAGTTCTCTTTATTTGTAAGAGTTTTGCTTTAGAAAGTTGCCATGAACACTAAATTTAGAAATATAGAATTACTGCATCTAGGTAAAATACAATAAAAGGTTAGGCTTCTGTGAGCCTCTTGTGTGTATATTCATGCTTATACAGTATATATAATACATACATACATGTATCTACAGTTTATTAATTAACATTAAATTCAAAGTCAACAGCACTATATTTCCGATTTGAGTAAAACTTTTATTATTCATTTTCTCCATAAGACATGTGAGAGCCTCTGGCTCTTTGGAACCCTAGCTTTCACTTCAGTATTATACTTGGGGTAATTTTTTAAATAAATTAATTAATTTCTATATTTACTTTTAGTAATGCAGATTGAGCGCAAAGGCACTTTATCACTGAGCCACATGCCTCATTCATATATATATATATATATATATATATATATATATATATATACACACATATATATGTTTGTTTGTTTGTTTGTTTGTTTGTTTATTTATTTAGAGTCATGTTCTTTCTAAGTTCCCAAGAGTCTCACTAAGTTGCCTAGACTGGCTCTGAATGTGCAACACTCCCGCCTCCGCCTCTAAAGTCACTGAGTTTATAGACATTTGCCAATACACCCACCTGCTTGGAGTCATTTAAGTGGCATCATCACACATGTGAACATACACACACACCACCATCACCACCACCAAAACCTGAAAACCTTGAACACTAAGTGAACATCAAAAGAACACGTGCTTATAGTATGAGAGCTCAAACAAAAAGAATAATCTCAACTTGTACAACCACAGCTAGGAATGTCAGCAGGTGACTCAAATCATTAGTCACTCTGCATATCTGAGATTTATGAAGAAAACATTGCATGAACTTAGTCTGAAGATAGAAACAAATTGTAAAGGAATTTATATTCAGTATTCATTCACAAATACTGAAGCCATGAACAATGAGGATGAACTGTATTTGCCAAAATCTGAGTCACCTGCTCATTCCTGGACAAAAAGAGATTGATGCCAATTCCTCTTGACTAATATGGGCTATTAAGGTAATTCAGGATGGTCCCCTAAGGAAAATAGATGCAATTCACAGAGAAAAGGGAGATTGAAAGATAAGCAGGAAAAGATTTATTAGTTGTACATAACACCCCTCTCAGTTCACTCCTTCTCAAGCAAGAGACAACTGCTTTAAGACTTACTTTAAAACAAACTTTTGGCATGTAATTTTTAGCATTTTAAACTAATAGCATAGTTTTCCTCATGTATAACTGATCATATAGCTATTCGAAGACTCATGCAGGAAATGTGTACCCTAGGTGGTATACACTAATTTTTATAAAGTCTCCCCAAGTATACTATCCAGTATTGTATGCTATGTCAAAGTTTACCTCGTATTTTCTTTAAAGGATCAAATTTAACTTTTAAGTACCATGTTCTCATTTCCCTTATCAGGGCTAAAAATTAGTGAAAAAGCTAAGAAATTAATTTCCTGAAAGATTGTTTTATCCTTGTAGAAGGACTAATTCGCCTTCACTTCTTAAAAGATAGGGAGATAATACTTATTTTGCCTTATTGTGTATGAAGTCCTAGACTTGCTGCTTTTTCAGATGGTGTATTTTGTCATCAAAATACACCTTCCTTCTTCTGAGAAAGGAAACTGGGCTCATTTTTTTAAGTAGTTCCATATGTTTATGTAAAAATTTAGCAAGCACTGATTATCTTCTGTGAGCTCAGCCTGAACTTGCTGTTGGAATCACAGTCCTTCTAACAAGAGAGGTAAATAGTAGGTTGCATAAAGCATTGACTCTGGAAGTCACTCATTCCTAAAGGTGTCTTGATGTTAGCCCTGGACACATTCATGGTGACAAAGACCCTGTCTCTACAAAGTGTACAGTCAAGTTGGAAATATTTCAGCTGAGCGTGAGAAAAGCTATTACATTCTGGAATACAGTTCATCTAATGGCATATGAGTGGCAGTAGAGAGAAGAGTAGACAAAAAGTAACATTTTAGTGACATCCAGTTTGAGTAAATGTGTCTAAGGTGACCAAGAGATTTGTAAGTCATTATGGAAATTTGTTAATACATGTTTGCTTTGTCCTTTGAGCACTGGTATTATTATATTTCTTTTCAACTCGTGTAAAATGTGAGTAGGTGATATGTCTGAGATGAAGGCTTTAGGAGCCAGCATGTTTGGGGCCTATGCTCCCATGTATTAAGATCAGGCTTCCGGTAAGAATGCAAGCATCTCAAATTCTGTTCACCAGAATAATGACAGCCTGTGATGTTAATTGCATCTTGGGCAAGAGGGTTTGGGGGCTAGATAAATACTACAACCACTGTGTCAGAAAGCTTTAATACAATATCCCCTAGTACTCTCAGTATGCTAATAAAACATGTGCACTTATATAAGGATGATTAAATACACAGCTTAAATAGGTTCTTACCCACATATTACTAAATTCAATAGATATTTTCTGGCACTCACATTATTTGACTCTTCAAGAATATTTGGTACTATTGATCTCCTTTCCTGAGAGATTTTGGTGCTTTGATTTATCTAAGTATGTATTAACTAATCCAATAAATATTTATTGACCACATCATAGTTGCTGGGCATTAGGGAGTCACTGAAGATGAAACACTGGGCACCAGCAAGTGCAATGCACTGTTTCAGAGCTTAAGTCACCGCTAGGTGGACTTTAGATCAGCAAAAGGAAGCTGAAGCTGAAGATAATCTTGGAAGGAAGTATATTATAAATAAGAAGGCTGATCTATCCACAGGGATGAAAGAAAAGTAGTTGCTTGAGTTAAACTTGATGGGTAAGAAGGAGTTACTGACACCACAGATGTGGGAGTGATGGGGCATTGGAACAAGAATTTCAAAGGACTTGTGGATTGTGGATGAAGAACAGTAGAAAAGAAAATGCTAGTAAATCTAGAGTGCCTCAAGTATAGAAAAAAAATAACCTAGTGTTACCCTTAAACCCTGAAGACCTGATGTAGGTGTTCATATTAACCTGGAATCTGTTGAACCTTTAAAGGAGTTCTGGCTGGAGAGAGAATAGGGGAAGGGAGTGCCCCTACTGGACCTCTAACAGGGTTGATCATTATGCACATATATATATGATTATTTGATTTATGTACTATTCAATCATTATGTGAATGGGGACACATTGAATTGGTTCACCATTGTGTTCCTGGAGCCCAGCAGCATGTGAAGAGTCCATAGCATTTCATAAGCCTTATTGATTGATTGAAAGAATGAAAAACGTGATGCTTTGCAACTTACGTCCCCTTCTAGAGATTTTCCACAAAAAGGAGCATCCTAATTCCATGCTTGTCAAACTTTCATGTGAACAGGAATTATCTGAGGATCTTAGAATTCAGCAACTCTAAGGTTCTTCAAATCTAAAAACTCCAGGTGAGTCTAATGCTGGTGGCCTTGGGATACACTTAGATTAGCATTGAAGTTCTAATAATTGGTTTCCCATAAAAAATAACCTAGGAACTTTTCCCCCTCTACTATCCGGGCTCCATCACTAATGACTCAGAATCAATTGATAGGAAATAGGATGCAAGCCTGAGATGTCTAAAATAGCTCCCCTTGCAAGTCTAATGCACAGTCCAGCATAAAATTCACTTCTCCATAAATGTCCACTGCCGGACTGCTTCAAGTTAAATCCAACCACCTCGCCCTCTCCCATCACTCCTTGTCCCTTGCCAACCCCTACTTACTTTGCTCATTAGCCTAGTTCCTGCACAGATGGTGCTTGTGGGCATGCTGATGACTTTCGTCACCATCAGGCTGCTCATTGCCAGAGGTGCTGCAGATAAATCACCTGTGCAGGTGTAATGGGGAAAGGAGAATTGATGCTCAGAGGCAAGTCTCCTTTTGTGATAAATTCTATCATATTCAAAATCTCCATGGCTGACTTGTAAGGAAGCATACTTTGTCATGTTAATATGATACAGAACTAATGACACCTACATATATTTACCTTTACTTCTTTTTCTTTTCTTCTTGTTTTAAACTATCCAGATGTTCAGAAGCTCAGCATTTAATATGCCATGTTTGACCTTATAGACCTCCGCCATCTGCTACACAGGGTGTTTCAGCTAGCTAATGTGAAGAGGCATTTGATAACAAATTAACTGGTTGTGGAGTATTTTGATGATCCCAATTCAAAGTAAAAATTTCAATGCTAATAATTAGCTAAATGAGCATGTTTATAAATCTCCCCCAAATTTTCTCATGGCATAAATTTCTTATACCTGTGTCAGGACAGCTCTACTGTTCAATATAGCCTGTCTTCCTCAAATCCCACCCCTTCCACCTCACTAGTAGCAGAGATGGCCTGCATTAACATAAAAGCCCAGCTACCTTTGACCTGGAGTTCAGAAATTTTCTGATATACTTTATTAATAAGATCAACAGCAAAAAAATATTAGTAATATTGAAGTATAAGTTAGCTTGGTCAATCAATAGGAAAATAATATGAACAGTCTCAATTTCTAGGGTAAAGACAAACTAAACCCTAAGAAGAGCATCATATCTTCATGTGATGATTGTCCTTGATCCATTTGCTCACATCACCCATAAACTTTAAGGAGTCTCATTATTAATATGATCTCACGTTAACATGTACAGGAAAAATTATTACCTTTCCCTCACCTATCACCAAGTGAGTGGCTAAATCCCCTATAACAAAAGATGGAGATAATATAAACTTTAAGTAACCCTAAGAAAGAGGGAGATCTGTGTATTTTTATGCACTGTTGTTCACAATTGTGGTGGGAAGACAAAACATTGCAATTGAAACCCATAAACTGGTGAGGTGGACTGTTCTTTGGACTCTCCTGTGTCTCTGCATGAGAGTCCTTCTCTCTAAGTACAAGTCAAGACACCTGTCACATGAAGTTCTTTAGAACAGAAGACATGGAGAAGGTCAGATAGTGGCCTTTACAGGTTTTCTAGCCTTCTTTGAAAGAGAAAGAACATAAAAGTGAAATCTAGTTTCTGTGGCCTAATTCAGGAGAGAGACAAAGTGAAGGTAAGTGAGACTGCCTTTCTCCTGCCGTTTTCTTCAGTGGACTAAGGTACCATATTTTGGGGTTGATTTCATGAATTTTGTACATTCTATAGGCTTGGAAATAATTATAATTCAATTATTTGGTGTAAAAGCCATTGTGGTTTCATATAGAGCAGTGAACCATGAGAGTCCTTTGTGCACCATCTCTTCATCCTTCCTTCCCCAGATGCAGAGCAATCCCTGATCAATTCTTTTCCTGTTTCCATAATTTCGCCTCTTAAACAATCTCATAATGTTGGAATCATACATTGCATAGCTTTTTCCTAGTGATGTCTTTCACTTAACCATTTATAGTTACGTTTCCTGCAAGTCTTTTCATGGCTTGAAAGCTCATTTCTTTTTTAGTTCTGAGTACAGTTTATGGGTGCTGTGAGGAAATGGATACAACATTGTTTGTATGTATTACAGTTTAATTTTCTGGCTGGACATAGGTTATTAGTTTATGTTCACCTACTGAAGGACATCTTGGTTGCTTCCGAGTTCTGGCACTTATAAAGTATCCATGTGAATGTTTTCATGAAGAAATAAGTTTTCATTTTTTAGGGGAAAATACATTGGTGGATCATATATTAAGGATATGTTCAGTGTTGGGGTTACCCTCCAAACTTCTTTCCCAAGGTGGCTGTATCATTTTGCATTCCCACCAGCATTGCATGAGTGTTCCTGTTTTAAAGCCCCTCACCAGTGTTTGGGAGACTCAGTTTTCTATATTTTTGTCTATTCTAATAGTTGTGTAGTGTTATCTTACTGTTGTCGCAGTTTGTATCTCCTGAAAAGACATGATATGGAACATCTATTTTTTTTTATTGGCTATTTGCATCTCTTCTTTGATGAGATATCTGTTTAGGTCTGGCCATTTTAAATTCTGATTTTGTGTCTTATTTTGTTTAGGTTTAAGAGTTCTTTATATAATTTGGATAATAGACCTTTCCCATATATGTCTTTTTCAAATATATTTTTTTAATCTATGGCTTATCTTTTTCCTATTTTTGTCTTTGTTCAGCAGAAATGACTTATTTTTGCTAAGGTTCAGCTTATCAATTCATTTTTTTCTTATATAATAACTTTGACCTATGTTAAAAGGTGTAGCTAAACCTAAGATCACCTAAATTATCTCCTAGGTTAATATCTAGATTTGTAGTTCTGCCTTTTACATTTAGGTCTGATTGTTTTGAGTTAATATTGTGTAGGCTGAAAGATCCATGTCTAGATTCGTTTGCTTTTCTTGTGAATATCTAGTTGTTCCAGAGTTGGGAGGTTTAAATTCTCTATTTGTGATTTTTCCTTCTATCCTGATTTTTCTATTTAAGCAAACAGAGAACTCGCTAGGTTTATTGTCTGCTCTTCAACCTGTACATGGATATCCTTCACTTAGATGCTGATAGAGTTCTTAATCCCCACATTCAACTTGAAGAACAATTCCAAGACTTGTTTCTGGATATAAGAGGAATGTAACCAGTGAGATGATTGGAGGTGGTGGGTATTACTGATTCTCTGTTCCATTGGAATCAAGGTTTGAGACCGGAACCTTTATAAAGACTTTTTGTAACTTCCACAGATGAAAGGAAACAATCACTGAAATGTAAATAAAGTCTGTGGATTGGGAGAAAATACTTGCCAACTGAAATCTGATAATCTAAACTATGTGAAGAAATCCTACAACTGTTAAACTCAGCAGAAAAAGGAAGAAAGGAAGGAAGGAGGAAAGGAAGGGAGGGAGGAGGGATAGAGGAAGGAAAAAGGAGGAGAGGGAAGGAAAGAAGGAAGGAAATAATCTATAAAAATGAGCAAAGGACTTGGGTAATTTTCCCCAAAAGGAAGGCATACAAATGGCCAAAAGTTACAGGAAATGTGCTCAAAACTACTCATCAGAAAAATAAAAATCAAAAGCAGAGGAAAATATTGCTGAATCCTGTTAGTGTGTTTGTTTATCTAAACACCAAGAGAGAAGACCTATTCAAGATGATGGAAATCTTGTATACAGTTGATAAAATAAAAGTTATTTCATCCATTACAGAAAACAGGATGGATATTCCTCAAAATGTTAAAAATAGAACTATCATATAATCCAACAAATCTTCTGTGTGGGATATTCTGAAAGAGAATGAAAACACCCCCTTGTAGAAATAGCTGTACTCCCATGTTCACTGCAGCATTAGGAATAATAGCCAAGATACGAAAAAAATAAACAAATTCTCCACCAATGGATAAGGGAATGCAGAAATTATGAGGGATTCAATGAAATCCCTTTGACCCTTAAAAGTGAATGAGTTCTTGCCATTTTTAGCAACATGATTGAAGCTAAAGGGTCAAATGAATGAAGTCTAAAACTCTGAAGTAAAACATAAGCATTATACTTAACTATATTGAATTGTGTACTGATAATTTGGAGAGTGGATTTCAGGGTCTTTTAAGTCCCGCCCCCCAACCACAACCGCCACCCACCATGACACATAGATTGGTAACCAAGGAAGTGATAGCATGCTTTCCATAACTGTAATTTTTATGTATTTAGCAAAACATCATGCTGTACCTCTTAATACTTACAATTTTTTAAAAGTAGTTTTGTGATTCAGAAAGCAGTTGGATAGGTTTCACAGTAAAATGTTCATGTTGACCCAGGAAGATGGTCTCTTGATTCAGAGTTTACCACTGAGACATGCAATCACATTTTTCTCTCCTCTCAAGATTTGTTCTGTTTCAGAGTTTAAACCCTTAGCTGCAGACCATAGCTGCAGTCACGTGGATAATTTCTTTATGAAATCTTCACGGAGGAAGCTTTCTTCATGTGCAGGAAAATAGTGCATATTTATTTCATTCAGCTTCTTTGCTGCTGTGACCAAAAGACCTGACAAGAACAATTAGAGGAGGAAAGGTTTATTTGAGGGCTCACAGTTTCAGTGGGCTCAGTCCAGAGACGACCAGCTCCATTCCTTGGGACTCCAGGTGAGGCAGCAAATCATGGCAGAAGTGTATGGTGGAGGAAAGCAGCTTGGAATGGGACAGTAGGAACCCGGGCAGGGGGGAAGAGAGACAGGCAGCATGTGCATCAGGCTCAAGACAAAATATATATCCCAAAGGCACATCCCTAATGACCCAGTTCTTCCAGCCACACCCTACCTTTCTACAGTCACCATCCAGATAATCCTTATCAGGGGATAAATTTACTGATTGGGATAAGGCTGTTATAACCCAATCATTTCACCACTAAACATTCTTGCATTGTCACACATGAGGTTTCTGGGGACACCTCACATCCAAACTCTAACAATACTATTTGTGACTAAATGCTGAAGCTATTTTTATCAACAATAAAAGAAATGAACAAATACAAATAGTTTAAAAATGCTTACATTACTAGAAAATATGTAAGCATGCTTATCCCTGCATGCCCAAATTCTATTTAATTTATATTCACAATATATGGTATTTAAGAAAGAAAACAATACATTCTATTTAAGAAAGAAAAAGCCTAAACTATAGTTTTACTTATTTCATTAAAATTAACTTAGATTTATAATACTACTATCAGTATCAGAATACCTGCAGCTGGAAGCTAGGAAAACTATCCCAAGTGTCAGGTCTATAGGTGGAAACACAACAGAGTGATGGCACTCTTTTACACACTCTTATATCTCCTGGAGAGCTAATAACTCCTTAGCCTGCTGAAAGTTGCCTAATTACCTTCCAAGGGCTTCAAATTCACCAGTTTTAGTTAGTCAGTGTTAGCCTCAGTAAGGTACCAAGGTACAGAGAGAATGTTCCATTCTTTTAAGGCATAGCATTTGGGATATTCTCAATGCCATCTGGTCCAGGCTCCCCCCAAGTCCTGCAGACAGAGCCTTCTTCACTGTTTTACTGAACACACTCTGGGCATCCTGTGGGTATATGCTGTTCCTTTAGAGAATACAATCACTCAGCAGATGTGGGCCTTTCCTTTCTATTCCAACTTTTCTTTGAGAAAGAAACTATATGAAGGATGACAGAAGAACCCATCATTACAGCACCACTGCCCCACTAAGGCTGCCAAAGCTGGCAGTGCCCTGCCTCCCCCACCAACGGCAGAGATTGTGGGGACTATGCTTCCATGTTACCAACCACTGTGAACAAGAAATGGATTAGACCCTGTTTTTCCATGAATTAATTTATAAGCTTAAGAAAGTCTCAAAATTCATAGTGTAGTTGAAAATGTAGAGGACTGAACCCAAAGTCACTGGGATTTCTTTCAAGTTACTACAGATTGAATAATTGCATACCATCAAAAGTTTAATGTGATGGGATTTGGAGGGAGGACCTTTGGGAGTGTGATTAGTTCATGAGGATGGAGACCTCACAAATGGGATTAGTGCCCTTATAGGAGAGGCTCCCAAGAATGCCCTGTCTTCTTTCACCATGTGAAGACACAGAAAAATGATAAGTCACCTAGGGTTAAGGAAGCAGACAGTACCCAGGTACTGAATCTGTTTGTGCCTTGATTTGGGTTTTCCAAGTATCCAGAATTGTGAAAAATAAATGTGCATTGCTTTTAAGCTGCCCAGTTTAGGATATTTTCTTACAGCAGTCCAAACAGTCTAAGACACAGATTCCTTTCAGCTCCAAGTGAAAACACTCTATTTTGGGTTGTTATAGCAGTAAGAAAGAGTTTGGCAAGAGAATTTAGGTTTTGTAGCTTAATACCATGGCATTGGTTTGCATGATCTGTTTTAAAATATCTAAAAAGTAGAATCTCATTACCCAGACCTTGCATGACATGCCTTCAGTTTTTTTTTTCTAAGTGTGTAGGTGGGAATAAGCTTCAGCATTTCTTTCAAGTTATCTGTCTTGATAAAATAAGTCTTCAAAAGAACACCAAAGTCTGGGAACCATCACAATGCAATTTGGGAAGGATTGCAAGTAAAGCAGTTTGAGAACACAATATAAAGGAGAAAGTTGAATTCAGACTCTTAAAAAGACATAAGTTTAGTAAGAACCTTCAGCCACCCTTTATTCAATGAATATAAATCCTTTGACAAAACTCCCACTGAGATTCAAATTACACAGACAGAGAGATAGAGACAATATATGAGTTATTTATGGCAGTGTTACTCAGGTAAATGTAAATGCCACTACAAAATAGCTGTGTTGGTAATAGTAAAATGTAGGTTATATGCACCTTTTCTCCTAGCATCTATTAGTTGATTTGAAAGTAAAACTGCAATTGCAATTCAAGTTAGAGAATGAGAAATTTTCCTACTGGAAGGAAGATTAATCTTTCTTTAATTGACTCCTTGATCAGAATAAAGATTTATAGAAGAAAATACAATATGCTTCTGATAACGAATTAAGGATGATGAATGGGAAAGCCATTAGCATTACAGGTTCCAAGATGGCATATGTTTCAAGACAAAGTAAGTAACCTTTGTCAAAGCAAGATAATTTAAGAAGTGAACTTAGATTTAAATTTATTTGCAAAGTACTTCTTAAACTTGTTCTAAACAAAACCCCAATTCTCGCATTGTTACAACAGAAATTTAGAAAAGGTTCTTCTTGTCTTTATTAGGCACTTGACAAAAACACAGAGTAGCATATAAAGTGCCATAAAAGCAGAGAGAATGTTGTTTATATTTTCCATAAAGGTCTCAGCTCACTGTGAATGCTAAGAGGATGCTAAATCTGAGTCATGAAAATGCCTCTCTAATGAGTACTAAAGAATTCCCAGAGTAATATCATGTCTTTGTAACCAGTGTCAAAAATCACCCTTTCTGCCTTTGTGTCACAATGGCTCCCAGGAGCTAGCTGCCCATAATCCTTTATCATCCACAGAACAGGTACTCTGTAAATGTTGATTAAATTAATTTGAGAGTTTTCTTGAAGTAAAATGGTCCAGCAAAGAAAGCTTTAGTAGAACCTAAGTTTAGCTCTATTACCATAATGAAAAGGAGTTTTTGTTTTAATGTTGTAACACAACACTAGAAAACTTCCAGGTTCAACTCTCTTGTTCATTCATTCTTTCCTTTTTCTTCTCTCTCTCTTCCTTCCTTCCTTCCTCCCTTTATTTATTTATTTATTTTTACTTCTCACTTTATAACACTACCCCTAGTTAAATTCCACTTTGCATGTTGATCTACACAGGTAAACATCATTGGAGACCAGAACTATGCTGGCTGGTCTCATTTTATATGGAAGATCCCTAAACACAAGTGATCCCTCAGTGTGGTTCAGCCTCCCAGACCGATTGCTCTGTTCTGATTAGTTTTCTTCTCTCCTAGGTAAGCATCCCATGCTTTCCCTTCTCTCTGGAACACTCCCCATCTCTATTCCCATTCTCACTTTCTTCTGATGGCCTAACTTCCTATTTTACCAAGAAATAGCTTTGCAGTCGCACATCTCACAAGGACCCACCTAATTGTATTGGTTCTGCCTATTTTGTCCTCTCTCCTCACGCCTTCAATGAACTTTCCTCACAAGGACCTGGCTCCAGCAATTTTTTCCTCCGTCAGGTGACAATTTCTAGATATCAACTAGTTGATTTCCATCAACAAATAAACATGCTGTTACTTGTCTTATCTTAAAAATAAAACAAACAAAAGAAGCAAAAAACCCTTGTTTCTCCTGCAATAGCCCATCTTTCTCTTTTCCCTTGAATAGCAAAGCCCCTGGGAAGAAACGCTGATGTTTGCAACTCTAATTGTCATCTCCATTTTCTCCTGAATCCAGTCCAAATGAGCTTTGTCTCCACCACCACACTGAAGCTGCTTTAACAAGGTCACTATGAATTGCATATTATTAGGCACAGGGATCAATGCAATCCCCATCTAACCACACCTGTCAGCATCATTGGAGAGTCAGCACCTCTTTCATCTTTTATTCACTTTGTTCCTTTGAATTTACCATCCTCATACCACTTTTATTTCATTGACCTTTCTTCTTTAATTGCCTTTTCTGATTTGTTATTTTCTTTCCCATCACTTAATATAGGAGTATTCCAGGGATAAATTCCTTGGCTTCTTCTTTTACTAATCTCTGGCTCTCTCTGGTAATCTCATCCAGCCACTGATGCCTACCAAATGCCTCTCTCTTACAGAGTCTGTCCACCTACTTCAAACTAAGTATATAACTTCCAGTTTGACATTTCTATGAAGATGCTTAACCATTGTCTCAAAATTTAATGCCCCCCCCCAAACAATATTCTTTTCTTCAACCAATACTGCTAGTGCCAAACTTGTTGTTCAATTTGCAGACATAAATTTTGGAGACATAATTGATTCCTCTATTTATTTTACAGTCAGTCTGCTGATGAACTGTGTTTTATATACCTTAAAGTATATGTTAAGAATATGATTGCTTGATATTCTACTTTCAAATTTACTGCTTGGTCCAAGTTGTTCAACTTTCATATCAGAATTGTTATAAAAGTCTCCTTAATATTCTTTCCTTTTCTACTTGTATCAAGCACAGTATATTCTTAATAAAGAAAAAACGATTTATCCTCTTGAAATTTCAATAATTTTATTACTTCATTCATGAACCTGCAATACTGTTATGACTACCTATTGCTGTATAGTATCTTGCAGCATCAGTCTCTCTCACAGATTTGTATATGGGCTGGTTTAACTAAAGTGGCTCTAAGTTTGGAGTCTTCCTTTTGCATACTAAATGCAAAAGAGAATGACAGGAGCTGGGGTCAGCTGATGGGTGGAATGAAGTGGATATCCAGGACAACTCTACCACATTGTTGGCAGTAGGTGTTAGCATTTGACTGGGAGCTTAAATAGCTTCAATCACATTACCTATTATTGGTGTGTATATGTGTTTTTCAGATTGGCTTTTTCAGAACATGGTGACTGGGTTCTTATAATGAGTATTTCAAATAACATGAGCTAGAAGATGACAGTATGTAAATATCAGGGCCCAGACATGGGCACCATGCGGGCTGGGGATGTGGCTCAAGAGGTAGCGCGCTCGCCTGGCATGCGTGCGGCCCCGGGTTCGATCATCAGCACCACATACCAACAAAGATGTTGTGTCCGCCAAGAACTAAAAAATGAATATTAAAAATTCTCTCTCTCTCCTCTCACTCTAAAAAAAAAAAAAAGAAAGAAATGGGCACCATGCCATTTCTTTTGTGTTCTTTTGGTCACATCAAGTACAAAGTTCACTGAAATTCAAGGAAAGGACACATACACAACCACATCTCCATAGAAGGAATGTCAAGATTTTGTTAACATGCTTAATTTGCCAGTTTCCATTTCATTATTGGGGAAAAAAATGTTTCTTGTAGTGATCTTCAAAGCTCTCTGCAGTAAGGACTCATTTCTCATCATCAATAAATTTCCTATTTTCCCTCTGAACTCCAGCTATTCTTCAAAGCCTTAATATTTGTCATTTTCTATTCCTAGAATCCTTTCCCCCATTATTTATACATCTATATGGCTTTATCCTTATTTTAATCATTGTTCAAATGTAATCTTCTCAGTGAGGCTCACCTTGACAACCTGAAATAGATATTTGTTGGTTGCTGATTCATCACTAGAAGAAAAGATCCAAGGCATAGGGATTTTTTACTGATTTATTTACCACTGCATTTGTGGTGCCTAGAATAGTTCTTGGAATTTTGAGAAAGCTCAATAAATATACATTTGAATGAGAAATAGGCAACAATTTTTAAATTCTTAATAGTAATTTTATTTCTTTCCTTTCAACTGCACCAATTTAGGATTTTTCCCACTTGAATCATTTTGATTTCACTAAAAAATTCTGAAAGGGGTACTCATCATCCAAAATGGATTATGCTTGGTGAACAACTCCAGGTATATCCAGCATTTGGCAAGATCTTAACATATAAGGGTTGAATTATTGACTTATAACTTGGATGGAATCCCACTGGAAGCAAATGTGGCAATAGAAGATAATAAAATAATTTTCCAACATCACCTTGGGCTTTGAAGAATCCAAATAGTTACAATTTTGTAAGGTTTTGTCTGTATACCTATATCCTAGGATTTGTAAATACATAGACTTAAATCAGGCTAAACTTCACAAATGATGTAAATTCAAAAGCTATCCATTGAAGCCTTTTATTATCATTTGGCCTTCAATCCAATTCCCTGTCCATCCAACCATGTTGTCTACAGGACACAGATCAGACCCTGAACAAGTAGACACTCACTTTAACCCTTCCTTTACAAAGATTTCCTAAGATTTCTCACAAACTCTGCTTTTTTTTTTTAAAAAAAGGAAAAACTGAAAAGATATGAAGAAATCATTGCACTGCCCAAAGTGCCCTTTCCATCATGGGTGTTTTGTCATTATAAGTTCACAATAGGTTAATTTATGTTCTATCGGGGTTGTTAATTTTTTTCAAAGTTGTGCTCTTCACATACTATGGTTTGGATCATGTTTATTTTGTAAGACCCGGATGGTACAGCTGGTTTATGGAGCACACAGTGACATTTTCCAAATTTTGGAAACAACATTCAACCTTGCTGATGAGACTTCAGCACTGAATGGCAAATGGAGTAGAAGAGAAGCTTTCACTACAAATATATTATTGAAAACAAAGTCACTGGGCTCTCAAAAACAGGGTCAGCAGAACCCAAGAAGCATAACCACATTTTATCAGCAGATCAGCTTAGAATGGCAGCCCCTGCTTTATTTGTGAAAAGTTATACCCAGGATCTTACAGAGAGAAAGAGGCAGAATGTAAGTTTTACAAGAAGAAAGGTGACCCTGAAAAAGATGTCATTCAACATTGGTTTGAAGGATATCCAGAAACCCCCTGGCTGGTTGCTTTTTCTGATACCCAGAGATGATTATTCACTTGGCAGCAAATTCCAGAAAGTGTTTCATATTCAGTAGGTCACGATGCTTCAGAATCCTGCATTGATTATAATAATTCCAATTCTGTTAGCCTTCACTGAAATCTTGCTCTGTGCTGGAACATACAGCAGAATATAGACATTATGGTATTAATCTTAAAAATAATAACCCATTCTTTGATTTTTCTTTTTTTCTTTCTTTCTTTTCTTTTTTTTTTGCATACTGATTTATTCTTATTGGTACATCTCTACTACAATCACCAGCGCCAGCCAGTAGTTTCTCTCATGAAGAAGAAGAAGAAGAAGAAGAAGAAGAAGAAGAAGAAGAAGAAGAAGAAGAAGAAGAAGAAGAAGAAGAAGAACAACAACAACAACAACAACAACAACAACAACAACAACAATAACAACTTTTTTACATGTTCATGATATATTCCTGAGTGATCTGGCCCTTGATTGCCCTATCAGTTTAATTTCATACCACTGCCTTCTCAATTTCTGTGCTCAGACTGCATTCAGTCTTTGCTATCATCTCCATTTTCCTGTTATGTGAAATTTGAACATGACTTGTCTCTTCAGGAATTGCAGATATTTCCCTATAGTAGGTGCATAGCTCTATTTCTATATCTCTATTTCCTTCCATGTCACCCAGAAAATGCTATTCCTCATTTCTTCAACTCTCAATTCCTATGAAAAAGTGTTCTTTTGACCTCATAAGCCTCCTTCATCGCACTAACTGCAATATAATGCAACAGTACATTGTGCAATTGTTTTGTTTCCATCTCAGATCCACAAGGGCAAAAGATGCATCTTTTTATTCATTTCCTAAATCCCCAGCAAGTAGTTATATGACTTGGGCACAATTAACACTAAATTTACATCTTCAAATGGATTAATGAACTTTTATGACTCTAACATTAGATAACACTGATGATTTGAATAAAAAGTGCCATAATCACAGAGAAGATAACACACAATAATGACACAGAGTGATATTTGGGAGGCACACCTCTATAACATTAGTGCCAATATTAGGTCATAACAATGCTTCCAAATGCTTCCAAAAGAGAGTGACCATGGGACACAGCAGCATGTAACCCTAAGAATTACAAGTAGAACTGAGAGTCATTCCAAATATGTAACCAGGTGCAGCATTGTTTCATTTTAAAAAGGAATTCCCTAATTTTGCAAAAAAAAAATTAAAAATGACATGTGAGACAAAGATTAATGATTGTCCAGGCTCACTTGACTTTTCTCAGGTATTTGGCTCTGTTGCTTTATGGCTTTTGCTTAATGTTTTCCTTCATGCAATGAAAGTTCTACTCTCCTGTATTGTTCTTGGATTTGCTTCCTGACATTTCTTCTTCAGCCTTTTTCTAAGCTCTGGGTTTTCCCAGTGTTCTGTCCTTACCCTTCTCTATTTGTATTTTTTACTTACCTTATCTGGTTGTCTACATTGACTGAAGTTTCCCTCTAAAAAATATAAGAAAGTCATAGTTTTCTTTTTATTTATATTTTGTATCTCAAATCCATCACATCCTACTCAAAATATCTATTGAATGTTTGTTATGAACTAATGAGCTATTCACTCGTCTGACAGTCTTGGGAAAAGGACTGGGAAGCTCTGCATCTTCACTGTACTTAACAGAATGCAAGCAAGATTACAAAATAAAAAATACAAATATATTTTTAAAAACCAGGTAGGTTATGACTATGAACAAAATTCACACTATGTTATGAAAAAGGAAAACACAGAAAACAATTTTGATTGGGTTAAATGATAACATCTCATATAAAAATAAATTCCAGATGATTCAGGAGGGATGGTATTTCTGAAAGAAGATTTTAGACATGCCAATATTTTAGGGAAGAGAATCTGGCCTGGCAACAAGAAGGAATGTATGTATGTTTGTGGTACATAGATGTCTTGGCATTGAGAGTATAAACCCTAACCAGCCTTCGGTTCTCAAAATCGGCAGCCATCAGAAAATAGAGTGATTTGATGCATATGAGAAAGCAAGTACAAGAGATAGATTGTTTCATGTTAAAGAAGAGTAAGATCCTCCTAGAGTTGTTTGGATCTCCACCATCCAAAAGGTACAAAGGGTTCTACACAGGTTTCTGAGTGTATACACACCCCAATACCTTGGAAATGACAGGGACATAAATGAGGATGATTGATACATGCCCTTGTGAACCAGATATCAACTGTTTCAACCTTGGAAGACTTTATAAGGATTTCTACAGTTGAACTTAGCAATGAATGGTTGGGACTGCCAAAAGAAATGCCCAGATGGATTTTTTGGGAAAGTATTTGCATAAAGCAGTGTCCGCAAGCTATGGACCATGAGTCCAACATCTGTTTGTACATTTAATTTTACACAGTCACATTCATATCTATGAAGTATAGTTGCCTTTATTCTGCAAGAGAGTAGAATAATCAGAAGAGGGGTTGTATGGCCCACAAAGTCTAAAATATTTACTTTTAATTTTAATATTTGAATAATTTTCCTGATCACTGCTATATCTTCTCTCGGGATTCTTGTTAATGCTGTATCTTTGACATAGAGAAACACTAATTAATCTTCAGAACACAGCTCAAGTGTTACTGATGAGATTTCTCAGGGTCCATCTTTGCCAGTTGTTTCTTGTGCTTATCATACTGTGTACTGCACTTATTGCACAGTATCTAATCATATGTTTCTTTCTCCATTAGGCTCTGAATAGTTTGAGGCCAGGCACTGTGTCTCACTCATTTCTATATATCTCACACATTTTCTAATGTATCTGGTGCACAATAAATATTTGACTGCAAAAGGGAAGGCATCAGTGTTAAATAGATTGGAGATTCTTCATTTGAAATATGCATTTCTTCTTTTTGGACATGTCAGAGTTTAATTGCAAGTTAACATTATTCTGCAATCACAGGTCTTGTCCAGAATGTTTTATAACAGTTCATTTCAGAGAGCATAAGAGTCAACCGGCTCTATTAACACAAATGACCAGGGTGATTTTCAAATGAAAGATTTGTTTTTGCTAGTCCTGTGAAGTAAATCATTTGGATATTTTGCATTTCCATAAAATGCTAATATATTCACTAATGCAATCCAGCAGTCCTCCCCTAGACATGCAATTAAAGTCCACTTCCATAGCAGCCACCATTTATCAGAAACTTACTGGCCCTGAAGGTCATTGGAATTTAGCTCCAACAGAACACAGAGAGATTAGATGTCCCTTTGAAGAGAATTACCCAAATAAATTTTCTGAACAAAGAATTAACAGAAATCATTGTAATAACTCACAAATAGTTCTCAGTAGGAAGATGGTTTTCAGGATAATTTTTATGAAAAAGAACATCAACCATAAATGTTCACAAAATTTTCTATTGATTTCAAAAAGCAAATATAAGTTGGAGCTGCTATTCTCTAATCACTGTGAGCCAAAATTATTGGACAATATTTATCCTATTTCCATATTTTCCATTACATAATGGTTATGCTTAGCATCAATGACACCATAAGGAATTTCTCAAAAAATTATAAGAAATTAGTAAAATAGACTATCCATACAGATTTCTACACCCACCCCTCAAGGGCTAAGCCTCCTATGTAACAATAGAGAATCTATAAATAGTGACCTTAAGGACAGAGTCAAGAACCAGTAAAATGATGGGCATTTCTTCTGAGGCAGTAGATTCTGAATAATAGACTCAGCTACCTATTTTCCTTGAAATGTTTCTTTATCATAAATATTTATTCAACAAAAAAGTAAAAATCTAGAACAAAATCAGAAAGAATAAAACTACTCTGGAGGAGAATTCTTATTAAAAATATGTCCTCATGCTTATAGAAATTCTGACACCTCTTTCTGCACATGAGGAATTAGTTATGCAACCATCTCCCCTCATCTAGAGACAAATGGCGGGAAACAGAGTCTTAGTCGCAAATCGGATTCTCTTCCTTGTCTCTACTTTTGCTCTACACCACAAAATTCCTACTGAATTGGTGGGACCATCAGACTGAGGCTTGCCCAGAGAATGTTCAGGATAGATGGCCCTTGTTCTCTTCTTGAGTGACTGTGTATCTTTTGCCTTCAATAGAATAAGCAGCAGCATGAAGCCAATTTCAACTAAACTTCCTGACTGGCCATCCTCTGGAATTTTTCTTAGGATAACATTTCCCCTTTGATCACCAACCTCAAAAAGAAGGTTTGGATTTATTGATCTGGTTAAGGACCTCACTCTTGATGGAATAATTCCAGCCACATCTTTGGTCATGCAGTTCTATGGGATTGCTGATTATGGCAGCCTTGTCTGTCACACCCAAGTCTAACATCTTGCTGTGTTCTATTTTTCCATCTACTATTACATATATTATTTTCTATTTTAAATATGTGCTCTGATAATTGGATTGCAGTAGAAATTGAGTAGAAATTATTAGCTCCATTTACCCAAGGAAGGAACTAGGGCTTGTAGAAAAGTGAAGCTCAATATCCAATGTCACCAGCAATAATTAGCTGACAAAGTCAGAACCCAAATTCAGATATGTTTTTTAAATATGAATGAGCTGCTACATTAAAAATCAGCAGGCTCTATTTGAAAGTCTATGGTTACAGCTTCTGTTGAATTATCAGAAGTTCACAGCATCTCATGAACTTGAAGTGGCCCGATAACTAACCTTAGTGCACTCCAGGCATAGCTCTTGGGTGGTCAGGTCTGTTCCAGGTGGCTCGAGGTTTGAGAGAATATATGTAACAAATAGGACCTGCCCTTGGGAACTTGGAAACTTACTGAAAAGAATAAACATTAGTACAAGTAACATTTTGAAAATTTTATAAGATACTGTAGTCAGGTACAAAAATAGGTGGAAGAAAAATAACAAATGGCTGTCAACGATAATACATCTGGGGGAGGAAATTAATACTGGACTGAATATTAGTGAAAATAACACAAATGAGGAAACTTAGGGAGATGTGCTGGTCTTGGTTTGGTTCATCTGGGTAAGTATGTTATATTACCCTCGGTTCCTATAGGTACCAATACTGAGAAAAGGACTCAACTTCAAGTGGTTTATTTAAGAGATGAACTTAAACTATAATGAAAGACAAGTGAGAAAGGAGAGAAGGAAAGAAAGAGCATGTAAAGTTTGTTTAAAATTATGGTAAATCACTTAAAATATGGTAAAACAAGCAAGTTACTACTATGGACGACTGGGAATTCCCCAGAGAAACCTGGTAGAAAATGTGCCACATACATCAGTTACCCAACTGGAAGAAGAGGAATTAAATTGCCATTGGCTACAGGCATCTCAGTGATCAGCAATCATCAGTACTGTTGATTGCCTCTACACAGGTAAAGTCTGCCACACAGCCAGAAAAAAAAAATAATTAAAAATGACAGCCTTTAGTATGCAGAGATGAGGATTGGGAGGATGTGGGTGGGCTTCTGATAGAGTCACCAAAGGGAGGGGTAAAAGAAAATGAATTTCAGAGAAGGCAGGAGCAAAAATAAAGGAATTCTGAGGTGGTGAAAGTCTACATATATACATGGAGGTGAAGTGATTCAAAATGATCAGCCCTGTCTGAGACCATTTTATAATGTATAAATCACTTTCACAATATAAAATATCCCTATGTAGAGTACTCCATGTGGGACTGGGAAATACCAACGGAGAACTAAGTGACAGGGTCTGGGGGCTTATTAAAGACCAAAGAGGATGAAAGCTGAATAGGTCTTTGTTCTAGATACCCAGAAAGGTGGGTCAAAACATCTATTCTCACAACAAAGAAAAGGGAAGCACTGTTTATGTGAATAGACTGATAAATACCGCATTTCAGAATGATTTTCTAACAACCAGCAACCCACTCATCCATTTGTTACAGAAATGCATGTTTGCCATCCTCTGTGTGCCAGATAGTGAGGAAGAACAGAGTGTGATGTGAGAGAAGTAAGTGCCAATAGATAACAGCAAGACTGTTGGGGGAAACTGCAGAAGTGAGAGCATTGTGCAAGAAGAGGGGAATTAGCTGGTAGGAAGGAGAAACTGTAATTCAGAGAGTGGACAGGGATACTTTTGTAGTTATCTCAGTGGGAGTCCTGTGGTTTCTTCAAATAACCAAGCATCAGTAGGAATGAGAAGAAAAGGAGAGAGAGGGGATAGCCTATGCTGTTAATTGCCTACCCAAGCAGCCTTACTAACAGAATTCTGGTTTGTTTGGGAATGTTATATAGCCAGCCCTGAGATGAAAACATGATACATCTATGTTAATCAAAGCGATTCTATTCCCTTTGCCAGATACGCCCAACCTCCCTCAAACCTAGAGGAAGCTGTGTGAGGTCGATACGGCCAATGAGACATTTTCAGAAATATGTGGAGGAGATAGTTATTGTTTTCCCTAATAAAAGTAAATATATTGTCCCTACTTCTTAAACATATATTAAAATATTGTTTAAGAACAAGATTTTTAGATGTGAACTTGCAGCAAACTATAGTGACATGGATCTGTAAAAGCAGCAGTATGATCGTGCTATCTGAACAAAAGTGTGGGGAAAGCCTGGACCTAAGAGACCTGCTTGTGTCACTGAACAAGCCCAGTCATGACGGGCACTCTTCTATTGTGATTTTGTAATAGTTTGGGTCATTCTTGGTACTAGGAGTAGAAATTCCATTGCATACAGTTCTAATCTTTCCTGCCTGTCACAATGAGTGAGTATATAAAAACACTGTATTAAAAAATGGCAGGAGGCAATGAGTTTACTTTGTGACATGTTTGATTTAAGGTAGTGTATTTAAAAGGTGGATATGGTATAAATGGTTCTAAAGTCACACACGGGTGAATTATTCCAAGTTGGCCAATAGGGGTTGATTAATATCTCATTTTCAACAGCACAAATGGTTTGTAAGAGAATGCCTAACATAATTTTCCCTTAACTTTCTTCTGATCGACATTTTTTGTTTCCTAAAATATTTGGCTACACGTAAACCTATCATACATATTACATTTTGAGGTGAATGATGTGTTATGGTTAATGCTCTTCTTCTAATAGTTGAGATTTTGAAATGACTCTGGCTAGAAAAATAACCTAACATTTGTAAGATAAATTTAAATATTGGAAAAACATACGTTTCATACTTAGGTTCACTGAACAACCACTCAATGCAGTTAGAAATCTTGGTTCAACAGCATTGGATATGAAAATAACATGTTATTTGGTAACCTTAAAACTCAAAATACATTAAATGTATTGCCTTCATTCATTCCCTAATTTGCCCAACATCAAGCTTCATGATAGGTAATGGACATAGGAGCACTTACAGAGAATAAAGCCTCAAAAGCTTCACCTATGTTTAGAGAGATTGATAAGTAAATTGCTGATCACAATATGGTTGATAATGTTTTAATGATAATATAACTCAAAGGTATATAGAGAAGTTTTCCTTTAGTGAAACGCACCTTAACAAACATAGTAGCTACTTAATAACCTAATAAAGGCTCCCAATTTATATGTTACAATAAATTAACATCAAACCTCTTTTTATTTACACTCCAAATTTTGCCCACTACCTACTATTTGACACTGTCTTCCTTTGGATAATTTGGGTACTTTGGTGTTTTAAAGTCTAAAATAAGAGAGGGTATAGCCAGTAAGTTGAGAATAGCATTCTCTCAGGAGAAAGGGTATTCCAGAAAGCAATGAGAAGGCAATCCAAGATAGGATACTTTATCAATCATTTCATGTTGATGTGGTAGACAAAAGAAGTGAAAATTAACCACCAAATTTGGCAAATGTTGGTACTTGGAGATTCTCTGGATTAAGTGAACTAGTGGGAATTGGGGAATAATAGAAGAAAACTTAAAGTAAGACTCTGGAGGAAGCAAGCACAGAAAAATGCTACAGAATTATCTGTAAAATTCACTGAGAGATAAAGATACAGCAGGAGATGTAGCTGGTCTGGGAAATTTAAAAATAGTCAATATTATCACATAGATAGATTGTAGATAGACAAGAATTTCAATAGAAAGGGTGAATTTGATGATTCTAAGGGCATGAAATAATATTTTTCTTTACATGTGTAATGAGAGCTCTGCCATTTTAACAGAAATGAGTGTTTCCAAAGGTACTTTTCCAAAATTAGTAGAGGAATAAAGATGTAATTTAACAGCTACAATTTTCTTAACAAAATAAGAACCTAGCCATCTTCCAGGGCTAATAATGTATAGGGAAAATGTTGAAAATTGTAGGAGAATAGATTCAAAATAACCTTTCATCTATCAGGCAGTACCGTATGATGGCAATGAACTGTGTATTAAAACTTGAGGGCTGTTTGTTCTCATCATAATCATTCAAAAACCAGGAACAACAGAGAAACCATCCTGATACATTACTGTAGTCAAACTGACAGAGAAAAGGGAATGCGCTCATTGTATTTTGGGTTTTAAACTTTTCTACCTGTGCCAATTATTATATGGATTATAAAAACAAAGTTTACTTATGTAATGTGATATGCATATCTAACTTAAACAAATTCAACCTTTTACTCATGATTACAAGTCATTTAAGAATAATGACTGCATCATATAACCATGGTACAAGAGATAAAATGAAAGAATTTTATGAAAACTATGAGAAATAATAGCAAAGCCTTTTACAATCATTACAAGTGTTTTTACTGTATATACAAATTTTCCTTTTCATTGAAAAGTTGAACTAAATTTTCACTTCAAATATTGATTTTTAGGATCTATTTCCAAAGTAAGATGTAAGTGAAAAATAGGACACTTCACCTCAAGTTACTTATTATCTGAACTACAATCTTATTTTATCAAAGTAGCTGACTAAACAAATCTTCAACAGAACTTTAGTGAGAAAAGCTTAATTCAAAAGATAAAATTCATCTTTAAGAGACCATTTTGCTCACTTCTATATCCAAATTCTTACCACTGAGCAAACCACTTACTGGGTTCCTTATAGATTTTGAATTGTATGAGAATAGCAAATACTAAGTTCTGTATCTAGCTAGTGACAAGTACAATAAAATCTACATCCTATATGCTTTAGTCAGCTTTGTGTCACCGTGAACAGTATTCCTGACAAGAACAATTTAGAGAAGAAAAACTTTATTTTGGCAGTTTCAGAGGTTCAGACCATGGTTGGCTAACTACATAGCTTTGAGCCATAGGTGAGGTAGAGGGCATGGCAGAGAACGTGGAAGAAGAAAACTATCCATTTGTGACAGTGTGGAAGGAGGGAGAGAAAGCTAGATGCCAGGGACAAAATATAAACCCTAAAGGTGTGCCCCCAAGTGGCCTACTTACTCCAGTCACATTGCCAACAGATACCACTCAGTCCATTCAAGTGAATTAATCCACTAATTAGGTGAGAGTTCTCATAATCAAATCATTTCACTTCTGAACATTCTTGCATTGTCTCATACATGAGCACTTAGGGATACATCATAAGTAAACCATAATAGAATGAGTTTATTTATTATAGTAATTCAAGATTAGCTTAGGGCTTATTACAGTTTGGTGTATTTCATTGAAATGAAAGAGTAACTTCTTGGGGGGGGTAACATAATCTAAAATCAGAGAGAACTCAAACAATAATCATACATTTAGGAATTGACTTCCAAGTAAAGAAATAGAGCTAAGTGTGGACAACCCAGGAGCCAGTAAGGAAGGGGGATGAGACAACTGTATCATAGGAAGCATTTAATATGTAAATTTCATAGAGAAATATAAATTCAAAAGCTTGATTAATCATAACCTGTACACACATATGCATCATGAAAATATTACATTGTGAAAACATTATGGGCCAAGAAAATCAGTGAGCCACTGAACACAGAGATTAACCTCTTATCAAAAAAAATTTGGAAACCCAATTACCTGAATCAACTAAAACTGAATTGACTAGAGTTAACATTTTATATCAGCTGGCAACCAGGATTCAGGCAGGAAAGAAGAACCAATAGATTACTTCCCTATGTGTATGTGGATGCCTCTTTGACAAAGTATTACAGTCCTAAATATTATATATTTATGTATAAGAAATGAAGGATATTTTCCTCAATCTCTTAGTCTGGAAAAAGATCTTGTGAAAATAAGGAGGGCTGTGGTACATACAGGGGGAATAGCATTTGCAACAAAACAGAACATGACCAAAGCCCAGTGCATGAACAGACTGTCTGACAGGACAAGAACACTGTTGGATTAGATGAGTAGTGAAAACTGAGATGGATGAAGTAAGTGCTAAGTAATTTAAGTAAGACCTGAATTGAAGAAATTAATGTCTCCTATTTAATTTCATCAATAAAAACATCCACTTGAATGTAGCCATTGGGAAACTAGAACCACTCAGCCAGAATATCTACATCGATCAACTTCATCAAATGATGCTGTGACTACATCAGTCCCAGTTTAAAAGAATATGAAAGTGCCCAAGAAAACTCCCACACCTCTTCAAACAACTTTTAAATATCAAGAATCAACATGTTCATGGTGCTTCTCTTGTCCAGGGGATGTGGTGATGTACTCAGGGGATGGGAATGGAAATGTCTCGGAGTCTCTAATTCCCTAAGGACATGGATGAGTCTCATCAGTGTATTTCACAATCAGCTCTGATTTTCACTTTGTTAGGATCCTCTTGAATCAGGAAAGAGATGTTGTGAGTAGTTGAGAATAAATTGCTAAATTCTGCAAACTCAAAGCTAATTTTTTTCAGGTGCTACATTCGAAAAAGCTCCTTTATATTTGGGCTGTGTCTGTTTTCACTGTTTGCAACATAATGCATTAGAACAATGCAACATGATTTAAAAAAAAAATTGAAACCAACAGAGGAAATAAACTTAAGTAACAAATATTCTAAACCTACAGTAGGTTGAAACTTTGTACAACCTAAAACTACAAGGGAAATGGCATTTCCATTATTAGTTTGGATACAGTTTGCTTTTCCAGTTTTGAAGCCTGCCATGCCTAGCAGAGCACAACTCTAAAAATGTTACATTGATAAGACATTGATTTCAAGTATTGTGTTTTAAAGCAGGTTATAAATAGTACATAAAGCAGCTTTGGAATAAAAGAGAAGATAAGTGAATGTAGTCCACAATATTAGAAAATTAAAAAAAAAAAAACGTTTTTCCCACTATAAGTGAGAAGAAAGCTAAATGAGACAGAATGTCACTGGCTATCAACTGAAACTCAATCTTGAAAGTCTGGTATTCCAAAATATCTGGTTTGCCATTTCCCAAAGCTTTGTGAGGCTTGAAGATGAGATGATTGTGCCTGGAGAGGAAATGGGTGTGGATTTTGTGGCTTTCAGATAGCGGAAGAGAAAATCATCGTCTCAAGCCAGGATTGTGTTTTCTCAGGCTGAGGGATGCTGATGGGGCTCAGGCAAAGGCAAGAGGACAATGTAATAGTTGACCTTTTGTTTTCCCTTCTTCACGTCAGTCCATAACAAGTCTGCATGGAGGAAGGTGGAAGGGAACATAAAGAAGACATCTTTAAACCTCTCAAAGCCTGGTTCAAGATGTCCTAAGAGCAGCTGCAAGAAATGAAGAGAAAGGAAGTATCTCAGAATCTAAGAAAAGCAAAAAAGGAAGGGTGTCTTTGAAAAGCCACCATAATAATCAGTAATCCATTTGACATCTGGCAAAGAGGCACATCTGCAGGGGGCTACTGGGATGAGTAATTGAACTTTGATTTCTACATTCTCAACATCTATGTTTAGCACCTAAATTTTAAACACAGGAAGATTTTTAGAAATGTGCTCTTCTCTAAGAGGTTGTTTCATGGGATACAGGAAACATCTGGAGCAAGATCAAGTGGGTTTAATGGCTGCCTGGACAACTGGTATTTGGGCAGTATTGTTATGGACCTATCCTGGTAGTTAAAATTCACTTGAGGGTTCCCCTAAATGCATATGGCTGTGCCAACATTTCTCAGAATCTGGCCAAAAACAAAACAAAAGCTACCTCAAAACATATGTCAGACAAGGAAAAAGTATCTTAAAGGGAGTATCTGCAATAGAGAATTAATCTACTTAAAGGACACCTTTAACATATTAGAATTATTAAAGAACAAAAAGTCATTCTTTTCGATCTATCTTGTGATATTATGAGAAATATCTCTATTAATTGAACTTAGTCTATTATTCCCTAGTTTCAGATAACTACAACAGATGGAGTCACAAATCAAGAGAATTTGACAAAATAATAATTTTTTCTTAGTCTTTTGGGGATTCATCCTGTAACTCTCTGTATTTATAATTAGGCCCCCAAATTGAACTTGACAAAAATTCAGAAGAAATATAGAAAGTTAGAAATGGGACAAGTATACATCAAATATTTAGTGGGTACATATTTTAATAATTACTGTAATGGCATTACAGATTGAAAGCATTTAAATAATACATTTCATCATTTCTCTTAGTTGAGCCAAGAAGAATTACATACAAACGTATATACCACAGCATTATTAATAACAAAGAGAAATTCTGATCAACTGAAATGTCCAAATGGAAATCAGTCAAATGGTTTTTTTTTGGTTTTTTTTTGTTTTTTTTTTTAGGATTAACGTAGTAAGATGCAAGTTTAAAAATGAAAATGATATCCTCAGACCCTGAATAAAATAAAATTCGTATACTCACAGTATTTTTCATTCAGAGGGATATGAAGTTATATATAGCAGAATTCTGATATTATATGTGTATGTATATATGTATATATGTTTTGTGGGAACTATGTTCACAAAAACAAAAAAAAAATCTTCCCTTAAAATATTGACAGTATAAGTCTCTAACATGTCCTAATGCATGGTTAAATTTGCAAGGGATTGTGGGAGAGAAATGAGATACTCATGAATGGGCACAGGAAAAGGAAAAGAAAAAATACAGGAATATAGAATTCAGTAATAAATAAATGAATATATATGTGTGTGTGTGTATATATATATATATATATATATATATATACATATAGAAATTTGTAAAGAATGACAGATGAAGAATGTTGGGCATATGATGACAAGAAATTCCAACTAGAAAAGTAGAATCATAACAGCTAGATTATTTAAGTAAAGAGGGATTTATTAAAAGAACTTTAAGAATTACATTAGTTAGAAAGAATATTTTATAATTTGTTGTATTGTAAACAATTATAATATAGTAAAAAATGTGGCAAAAATAAGATCAGCTAAATTTCATTGAATATAACTAGACAATGGTATAAGCATTTTGTGTGAACTAACTTACTTAACTGCTAACACAACCTACGATTGTTCTGTGAAGGAATGAGTTCAAAATGGATAAATAAGTAGGTATAAAACAGATATTTAGGTGCTATAAGTACTCATTATGCTTTACTAACCTCTCTTGGTTGAAATTACTTTCTTTTTTTCCCCCTAATTGGAGATATAAGTAACATTTTTAGATGTGAATCAATGAAAAGAAATGTGCTCAGATCTCCTAAATGAAAGAAATTTTCCCCCTACATTGTTGACTCAGGATATCTCCTCAATGTAGAAAATGCCATGCATGAGAGAATCAAATAAATTAATATAAGAAGAAGAAAAAAAGAGAGAGAGATAGACTTGGCATTGACCTTGGATGTCTTCATGTAACTTCACAGGCTCTTGAAGCTCTGATCCAAGACAGAGGTGGGTTGCCCATGAGGCAAGGAGCAAGGGGTGGAAGAAATGTAAGACAGAAGGAATTTAATAAGATGTCACAATCTTTTAGAGAGTACCTTTTTACACCTGTCATTATTAATGCCCTGAGCAAGTTCAATTCACCCCACCCTAATTTAAAAATTATTCTGTGACATTTGATAGCCGAATGGCTTGTTGGTACTTCTGTTATTCCTGTCTTTCAATCAGAGTGAGAGGTGCAATTGGTCATATTGTGGTTTTGAGGCTTATGCTGGAGTACACAGTTGTTTTCTAAAACTCCTTCTATTTAGGAGAAAAAATAAGACAATAAAGAGCTGATATGCTATCTTTGGGAGGTATTAGTCTTTGTTCCATAATTTTCTGATGATTAAACATATTATACATTTTATGTATTAAGCATTTAACATTTTATGAATATAAAACTTTCAAGCACAGAGATGACATCATTGTAGGATTTCAATAAGTTCAAGATTTTATCCACTCTCTATACCTTTATTAGCTCTGCTTCAGATTTATCCCATTATTCCCCTCAATTCTACATAGCACTACTTCATCTGATGAAATACAGTTCAAAAGGCTTGATGCTTGGTGTGTTCATGCATTCAGTAAATACTTCTAGTATCCTTCAAACCTGACTTCCATGTAAGAAGCATCCCTGACAGGAGGCAAGAAGAAATGCTAATGCGTAAATTAAAGTAAAACTGGATATAGATCTCCAGAAATTTCTTGTTTTCTTGTGGTTCCTAGTAGAAGTTCTAGTCTAGATTTTGCAGAATTATGGAAATGAATACACATGACACTTGAGAGAAGAAGGTTTAGGCAAGGCACTAAATTATTTGCAAATACTGATTTCTTATTTTGCAGCAGTTACTCTGAAAAGCACTTTCTGGGAATTAAATTGTTTGACGTGGATTTGTTAGTGAGCTTCATTATTTTAAACATTTTATGTATTAATAAATGGGTACATGGGAAAATCAAATGACCTACTTAAGATCATACTGTGAGGCTTCTAATCCTGATAGATTGAAGCAAAACTTTTAATGTGCCATTCTCTTTCTCTGCCAATGTGATTAAAATCAATGAAAAATCTGAAAATTGTGTGTACTATAATGCCTCAGTGAAGATGTTAGGTAATGAAAATTACAAGTCACTTTCCTCACATAGAAAACACAGAACTGGTATTCTCAAAATAAATTTAATATATTGTAGCCCACATTTGTAATATCCAGAAGAAATTCTTGAAGAGAACATATTTAAAACTATAAATAAATAAACTCCAAATTGTTAAGAGGTGAGAAGTAAGTTACCAAAGAAAAATATATGGGAATACATTCACACTGAATCACTTTGGAACACTTTGATTGTTTCACTAACATCGGATTTTCACAACCGACTTTTATTATTAAGCTAAGCATTTATCTAAATTATGGCCATGCAGTCTTGATCAACAAGTGGAAACCATAGGATTTTGAACTTTAAATAAGCAAGAACTATATAAAAACTATCCTTATCCAAATCCTGGTTGGTGTCTGGCAGTTAATGGGCCAAAGTGTATGAGGGTTTTGGAGTCAGGAGAGATAGTCCTGGTAGGATTGTGGCAGATACAGGACTGGACAGGCTGTCTAGCCAACTGACCTGTGAAGTGCTTTCTAAACCAGACAGAGAAATCATTAATTCCTTCACTCCTCCAATCTTTAGAATTTTTATATTCAGACCTATATTCTCCTTACAAAGAAAATTAAGATGTGGCCCTTCTCAGAAATCTAGGGTCATATCCATAAATAGAGTATCTAGTGATACAAATATTTTTTATCCAGTTTTCTACATAATTAAGTTACAACTAAAAAAGAAATTATTGTGTTTTTATTCGCTTTTTATCAGAGCTGGGTGAAGGGTAAATTTGTTGCCAGGAAATAAATGCATCTAATTCAAAATAGAAAGAAAACTAGACATTCTTAAAGATGTGAGTTCTACAACATGTGGGGAAAGAGTAAAATATTCTTGTTAAGAATATGACATCCACAATTCTACTGCCAAACATGTGTATGCATGCAGGAGGGCACAAGCACACTCTAACCTGAGCCACGTGGAGGATTTAGAATGTAATCTCACACAGGGGCCCATCTGCACACAAGCAATGAGGTCATCCCATTATTTTCCGGACACTTTATTGACTGTGTAATAGCATGTGATATTGCTAAGACATGGTTGTTCTGGAGGCATTGGTGCATTACAGCAGAGAGGTGTATTGTGTTTGATGAGTCATGCTCAACAAATTTGTGGTCAATCTCTACACAGTAAAGAGAAAACATAAAAAGAACAGGATCCAATAACAGAGAACTGGGGAGTGAGAACATTCTCATTGCAGGCACAAGAGTACCTCTACGTTGTACAAGGTGAGGAGGGCTTACACACACTCAGTTTTCCAAAGAGTTCCAGTAATCTTCCAGAATTCAAATCCTGGATCAAATGTTAGTCTAATAATACTTCCGATGGAGAAAAAGCACTTTTCATCTGTGATTCACTTTGCAGAAAGGATAATGTCTAAATAGTGTAGCCTCTTCTTAGTTACCATGAGGTTTGGATGCTTGCCAAAAAGGAAGTGAAAGAATAAACATGACCAAGGCGAAGAGTTCCACAAGAAACCCTCAGAATTTGGGGAGGGAGGAGAGGAAAAACAATCTGAAACATGAGTATATCCAGAAAATTAGTTCATTTATGTAACCCATGATGATTGGCAGGAATGCCTTTTATGAAAGAATCCTCAAACAAGAAAATGGACACACCTCAAGGGAAAAGAATCCTAAGAAGGAAATGTATTTGTGACCTTCTTTTACAACTCCATGGTTTTAAAGAGAAAAAACATTGAACTACTGTGACAGCCATGGTTTGACAAAGCAAATCTGCTCAACATGCCCCAAAACTTTGTTTTCTACGTGGTGAGGTACAAACATCTTTCCATGACATCTGTGAATCCTCCAAGGTCTGACTTCTGCCTGTTTTCCATATTTCTTTCCTTCTCAATTTCTTTGCATCTCCCCCACTTTCCAGCCACATCCCACATCCCATGGATACTGCATAAAAAGATTCTTCTTTTCACACTTCATCCTTTGACACATGCTTCTTTCTACCTAGAATGCTCTCTACACCTCACCCAGATTGGCACATTCTTTAAGGTGTGAGAAGATGGAATTGTAGGAAGAATAAATGATTTTCCCAGTTTAGATCACCTATAGATAAGAGAATTGGAATTTGAACTCAGAAAGCATCCCATTGTCAACTGACTTATTACTCAGTGCATACCCTGACCTTATCACCAGTTATGCTTGACTATGAATATTCATTAGTTGACCTGTCCACAAGTGTGAGTGCTTCAAAGGCAGAGCAAGAGCTCTAACATATTTGTATTTTGAACCCTTGTTGCAGAGACTGCAGATAGCAGATGTTGTTTAAAAAAATTAGAAAGCTAGCAAAGCAAACCACAGGAGAGGGAATGTGAATGCTTAGATAGGTTATAAAGTAGAGAATAAAGAATGAAGATCACCCTAGCAATAAACGTTCTAATTTGGGGGCTCTTAGCAGGTATGTTTATGAATATATTTCTCTCCAAGTAAAATAAAGGACATAATAAATAACATAACAATTTGCAGTCCCACCAGCAATGTATGAGTGTGCCTTTTTCCCCACATCGTCACCAACTCTTATTATTGTTTGTCTTCATATAGCTGCCATTCTGCCTGGAGTGAGATGGTATCTTAGTGTAGTTTTGATTTGCATTTATCTAATTGCAAGAGATAATGACCATTTTTTTCATATATTTGTTGATTGATTGTATATCCTCTTCTGAGAAGTGTCTGTTCATGTCCTTGGCCCATTTATTGATTGGGTTATTTGTTTTTTTGGTGTTTAACTTTTTGGGTTCTTTGTATACCATAGAGATTAGTGCTCTATCTGATGTGCAAGGGGTAAAAATTTGCTCCCAAGATGTAGGCTCTCTATTCACCTCACAGATTGTTTCTTTTGCTGAGAAGGAACTTTTTAGTTTGAGTCCACCCCATTTATTGATTCTTGATTTCAACTCTGGTACTAAAGACTCATATTAAGGAAGTTGGGGCCTAATTTCACATGATGAAGATAAGGACCTAATACACTGCTGGTGGGACTGAAAATTGGTACAGCCAATATGGAAAGTAGTATGGAGATTCCTTGGAAAACTTGGAATGGAACTACCATTTGACCCAGCTATCCCTCTACTTGGTCTATACCCAAAGGACTTAAAAACAGCATACTATGGGGACACAGTCACATCAAAGTTTATAGCAGCACAATTCACAATAGCTAAACTGTGTAACCAACCCAGAAGCCCTTCAATAATTGAATGGATTTTTTAAAAAATGTGGCATATATACACAGTGGAATATTATTCAGCAATAAAAGAGAATAAAATCATGTCATTTGCAGGTAAATGGATGGCATTGGAAAAGATAATGCTAAGTGAAGTTAGCCAATCCCAAAAAAAAACAAATGGTGAATGTTTTCTCTGATATAAGGTGATTGACTCATAGTGGGGTAGGGAGAGGGAGTATGTGAGGAATAGAGGAACTCTAGATAGGGTAGAGGGGTGGGAGGGGAAGGGAGGGGGCAGGGGGTTAGCAATGATGGTGGAATGTGATGGACATCATTATCCAAAGTACATGTATGAAGACTTGAATTGGTGTGAACATACTTTATATACAAAGATATGAAAAATTGTGTTCTATATGTGTAATAAAAATTGTGATGCATTCAGTTGTTATATATTTAAAAATAAAAGAAATTAAAAATAAATAAATGACATAGCATAATAGAGACGAAGAAGGAGAAAGTTGTGCTGATCTTAAGAGGAGTTAGGAGAGTGCTAAGTCTCCATGAAAGACCAGAGCACCAAGCAGAGAACATCCCAGACTTGATGCCATCTAACCTCTACCTGATGCGGGTCTGTAATGACCACCAATTTCAGAGGCAGAGAAGTTCTAGGAGGTCTTCCTTTTCATAGGCTGATTTGCAGGATGCTGCAAAATGGGATGAAGTTAATTATTGTCAGAGTTCTCTGAGAAACGATCAGTTAGTTCTGTATCTTGCAGTGAGGACTTGCTCCAAACCATAAGGAAAAGAGGCTCCAGGTGTGCTTTCATGAGATGCTTCGAAATACCTGATTGTGCTGCTTTTGAACCCAGGTGACACAGAGTCATACAGAACTGGCCAGAGCAGTATTCACCTCAATCAGTGAACATTAAGCTTTGACACCTGCTCAGGAAGACCCACAGTGATGGGGACACTGGTAGCATTGCCAATATCCTTGTTTTCTGGAAGAAGGAATTTCCAGGCACACGTGCATCTTCTTGGGAAAAGCAGTTCAGAGGGTCCCTCTTTCTGTCTCTCTCTCCATTAGACCCTTTGTTTATACAGTGTTTTTGCCACTGGAACCAAAAGACCTGACAAGAACAATTGTAGAGAAGAAAAAGTTTATTTGGGACTCACAGTTTCAGAAGTGTCGGCCCCAAAGACAGCCGGCTCCATTCTTAATGGCTGGAAGTGAGGCAGGATGATGGCAGAAAAGTATGGCAGAAGAAAGTGTCTCAGGATGTCACACCAGGAAGCAGAGAGAGAAAGAGAGAGTGATCCCCCTCACCACAAACAAAATATATACCCCAAAGGCACATGACTAGGGACCCACCTCCTCCAGCCATAACCTACTGGCTTGCGATTATCACCTAGTAAATTCTTATCAGTGGATCAATGCCCTGATTGGGTTACAGCTCTCATAACCCAATCATTTCACCTTTAAACTTTCTTGCATTCTCTTACACATGAGAATTTCCAAGGCACCTCAATTTAAACCGTAACACCCATTTTTTCCCACTCCTTCCTTTTTAGAAGGGGAGAGTTTTCTGATAAATGGGAATGATTGAGAGCTTATTGTGATTTTGTGGATTTTTTGTTTGTTTGTTGTTTGTTTGTGTTTATCATTAAAATGATTTCTACACTGAAAACAGTTGGGCCATGCCTATTGTTCCTCTCTCTTTTTATCTTCTCTCTGTCTTTCTCTGTGTATCTGTCTGTCTGGCTTGAACTGCTTGTCCTCAGGGAAGAATGTAGTCACTTTGGACTCATTTTACATGCAATGAACAGACCCAGCATGGCTTGCTGCTGTTCTCTGCTCTCTCTGTTCAAATTTCTCCATCTAAATCTGGAAGAGTAATAAAATCAGCCCTTCACTGGAGGCTTGCATTTTATAAGAGGATGTTTTAAATCTGGTAGTGCTGGATCAGGTCACCCCTTTTAGCCTTGAGCAAAAACTAGATGTTCCAATCTCAATGTGAACAAGTCCATAATTTCATTCCTGGTAGGCCTCCTGTGTGCATGTTCTCTCCATATGTAAGAACTGAAAGAAGGGAGAACGGTATCATGGCACGTGGGGCCTCCCACAGAAAACATCAGGCAGACAGCAAGTCTATACCATATGCAGGACAGTTGCCTTCAGTCTTCAAGGGACATTCGCAAGAGAACCAGGAACAGGTGAGAAAGCTAAGAGGGAGTTGAGTTAACAGACAACAACCATTGAGATCAGGGACTGAACTCCCCAATGGAAGTGAGAAACCATTGCTGGGAACTATATGAACAGGTGGGGACAAATTCAATGAGATATGACTTATAATGTCATGATTAAAATCCACAAATTAGCCAAAGGGTCAGGCCTGGGGAAATGTGCATTATGTCATATCAGAAGAGAGCTGGAACAAAATTTGCAGCAGATGCTCCTAGCCGTTTGCCTTCAACCTGAGAAATGTGTTATATGTAAAGAGAAGCCCTGTGTAAAGTGGCCTTGAGATCTCTTGGTAAGAGGTGAATTTTGAAGACAGGAATATCTGACTTTAAATAGCATATTTTCCATTAATAGCTATGTGGTTAGATGCTAATCCCTTAACCTCTCTGCTTCACTTTCCTAGAGAAGCTATGTAAATCACTCACAGCCCTCCCTGGTCATGCTGGCAAACATAACAAAGGTAAATATCTTGAAATCACACTTGTTAGAAAATTACAATAATTAGGAAATCGAATAGACTAGAATTTTTGTTTTGATGCTTTTAAAAATTACTTAAATGTCATATAATATGGCTGGTTTAGATCATACACTAGAGAGAGCAGGGAAAACATCAGGAGTGAAGGAAGAATAATTTAGCTTGAATCCACAGTGGAACATTTCTCATTTATAAGATTGAGGTAGTTAGGCAAACTCCTCGAAACTCAGTCATGTCACCTGTAACATGGAAATTAATACTCAAATTAAAATATTGAATTGTATGATCAGGTCTCTCATTTCAGAGACTAATTTGTTAAGCTCAGATCTTAAGTTTCTATTTTTGAACAAAGGGGAAAGAACTATCCAAAGGCAACATCTTTTTATAATGTTTGGTGGAACCAAAAATAAAGATTTTTCTTTCCTGCAAGTGATTTTAATCTAGTTTACCCAGTGGGAAAGCACTAAAGGCTATCATTTTGTTTTCCTTACTTGAAGCTATTAACTGTAATTGCTTTTGTTAATAATACTTTACTTATTATAATCAAAGCTCATTTTTTGTACTTATACCCTAGGGCCAGTTTGTAGAGTCACAATTTATAAATGGATGAAAAACAATTAATAACAACTAGAAAAACCATTAATGATCTTATCAACAAAGTGCTATGTAATCTTGCATTGCACAGTCATGTGCAACAAATAAAACAGAACATTTGGATTCAGCTAGCGCTGTGGACTCCCCCATTACCCACCAAATAGTATTTCAATAGCAGAAATGATTCCTCTAAGGGAGGTTCTTCTCGCAGGCTTAATACAGGGGCATTTTTATTAATCTCCAGAAGGTCAGATATAGCCTGGTATAGTTTCTGTAGGGTTTTTTAGCCTTCAAAGAGAGAAACTACAATAATCTAAAGGAAAAAGTATTTCATCATCCCCCTTCTTCAGATATCCCTCACTGTAACCAAAAAGGCAATATGTAACCAGTTTACCACCTCTTACCATGCTAATTCACTCATTGGCCCCTTAAATGCACCCCAATTCTCTTCTTGAAAGATGCTCAAAGTGTCCTGCCTAGAACTTTTATTTTTTATATGTACTTATATGGAATGATAATTCCATAGACACCATCTTCTCATGGACAGATCTCATTTTTGAGATGTCTACCTTGACCCCCTTCTAGTATTGATCTCAAAACACCTTGCTTTTATTTAACATCGTCTATTATTATCTGACATAGCTGAATTATTCATTCAATGACTATTTGTCTTTGTATCATTGTATTCCAGCACTCTGAACTGGTCCAGAATCACAGTAAGTACTCAATAAGGATCTGTTGGATGAGTAGAGTAGTTGGTGATTCAATGAATATCTACTTAAGCTCTTGGGACAAAGCAAATAATAGCTTTCTCAAGGATATAGTTTGCATGTGTATAAGAATGCCAGTTGCACATGACTCTTTACTCCCTTCTACTGTCATCCTGTCCTTCCCCCTTTCTCTCCCTCTCACCTATACTTTAGTTGCTGAAAGCATAGATTCAAGTAGCCAGCAGTGAGTGTTTGAATTTAAACCTCCAATTCACTGTAGTTCCAGGAAGGCAAGCATTTGTTGTTTTTGTTCATAGTACATTCCAAGAGTAGCAAAGGGCTAGCAAATGCTTGATATTTGTTTATTTCCAAATGAGAAAAAAAAATTGAATGAATGAATACTTCCTACTTTTCTACTCTCTAGCTGAGTGGTGTCAGATAAGTTATTTTACCTCTTCAAAAGCTTTTTCCTCCAAAAGGAACAATTGAAAAATATTTGCCACAAAGGATTTATTGCAGGAATTAAATGAAGCTATAGAAAGAGTAAGCTTTAAGAAAATGACTGAAGAGTTTCTATTAAAATGTGTTCCATTCATATTTAAAATATAAAGTATTAGCTTTGGTCCAGTCATTCTGTTGGATATTTTCATCTTTGCAGTAAAATATGATCTCTCTGCAGAGGCACCTGCTGCCACCACAGAACATATTTTCCCCATGCACCCTCTAGTTTCAAAATTGTTCAGACATCTTCCCACCTGTGGTTCCAATTTCAAGGCCAATTGCAATATGAAGCTGGAACTCTGGGCAACTTCAGCCCATGGAAATGGGTTCTGAATGTTATCCTTGCTGGACTCTCCATTTTACTTCTCAAGTCTCAAGAATCTTCCATTCACCAGAGACAACTTTCAGATAATGAGGATTTTTACTTTGAATTCCTGATCACATAGTGTTTCTTCTTTGAAGCTGAGTCAGAATGAGTTTTATCAAGTCTCTGGTTGGAAAAAAGAATCATGTATTTATCTACTTTTTCTTTTTATAAATCCAAATGAGGGTCAGGTATCCAAACATAAACTGCAGCAAGGCTCTATTCCAATAGTAGCATCAACATGAACCATTGGTGCTCTTAATAGAGTATGCAAACTCATTATAGGCCAGCACTTAATCACATGTCCAGTCTTGGCTTGGGTCTTATTTCCATGGTATAATTTTCAAAGTCTCAAGTAAAGCAAATAGGACTACTTTCACATTTCCAGAATTTCTCAGGAATTCACTCACTTAACAAACTTTTTTTTTTTAGAATCTACATATTCTGGGTGATCTTTTAGACACTAGATATTTTAGACACTGGTTATATAGCAGTGAAAAGCAAACAAACAAAAACCAGGCAAACTTTTGTATCTTCAGAAAACTTACATTATAATCCAGGCATGGAGAAAAATGCCTGTAGTCCCAGCTGCTCAGGAGATGGAGGTGGATGGATCTCTTTAGTTTTGAGTAGTTTGAGATGAGCCAGATCAATAAAACAAGACCCTACTTCAAAAACAAACAAATAAATAGGAAGGAAGAAAAAAAAAAGAAAGAAATGAGGAAAGAAGGAAGAAGGATGAAATGCTGCATTATGATAGAAAAAAGGAAAACAAACTCGAAAAATAAGTATATAAAAATACATTACACATTTTCTGAGTTGAGGTGTCAAGCCAAGTAGGGGGGTGGGAGATATAATTTATAAGGGTATCCTGGAAGACCTCAATGATTAAGGTGGCATCACCATAAAGACCAGAAGGCTCTGAATAGTGAAACCTGCAAATCCCATCTTATTATCTACTACGTCTTAGTAATGTCAACTACTCATGTTTTTACTCCATTATTACAATCAATGTACGTCTCACCTGGGGACAGGGCATGTCTAATAAATAATCCCTAGAGTATGTAGCCAGGGCAGAGAATGTGAGCAGACTCCTGGGGCCAGGCCTTGTTTCATGTTGGTATACTTTTCAGGCAAGCCTACTACTGTGAGCGGTTCTCATCTTTTCAATAAATGAGCCTGGATTCCTCACCTCTGTAATGCCTTAATGCTGTTCTGCTTGGCTAGCACAAAGCTGAAAATTCACCAACTGTGTGATACCCATACACATAACATTAATGGATTCAGCAGCCAGGATGACAATCTGTAATGTTTTACAAGGAAAGTTATGAAAATGTAACTCCACGGAGAAGATGTATTTCTAGTGCATCTTATTTTATCACTGGGGAGATCCATTTTGCAATTTTACTGTAAAGAGGTAGGGATTTGATGTTTAAGGATCCTATATTCCAATGTGTGACTATCATGGAACCATATATGAGTCCATTTAGACTGTCATAGCCAAATGTCATAGACTATGGCTTAAACAGCAGACTTTCATTTTTCACAGTCCAGGAGGGAGAGAAGTCCAAAATCAGAGCTTTAATAGATCTATTTTGTGATGAGGGCTTTCTTCCTAGTTTGCAAATGGATGCAGTTTCCCTGTGTTTTCATGTAGCCAGAGGGGCAGTGCAATATGGAGAGAGAAAGAGAGAGAGAGAACTCTAGATTTTTAAAGAGCCATGCCTTCATACCTTCATTTAAATCTAATGACCTCCTAAAGGCACCATCTTCAAATACCATTGCTTTGGGGTTTAGGGTATCAACACATGAATTCTGAGGGGACACAAACATTCAATCTCTAACATAGCACCTTGTGAAAAGAACTGAAATGAAGATGATTATAAAATACATTACTTCTAACCCCTTAGGGATATAAAATGAGCAAAAATTAGCATAGCTCACTTGGTCAATGTTTTCTACTCAACTATGGTTCTTTGATTTCACGATTTAGTTTAATATTTACATGGACAGTAAAGGACATCTACCATAAGTGGAGTCACACTGAATATAGAGAACTCTAGTGATTTTTGGCACAATAATGCTGTTTACCTGATTACTGCCAAATCTTCCAAACATTCATGATAAACAATGATTGCTTAGGTATTTGTAGTCAGCTAGGTGTCAGCTGATCTATGTTGGTCTTGCTGAACTTTAGTCTTCATGAGTTGTGCCATTGGTTACCCTTAATGGTGTTCTCAAGGGATATGAAAGATCAGGAAGGAAAGTCCAAATGTGCAAGTGAATTCCAAGTCTCTGTCAATGTGTCTGCTAACATCTAATTATTTTGGGAAACAATCATTCCAAATAAATCACAACCCAAAATGAAGTGCATGGAAGGATACTTACCACAAGAGTATGGAAGCATGGTAATTCTCTAAAGGAGTGAAACAGTATCCATAATTCAACCCGACCTCATAATATTGTGTTTCAAGGAATCATTTAATAGTTTAATGCTAGTGTCCAAGCTAGTTAAGGACTTTTGAAGCCCAACTATAAATAACAGTGAACTTTGTAAATCCTAGGTGCTTTTAATTTGTGTGTGTATAACACTATATTTTTAGCATAGTTATTATTTGTTGGATTTTTCTTCTTAACATTTATCTTTTTTATAAAGTGAATATGGGGCTTTGGAAAGACTTCTAGAGATAATTTAACATTCAGGTTCCAGTCCTGGATCTGCCAATAATTAACTCTCTGACCATCAGCAAATTATCTCAAGTTCTTTTGGCTATGCTCTCTCTTCTGTCAGGACTTGGACTCAATAGCTACATTTCCTTCCATTATTACAACTGCATGAGTGTGTGTTTACTGACATGGAAGCTGGCCAATGGGCTTTGTCTCATCTTCTTTTAAAATTTTATTGTTGCTTCATATTAAGAGTTCTCAGCACCAAAAGTACATTAATGACCTAAGGCGGGGTGGGGGTGTCTTGTTCAAAGTCTGTAGGCAGCATTTAAATGTTTCTTGGAGGAACTCAGAGTTAAATGGACAAGGCATCACCCCCCAACTTTTCCTGGATATACACTGTCAAAGGTGAAGGATCTCTGGCCATGAGATGAAGGTTACCCAGGATATCAAATTTCAAATTGAGTTCACAACAGAGGAATTTTTAGAGCTGCCATGAGCACACAAAATGTTTTATTGCTCAGTTTTGTATTGAAATCTAAAGTACATTTTGTAAATAGGATGGTATTCCTCTTTTGGAAATTGGCACAAATTGCAAATGTTTGTTTGGAACTTAATAGTATCAAATGTGATTTTGTCAGTGACATATTAGCCAAATATTTTATAGAACATTTCATGTCCTTCTAACACACCACAGGTAAGATCGGATTCAAACTGAAACCCCAAGTGACTCAAAACCAAATAATAATAATAATTATTATTATATGTTTTTAATAATAATAATAATAATTATTATTATTATTATTATGTGTGTTTGTTTCCTAATGACCCACAGCCTTAAACTCACACCAAGTAGCAGGATGGAAAAAAAAAAAAAAGAAACTTTCTTTTTTATGCTCCAGACCACAATAGAGCAAGGTACATTCTGGAAGACTGCTTGTGGGTGACCAAAATGCAATTTAAAACATCAGCAGGCTTTGATCAGGGCAGCTTGCTTACTTTTAATTGTTTCCAGAGTGCTTGTTTGAAAATTTGTTAGATTACACATTGCATGCAATGGGAATTGATGGCTGAATTTACTGCCTTGATTCTTGGCTCAGAAAGAAGTTACACTCACTTCAGTTACACTTAAGAAGCAGAGCTTTGGGCTGAACAATATGAAGGTGATTTCAGTTACTGTCTCTTTTCACCCGTACCCAGAATAACAAGAAATGAGTGGAGGAATCCTTTAGGAAAATGTAAGGTAATGAGGTAATTGGTTGCTGGTTAGTTTTGTTTTTTTTTTTTCTCTGAACTACACTAATTTTAATCAAAGCTTTTTTGCTGTTGTAGTTCTTTTTTTTTTTCTCATTCTTTTTGGATATTGGTGAATATAAGTATTGCAATGTTTCCCCTTAACTAACTAGCAGGCAGAGCACAATCAACATGAAAGAAAATTTCCTTAAAACCAAATATGTCAAAATCATCCAATGCTTAGGGGGACAAATCAGTACGCCCTGACAGGAGGAGAAGACCCACAGTGACTGAGTGACCTTTTTCCCACAGTGACCCAAAGCTCAGCACATTTTCCTTGTAACCCCTATGGCTCCTTGGATGATTTCACAAAAGCCTCACAGATTCAACAATAACTTTCATGGAGATCACATTTCCTGTTTATTTCCACCTCCAATCTCAGCTCTTCCCTCTGCAATTCAGACTACCAACTGGACATCCTTGCCTGGATAGAGTCACACATGCACCCCAAATTTAATGAGGCTAATGATAAGTAGATTGCCTCTCTTTAGACCATACATTATATCTAATCCCATATCTTTTTGTATTTTTAATGTTGTGAATAACTCTCCCTCTTTACTATTCTAAGCACTGCCAAGAACCCAGAGATTCTCTTCAAATGTGTCTTGTCTACTATACAATGTGTATAATTTATTAATAGACCCTGTATATCCCACACCCCTAAATTTTTCTTAAATTTATCCTTTCTGTTCACAATGTTCCAGAAACAAATTTTTAACAAGACACCTGAGACTTCTAACTTGCCTAATGTCAATCCAACCTCTGTTTTAACATCAGATTTTTTTTCCCTAAAACATATTTGGTCATGTCAGCTCTAGGTTAATGTTAGTTACATGTCAACTCTAGTTTAATGTTAGGTAATGCTGTCTATAGGACAAAGATTAAACTCCTAGACTCCTGAGGCTGGCATTACCAGTTTTAGACTGCATCGTGAATCTTGCTTTCTGTATACTCTCCACCAGCTGCCCTGGGTTCCCCTGATAATTATTTGCACAGTATATAATCTACTCTCCCATCTTTTGTGTTCAGCATCTGTGCTTTGCTTTACTAGGAAGCCAATATCCTTCATATAAATCCTCAGAAAGTCAGTTTCAGTGTGACATCTTTTCTCACTCTTCAAAATGAAGTGAAGTCCAATGCTCTTGTGTTCTCTTGCAGAGTCTAGGGAAGCCATGCATCATTGTGATGACCAAACTCCCAGCCTTGGATATTCCCTATCTTAGCACAAAAGTCCTGCACCCAAGGAATTGCTTAGTCCTGTAGAAACCAGGATGGTTCCCACCTGGTTTTGTCATTGTTTGCATGACTGTTTCATGCACCAGAGTATGAACTGCTTAAAATCAGTGAAAGCTTTAATGTCCCTTTGTAGTCCTAAAAGGTTGTATGATATCTGCAAAAGAGTGAGTTAAATATTGTGTTTAATACTGTAATAATGTTTTGCCCTTTTCTGTTGAATCTTTAAAATATTTGGAGGATGTTGACATTAACTTCAAACTTTGAGACATGAAGAGAATATATCCAAGAGAAACAGCGATCTGCCCAAACTTACACAGGCAGACTACACACAGATGTTTTTCTGATTACTAAATGATGCTTATTCCACCATGAAAACTGAGTAAATCATTGGCTGGGATTTTCTGTGATGTGTTAGATTGAATATTTTTCTACACACAAACTGATTTGGGGGAGGAAAATGATTAAAATCAGATAAGCAGTTAATTACCAACCAGCCCTTCCACTCAATTAAATTTTGAAACAGTTATTTGTTTAAATTAGATATCTTCAAACAAGATTGACTGTCTAGATATTACTATTACAACATAAACAAAATAAAATGAAAATAAATGTTATTTTCACAAGAACTAAATGAGATAATTTAGAAAATGAGACCACTGAGATTTTCCAGTTAACATATTTATAAGCCACCGTCACACACCTATTGTTTAGTCCAGCAGTTCTCAACTGGGAACAGTTGCCCCAGGGGACAGTTGGCAGAATTTGCAGACAAGTTTAGATCTTTCAAAGAGAGGGGTGAAGTCCAGGGATGCTTTGAAACATCCTGCAATGCATAGAACAGCCTAAGCACAACAAAGAATTATCCAATCCAGAAGGCCAACACCTTTAAGTTTAGGAAACCGGGGTCTAAGCTGAAAAAGAGGGAAAGATCATCAAAGGCAACATATAATTTAACTAGCTCTGTTATAAAACTGTAATGTTAACAGAAGATTCCACGAATGTACATATAAATACATCAATATCATTAAAATTTCTCTTTATAAATATTCAGTGCATTTCTAATAGAAAGTAGAGATAATATTTATACTCTGCTAAATTAACAGAAAAAGTTTTTGATTTCTTCAAAAACTGTATTTTTTCCTTGTTTGAATTATGAAATCATTTAGGACTATTGTGTATGTATATGTGTGTGTGTATATATATATATATATATATATATATATATATATATATATAATAGGAACCCTTTCTTTTTAATCCTGTAAGCCAACCATTGAAAAGAAATGAAAACATCGTTTCAGTCTATTTAGTGTATAATTTGCAAAAATTTTAAATCTTTCTCATTATGCTTATAAGAAGAGTTTTGAATCATCCTTTCTTCACTTGAATTTATATTACAAAATAGCCTTCAAATATGTAATTTCACTATTGAATAAATTCCATCATATGAACAGATCATAATTTATTCAATAAATCTTCTAGAGGTAGATATTTGGGATTTTTCCCTCTGTTTTAATATAAGAAGTAACACCATGATAAACATTACTGTACATAAATCTTTAGCCCTTTCTCTGATTATTTACTTGGGATAGAGTCCATGAACTAAAATATTGGGGTCAAAATGAAGCCATTTAAGGTTTAGGGTTTCAGTGATATAATCCATAAAACAGAAATAATAAACTATGGCCTCTCCCTAGTTCATAGTATAAAAAGGTCATGGAACAGCGATTTATTAACATAAACCATAGACTAGGCATCTGACTGTGAAGTTATCTCTACATGTGCAAATAGAGGTGGGGGCAGAGAATACACAAAGGCCCAGTTACAAAAACAGACCTGTTCATGTTTATTTTTGCTCTGCTTCAAAAGCTATGAGTCATATGAAACCCCCTTTTCAGGTAGAATGTGAAAGAATGTTCCAAATAGATCCATTTGGGTTGTGATTCCCATTTCCCAAACACATATAGAAAAGAAATATGCTTTTTGAGTTCATACTTACTGAAACATACATCTACCATTCAGAACTCACTTAGTGAAAATTTACTCTATCCCAAAACTGTGCTATATTTCATTCCTTATTGTACATGCTGTTTCTTTATAACAATTCTAGAGTTTTAACTCATTTTAACAGTTAAGGACACTGACGATGTGAGGTTTTCAATGCATTGGCCATATAAATGACATAGCAAGAGGAAAATCTAGTATCTGAACACTTAACTTTATGAACCTTAAGCAATTGTTCTTCTCACTTCTGCTTTTCATGTGATTCATAGTCCCACATATAAGAACCTACTAAATGCAGTAATAGAAGAATAAATTTCTTCTTGCTGTGTACTTACTAAGCTTCTGAGCCTGACTGACTGTCCACTCAACATCATAGACCATCAAGTCACAATATGCTTTCTCTCTATGCAGACTTACTCCAATTTTGTTTACTTTGACATCAGAGACACAGGTAAAGGTCACAAATCCTCACATTGAAGTTTCATGCTGGAGATGGACATAAAGTTCAGCACTACTTTTAGACTACATCCTTGGAAATATAGAGCTATTCTCCATTTTTCTCTAGAAAAAAAATCACTCGTAAGTTACTTGGGATCAGTTTTCCGGAGAGTAAGATACCGTCATTCCATGGGAACATTATTATGTACACTCTGTATACAGGCTACCAAATGCAGGAAAAACATGTAGAATCTGAACTTTGTTCTAATTGTTAAACTTAAGGATTTCCTATTTTTTAAAAATTTGTCCTTCAGAATCTTTCTGACAAATATGCTTAGACTTCTCTGAAAATCTATTAGTTTTATTTTCAATCAATGATAGAGCTGATTTCTCTGCTTCCTCCTTCCCATCTCCCCAATAATTCATCACCTGTGGTTTAGGGTGGAATATCCTTGTTTTTTGGCTGAGTTCTTCAGGCACAAGGTATAAATGTATTTTTTTATATTCATCTTCTGACTTAATTTGTATGTTGTTCTTTAATAAACAATTTTCATACATCTTTTTTATTCTAGTATACTTTCCACATCTGTTGATTCTTTCCAGACTCATTCCCTTCTGTATTCCTCCTACCCATGGACATCTGGGCTCCCATAAGTTTTTTTTCCAAATATCATATTTGGCCTGTTACAGATGAAATATGGGTGCTTTACAAATGTTGCAGTTAAGTTTCATTGGAAAACTATTCTATAGTAACATGCATCTCTGAATATAAACGTTTCCATGTAAACATTCTTCTAAACCCTTATAATAATTATGTAGATTGAAAATATTCAGTTCAATTTAATATTTGCTAGTGCCAGGATGAGTGCTAGGCATTGGCAGTGCACACACGCATAGACTGACACTCAGTGCAGTGAAGTGACTAGCCCAGGATCACCTTCAGAAATATCCACCATAATAGCCATTTTATTGACTGTAGCACATTTGTTTATTATACCTCTTTTGTAGATAATTTTCATAGTGAAATCCTTAAAAATTCAGAAGGAACATTACCTCTTTCTTTGAAGATGTCTGTGTAGGTAATATTTTCTTGCTGTGAAAAAAATATTCAATGAAAACAACATAGAGAAGCACAAGTTTATTTTGGCTCATGGTTTCATAGGTTTAGCCCATTGCTAACTGGTTTCATTACTCTGGACCCAAGATAAGGCAGAACCTCATGGCAGAAGGGCATGACAGAAGAGTACTGCTGTGCTCATTGCACTTGGAAACAGAGAGAGACAAAAGAGGAAGAAGGAATATTAACCATTCCAAGGCACATTCCCAGTGACCCACACAATCCAGTCATGCCCTGCTTGTCTACAGTTATCACCCAGTTAGTATATTGGAATTAGGATGGACTTGTTAGGCTCTGTATCTCAAAATCTAATCATTTCACCTCTGACTATCCCTTTATTAACCCAGAAATTTTGGAGAAATACCTCACACCCAAACCATAGTATTCCATTCCCTGGACCCCCAAAGCTCATGTCCATCTTACAATGAAAAGTAAATTTTTTTCATTTCCAAAGGTTCTCATAGTCTTCTCAGTTTCAGTATTGCCTAAAAGTCTAAGTCCAAAGGCTCTTGTGAGACTCAAATCAAACTCTTGACACAAGCCCCTATAAAAATTGAAAGCAAGCTTCACATAGCCAATATATGATGACACATATTGTGAAAAGAATAAGGGCAAGGAAAGAAAGGATGGAACAAAACAAGACATAAACCCCATCAGGCAAACATTTTCTGTAATTCCACCTCCAGTATCTGGGGTACTGGTGATGAAGCATTTTCTCAAAAGAAGCTTGGGTAGCCTGGCCTCTTTGGCCTTGCTGGTTGCAGGATTCACTCTCTCCTAGAGTGGCTGTCTCCCCATCCAATAGTTTTTTTTTTTCCAAACAGTTTATAACATGGGGATCTCTTAATTCCTGTGGTCACTACTGAAGCTTCAACTCCACCTTCATGGCTTCATATGTTTCCCCAATTCACAGGGATGTTGACCCTGACACACTTTTCTGTCCTCCTAGACCTTTTTTTGAAACCTTGGGGGAATCCTCTGTGATTCCCTAACTCCCGCATAAACTGAGTATTTATGATGTATCATCATATATTGGATATGTGAAACTTGCTTTCAGTTTTTATAGGGGCTTATATCAAGAGTTTGATTTAAGTCTCACAAAATACTTTGGACTTGAACTTTTAGGCAATGCTGAAACTACAAACACTATGAGAACACCTGAAACTGACAAATTGTATTTTGCATTGTAAGATGGACATGGGCTTTTGGGATCCAGGAATAGAATACTATGGTTTGTGTGTGAGGTGTTTCTGCAAAGTTCCTGGGTGAATAAAGGGTTGTTCAGAGGTGAAATGATTATATTATGAGATCCAGAACATAACAAGACTTTGTTATGTGTGTCCATTCCTGAAGAATCAGCACCAATATGGACAACACTAAGCTTTGCTGCCAGTTGGAACAGTAACTGAACTCCCTGATATTTCGAATAGCTACAGCAGCTTTTGAGTGTCCCAGAAGCTGACTACAGTGAAACAAACAAACAAAAAAAAAATCTTAGGGCAACTATTGTGAGGAGGGTGCCCCCAAGTTCTCAAAGATTTTTTTTTCACTTTTACACCCGTAGCCTTCAATGAGTCTTGCTAATTCCTGTGATGTCCTTCAGACATTTTTCCTATTGTCTCTGTGTCTTTAGTGGCTGATATACTATATATTCATTAGCCCCAGTTGTATTGCACTTTTCTGATCAAATAGAAAGTTTTTCAAAATTCTTCTACCCTTCTTTCTTCTCTGAATTTTCACTGTAAACCTGGCTAAAAACCATTAGCAGTATTCATGCCACCTCCTGGAGTCTGAGCTGCTTTAAAATTTGCTCCACCAGATTATTTAGTCCATCAACCTTACACTTCATCTCACACAAAGTCTCAGGACAGGAGCATATATGCACAGGTTATTTGCCAGAATATAACACAAATAGCCTCTACTGAAATTCCCAATAGAATCCTTGTTCCCCAAAAAACCTCACAAGCACAGTCTTTACTGTCCACACTCCTATCAGCATTCTGTTCTTCTGAACTTAATCTCTATTCACAACCTTCTAAGGCTCCTCTAGCTTACACCTCCAAACTTTTCCAAACTCCTCCTGCACACTAATTCCAAGGGCATCTGAACCACATCATCAGTTCAGAGCAACTATCCCACTCCTTTGTAACAATTTTCTGTATCAGTCAGCTTTTCATCACTGGGCCCAAAATATATAAGAACAACTTAGAAGAGTAAAAGCTTATTTTGTATTTCCAGATTCAGAGCTTCAGTCCATGGTCAGCTGAATCCATTACTGTGATGAGGCAGGTGAAGCACCACATTATAGTGGGAGGACAAGGCAGAGGAAAACTGAGCACTTCATGGTCCACTGGGAAAAAAGAAAAATGGGCTGCAGGAAATAAACATCCTTTTGAGGTCACATTCCCAGTGATCTAACTCCTTTAGTCACAACCCACCTGAATAGTGTTTTCACCCAGTTAATTCATTTACATTAGAATAGACCAATTAGGGTATAGTCTCATAATATAATCCCTTAAGCTCTAAGTATTCCTGCAATAACACAGGAGTGTTGGGGAGACATCTCATACCCAAACTGTAACACCATCTTCTACCATTATCCCTGCACATGAGGAAGAAGTATCTACATATTTCTCTTAACATTGCACATAGCTCTAGTAGCAGCAACTGCATTGTATTAGACAGTGTCTTGTCTCTATGTTATTCTTCCCCAATATCCTTTCCTTATTTATCTTGCACTTACCTTGAGATGTGATGCATAACAAATATTTGCCAGTTATATAGTGCTCTGAATTTGAAACCTAGCATAAAGTTCATTACAGTTACAATCTCTGCTTTTCTGTATTTAGAACAAAATATGACAAAATGAAATAAGCAAAGAAACAAAACACCCTCATATTCCAGGCACCAGGAGTTCATTACTTAAACTTATATACCTGACTTCTATTCAGGGAAAATAGTAAAATTAACTATTATTGTTGCTATTTTCAACTGATGCCTCATGAATGCCTTTATAAAATCCATCTTTTTTTTTCTTTCTAGTCCGGTATGCTGATCACTTTGTTATGTTAGTCCAGGAAAAATGATAACATTATTCTAAGCAAGGTAACCTGTTCTATATTATTCATTTATAAAGCAGAGCTACTATTTCCCAGACAGAATTTTGTGAGCCTTATGTATGTGACTATATGTACTAATTCATAAAAATTTGATTCCATATATATAGAGAGCTATACACACACCCACAGACAGATTTGTACATACAGAGAGAGAGGGGCTAGGGATTATCCTAGGGGCCACTCTATAACCTAGTTATACCCCCAGCCCTTTTAATTTTTTTTTTTGAGACAGAATCTTGCTAAGTTGCTTTTCTACCTTATGTATTGGCCTCAAAGTAGCAATTCTCCTGCCCCAGTCTGTAGAGTTGCTAGAATTGCATGCATGCACTGTCACACCTGGCAAGAATAAAATTTGAAAGTACATGACTCCTCCCACCCCCAAGAGATAGAAGAGAGAATAATTGTCTCTTCAAAATGTGCACACACTGACCTCCAGAACAAAACCCAGGAGAACACATCACCTTCATTAAAGGGACCTTGCAGATGTGAATAAGGTTAAGGATGGAAAGCACCATGGATCAGGTGGGTGGACATAATTTATTTGTAGGAGTTCTTAGAAGAGGACATTTTTCTTGGCTGTGGTCAGAAAGAGATGTGACAAAAAGAATGATCTGAGAAATGCCAGATTTCTGTCTTTGAAGATGGAGAAATTGGAGTCTCTTGAAGCTGGAAAAAGAAGGCTGAATCTTCTCCAGAGCATCCTAAAAGAATAAGCACAGCTCCACCAACCTTATTATTTTAGCCTGGCAAAACTCTGTCAGGCTTCTGACTGTAAGATCATAGATTTGTATAAATTTTAAGCCACTGATTTGTAATAAATAAAAGTGTATCCTGGTTTAATTTAAATATTGCTTTATCATATTACTTTAAATTAAAAGAGTGAGGGCAAGTATTTATGACTTTTTTTATAAAGAGTTCATTAGCTATACTTATATCACGGCTGCCTGTTCCAGTGAACAATTGCTTGAGTTCAAGGAGGAAAGTTTTGCTTATGGACCATTTCAAGTTTTCTCCCTTATGTATTCATTAGGGAATTAATTGCAAAAAAATTAGTAAATTCTAAAGGACCTAATGTTATGCAGTAGTTTATGTAATGAATATTAAACCATAACTATTTGCTTATTCATTCACTTACCATTCTACATATAGCTGTTGAGAATTTTCCCAGTGGAAAAAAAAATGTTCAAATGGGGAAAAATGCCCTTAATAAACCATTTTGCCCTAAAGGAATAGTAAGAACAGGAAAATACAAATAGCCAAAAGGCAATACCAAGAACCTTGAGTTCAGAGCTCTGATTTGAGTAGTTACCACTCCAGGTATCAATGCTGTTCCTGAAACACAGCAGATCCACAAAGTAATCAGGGACTTTGTTGAATTGACTCCCATATATGATCTATTATAATAATGTGTTAACCTATGAAAGGGATGATTAGCAAAAGATTAATAGAAAAAAAAGTCCACTTTAAATTAACATCAAAGATCAAGATGAAGGATCCTCAAGAATTTAATGACTGAGTTTTAAAACAGTATGGTGAAATAAGCCAGACTCAGAAAGTCAAGGATCAACTATTTACTCTTATATATGGAAGGTAGAGAAAAGTAAGGAGTAAAAAAAGTGGGACCTCATGAAAATAGAATGGAGAGCAGTTGAGTAGAAGCAGGGAATGAAGGGTGAGAGAGGAGGGGAGGAAGAAATGAAGAACCAGAGAATAATGTTGTCCCAATTTTGCTATGAGCATGTATGAAAATATCATAATGCATTCTAATTTTCTATATTACTATAGTGCACCAATTAAAAATAAATAATCAGAAAGAAGAAGAACAGAGTACAGGAAGAATCAGGGAAAAGGAGGATGGATGGGAAGAAGAGAGTACTAAGGACTGAAATGGACAATGTTAATATGCATTTATGAAAATATCAAAATGAACCCCACTATTATATGTAACTTCGATGCAAAAAAAAAAGGATGGTGTATGAAATACTGTTAATAAAAAACTAGAGTTAAAGAGAAGGTTGCAGATGGATGATGAGACTGTGGGTCTCCAAAACAGATTGCTAGTGGTAGAAATCTGAACAAAGTTGAAAAATAGCAACCACAAATGATGTTTTGGTCAAATAAATTTGACTGGATTGGTTAAAGTTAAGCATGTCTTTTCAGTGCGGGGATTTTTGGGCATTAGTGAACTGGTCTACATTAGAGTTTTCCAATAAAGGGAAACATACCTGTAATCACTTACCTATTGTTCCATAACCAACTTTCCTGAACAGAGGCTTTAGAGCAAATGTCACTACTCATGAAGACTCCAATGGCTGGTTTGGATGAGCAGTTTGTGCTCCTTGAGGCCTCTGCTTTTGGCTGGTAGGTGGGGTTCACCTGGGATACTCTTCTCATGACAGTTTTTTTTTTCCTTTTTAATCAGTTGTATTTCTGTTTGCTTCTTTCAATTTTTAAATTTCAGGCTTCTTCACATGATGGCAGAAGTGTTCCAAAAAGGTGAGAGTGAAAGCTAAGGGATATTTTGGGATCCAGGCTCTGATGTCACAGTTTCTCTTCTGTCACATTATATCAATCAAAATAATACATGAGCTCATCCCCAAATCATGGGATTAGAGAAATAAACCACCCTCTTACAGGATGGGTAACCATCATCAATTCTAAAGAGGTCGACAGAGAGGGATGGAAGCAACTTGGTGCTGTATTGTGTCATCTGTAAGTTTAGTTGGATTAGTCCGTTCCAAAACTAATATCATCCTGGAACTTTCTGTTTATCTTTTATGCATTCCACCTTGTAACTTAAGAGCTTGCTAATGCTGTTGCAAGGCTTTGAATTATGCAATAAGAAGTTTTATATTTGAATACTACTAGAGTATTAAATTAAGCATTTAACTTTTAAAAGAGACACATTGTGTGATATATTGCTTCCTATCTTAGAAATGATACATATGGGGGCATTTAAGGGAAGGATGGAGCAGAGCAATTTAATAATAGATTATCAGCTTGGCTCAGGCTATTCGAGTTAAATGATAATGAGGTGAGGAAGGAGAGAGTAAAAGTATGTTATGTTCTAGAGACTGATTCTTTACAATCTAATTCACTACTTAGACTGCCATTGGGCACAGTATAGGGTAGGGGTTAAAAAAAGAATTTAAAAAAATCAATGTTTATCACACAGATTCAAGGTGTTGATAATTAGGAAAATGGAAAATCATGAGCAGAAAGAGAAATAGAAATGACAAACAAATGATAATAATTTTTTTTATATCTTTGGTTTCGAGTGTCAGTAGAACTATTGTGATAGATATATATGGTAGAGAACTTTTAGTTTCAGGATGGAATATTATTAATTCATTATGGATCCAACAAATATCTCTGCAAACACTCCTTGGCAATCATGATGCAAAATATAATGAATATAGGCCTTAAAATCTCAAGCTTATAAATAACTAAATAGGCAATTAGGATACAATATCACAAGTGTTATGACAAGGGAAATACAAAGCGCTATATGTGGGAGCCCCCTTTAAGGACTGCGTGGGGCCTTGAGGGTAACTGTGAGGTCTATGATAGAATATGTGCTTTAAAGGAACCAAATCACAAAAGCAAATTAATGGAAAAGATTAAACATCCCTCAAATAGCATAGGGATCCAAAACACAGGGAGAATATGAGACAAACTGCACTGTGGCGAGCCAGCTGTGGGCTCTGTGTGTGAGCTGTGAGCATTTTGAGCGCGCAAAGTGGACTGGACAGATGATGCTGCTCTGTCTCTGTTGGGGCTATGCACCTATGTGTTCCTTTTGCTTGGTCTGCCTTTGATTATCACCACAGCACATGAGATGGGTGTGACCTTCCAAGATGTCAGTCAATCACCTGACAGCAAGTCATCCTGTAGGTAGACTGAAACCTGATGCCTTCCCTCATTTGAATGGCTTCTCCCCAATAAAACCTGGCTTTGAGGCATGATCCCTCTCTTTCTTGCCTGCCTTGTCCCTCTTGTGGGAGCTGCAGGTGAGGAGCTGTCACTGTACCCAAAGAAAATGTACTTTCTGTGTCTGTGTCTTTAGTTAGTCCACCAAAATTCACTTGGATTGACCCGGACCGGTTTAATTGTGTGTTGTGACATTGTATTGCTATCACAAAGTGCTGCAATTGAGGAGAATGAGACCTGAAAATGTGAGCATGACTGAACATTGGACAGCAATTTGTATGTAGAAGAAGAGATGCAACTCAGTGGTGATAGAAATATGAGGAAAGCAACATGATATGTGGTCATGGAAAATGAAGATAAACTGAGATAATACACCAAATGTGAGCGGAAGCTCGTATCGGGAAAGTAGTGAATGGAGGCATTTTTATGAGACAGTACGCAGGGCATGTTTAAATAGAATGAAAAAGAGTGATGATAGTGCCAGCAGCAAATTGAAGACTTCGAGTGGACTCTTACCTTCCATGCAAGGACATTAACCATTGTTAGGTTAACTATCTTGGATGCCTCAGGAAACAGAATCCCAGATACAGTTTAGCATGCTGGGTGTGTATTAAAGTGTGTACCCAGACTTGGCACCTACAGAAAGAGCAGGGGAGGAAGCGGGATTAGACAGAGGGATAGGTCAGGGATGAGAGGCAGAAAAATGGGCCTCCAAATGTATATCCGCACCCCAGCCCTCAGAACCTCCAGAAGGCAAATTAGGTTTCCAATCAGCTAAACTTAAGATAGTGGGATTTGGGCTGGGATTGGGGCTCAGTGGTAGAGCGCTTGCCGAGCATGTGTGAGGCACTGGGTTCGATTCTCAGCACCTCATTAAAAATAAATAAATAAATAGATAGATAAATAAATAACATTTAATGGCTTAATTCTTTAAAAAAAAGTGAGGGATTTCTTTGAACTATTTAAGTAAGTGCATATAATTCTGATGGTCCGTAAACGAACCATTTTAGGGGAAAGAATGGGGCAGAAGAGTTGAAGTCATAGTGAGGTTATTTGAAAAATTCTCCACCAGACTATGACAATGAAAGAAGGGGCCATGAGCCAAAGAATGTGGATATCAAAGCCACATTGGACCAACTCTATGAGCAGCTCTGAATAAAAATGACCCTTACGTATTGTCCCAGGAAGAAGAGTTTGGAGAAGATGGCTCCCTGTATCTGAGGCAACCCAGGAGATGCTGAGAGCTGAAGGTTTTCTGTCAACAAGTTGTCCTCAAACAGTTCAGGAACAAGTGTGTCACTGCACGGAATCTTGGAATCTTGTCATTGTATACGCCACAATCATCTTAAAATTTATCACCAAACCAGGACTTCTAAAAAAAATAATACTATTTTTAATAATAGTACTTGGATCATGGACGGATGTAATCTCGATACTGATTCATGTGGGACTAAGATCCTTACTAACTTTGGGTGCAGAAAGATGCTAAGGCTCCAAGAGAACATCTCTTTTATTCACACTCTACATGGAATATTTTAACAATTCTTTCTGGCTCTAAATTTAAAATTACATCCAGAATGCTATCAATTCTCACTACCTCTACCTCTATAATGGTTCAAAGCCACATATCCTCCTTCTTCTGTATCACTACAGAAGCTTCCTAATATATATATATATATATATATATATATATATATATATATATATATGTGGGACATCTACTTTACTTTTCCATTGCCCTTCCTCAATGGAAAAGTAAAGTAGATGCCCCACTCCCCATCTCACAGCTCTGAAAAGCGTTAGCTTCTTATTTTGCTTAACAAGAAAGCTAACATCTTTACAGGACTTCAAGGTTATTCATGCCCTCCCCATACTCGTTTGACCTCCTCTCTGACCTCCCCTCTGACCTCATTGACTTTACACTTTTTCTCAAACATCCCAGGAACCTGGCCTTGGTCATCCATGTTAACTGTCCTCTTGTCTGGGATACACTTTTCTTGATTTCTACCTGACTGACTCCTGACTTTCCTCAGTGCTTTGGTCTTGTCTGACCTTCATAATACAGACCATGTGGGCCACTCTACTGAACTTTGAACCTCTACCTGCTTTCTTTACCTTGTCAAGTCTGCTCCATTTTCCCTCCACATTACTGTCCCTTCTTACAAGAAATGTCTTCATCATTAATTAATTAAAGACAGAATAATAAAAAGACTTGAATTTTAAAAAATAATTTAAAAATCTGTTTCTTTCCATTCAAATATAAGGTCCAAGAACACTGCTGAGATCAGACCTGCTGGCTTACATTGAGTCTCTTCTCTAGAAAATTTTCTACCTCCTGCAAGTAGAATTCAGCCACTTCTTTGAATCCAGGGGATGTTTGCTGATTATGCACCTTTACCACCTAATTACAATAAGAACTGACTCTAGACAGAGGCATAGATAATAGGAAGGTTGCTTCCTCTAAATCTGCCTAAATCATAAATCTGATAAGAAGAACTTAATAACTTCAGAAAGTATATAAATGCCACATTATTAGTTTGGTGGAATTAAGTAAAGAATAATAAAAAGACTTGAATTTAAAGACTCAAAACCTTGATGCTATTAGTAGAGAGCATATTATAATTAAATTCTCGTATTTTTTTATAAATTAACAGGACACTGTTAGTTTTGAATGTGCTTAGCTTAAACACCACTTATATGTGGTAGCATAAAGAGAATTAAATGTTTTTATCAAAACACCTCATTTCATGAGCAATTTACTTAATATGATTTGCATAATTTCTAAAAATATGCAATATGGATTTAGTATGCATTATTCATTATGATCTCCAAAAGAGCTTTCAGCAATTTGCTACACTTCTATCCTTTTTCATTTGTAATCCACACCTACAAAAATTTAATATTCAGTAAATGTAAAGTCCTAAGACTTGACAATAACAAATTCTCAAAGAATATGGGTTTTAGAGTCATCAAATATTTTCCTACAGAAGATACACATAATGTACTTCATCCTCAAAGCCATCAGGTTGATTAAAATAAAAATCATTGAAATGACTTTGATCAAAATGAAATAGGCTCAGGAGAGAAAACAAGAAATGAAGACTCTGAGGACTGGGCTGGCAAGAGACACAGAGGACAAAGACCCAAAGCCAGAGGCCTGAGTGGTGTTTGTGTCTCTCCTCATGTCTCCCAGGCTTATCAGACTTGTGAAAGTCTCTCTCCTTAACTCTCATCTCCATTACTCCACTTATCAAAGAGACACCACTGAGGTTTCTTCCACTTCCAGGTTGTAGGAAACTGTGGAATGTACCTCCTCCCCACAAATCATACTCCATAGACTTTCAGCACACACTTATAGTAATTTTCATTTTAACACGGAGCTTGTATAACTTATTGATTTGCCACTTGTGTCAATAACATCAAATCATGTTCTAAAGTCTACCTTAAATTCCAGGATGGTTTCAAGCTTTATGGAGCTTGAAGTTTATATACTTTTGAGCATATGAATAAAAAAAAGAATTTAAAAGTAGGGTTTTGGCAGTTACATTGAACTATTATGCTAGAGCCCTCCACTGGACCTTGGAAGAGACCACAGGAGTGAGTAGTCCTGCTAGCTCCACTAGCTAGGCAGTAAACTCACCTCTGATCACAAAGCAGTGTTAAGAATCCTGCAAGTGAGAAAGACACTTTTATTCATTTCTTATGTATTGATCACAAAAATAAAACAAAGTGCTATAATATATTTATTCATTTCATTTGTTTTAATTCATGTCCATTTTCATGATGTGCATATTAGTAGAAATATTAAACCACTTATGGAAAGGTAATTAAATACCCACGTGTATCCATCTATTTGAAAGAAAACATACATTTAAAATGAAGCTTTAAAAGATTTTATAAAATAGTGGAATATTTCAGATAAAATTGAAGATACAAAACAGAAGTGTATCTTGTGATTTGGGCTTTTACATAATAAAAGCAGGAGAAAAATTCTAAATTGTATTAATTGTCCTCTTTGAGTAGTAGAAAGACCACTGGGTTTTCTTCCTTTTCTTTAATCTTTATTATACATATCTTTCAAGTTAAGGGTTCATTACGTTTTCAGTGGAAATTTTATTCAATACAATTTTGAAGTGATCACAGAAAAAAAGTTTAGTAAATGCAAATGCTTAGTTTATCAATAGCAATATCTTGAAATTCTCTGAAGAAAAACCAAATTTCATTTTACTTTTATAAATGATTAAATTCCTACTATATAGAATTCATTTTTTAAGCTGAAATGCCACCAATCAGTGGTTCATAGTTTACTTGGAATTAAGTATTCATTAACATTAAATAGCATTAGTAATTAATATTTTTCTAGAAGGTCAAAGCAACAAGGGAAACATGCTAAGAGAATACCCAGCAAATCGGGACCTCATAGGTGCAAACTGTTTGCCTTCACCTCCTGCCAAACTTTAGGCTTTCTTAGCAAGCTCAGGAGGAATTCTCTTGTTGTATCCCTGTTAACTTCATCAGATCGAATTATTAAAATCCCTGTTAACTTCATCAGATCAAATTATTAAAATCCTTCTCAATTGTTAATTGGAAATGTAAGAATGAAAATTGTAATAACAACATATCTTCATTCACAGCAAATAAATTAAGCAGATAATCTATTCAGTAATTCACTTTTTTCGCTTCACTTACTTACAACTTTCCTGTCTGAAAGTTTAGTTAAATGCAACCAAGGTGCTCCAATTTCAAGTACTGGTTGTTCTCTAACTATGTGACCCAAGATGTTTCATTCACCTCTACTAAATTAAATTTTCTCATCTCTAAGAGGAGCTAGAAAGGGTATTGCAAAGGATCACAATGTAGTGGAAATGAGAGAAAGCAGCGAGAGATGCTGATAAAATTGCTTCATGATAAATTGCATTATGTTTTACTAACTTGTTCACAATAAACGTGAGCTAACTACAAACTAACTACAATCTACTTTATTATTTTACTTCCCAATGGGAACTGCTTAATTCCTCTTTGGCGAATTTTTCTCTTCCTACCCCTTATGTGCTTTTCTGTCTCTTATTCATGTTTCTCTCTCTCTCTCTCTCTCTCTCTCTCTCTCTCTCTCTCTCTCTCTCTCTCTGTGTGTGTGTGTGTGTGTATGTGTGTGTGTGTATGTGTGTGTGTGTGTGTGTGTGTGTGTGTGTGTGTCTCTCACATACAGGTATAAAAGTTTAAAGTGAAAAGGAAACTTGAGCTCCTTGGTCTTCTGATTTCCAACAGAGAAGCTGGCTTACTTACAAAGGACCAGTAATATCTGTATCACCAGGAAGCTTGCTGGAAATGCAAATGCTCAAGCGCCACTCTGACCACCTGGAACTGTGAGTAGAATCTGGCAATCTATGCTTTAACCAGTCCTCTGGGTGACAGCAATCCTGCTAAATTTGAGACCTTCCAGGCTAGACCAAGTCTTAATATCTCTGCATTCTGTTAAGATATAAGCCCTCTTAATGGCTCACCTTGCTGAAAACTAGATTTGCCAAAACAGTGACCATAATCAGTGATTTATTAATGGTGAAATAGAACTCTTCTCACTTGCATATTTTTCTGGGAAACCAATGAAGAGTTTCATTTCATCCATTTTACCAAAGCACACAGGAAATTTAGGACAAATCCAATTAGAGGTTTGTGCTTCTACAGGCTGCCAAGAAAGAAACAAACAAAACAAACAAATGGGGTAGAAGTCATTTAGCTGAATTATTTGATTAACTCCTTTGGCATTCTGAAACAGGAAAACAATCAAAAGAGCAAAAAACTCTTTATCCTCATTTACACATTTAGTGCATTCCAACATGAGCAATCATTTTGGGAAAATGTAGTTGTATAATGAGATTTTTTTTCCATAGGGCTTGGCTTTTTATATTTTTTCCTATTATTTATTTATTATTTTCATTTAGTTATATGTTTCATTTTTATTTTATTTTTTCACAGTACTGCAGGTCAAACCCAGAGCTTTATGCATTGAAGTGCTCTACCATTAAACTGAAGTCCTTCCTAGTCCACCTGGTTCTTTTAGTTGTACTCTAGGAGTTAATATTCCTCCAAGTAAGAATAGGTAGTTCAGAATATCCTTATCCACTTGGCTCCTCAAAATATGCAGAATGCAACCATGAGGAAGGCAGATTTTCTCTTCTTGTCTACTATTGTAAACACCTAAAACAATGTCTGACATCATAGGTAGTTGAAGCTTATTTTTTAATACCTAGCAGTTGAATGAATGATTGAACAAAAATGTATTTTAAAACTTATTGTTTTTCTATTACCAAAGGTAGCTTTATGAGCAATCCACCAGTACAGTCATCCTAGTCCCAGTTTTAGAAATCCTCCCTTCTTGGTTTCCTGCTATTGTCTTCATATTAATAATGTCATCTTGGAAAATTTATTTTATAAGTGAAGTCTTATGGGATAAGTAGAATACAAACATGTATGTCCACCACATACTCCATTTGAGTATAGTATTTGCTATTCTCCCATCCATGGACACAGAATGTTCATGGACCTGTGGAGCATAGGAGGTCAACAGGTCTCAGAGCAAGAATGAGGTAAGTGTGTTGCTTCTTTACTGATTATGTGAGGCATGGAGCCCTGCACATCATGTTTTCTGTTCAAACCAGAACATCAGAAAGAAGGCAATGATGTTCTAAGAAACACCAATGACCAAGGGACTCTATCATACGTTTTTTTAAAATTGATATTCACTTCCTTAATATTAGCCAACCATTTATGATGAAAACCATGACATAGAAAATACAGAAAATAGGGGGAATACTTAGTTCCATTTCTTTCAGGTCTTTCCTACTCATCAGGAAGATGAAAGTTGAGTATTGGTAGAATATTCACATATCAATAAACCACATAAAAACACCTGAGAGAGTCAGAGCAGCATTTCTATTCTTTTGATAATAACTGTATACAGATGCATACATGACCTACAAATACATATTGTGCAATTTTGATGATTTCAGGGATGTTTTGTACTAGAATTGTACAATGTAACATTAACCAGAAAAAAATATGCTAACAACTTATATTTATAATTTTTCTTAAATTTTAAGGATACTAAATAACAAATAAAACTGACCATGCAATTTGAGAGAAATATTGTAGAAAAAAAATAAAAGATTATTTTTTAATACTTTTAATGAACTTGTTTTTGCTTTTTGAACTAGAGATGCTGGACTATTATTTTTCAAAGGATAAAAATATAACTCCTACAAACAAACTTATACAATTGCTACAGCTCTTTAGCTATGCTGATCTGCTATGGGTTGGATGTGGCTTGAGCATGTTTTCCAAGTGTTTATCTATTGAGAGCTTGGTTGTCAAAGGTGGTGGGACATTTAAGAAGTCAGTCCTGGGCTGGGGATGTGGCTCAGTGGTAGAGAACTTGCCTAGTAGATGTGAGGCACTGGGTTCAATCCCCAGCACCAAATAAATAAATAAATGGATTAATGAATAAATACATAAACAAATGAACAAAACAAAATAAAGGCATTGCGTCCATCTACAACTAAAAATATTAGGGAAAAAAAAGAAGTGAGTCCTAACAGAAGGTCCTCAAATCTTTGAGTCAGCTTGGTATGAATTGATGAGATTCTCCGGGACCTTGGGTAGTTCCAGTGAAAGAGCTGGTATGAGAAAGTGGTCTGACCCTTGAATTGTTCCATAGCTTCCTGTTGCATGGTGTAATAGCTCCCTCTTGCACAAACTTCAACTATATGCTATCTGCCATGATGTGACACAGCTAAGAAGAACCCTCACTAGAACTGGCACTAGGGGGTACAGGCTTGAGCCTTGCAAACTGTGAGGCAAATAAACTTCTTTTCTTTAAAAGATACTTTATAAAGTATCCAAACTCAGCTATTTCAGGCAAATTGACTAATACACCTTCACTTTACTACTTTAATTTTGCATGTATAATTCCTTCATCTGAAAGCCAGCATGGGAAGCACCCTGTCTTGGAGTAAAGTCAATTTAATTTATACCCTGGTTTTTATTATTAGTTTCATGAGTCCTACTTCTACTTAGCCTTTACTTTCCTCTGTGTGAATGGGTCTTGCTAATACCTACTTAGGTATAATGAAAATAAAATATTTGTCACACTGATGGTGAGCAGAGGAGCTAGGAAAAATTCCCAATTGTCCTGCATCTTTGAATGAAATTTCTGAAGTGCTGGATTGTAATTTTTCTGACCAGATTATTACTATGTGACCTTGAATGAGCCATAAACTTGTTGGACTTTCCTCATTATAAAATACTGTGAAATACAAAAAATAATAACAACAATAATAATAGCTCATTACTAACTCTTGACAGATGCTATGAGACTTGGGAATAGGAATGGTTTCTGGCACATGGTAAATGGAATTCAGTAAATTTCCATTGTTAATAATAGCACTCATATTTTGAACCTCAAGTTTGCATGTATATCTTCCTGGGCAAGGAATGCATCTTGGTAGTTGACTCTCCAACACTTCCACACACAAAAAAAGTGTCTGTAGTGCATCACAAATAAGTGAGTGAGTCAGATCCTGGACATGCATTCACATTTGCTTGTTACCTGATAGTGACTAATGTGCACCTAGTCGGGCTGACCTTCATGAGTTCCAAGGAAATATCTTCTATTCTTTAGAGGCAGCCAAGCTTAGCCTTAATTTGTTAGGCTCTCTGCCAAGATGAAGGTACAAAAGAGTACTTCATCCAATTTATGAAGGCATAGTAAAAGTGAAGGCCCCAGAGGGATGCTGAGCGTGTAGGGCTTCTGCAGCTGAGGCGGTGAACAACCTGGTAGATGCTCCATGATCTTGTTCAATGCATCAAAGCAAAGCAGAAGCACCAATGTACAGAAGAAATCCAGAGATTGTGATCAACCTGCTGTTGTCCTTTTAAAGAGTGTTCAGGAAACAAGCTCTGCTTTATGTAATGCCATTTTGAAAATACAGAAATATCAACCTAGATTAGAAGAGGGATGAGATCTAAGGGAGATAACAGTAAGTCCTGGCTCCCTGTCAGGGATAATCTTAGGAAACGTTTGCTACATTTCTCAAAGTACATCTCCAAAGGATGTTTAGAGTTTTTGTATTACTTTCCTTAGAACTTTATGCCTTTCAAACATTAATTTCTTCAATTACTACATATTTTTGTGATGTGTAACAACATAGGCCTATTGTAAAATTTATAAGAAAATATGTGATTGAAGATCAAAATAATATCCATTCAGAAATATTTTCCCTTGTATTTCTTAAAGTTTCCTGGAAATGAGCTCTCACTTGTCAAGGTAGAAGTAACAAAAAGAATTCCCAGACTTCATCTTTTCAAACCCAATTTCACTCATTTCTCCTTCCATCTCTCTCTCTCTCTCTCTCTTTTTTTTTTTTTTTTTGTATGTGTGTGTTTGTGTGTGGTGCTGGGAATTGAACCCAGGTCCTTGTGCCCGCGAGGCCAGCAGTCTACCAGCTGAGCTATCTCCCCAGTCCTCCTTCCAACTCTTTTGTTCAACCTTCCATGAAGACCTCCTATTTGTAGACTAGCCCTTGGGTATTTGGTGACAGGAGGACAAGTGGGAAGATTACAAGAAAAATCTTACGTTTGACAACATTATACAGAATATTCTGGATGATGGAGGAAAGGGAAAACTGAGGGGTGTGCAGGAATAAAAGTGAAGCCAAAGGAAGATTTTTATAAAGCAGTGTTTGGTGGTATAATTATCTTTTTTTTGTTTGTACTGGGGATTGAACCCAGGGGTGCTTAACCACTGACCCACTTCCTCTTTCCTTTTTAACATTTTATTTACAGACAGGCTCTCACTAAGATGTTTAGGGCCTTGTTGAGTTGCTGAGGGTGGCTTTAAACTCGAAATCCTCCTGCCTCAGCCTCCAGAACTGCTGGGATTGCAGGCATGTGCCACCACGCTCAGCTGACTTATCTTAACAATACTTGAAAAAAACAGGGAAATTATTTTGAGCCACTGCAAAATTATTTTTGGTTGCCAAACTGTTTCCTCAATTTATATTTAATTTATAACTCTGACTGTGACACACTGAATTTCAAAGGTCACAATCAATTAATATATAAAAGCAGACTTAAATGAGAAGATAAAAATAAGAACAAGTATGGGCACAAGAATGGTCAAGAATGGTACAGAGGTAGACATATGTTCAGAGAGCCATCATTGTCAATCCCAATAAAACTTGGGTGAGGGAGAGGTGGAGACAGAGGGGGAAATATTTCAAATTAAAGCATAACACTTTAAAAGTGCTATTCTCAGCAAATATAAAATGAAGATGATTCCATCTCAAGAAATATTTCAGTTAATTTTTTTCCTCCTAAAAAGATCAGACATCCACACAAATCAGTTCAATTGAATGGGACTTGATAATATTAAAGTATGTAAGAAAATAATAGAGACAAGACTTCACAACTTCTGAGGGGATGTGAACCTCATGAAAGTGCAAACTGAAGAGTTTTCTGTTTTCTCAATGTCTTTGGGATGTTAACATAGAGAGCCCTGAGGTATGAGCACCAAGATATGAGCTGTTGTCTTTTTTTTTTTCTTTTTCCAATGAACTACAAAATTTGTTCATGTTTCTAGCTTAAATGTCTATGAGGGAGAGGAAAACACGCCAAATAATGTAGAGAACTGAGTGACTAGATGCTTATTGCCACCTCAATTTGAGCTTGTAGTGTGTCACACCGTCCTGGAGTACACAGCTTTCTCAGCTGGCTAGCAAGAAGATAGCCATTGCTTGGACTCAGAGGAAAGTCTAAAGATACTTGTGTTACTCAAAAACTTTTGTTTGCATTACAATAAACAAGAGGGAAGGGGAGGTTATCAGTTCATATATTTTAATAGTTCAGGAATCATCAAAGTCTAGGAATGGCAATATATATGTGTAAAGATTACACTATTAGAAATATGTTGCTCTTCATTTCTCATTTTCTCAATTTATCTCTCTTTAATATTATCCCCAGTCAAGGTTTTCACATATGTTCATCAGAACTATTAGGTTTTCAAGCAACTCTGGTAAGATCAATCTTATTAGGAAGAGATTGTTTATTTATTTAAGTACAGCAGTATCCCTATATTTGCTTTCAGTGAGCCTCCTTGATATGTTAATATGCATACCTTCTAGTCATTCAATGTGGCTGGAGGAATACGGTAAGGCTACTTACTAAGCTTGGTTCTAAGCATTGGGTGAACTACCCATAAGTCACATGAGTTCAAAGTCAGGGGAGTAAGTTAAAGAATATTGAACAAGGATAATGAATCCTCAGTGCATCTGCATCTTGTTTATACAGATTTTTATAATACTCTCCTTCTTAATTTTCCCCAACATTTAATGTTGTACATTTAAATATGAAAAATAGTACCACTCCACTTATTTGCAAAATCTAAATGGTATCCATTAGTATTAGTTTCTTAGGGCTGCCATAACAAATTACTATAAATTTTGTGGCTTAAACAATAAAAATGTTTGTTCTTGCAGTTCTGAAGACCAGAGTTTGAAATAAAAATGTGTGCAGGCCCATATGATAATTATTTGTAATTTTTTGAGGAAACTCCATACTCTTTTCCATAATGGATGTACTGATTTACACTCTCACTAACAGTATGGAAGGGTTACCTTTTTCCATATCCTCTCCAACACTTGATATCTTTTCTATTTTTGATATTAGCTATTCTTTCAAGTGTGGGATGACATCTCACTGTGGTTTTCATTTGCATTTTTCTGATGACTAGTGACATTGACCTTTTTTTCATATACTCTTGGTAATTTACATCTGTTCCTTTAGAAATGGTTACTCATTTATTTAGTTTTACTCTTTAATATCAATTAAGACCTTAATTGTATTTCTGAGTGGGATTCTCTGTGACATTTCTATACATATATAAGGTAGATATGCAGCACAACTGAGGAACTGGAGGACATTACTCAAGCAAACAAAGCCAGACACAGAAAGACAATTATCACATCCAAATAAACAAAAAAAAAATCCAAAAGTAAAGTACCTATTTAAAATATATTGCTCGATATTAATTGGGTTATTTGTTTGTTTTGCTATGGAGTTTTTTAATTCATTATCTATTCTGGATATCACTCTCTTTTCAGATGTATAGTTTGTAGATATTTTCTCCATATGATGCAACAGTCCCACTTTTGTGTATATATCCAAAAGGAATAAGATCATTATGTCAAATAGACATCTGGATTCCTATGTTTATTGTAGCACTGTTTACAGTAGCTAAGAAAAGGCAACAACCTAAATGTATACCAAATAATGAATGGGTAAAGGGAAATGTGGCACATTTACACAATGGAATATGATTCAGCCATTTTTCATTGTTATAGAACAACATAGAGGAGTAAAAGTTTATTTTGACTCAGTTTCAGAGAATCCATCCATGGTCAGCAGACTCCATTGCTCTGAGCAAAAGGTAAAGCAGAACTTCATAATGAAAAAGTGTGTGAAGGAAAGCTGTCAGCTCATGGTGGCCCAGAAGCAGACAGAGAGGGAGGAACCAGGGAAAATCTATAATCCCCAAGGATACAAAGATCTGCTTCCTCCAGCCATGTCCCACCTGTCTACAGTTCCCATCCAGTAAGGAGGTCCTTTCATATAATTAATCCATCAGATGGATTAATTCACTGATTAGCTCACAGATCTCACAATCTAATCATTTCACTTCCTGCATTAGGGCAAGAGCTTTGTGAGGACAACACGTATCCAAAGCTCAATGCATATAAAAGGATGAAATTGCAATGATATAGATGAAACTTTACAATTCATGAAATAAACAATGCATAGAAAGGTAAGTACCACATGACCTCACTCATATGTGAAATATAAAAGTTCACCTCATAAATGTTGAGAGCAAAATGATGGTTACCAGCATCCAAAGATAGTACTGGGGAAGGAAGGATTGGGGAAGGTGATCAATGGGTATATTTATGTTATAATTGGACAAAAGTAAGAGGTTTTGGAAATGACATTGTGTATTAGGGTGACAATATCTAATGATAATGTATAATATATTGAAGAAAGCTAAAAGAAAGGATTTGAGAAAGGATAAATGTTTGAGGAGAAATGTTTACCTTGATTTGGATATTACACATATTGAAGCATCATGTGGAACTATCCCATTAATATATACAAGTTTTGATTTTATGTATGCACGTAAAAATAAGTTTTTTAAAGAGAGAGAGAGAATTTTTTAATATTTATTTTTCAGTTTTCGGTGGATACAACATCTTTATTTTATTTTTATGTGGTGCTGAGGATCCAACCCAGCGCCCCACGCATGCCAGGAGAGCGCGTTACCGCTTGAGCCACATCCCCAACCCTAAAAATAAATTTTAAGAAATATCTGCAGGTTTGGTACTTTCCAGGGGTTCCTAAGGAGAATCTGTTCCATTTTTTCCTCCTAGCTCCTGGTCACTGAGGGAAACATTTGACATTCCTTAGGTTGTAGCTAACTAAATTTCTGCCTCTATCTTCACAGTGTTTTCTGTCTCTGCAAAGTATCAGTATGATCTCATCTCAAGCTCATTAATGATATTTGCAGAGACACAATTTACAAATAAAACCACATTCACAGGTACTACAGGTTGAAATTTTAACATCTTTTTGAGAACATAACTCAATTCACTAAGTAATCTCACTTCTATTTTGTTACTCTATGACATACTATTAAATTTTGATGCCTTTGCTTTATCTCTCCATACTTAGAATTAGCTTCTCTTCATGTTTCTTATGTTATACTCAGGTTAGTTGCATGAGTTTTTATTATTTTATTATCTTCTATTATTTATTAGTAGGGGAATTAAATATATTATACATAATAGATTTACATAGTAAGATGCAATAAAACTTTTTCTGTTATTTAGACATTTTTAACTGTTTTAACTTACATTGTGTTTCCTTCCATACAAGAAAAAAAATGTTTATTTATTTATTTTCTGCATATGTGGAATATAAAAGTTCACCTCATAAATGTTCAGATGTTTCAAATCTATCAATCAGTTTTCATAATAAGATTTGGATTTGGATTTATGTTTGAAAAGACCCAAGCTTATTAAAAATATTCTCCAACAGCTCATGATAGTATTTGCAGTCTTTAAGTTAAACCTTGAAAGACTTAATTTATCTAGAATTCATTATCTATGTACACTAAGTGAATTTTTCCTCAATATGGACAGCAACTTATACCAGAATTATTGTTTTGAATATCCCATTTTTTGCCCATTCTTCTGAACTTTTTAACCTCATATCATTTACGTATGCATTTTTGTTTCTAGATTATTGTATTTAATTCCTGATATTTATCATACCAAGAATACTTATTTAACATTATTTTCTTATATTATGTAATAAATTACAAAAGCTTGAGTTCATCTTCATTAGTCATATTTTTCAATCACTTCATGGCTTCTCACACTTACTATACCAGGTGGGTGGCATTTGGAATTCTTACAAAATCATCAAAAGTTGGAATTCTGGTTTAAATTGATTAAAGTTTATATATTACTTGATAGAGAAACATCATCCCATCCAAGATATATATATATATATATATATATATATATATATATATATTTCTGCAATTTTAAAATCTGACTGTAAATATATGTATTTCTCAATATTGATCTTATTTAGATTTATATTAAGTGTATATCTTAATATTTTGTAATTTTATGTTAGATTTTTGTTTGTTCATTTGGTATTTTCTCTTTTGAATTTTTTTAATCACTAAATGTTCTAATTTGCTGTTGCCAATATAAATAACTTGAATTTGTATATTTTCATTCTGTCCAGTCACCTATTTGAATTTTTTATTTTTGGTTGAAATATTAAATAAACACCAGTAGCTATCATAGATAAAATAATAATGTTTAATGTGTCAACAGGCATATTATCAATCACATTTATTAAGTGTTGGACATTTTTCTAGGAAAGACAGAGACACATGTCGTTTTCCATAAGTGAGAAAATTGAAGCTTAGCAGGGTTTAAGAGTTTCCCAAGTCTTCCAAGAAATAAATGTCTGTTCCATAATCAAAACTCATCTCTGACTTATGATCAAATGGCTGATCATACTTTGATAATTCTATTGCCTCTTCTTGGGCCAGGAATTCTAAAATAATGCTAAATAGTAGTGGCAGAGTGGTCAGTTCTCATTCCTATTAATTTTGAATTTAGTGTGACATCTCAATACAATTACTGTGGCATTTGTTGTTTGTGTCTAACATATAGGCCTTTTCAATTTTTAAAGGAAATTTTGTTCTATCAAGATTTAATTTAATATTTTAATATTAGTTACAAATATAGAACATTATTGACTTTTTGTGTCTACTGATACAAGAATGTTAAATGAGTATTCTCCTAAAGTCACCAATTTATATTCTTGAGATAAGCTCTACTGCTATATAATATTCAGATTTTCTTTAATGCTATTTGCTCATTTATTTCATACTTGTTTTCATTTAAACTTAAGAGTCTTTCTTTTCCATAGTTTTCCAGTGGCATCTTTATCATATTTTATTATAAAGAATTGCAAGAGAGTAATATTTTTCTACTTTATGAAATAATTTTGTAACATATAGTTTTTATTCTCAAAAGAGTTGATAAAATTTACAAGCAACTTTTTCTGGATTCACAAATTTTGAATGTTGGACCTTGAAATCATTATAATTTTCCATGAAAATTATATTTTTTGCTTATTAAAATCATTAAAATAATTCAGAAAGTTATATTATTCTAAAATATTGTTCTTAAGTTATATTTAGTTTTCATAATTTTTTAATAAATTGTTTACATTATTATGTTGGAATGCTCTTGCAAGTTTTTGTTTTTAATATTACCTTTATCTTTTTGATTTGACCAGTTTTAAATTTTATTAATGCTTCCTTTTGGTTATTCCTTGTGAAGTTCTTGTTTAAATTTAGCTATAATTTTTTCTCCTTTATACCTTTAATTTGTTTTTAGTTTACTATTAAGTATTACTGAACAGATGTGCTTTCTGATTAATAAAGTATTTCAAAGATTTAACTTCTCTTCTGAGTATGGTTTTAGACACATTCCATATGCTCGTATAAGATGGGGTCTAATTTTTCTTAATCTCTAAATAATTTGAAACTACAGGTTTACTATCCATTTTATTTACTCAAATTATTTTTATTATACATGATTTAAAATGCGTTCTATTGTTTTTACAAGACTCTACTTTTGACATTTAGCCAAAAAATATGACTTTTAAATTTTTGACCCTTTGAAATGTATTAAGATTTTTATTCTACAGTTTATTTATTTGCTTAGTTATTTGATACTTGATTAATTTTACTTATAAGAAAATATATATTTATTTTATAGTTTATGAAACACCATAAATAGGAATTTAGTCCCTCTTGTCAATTATGCAATGGAGATTTGTGTATCCAATTTAGAGTTTTAAAATCTGATTTGTCAAATTCAGTTCTACTGTGAGTTCAACTTTGCTGCATCTATTTGCCCTGGTGCTGGGTATCCAGTGGTTCACACACTGCTTATATTCTTTATGAACTATCATTTCTTCTGTATTTTATTTCAGTGTTTTCATTTCCATATATTATCTTATAGATTCTTTTTTTACTTATAAGCATTATGTGGCATTTCATTTTAGATTTGTCTATTGTATAATTAGATTTTTAATCTAATTTAAATGCATCCACCATATTGTTTTATTATAAAATCCTCCCTTCTGGAACTTTTAAAATATATAATGCTAAAGGCAGTTTGTGTAGATTGTGTAAATCTTTGAATCTTTTCTTCATTGTTTTTATATTTTGATTACTTTTAAAAGTTTCCATGAAATGAATTGTTTAATAGTCCCAAAAATTAATGAAAGGTAGATATAGAAAACTGTAATTTGTGTGTGTTATCATAGTCTGTCTCCAAGTGAATATTTGTAAAATTAAACAAAACATAATAAAATGAAATAACATAATATTTTGAAATAAAAATCAATTAAATATACCATAATCTTCAAAAGTAAATTAGAATTATAAACTTTCAAAAAAGGCTTCTTATACGGAAAGAAATGCCTCCTTATTTTCAGATTTCTTCCTGTCAGCTGTATTTCTTGGTCAAGTAAAATGCCCTTCAGAGAAATTGTCATTTTCTCTAACTTTGTCAAGTTCATATTGGGAGAGAAAAAAAAAAAAACCAAAATGATGTGAATGGGAAAGAAGAAATTGCCAATAGAGTGGGATAATAAAACCATTCATGGCTCAGAGTAGCTGCTGGTATCACCTCTTGAAACTGGGTAATTTTACTGATGTGAAAATTAAGTCGCCCAGAGGTTATACAGCTTTCCTAAAGTTGTATCATTTCAATATGATTACTAAGACTATTTTGAAGAGTTTTCTTCTGAAAGAGACAATCAGGCACAGAATAAAGATTCAGAGGTTTCTCATCAGTTGGGCTGGACTGAGGAGCTTACTCCTCACACACTGATCTGAAGACAGGCTATTGTGGCATGTTATTCCAATTCTTTCCTTTCTTAGCACTGAAAACTTTGCAAAGTTCATTATTTTCGAAGCTTGAATTTTCATATCAGAAAATGAATAGGAAATGTTCTACAACTAAGCACGAATATTATTCTAAGGAATACATTTGGCGGCATGTACAAAGTGCCTAGCACTGTGCCTGGAACCTAGTTACTCTCCCAAATGTGAATTTCCTTCCTCACTCACTGAAGCAACCAATCCACACTGGTTCTCTAGGGGTTGTATGGATTATAAGAATTATGCTTTCAGGCCTCTGTAGGCATGCTAAGCACCAGTGTCAGGACACGCAAATTATCGTGGAAAGCGTGTACGCCAGGATGGAGCAGATATGAGAAAGTTCGGGGTCTCTATTCTTCTTGGTAACTGATTTTCAGGAAACACTCTGCTTGTCCTCCTGAGGCACATAGCTTGAACGTGACTTTTCATTTTTCACAGCTCCCAGAAAAGTCTAGTGGTTCCAGTGGGAACCATCAAAAGGAATTAAATTGTTATGTTTTCCAGGGTTAGAAAATATGATGGGGGCAAGTATATATAAAGGTCTATTTCACGTAACCTTGCCATAGCACCACTTTCAAGCAATCACTTAAGTTCTCGTTAGTCAGGCCTGAGAATAGATCCGGTCTTTCCTGAGCCTAACCCTCCGGTTAGATGCTCATTGATTTTTAGCTTCCTTTGCTCTGTGAAACACATCTGGACCCTTAATTAACAATTTGCTAAGTCAGAGACAAATTTGCTAGTGCTTGAACATTCCTGATTAAAAGCACAGACATAATACTCATAAAATGTTAGGGGAAAAAAAAAGCAATTGAAAGTAAGATTATAAATTACTCTTGGCTTTAGGCTTCCCTCAAGCTATGGAAAACAAAAAAAAAGCAATTATTTATCTTTGGAGGTGGAATTAGCCTTTTATCTGTTATCTAATCAGTGCTTATTATTCATCTAGTCCTGTTTCTCTAGCCTGGCTAGGAAGTGAACGGAGATCCACTTCCCTCCTGGACTTTTTCTATTCCATATTTCTTTGTTTCTTCTTTGTTTGAGATTTTTAAAAACAACACTGGTTTAGTGCACAAAGAGCTTAAATATGTCAGGCAAAACAGTTCAATACCTGTGATTAGTGACCTCGTTTTATTTAAGTCTCCATCGTGGAGAGAAAATTGATTTTATTAATGTTCCTGTTTCATTAAATGACTACTCCATATGAAGCATCTGCATTAAGCATTTTAAAATACTTCCAGAAAATTCAGCCAGGTCAAGAAATAATCGCACTTAAATACACATGCAGTTGACGTTGTGGATTTTTAGTAATGTTTGAGGTTTTACTTCTGTGACATGAATATACATTGGCTTTGTGGAAGCTGTTTGGCTTCCAGTAATTCTTTTGACTCTTGGAGCAGAGATACAATCATGAAGATCTAAGACTCTTCAAAGTATTTTATTGCACATGTAGTAGTAGACTGTATTCATCTTCTGCTATGATTAGAGAAGTTCCCAAATCAAGATCCCATAAGCTATCTTAATACTACGCAGTGACCCAACTCTTTAAATCCAGAAAAGTGAGAAAAGAATGCCTTCTCTCTGCCTTTACATATACTCCTCTGTCTTCCTTTGTGGCCACATATGACTCAGAAGCTGAGCCTTGGTCAACACTTACCTCTGAGCAACTGTGCAACTCAGCTCAATTCATTTAGGCTTCCTCTTTCAGATGAAGAGGTTGACCCAGCCATGACACGGGATCCTCCTCTTGATCTTCCAGCACAGGACTGGCTCTCATACTGCCAACCACACTGTCCATAATGAAAGAGGCTCCTTTCTATCTCCCTCATTGGACTGAGAATAGAGAGGAAATGGTACAGAATGCCAGTGACCATTTTATCCTCTGTATGCCCAGCTCACCTCTAGCCGAAACTTCTGCTCAAAAACTCTTCATCTGGTGCTACATGGGAACACATAAGGGACACACATCAAACACATGTGAAAGTATGGTCTCTGATGATTCTTCCTCCTGCAGAGGTTCACCTTTTGAGGGCTCACTATGAGGCTGACCGCCATCTTCAGAAAGCCAGGGAAGGGGAATCAGTAGATGTAAGTGGGACCAAGTCAAGAGATGGTTTCATTAATCTGTTTCCTGAACATTACAAATACCCTCCTCACCTTTCTTTCTACTTTTTTCCCATAGTGACCCTATGTTCCAAAACCTTATGTACTATAGGCCCATAAAAAGCTATAAAAGGATCATTTTTTTCCCAACAGAAAGTTGGAAAGAGAGAGTATTTCTTTTACTTCCCATATGATAAGGCACCAAAAATAGCCTTTCTGATTAACAACAGGCCTGTCTTCACCCATAGGCTGGTTTCCAACTCCTTGAGTGTTATTTGCAGTATACAAAGAATTTTTTAGTTCAGATGTTAGGCTGGGGCCAGGATGGAGGTAGGTGCTATGCTGAAAGCATAGCAGTGCAGACACCCCAGACTAGTGCTTGGGAACCCACAGATTCTGATGTACATCCTGACTGCTCTCTTAGTCTAGTCTCTACTGGCTGCAGGGGCTGTCACAACTGTCTTGGAATCATCAACAATATTTATCAGCAGGGAACAGAAAGGATCCATTGGCCCTTCTGTACTTGAACGTGGAAAATCCACCCGGTACCCACTTCGTTACTCTCAGGAAGCCATTTGAATGATAGGTGAATACATAAAAGTTCCTTGTGTTTGAAGGACTCAAAATATTTTTTTTTCTTAGAAAAAATACAAAATCATTTTTAAAAAAAGATAAGGAAGTTTGACATCAAGTTGTGAGATCTTTGGGAACGTGAGTTTCCTAATGATGGTAGTGCACTCTCTCAAACTGCAGTTTTCTCTCATTCTAAGAAGAGTTGAACCACATTAGTACTTTTTCACTGTGGCCTGATCCTGTACAAGGCGGGTAGGGGCAGAGCAGAAAAATGATTTCTGTGGATGTTGTCACTTTCTGCCTTCTTTTTAATTGGAACCTAAACTTGAACCTTGGTCATAAAGGCAAGGGTGAGGAGTGAAAGCATTCTTTCTCTTCCCATCCTTTGCTTTTACACACACACACACACACACACACACACACACACACACACACACACAAACACACACACACACATAATTTATGATAAGTTCTATCAAAAGAGAGAGAGAGTATTTTTTTCAGAGTATTATTAGCATTATTTAGGAAACAATTTACTCAGGATAACTCAAAGGAGACTTCAGGGATTCCACAATCATGATGCAAGCATCTTTTAGGAAACAATGGTTGGGGAAGCACCCGGGAAACAAGCACAGTGGGAAACTGTTGTCACCGCCTGGGCTTAAGGAACAGGAAAGGAAACTATACATTTCTGGAGGCTGTTGAAACCTAGGACCTTAGGGAAAGCATTCCCACTGGCAGTCATAGCTGTAGAAAAACAGCTACTTCCAAAGAAGTGGGGCCAGTGAGGGGCGGGAGGGAAGAATGAAGAGAGAAAAGAAATCCTCTGTCTTCTCCCTCTCTTAATCTCCAGTGGGCAAACCCAGTAAGAAGACAGAGAGGGATGCCCTCCACAGGGTCACTTGCCTGCCCCATATTGTACACTGCAGAGCAGAGGGGAAGGAGAATGGATCTAACAGTATGTTTTAGTCAGATTTTCATCTCAGTGACCAAGAATCCTGACAAGAAAAATGAGAGGAAGCAAAGTTTATTTGCCTCATGTTTTCAGAAGTTCAGTCCACAGATGGCCAACTTCACAGATCTGGGTTCAAGGTGAGGCAGAATCATTGTGCAAGAGTATGGTGGATGAAAGTGACTCTGGACATGTCAACAGGAAGCAGAGGCAGCTCCACTTACCAGGATCAAACTATAAACTTCAAAGGTATGTTCTCCATGGCCTAGCTCTTCTAGCCACACCCTACCCACCTACAGATAGCACCCTGTTAACAGCTTTCATAAGTTAGTCATTTTAACTTTGAATACTCTTGGATTTTCTCAGGCATGAGCTTTTGGAGGATATTCCCATATCCAAACTATAACATGAAGCAAGTAATAGCTAAGAAGAACATGGGCCAACGCAAAATAATACAATGCCTTTTAGAAGGAATAGATACTGGGAAAAGAAAAATGGGGAGGACAGAAATTTAAATGAATTCTTTTTTTTTTTTTTTTGCATTTGTTAAGATAAAAAGACAATTTTGAAACATGGTTAAAAAAAGCTATCTCCAATGGTTCAGTTTTCTCCAGATAACCCAGGTCATTCTGCCAATCTTGCCAATTCCTAGGGCCATCAATTGGTCCACACAGTTCTGCGGACCTTCTTTCTGTATCCCTGGGATAGACCTTAGAATCACTTGTCCTTTTCATTCCTACTTGTTACCACATTTTGATCAGTCATAACTGCTGAGGAGTTCTACCCTTTCCTCCTCATTCAGGCAATGACGTTTCCTTCAAGTTATTTCTCTCAAGTTACCCTCAAAATTCACAATGCCTATTATTAAACAGTAAAATGGAACAATTAGAAGAATAGAAAATGAAATCAGTTGTAGACACTCCATAGATGTACCTATAGTGCACTCATCTAATCTTTCTGAGACATTTATCTATTTTGATGGGATATCCTTCTGTGTTAAGGTCATTATATGGATAATATGAGGTAATGTATCAAATTCTTAGCATGGATTCATACATGAAATGAGCAAAGTCCTCAGCTACTACAACCACTTTGCATGTGGATGAACTCTCCCTGCAGTTAACATTTTACTCTGCATTGTCTAGTTATCATCTGATGAGAGGATGCAGGATGCATGAGTTCATGCATTACCCATGGGCCAGTAGAAATTTTTAGTTGCTTTTCTTATACAGGGATTTGGAAGAACTAGAAGTACTTTGGTAAGAGTTTGTATCTTCCCCTAGAAAACTAGCTTTCAGTTTAAATCAAATTTCTTTCTCTTGCTTCTCCATTAACCTTTGACAAATTGCAAACCCCAGAGTTTCTATGGAAGTGAGCAAGGCAAGTCAGGCCATTATGCAGGCCTGTTAAAATATGGCCTTACAAGCAGCTTCCTGTGTGCACTCGTCCTAGCCAGAAATTCTTTTGATAGAACTTATCATACATTATTTATGTTACTCTGAACCTCTAATGCAAATTTATAGAACATAATGGAAACATCCTGTACATCACAGTGTTCCCCCTATCATTCTATGTCTGCCACAAGAGACTTGCAAAATTACTTCTGTGGAATAATCCTATATACACAGTTGTAGGTGAACTGCAATTCCTGGGAACATTTCAATTCTCAGCTTTTCCTTCACTGAACAGATTTTATTTCCTCTTTCACTGCCCAAAATGTCTATTGCCCATCTGATCACAGCACACGTTTGAGAAAACACTCCCTTGAAGCATGAGAGATATGGTACATTAACATCTTCCATTCATTTAATCAAGATCATGATGGGGGATCTGAGGGGTTTCAAGGAATTTTGCCAAGGTTCTACTTATATCTGCAAATACCCTTGAAACATTATGTGAATTCGGATTCTTTTCACTCTAACCAATAGAACCATAAAATTGTGGGGAAAAAAAACACTTGAAAAAATATCAATCATCTCAATATTTTGATTCATCAACATCAAGATCATATAATGCAGCAGTTTAAGATTTATATCAATCTCTACATCTGTGATTAAGAAAAATACTTAAATGGGTGATTTTAATGAAACTATATATAGGTTATTTTTTCCAACACATAACATTTTTGAAATTGAATATCAGTCTGGCTTTCATTAAAACTAAATTGAACATGAGCTCTTTCTACCTGTAATTGGCATATCCTTTGACAGAAACATGATTTCTACATAAAAGACACAGGTAGGACAGAATCAAAGAGACCCAAGAGGAGTGATCCATTCTTTCTGCACAAGGTAGAAATCATTTTATACAGTCAAGCAATCTGTTCCTTCTACACAGAGCATGTGAATTATTGATGGTCCCATTCAGCATTTCATTTCTTTGTGGCAGACAAGTAGGTCTTCCTTGTAACACGCTTTTGTTGGCATTAAAAGAAAATGCATTTCTCCAACTGAGAACACATAAAAGCAAATGGAAAATTAATATGTTTTCCAAGTCTATAAGCAAGGCATCATATGTCACTAGCCTCAGCATTTGTAAGGCCCAACTGAAAAGATCCTTGACAATAAAACTCCATGTAGCATGAAAGATAGGACTCTAGTCTTTTCCTTTTTTTTTTTACACGCATTCAGGAATTTCTTTTATTTCTCCATCTTTTTTCTTTAAAAAAAACAAAACTATAATGTTTTCTGTTTGTTTTTTTTTCATCATTTATCTATTATTCCTGGCCATGAGGGTAAGTGGCAATGCCAGGAAAATAAGTTAGATGTCAGGTAGCTTTTCTTTTATGCAAAGACTCAAGTTTTCTTGTGTCCTGTGCCTGCTCGTGTCTGCTTGGAGAATACATTAAAAAAGTGAAGTGGTATTTATTTCAAATAAGGAATTCAACAGAGATCTCCCTTTATCTTCTCCTTTGTTGACATTGTTCTTGCTATATCTATCTGGGCCTTCATGAATTTCTGGCCCCAAAGCAGAAATTCTCTAATTGAAGATGACTTTGTAAAGAACAGAAAAGATTTGATATTTAATGTTGAAACTGTGCTGATACAATAAACAATAACAACGACAAATAGGTCTCCATCATAGGCTTAAAAATCCTCCCAATGCTTCCTCCTCTGTTCAAAAACCTTTCCCCCAATTAATTCATCAAAATTTAAAAATAACAACTACATTCTCTACATGCTATATTTCAGTCACAATATTTCTTTCCAGATTTTTTTTGGGGGGGTACTGGAGGTTGAACTCAGGTGCACTCCATCACTGAGCCACATCTCCAGCCTAATTTTGTAGTTTATTTAGAGACAGGGTCTCACTGAGTTGCTTAGAGCCTTGATTTTTGCTGAGGTTGGCTTTGAACTCACAATACTCTTGTCTCACTCTCTGAAGTCATTGGGACTTTGCACCACCATGCTCAGCCAGATTTATTTTTTTAAATCTTTTATGTAATCTGTAAATTCAACACACTTTAATATGTATTTATTGAGCACATATTATATGCTAGGTCTTGTGTTAATCACTAAAGATAATAAAGGTAATTAATTAATAAACCCATCCTAAAAAATATTACTGTGGTTATGATAAATATAGACAAAATACTTTGCCCGTTTCCCTTTCCCTAAAACCCATCTTCTTTGTCTCATTACCAAACTCTTTCTTTGAGAAGTACTTTCAACTCATTTCATTCTAATTTGGACAGCTCTTCCTTTGACAATCAATGGATAGTTTAATAGTCCATTATTCAATAGCTTATTCTGCTTAATAGCTCTAAAATCTTTGTGGCTTTCAATAACAAATCCTTACATTGGGGTTACTTCCCAAAACACCCACTGAGTGTTGGAAACATTGTAAGTTAAAAATGCATTTAATACACCTAACCTCTAGAGCATCATAGTTTAGCAACATAGTACACTGAAGAGTACCAGTTACATGGTTGAATGGGAGCTGAAGCTCCCTGCTGCTGCCCAGCATCTCAGGAGAGTATTTTACTGCACATCACTATCTAGGGAATTATTGAAATTCAAATTTGGTTTCTACTGAATGCATATCACTTTTGCACCATTGCAAGACTGAAAAAGTCATAAGTTGGAATATCATGAAGTCAGGACAGTCTACTCTAACTCATGTAATGAGTGGGCTGATAGTCTCTGAATCTTAGGTTCAATTTGGCAGTTGAGTTGGGTCTGCTCCACATGTTTACTCCTGGATCCAAAGAAGACAGAGCCCTGATCTAGAACAGGCATATTTTTAGGCAGAAAGAAAAGTGAGGGAAATGAAGCCCTGATCAGATGTGGCTTATGCCACAATGCATCTGGTTACCATTATTGCCAGACTGAACAATGAAAGTGAGAGTACCACATTTAAGTAGTTGCCATTTGCTGAAGCTTTATATACTTGCTACAACTGGGAAGAACGATTTCCTTATATGTAATAATCTCTATCATTCTTTGAGAAATTAGAATTCAAATTTAAAATCCAAGTAGACAGAAAACCCCAAAGCTGTGCAAATAATCATTGAAAAATTTACTGATTAATTCACTCTTTCAGTCATTCATTAGGTCTATGTCATGAACTCTTGTAGGACCTAAAATGTATAAAAACCAAATAAACAAAATATAAGTTCCTTGTTCTCATGAAAGTTTACATTTTTTAAAGCAATGAGACTATAAGCTAATAGGAAAACACTCATATTATTGTAAGTATTATGCAAAGAATTAGAATAGTGTAATAATCCAGAAAATGTCCATAGGAAAGAAAGCTCAGGAAAGCTAATAGATCTTTCTGGCTTCACAGTCCCTATCATTTTCAGTATGAGACTGCCAGCCTATCTTGTGACATATCTTGCATTATATTTAGAAGTGTTTTTTTTAATTCATTATTATCATTTAACATTGAATATTTTATGTTTTACTCCCTGAAATACCAAATTGTATCATTTAATTTGGGCATTTCTAATGACCGTTTTGTTTAATATATTGTGTTCCTATGATTAATGTGTGGTATAAGTTATAAGGTAATTTCCTAGATAATCCTTTAGTAAACCCATCATCTCATGAATAATAAGATATTATGATAAAGCGACGTGCTTTTAGTTTGCTTTCATTAGCTGGCAGCAGTTAATGTATTAGTGATGAAGGGGCAAGATGTGCTTTTATGATTCAGTATGTGCCTCCCTATGTCTAGTGTTCTGATCTTGGCTCTCTGATGAGAGCATCTTTGAAAATGAGCAGATATAATAAGTCTCCTTAATTAATTTTACAATTTTCAAACTTGAAATAACAGATGTGAAAGGGCCTGTTTCTCACTTATGCATCTGAGAGCATTGCAAACATAAAGGAGAAGAATCTCCTCTTTTTTTTTTTTTTAATTTTTCAGTTGTCACTGTATATGCCTGGGAAAGGGAAAGACTATGGTAATGGCAGTGTGGTGTAATAGCAGAAGATTTACTTTTTACCTATAAGACTTAGCTTTTGACCATGAATTCCATTTCTGGTGTTGCTTGTGTGCATGATATAGGGGAAATTAATCACTTTGAGTCTTTTTCTATTTATAAAATTGCACTAATAATGACCAGACATCCATAGTTTATAGGGCTGCTGAGTTAAGGGGATTTAAAATAGGATCACATGTATAAAAGCTCATTGGATAATTTTAGTAATGGTATCAGCAGGAGTAATAGCAGCAGCAGCAGGAGGAGTAAAAGCACAATTCAAGTTAATATAATAATGGCATTATTACTGTGCAGCTCCGAGCAAAGTGCCCATCCAAAGAAGGACTGAAAATACATAGTGCTGTGGTTACCTCAGGAGAGAAGTTCTTTTCAACATAGAGCATGGACACTGGATGCAGACCCTCTGAGGACTAAACATGGTATACACATCACACAGAGGAAGATATTTTTAAACTATGATTTTCCTCTTCCTCACATTCTAAGTGAATTATTTCCCCTGGAGGAATTTGCCCATTACCTAGGTTGAGAGTCGATGTCAGAATTAATTCTGCTCCTGATGGAGAGAAAGGCACCATTCTAGATATTGCCTACAGATGCTGAGATGCAGATGAGGAATAATGAGTTTTATAGGGGAGGGGGCATTGCCAGAGGATTTTCATTCATTGATTGATTTTTTAAAAGATTTGTAACTCAAATTTGGCTCTATGTGAAATGATTACCTTCTAACTTCTCTGTTTTTAAATGATGTCTATCTTATGCATGTCTCAGCTTTGTCTTTTGTAAGTACATAACTTGTCTGGTTTTACAGTTTAAAAGAGGGAGAGAAAATTTGCTCCAGAGTGAGTCATATCCTAAGACTCACCCCTACTGAATTAGATGATATTTGGATAAGATATATCCCCATATTATATATATATATATATATATATATATATATATATATATATATATAATCTTCATATATTTTATCCAAATAACAATTAATTCAGTATGTGTGAATTAGATTTTTATGTAAGTTTTATTTATTTTCTAGATCTTGTTTCCTATGAATAGGGTAAGGGAGATATACATATTATCATAGCAGACTTTCCCTAGTAGCATTGGTTTATCTTAGATCCTTGTTGTTATCTTAGATCCATATTGACATTATGGAATAAATAATGAAGCAATTACCTACTATCCAGCACACCAGAAATGAGCTTGTTTTATGTTCCAGGGGCTCATGTACATTATAAATTACTGCCTCCATCCTTTGCAACATTGTATTGCTGCCTCCACCCTTTGCAACATTGTATAATACCTTCAAGGGTTAGTCCTATTACTGTCCTAGTGATGTATTTCTCCGCATAGTTACATTTTCTGAGCCATAGTTACATTTTCAAAGTGATGGGAGAAGAAGACCTAAAAACAACATCCTTATCCTCCATTTAGAAATGTAAGTTCACTCATTCTCTCAGAATATAGCAAATCTTACATCCAACATTAGTAATACTTTATTTTGCCCTTAGTTCTATCTCTGCTGCTTGGATTGCATACAGCAAAAACATATTAAATGAATGAGTGAGTGAATGAGTGATTGAGCAATATTCCTTCAGCTTATCAACAAAGGAAATGACAAAAGCAGAACATTTACATGTAGGGATTAAAAATTTCTGGGACCAATAAAAGTGTAATTTTCTTCAGAGTCTACTAGTTTGGAACAGGTTCAATATCTGCAAGTGAATATAACAATAAATGTAATGTTGTTCATGAAACAATCTCATTCTTGGATCTCAAGCCATTTGGAAAACACCAATATAAGTATTCATTTTTATAAACCCTCTTTTCCTCTAAGAGCCAGACATAGATTTTTTTCAGTACATCCTCCCTGTTCCACATTCTCATCAAGAACTTGCCAAGAGCTTGGAAGCCTGATATAACAGGTTAAAGCACCCTGCTAAAACAGTAGTCCCTAATGTCTATATTAATCCTAGATACATGGAGCTTCCAATTTGCCCAACTCTGTCCTATCACCAGTAAAACATGAACAAAATGGCCAGGTAGTTGCAAATTTCATGCTTTTCTATTCTTCCTTCACAGACCTCTAGTCCAATATGCCTACCCACCAGCCAGTTATGAGCAATACACCTCATTATACAAAATCTATCCCTACTTAATTAGTTTAAGTGTCAAATAATTTTTCTGTCCTACTCTCATTATACTTTCCAGAAACTTATGAAGCTTTGTCATTAACATTATTTCTTCTACACTACTAAACACTTAAATTTATTAGTCAATAAATAAAAAGACTGTAGCCTTATCCTGATGCATGAATTGTCTACATGAACTCTTCCATCATTACCAGCAGAATTTATCAACATCTTGTCTCAGAATTCACAACATGTTATATTAAATTATATTATCCAGTGGTATTGTCTTTAAATAAAATATTTATTTTGGAAAATGACAGCACTACAATTTTATGGAAATTGTCTAGCATCATGATTAATATAAAAAAATCTCTAGTAAAGTACATGAAAAATCTTTTCACACAACACAGAAGAAACTGTGCAAATCAGATCAAATCATTTATAATTCAAAATATTAAAATGATTGCAATTAATTGGTACTTATAAAAAACTCACAAAACTACTTCACAACAGGGAATACAGATTATCACTAGGTAGCTTTACGGAGTGACAATAACTGGTATATAATGCATAAATATTCAAAACTACAAAATAAACAAGAACTATACTTAACATACACATTTATGCTGAAAAACAGATTCAGCACTACATAAAATCGTGAGCACTCCATGATTTATTGTAGTTGCTATAAGAATGTCAATGGCTTTCATTTCTTGGTGTCTTTACTAACAATAACATTACAATTTATAACACGAATACTGTTAAAAGTGGAAGAGGAATAACAGCAAATCTTAAATAAAAACCCTAATTCAAGGTATGACTTATTTAACTCAAGAAATCTTTTTGCAACTGAGTCACTGTTTTTCAGACATTTTAAAATATAATTGTTCCAAACTATAATCCTTAAGTATGGATTGTTTTTAAATCTCTGTTAGTTGTTGGTACAGTGTACTGCATTTAGTAGGCTTTTAATTATTTATTGCATTGGGAATAGATATTTTCTAAGCTTAACCACAGATCCAGGAAGAGCTAAGGATTCTCAACCATATTGTATACTGCATTTATTTGCTACAGATACCATAAAAAGTGCTACAGACTGAGTAACTTATATCTATTTTCTCATACCTCTGGGGGATAATATCTAAAATCAAGGTGTTAATAGAGTCAGGGTTTTTTTCTGTGAGATCTGAAAGTTCTCTTCCCAGACACTCTTTGGCTAGTAGACAGCCACCTTTTCCCTGCATCTTTTCATAACATCTCTTTCTATGTGTGTCTATCTCCATGAATATGCCATCCCCACCCCTTTTTATCAGGACACCAGTCATACTGGATGAGGACCCATCTTAGTGACCTCTTTTTAATCTGATTGCCTGTGAAAAGATCCCAGCTCTAAGAACAGTCATACCCTAAGGTACTGAGGACTAGAATTTCAAAGTATGAATGGTTTCTTGGGTGGATACAATTCAAGGAATAACAGACTGACAGACTTCCCAAATTCATGTCCTCATATGCAAAACATGTCCACTTTGTCCTGATATCCTCAAAGATCGTAACCCATTCTAGCGCCAGTTAACTCTAAATCCATAAATCTTATCCAAATATCTTCTAATTCAGTAGGGGTGAGTCTTAGAATATGACTCACTCTGGGACAAATTTTCTCTCCCTCTTTGAAACTGTAAAACCAGACAAGTTTTGTACTTTCAAAAGACAAATCTGAGACATGCATGAGATAGACATCGTTCAAAAACAGAGGAGTTAGAAGGTAAAAAGTTTACATAGATCCCAAGCAAGTCTAAAGCCCGTCAGGGTAAGTTTTATTAGATTTTTAAGGTTTCAAAATGATCCCTGTGGCTCAGGACTTTGACTCAGGCCCACTGTGGTAAAGGTCCCACCACTTTGGGTCGACATGACAGCTCTACACTTTGAAGAAAGGAGGTACTTCTACTTTTGAGAGGTTATGGGGGCGGGGGGGGGGGACTCTGCCTTCCCAAGTCCAGGAAAAGTTGGCTCTGCTTCCTGGGCCTAGAACCCTCTAGTCCTTGTGAAATGGCGTTTCTCTTGACCTCTGCATCTGTGGCTTTGCTTTTAAAGTTATTGCTCCCTTATTCCATCTCATCTCTGTCCCTTTAAACCCAGGCTGGCAGTGATTCTGCTGGTATAAAATTTTAAAATCCGTGTGTTAGCCTCTCATACAGTTCCTCAGACAAGAGCGTTCCTTCGTTCCTTTAGATAATTCCTAGGTCAATGTAGCTATCCTTGCTTCTCCTGAGGTAATGATTGTGTCCATGAGTTGCACACTCTGTTTCTTAGCAAACAGTTGTATAGCCACATACATGGCCCTGTTTCCCGAACCTACTATCTCAATAGGGTCTTGCGATCATCAAATGCTGGCTCCTCTTATTTAACAATCTCTATTTTGATCAATCTCTTAACCTCTCCCCTCTTGCCTCTTACAATAATAAGTAAGGGGAACCCAGCTCAGCTCTACCTTCAATACCTCACCCATAAACTCCTCAGCTATATATCCCTGTTCTTTACTTACAAGTTCTGCCTTCCATAAAATGCTAAAACACAACTGGGCTAAATTCTCTGTCAGTATTTTTTTTTTCACATGGAGACTTGTGAATTTGTATTCACTGTATTTGAATATTCTTTTACTCTCTGAGGGTCTCTGAATTCAATGTACTGTTCTCTAAGGTCGAAGAACAAAAAAAAATTGTCTGAAAAAATTGTCTGAAAAGACAATTTTAGAGGCCACTGAGAGGACAGCAATTCAATTCTCAGATTCCCACAAAACCTAGCCTTCGAAACTTAGCCTTATAGTACAAGGGAATCAACAAAGGTGATGTTGGTCTGGGTCCAGCTTTCTTCCAGTCAGAATGGCCCAAACACATAATACCACACTTTCCAGAATAGCCTCTGCTTTGACCAAAAAGTACACAGTCAAAACAATTATAATGATCCCACAAACACACAATGCACAGTGGCTTTGCTTTTCTGAGAAAAGCTACTTGGAATGGCCCAGATTTCTTTCAATGCTCCAGTCTACCTGTGGAGCAAGCCACATAGGGAAATACCCATAACAAAACCTGCTTCTCAGTGGGCCCTTCCAATGTTTCTTCAGTAAAGAGCTGTCAGGTTGGGCTGACTTGAACAATAGATATTAATTTTCTCAGAGTCTAGAGGCTAGTGGTACAAAATTGGGTTGCCAGCATGGTCTGTTCATAGTGAGGGCTTTCTCCCGGGATTGCAGGTAGCCACCAGGTCACTGAGTGCTCACATGACTTCTCTGTGCTTCTACAGAAAAAATAAAGGAAGCTCTATGATGTCATTTCATATGGGTTCACTAATCCCCTCATGAAGAACCTACCCGTATGAGCTTATCTCACTCTAACTGCTTTACAAAGGCTCTGCCCTCTCCAAATGCCATCATGTTGGAGTTAGAATCCAACATATGAATTTGTGGGTGACTCAGTTCAGCCCATAGCAAGTACTAACATGTCTTGATTTTCTGCAATCTTGATTTTACATGGTGTTCATGAAAATGATCTGGAAACTGATTATCACACCCAGTTTATATTCCTACACTCCAATGTTTGGATGTTTTATTTTTATCTGCATTACATTGTCTAAAAGTTGGTTTCAAAACAAATGTGGTGTTTTCAAATATTTTTTCATTTTGATCTTAGCACAAAGAGTATATATTTTTGTATATGCAGTACTTTGTTTTCTGGCATCCAGGAAAGACAAGGCTCTGGAATAAATACTAAATTAGGCAAACTTTAGGGAAATTTTAGGATATAAGTGACAAAGGACTATAAACTAAGTATAACTCCCTTATCAGTTGTCAGTATTGAATATCCTAAAATCTCTGAAAAGCCCTCTAAGGCATTCTAGAGGCCAAAGTTGGAAACTATGTTTGGAAAGTGATGACTCATGATATAATACCTACACCGATAGCAATAATTTTGAAATTAAACATACTGTATGTTATACCATTAATATAAAAATCATGAATTATCCAGAAAGGAAAATAGAAATAAAAATAACATAAGAAATCTGCTGCTTTTCTATAACTAAGATACCACTGCATAGTTCCACTTCCAAATATTTTTGTTTTATTTACTCAACATCTATGAGATAGCAAAAATTTACATTTAGAAGGAACCGATTGATCTGGAGTTCTGTATAGTTTTTATTTTGCTCTTCCTCATAAATCCCATCAATAAATATTAGTTATTAGCATAAAGGTATTTTTTATAAAAAGACTTTGTGGTTGAAATCTATACTTGAAGATATTACTTTATAAATTAGTAGATTTAACTGCAGTATTTTCAACTCTCTGCATCCATCCAATGCATATTTCTTAATAAGGTAATATCTGGGTATTGTTTTAGAGCTGATGGAGGAAGGAGATGTATAAAATTCTTGTTTTCTACTTCTTTCCCATAAGTGTAATGTAAAGGGTCTACAGTGGACAAAGACTATCTGAAATGTGAAAACCTAGAGTGGAACAAGGAAATAACTTCATCTAATTCACTGCACAGTCCAGAAAAGGGATAAGCTATAACCCTTCCCAGAGAGCACCCTATCAGGTAAATACAATTTTCACAAAGGCCTTGCCCCTGCCTGTTCTGCCTGGAGTGCTCTGTCCTAATTTCTGGGCTCCTTTTGATCATTCAGCCTCAGCCCAAACAGCACTCCACCAGGGAGTGCTTGTGTGTACGTTTCTTAGAAACAAACAATGTTTGTTGCAGTATTTTTTTCAATAATGAGAGAGAATCCTAAAACATACAATAAATAGTTTGTTCAAGGAATTAGAACCTGCTCATGTGATAGTATATAGTGGGATTACTAAAAACCTATTCTATAAAATTATTTGTTAAATAACATAGAGGGTCATAATGTTTCATTCATGAAAAAAGCAAATTATGAACAGAATATCTATTGTATCGATTTAAAAATCAAATTTTGAACTTATACCTATATAGTAATAGATTATCCATAAGCAAAGATAAAATAATAAAAAGACACAATAAAATGGCAATAGTTTTTATACTTCTCTGTTTTCAATGCTGTTGGTATGTATGTATAACCAATTCTTGATTGTAAATAAGAAGGGACATGAGGAATTATCAGCATTAGTGTTTCCAGCTGCTAAAGAAAAGTGTACTTCAGCTCTGACAATAATTTTTTTTTAAATCACTGCTTTTCAGTTACCGTTTTGTTGTCACAGAGATGCCCTTCAGTTGCTGTGGTAACAAATGAATAATAATCCACACTTGTGTAGCACTTCATAGCTCACACATTCCTTCCTCATGCAGCACCTCATTTGTGATCAACAAAAACTCAGAAAAGGTTCTGAGGGAGGCTGACCCAGTATCATCCCTAGGTTACATATGAGAAAGTAGAGACTGAAAAGGTTAACTAAATTACTTGGAGTTACATTGTTAATAACTTAGAGAACTGGTTAAAAAACAAATCTAAGCTCTCCAGGATTCTGAATATATTTCAAAATAGATTCCATGTATTATTCTTTGTATATTTCTATTTATTCATATATTAATATAAATAAAATATTCATCAAATAGAATATTTTATAAATCCAAGGAGATAATAAAATAGAGTTGGTAACATTTCATTAGAGAAGAAGAACCAGGGTCTTATGGCCACTTTCCCATCTCTCAGAGGCACAATGAAAACATTATTATTCTCAGCTGAATCTAGAGTGTGTGTGTGTGTGTGTGTGTGTGTGTGTGCGCGTGCGCGTGCGTGCGTGTGCAAGCTCTTAAATACCTGAGAAGTGTTAACTCCTGCTAAGAGAGCAACTTTCTCAAATATCCCATGATGGACACAAGGACCACTGGACATAGAAAGCCATCTGGAACATCTCTGTCCATCATAGCAACCTCTGGCCATGTTTCATATTTAAGTCTAAGTTAACTTTAAATAAACATGACTAAAACTCCACTTGGTTAGTCATCACTAATTGCATTTTGAGTACTTGATGGCAACACTTACCTAGTGGACAATCTACTGGATAGCTCACATAAGAAGTATTTCTTTCCTAGCAGAAGTTTCTAATGAACAGTGCTAAATTCTACATATTTTTTTTAAAGAGAGAGGTTGAGAGAGAGAGAGAGAGAGAGAATCTTAATATTTATTTTGTAAGTTTTTCGGCGGACACAACATCTTTGTTTGTATGTGGTGCTGAGGATCGAACCCGGGCTGCACACATGCCAGGCGAGCGCGCTACCGCTTGAGCCACATCCCCAGCCCCTAAATTCTACATATTAAAGTTGAAGTGTTAGATCTTGACATAACTGGTTAGGTCCCTATATCTTAATGACTAGATCTCCGGAATCTTTATCCGTAACAGAAGAATTAATGATATTGTACAGCATACTTGTAGAGATTAACTGATACACAGCAATGGATATAACAAGATAATTTCATTAATGTGCAAATACAAAACATTATCTTTTTCCCACCAGGCTGCTCAACCACACCATGTCAATTCTCCTGAATCATAATTTGAATGACATCTAAACTAATTTTATTTCAATTACCAAATAAAATCATAAAGAGGGAAAGAAGGGAGAGAGACACCAATTATGATTCACTTCTATAATTTAAAATTTTGGTCTAGCTTTATACCAGTGCTTCAAATTCCTAAGTAACTAATTATTCTCCCTTTGCTATAATGGAGGCACAACCTTTTGTACCTGTGGAGTAAGTATGGTCTGTCTCTCTTTTACCATTTTCATCCTCAAGTATCTTCTCTGACATTAGAAGAATTAACGTAGAAGAAACAGAACACATACCTCCCCTTCTGCTGTTGCTTTCATTTGTTTTTAGCCATTATTCTTTCATTGCAGAAGTCCTTTGAGTCCAGGCTGTTAGGAGCTTTTAAACCCAATGCACGGTTCTAGATTTCTCTTGTGCAACTATATCCTGTTGCCAAATTCTACTTTCCAGATATGGTAGGATGCTCCTGGCAACAGCTTTCCTTCACAATTTCACAGGAGGAAAGCAAGACATCCATCACTATAGTTAAATGTGTCCTACAGATTCCATGAGACACAATCAACTTCTTTCAAGAGCTTTCTTCTCATCTCTATTCTGACCCCTGGGCAGAATCAAAGTATTTATTGAGAATTAAATATATTATAAATTAAATAAATTATAAATGTTTGAGATTTAAGTAATAACTACTTTCTACATACCCATAAATATCCAGCTAGTTCCTACCAAATCTACAGAAGCATGTCTCAGAACTTTCCTCCCTTGCCCAGAGGTAAGTTGGAATGATTGTTCCCCTTCCTCTGTGACTGGGTACAATGGAGAGGTACCAGAGCCTTTCCCCCTAGGTCAAAAACTCCCTAATTGATTAAATTCTCTACCCATAATTTCTAAATGTCTCTTGTAAAGATTGGCAGTAAGTAACTGGGGCTTATAACATCTGGACCTGTTTTGCTACCTTAGAAATTTCAGATGTGTCTACCCCTTCTCCCTGGCCCTTCGCCTTTAGTTAACACAGTTTGACCAGAATTCTGACAATTGAAAACACTCCATTCCACATCTGGTAAGAGGCATTCCACACACTATAATCAGAATGAGTTCAGAGTATAAACATGGGAACTATTATTACCTCCAAAATTGTCAGGAAATGTTTTGTTAGTAGCATCACTGGTAAAGAAATATCTGGTCTAAAATGTACATATGGAAATACTGTGACATGACATTGATATAAACAGAATTAATTCCCAGAATTTATTGTTGGATTTCAAAAGATAAAGCCTCCATTTTTCTACTTCCAAAGACTCTCCTTGCACAACATTAAAGAAGATGAGGCTCTGGAAATCAGCCCTAAATATCTTTTTTCTTCTGATGATGTTACTAAAGAACTTGATGAAATTGTGCAAAGGACAGAGCCCCAGGTGCCCTGGCTGTGCATCCTCACACAAATCTCTTGCCCTCCTGGACCTCTGAGAAAATGATGAACGAATTTGTAAGATCTGTTTTCTGACAAACGCATTCAAAGCACCAAGTGTAACACATATCTTATTTGCTCAAACACCGGAGCTATTGGAAAAGAAGAGAAAAAGGTCACAGCAAAATAACTTGTTTCATTTATATGAAGTCTAATATTTCAGCCAGTGTCTAGCTAAATGCAACCAGTTTTGCTCTGCTATGATAGATGGACATTTAATAAGTCCACATCAAATATGACTATTTTCTTTGTCTTGTAAACAGGAGCTCTCATTAACATTCATGGAATCATTCATAATAGACATTTCTAGGTGAAGAATATGGCCAGATACTGTACTCTTGCAAAGAACAGTCATTTCTTGTTGATCCTGTTAACCTATATACTTATTTTTTTAAGAATTTCAATTCTTAAGTAGCTGCATTACTAATGTTTCCTTTCTTTTCTGAAATGCTTGATCCAGAGTTGCCATGATTTCAAAACTTTTAAAAAATGCAGTAGCATTCAAGGAAAATACAGACCACCAGTGGCCTACACAGAATGACTTATGTGGGTGGCAAAGAAGCATCCCTAGAGAAAAACTTTATTAATAATTGTAATTAATTTTTGTGCAGCAATATCCATAAAGATATGCAACACTGAACTCACTAATTTCTTTCCAGATAATTCTTTCTGACAAATAATTCATTTGGTTTCCTAAGATATGTTAATGAGTTCAATAAAGTACCCTAGATAGATACTTCGACTGGTATAGAAAATTAAAAATGGCTGCACCTAACAAATCTTGGTGTTTATACTCACAAACGTTTAATCATTAATCAATTTTTCTATAATATTTAGTTTTTCTTTTTAATAGATTGTGTTTTCTTTTTAAAATGTCATAATTGATCAAAATAATTTTTGTAGAACCCTAATTTCTAATGTAGTCCAAGTTCTATTGCATTTAGTCCTCTCCTACTTTTGCATTTTTCTTACCTGGAGTGATGTTTTAAGAGATATGCTTAATGTGCTGACAGGACCAGTGCTCCCTTCACACAGGAAGGGTACTTTCAGCTGTATCTTGAAGGATGCAGTTCAACTCTACAAAGCATTATATTAAGAGTCAGAACTTATGTTTGAATTTATTCTTCTCATTAACTAGACACATGGCTTTGAGAAAATTAATGTGACCTCAAATTGCCTGATGTGGCTGCTATAAAATGGAGATAATTATTCCTGTCCTAATTATTTACAAAACTTCTGAGATGTAAATTATGCAAAACATTGAAAATATATGGTTATTTTTATAATGTGCTATCCAGGAATGCATAATACTTTAAAAAATAAACTCTGATAGTGACAATATGAAGTTAGCCTCAGATTTCTCCATTACCATACATTGTTGGATTAAATCAAGCAATGATGAATGTTTCATAAGTAATGAACTTTATCAATTTTTCAGATTTAGTGACATCAGTACAAAGTGACTCAAATGTGTATTTTTAGGTGTTGCACAGATTTCAGGATGCTCGGTAAATTATTTCCTTATCTACAACTTTGATACTAGTGATTAGCTTAGCTTTGACTTTAACAAAATCATTATCTGAATATTATTAGAATTGGAGAAATACAAAAACTGCAACACATTTATAACATCATCCTTTATCTCAACACAAAGTCAAATGTTCTTACATAGATTTACTCTTCTCTATTTTTGAGCCTGGTTATAACTTTTTCTCCTTTGGTATTATTTTCAGTGCCTTGATAGAATATTTTAGAAATCTACAGATTCTAATGCTGTTATGATTTAAAGTTTCATTTTATGTGTAGAGTTAGGGATCTAGGAACTAATGGGATTTTATTCTTCAGTGGCATCTAGGCAATGGATTTGAATGTCTGACTTTAGTTTTGAGAACTAATGTCATCCTCTATGCCCAAACACCCTTTGCCTTAGTACTTAGCTGTCATTCATCTTGATATAGATTTTTCATTCTGATTTACTTGATCTTTCTTATGTCCATTTTTTCTTCTTGTTGAATTTTGAAATTGCACTTTCCCTTGAATTCCTTTTTCCAACTCCCCAGTTTCTTGAGGTTTGCAAAATCATTTCAACACCATCCACATTCCTGGAAATATGATCTATTTCAATGAGAAAGTCAGAGGATACAATTACCTATGCATCATATTCAGTCTGAGGATATATTCTCTCAAAATGTATATGATTTTCTTTCCTGTGGTGACTCTTCAATTGTCTAAAAATTTCAACTTCTTTCATGTAGTGTCATGTTCTTATTTTATTTGTGAATATAAACAGGATTTCTCAACAGCAGACTAAGCACTTTTATGTTGTATGTGAAAGACTATGCACTCTTTCAGAGAAATAATTGACAGTTGCCGTGTACTTGAATTTTTCTATGTTCTTGTTATATTGGATGGAGAAATTAACCTTGTAAAGACATATCTGATAGCAGCATGGAAGGATAATTCTCAATAAATACTCAATCTCACTAGTCAAAATAATTTTCTGCTTGGGTATTGATGTTTTCAATGCCATCTAACATTTTCCAAGACTGAGTGATTATAGTCATTTGGTCATGGATTTCATTGCTTGTTAAAACAAGACCATTTAAAAATAAGTAAATAAGATATCATATGCATTGCAAGTGTCAGATGAAGTCAAGCAGTGAATTGCAATTAAGGTAAAAGATTTACTAATGAAGAAGTGCCAAACAATATCAGAAAGAAACCAACTGAAATAAAATAATTTCCATTATACAAATGAACATACTATCAATAATTATGTATTCATCAAAGATAGTGAAGTAAATATCAAGACATGTAGTCTAGAAGTGAATTCTCTATGTATACCCAATCTATATTCTCTAAAAAGGGGTCATGACTAAATTCCAATTTACGACTAGTTCCAGTGTGCTTGTAGAGTTGCCATCTTACCTTTGTCTTTTCTGGAGCTGAGAATGTACCTACTCTTTCTGGCATATTTGATGCTATCCTACATCCATATCCTAAATTATTCCAAGGTCAGTAAGAAAAACTTCTTCTGCACATGTTTATGACTCGCCAAAGTCATCCCAAGCCAATAATAACTTAGGATGCCCAATCCTATTTATTATTTCTTCTTGAAGCTGTGCATAAACTTATTTTAATACTAAATAATGCAATTTGAGAACTTGTGTAAAATTACCTGGCTGGTGGTTAGGAAAACTTGTAGTCATCATAGTAACTTGTACTTTGCTATTTCTATATTTCAATTTTCATTTATGGAAAATACATGAATACACCAATTGAAAAATGTATTTCAGTTTTTGGAGTCATATTCAAGCATATATGTAAAAGTCTCCATGGACCAGAATCAGAACAAAAATATAAAATATTTGTGGGATTCAAGAACATACTTGGTGAAATCTACACCCATATTCAAAAAAGTATAATCTGTCATTTCTTCTAGGCCTGGAAATATTAGTTGATGGAAACAGACGCTAGAGTAAGGTTCATGCCAGGCAAGAGGTAAATCAATGGCATCCCTAGATTGTTTGATTAGAAAGTTTTTAAGAAAAAAGTATTAGACATATCAACCCCATGACCTGATGTCTCCAATATCACTTTTAAGCAGAACTTTTGACCCAACATTAAAAGCCTTATAAAACTAGCAGACTATTTTTGTAACCAGTGACTATAGGTTCCCTCAATTTTTGCCTTCTGGTATTCATGTTTTTATTTACTCTCCTTATATACTGAACAGGGCCTTGCATTACCAGTAGTTATGTGGAAATGAACAAATGTATTTTCATAGGCTAGATCACATAAAGTGCACAACTACCATCTTGTTCTCTTGCATTACTTCCTCTGGGGAAGGTGACTTTGATGTTAGAGGTGTCCAAAGCAACACTACGGAGAGGCCACATGTTGATAGATGGAGATCTTCTATCAATAATCATGGATAAGATCCTAACTTTCATATGAAAACATATTGAGCTAATATTTTAATTATAAGCTCATGGGAAACCCTAAACAGAAAGCACATAGCTAAGCTACTCCAAATTTTCAAATAAACATAACAAATATTTATTAATTTTAGTTTCTGCATTTTGGACAGATTAATGTAGAATTTTATTATTAGAAAACAGACAACAAAATAAATTAATGTGTTGTGAATTTGTTTCAATGAAATTCATTTTTTAGAACACTCTGAGCAGGGTTTTAAGATCAACATGTTTAGTATGCACAGATAAGCAATATATATATATATATATATATATATATATATATATATATATAAATATATATATATATAAATGAAATACATTATTAAGTACAAACAAGTGTAAAAGAAACAATCACTAGCCAGGTGTGGTGGTGCACATCTGTAATCCCAGTGGCTCTGGGGCCTCAGCCAGGAGAATTGAGAGTTCAAAGTCAGCCTCAGCAACTTAGTGAGGTCCTAAGCCACTCAGTGAGACGCTTTCTCTAAATAAAATACAGAAAAAGAACTGGGAATGTGGCTCAGTGGTTAAGTGCTCCTAGGTTCAATACCTGGTACCAAATTGCCTTCTGGTATTTTGATAAGAAAAATAACTAAGTAAACATCTTAAAAATTTTAAACATTGTGATTGAGTTTAAATTCTTATATTCAACATAACTGAGAGAAGACAAATAGTCGTTTAATAAAATGGTGAATGCATTCATTTAACAACAAATATCAGTTGTCCACTGTGTTCAATGTACTATTTTCTGTACTGAGAATATAGCTGTGATGAACACAGTCTTCCTAGAGTTAATACACGACTAGGAAAAATCTGTCAGTAAGTAATAACTAAATCAGAAAGATTTAATGACAAAAGAAATATGAGAGAAGCAATCATCCCAGAGGCTGAGATTTCAGATAGGAATAGCCGAAAGCTCTCTTTGAAGAGGTTGCATTTGAGTAGATATTTGAATGAAGTATGTGATAAACTATGCAGAAAAATAAAAATTCTTCTCAACTGAAAGTACTGGGACAACTGGATATAAACAAGTAAAAACATGAATCTACACACAGACCTTGTAACCTTCAAAAAAAAAATAATTACGAATGCATTGTAGAGCTAAATGTAAAACATAAAACTATAAAAGTCAGAAGAAAATATAAGAGAATATCTAAGTTACCTTGGGTTTGCTGATGACATTTTAGATACCACATCTAGGCAACAAAAGAAGGATTCTCCCTTTTGTGAAAAAAAGAATTGCTAAGCTAGGCTTCAACAAATTCATGATTTCTGGAAATTGGTCCAAAGACTTTAACAGAAAGTTGCTCAAGTAGATGCGCCAATGGCAAAGAAGCGTATGAGAAGCTGTTCCACCTCAAATGCTATCAGGTACAGGAAAACTAAAACAATGATATAACATTAAACCTTTATTAGAATGATCAAAATCAAGAACACTGAACACCAAATGTTGGTGAGATTATGCAATAAAAACTCTCCATCACTGCTGGTGAGAATACAGAACAGGATAGCCACTTTAGAATACAACTTGGCAGTACTCACACTGCTAAGCATATTCTCATAGAACCCAGGTATTAGGCTACTTGATAGTCACCAGAAAGAAATGGAAAAAAAATCTGTGCAAAAATATGCTGCCAACTGTTTATAGCAGTTTTATTAATAAGTTTCAGAACTTGGAAGCAATGGTTATGTACTTCAGGTAGTGATTAATACATAAATTGTGGTATATCCAGAGAATGGAATATTATTCAGTGCCAAAAAGAAATAAATTACCTGGGCATAAAAAAAAACATGGAAAAACCTTAAATGCATACTATCAACTCTGAACAGCTATATCCAGTTTGATTTCAACTATATGATATTCTGGAAATTGAGGAGCAGCAGAGAATATAAAAAGATCATTGTTTCTCAGGAATTAGTAAAGATGAAAAATATTGTATTTTTAGGGCAATGAAACCAATTTGTATGATACTGTAATGAGAGATTATCTTACATTATAAATTTGTCCAAATTCAGAATGTACAATTCCAAAGGGAGGACAGGAACTTATTGGGGAATGTGATTGATCAAATTATGTAATGCGCATATGTGACTATGGCATAATGAATGTCATTATTATGTATAATTATAATGGGCCAATAAACATTAATTAATTATGTTTAAAAATGAATATAAAACATCATGAATTAACACTTATGAAATCTATGGACTTCAAATGATAATGATTTGACAATGTTAGGTCCATAAGTGGTAGCAAATATACTCTTCTTGTGGCGAATATCAAAAGTTGAGGAGTCATGCACCATGTGTTCATAGAGTAGGGTATATAGGAATCTCTTTATCTTCTGCTCAATATTGTTAAAAACCTGAAATTACTCTAAAAATAAAGTTGATAAAGAGAAAAAAGTTTTTTAAAAAGGAAGCACAATATTCACAAACTGTGAGCAGACTTGAGGGATTTAAGGAAGGAAGCAAGCCTGTGAGAATGTTGCAAAACAAGCAGAGAAGAGGAGCAGAACAGAAATTTATAGAAGCACTCAGGGACCAAATTGAGTAGGGCCTTTTGGGTATGATCAAAACTGTATTTTATATGTCTTGATCTGAAGTTGTGAAAAATTTTGAGTGAGATTCATGTTAAAAAATCACTCTAGCCATATTGTAAATAATGGACTTTGAAGGTGGAATCTAGAAAAAAAAAAATGGAAGCAAGGGAACTACACAGGAAGCACTTTTGGCAGTAAATATGAAGTCACCTTTGGTTTTTGGTAAGGATAATATGGATAGAAATGCTAAGTAGAGGTCAGATACAAAGTCCCAGTTGAAGATAACCTAAATAAGGATATCTCTGGGCCACATGCACCGCCACTGCCATCACTGCTGCCTTTGATTCCTCTGTTGCCAACCTGAGGTCCACTGGAGGTCTTCTTGCTGGGTGCTGCTGCCACAGAAGACACCAGTGCCCCAAATGCATCTGAAGCCAACACTGCTGCTGCAACCACCATCACTAGTGCTGTACCATGGCCTAGAGGACTGCTGCAGGGGAGATTCCAGGTTTGGTTGCACGTGGCTACACCCATTTGGGGACACCAGCCAGGGCCTGGAGCCTGGGTGCCAGAGGCTTACTATCATAAGAGCCTCTGTCTGAGGACTCCAGCCGGGACGTGCAGGTCCAGTGTGGGAGTGCCTGTGGGTTTGGAGGAGCCTGGGGTCTTCCTGCTGAGAGTGCTGGTGGCCCTGTCTTACTGCTGCATCTTGGGGTTGCTCCTTAGCATGAATGTATCCCTGGTGTTCTCTCTGCAATAGAAGCAGCATTGAGATCTTGGGACAGAAGCATGGCCTAGCCTGAGGTATCTGAAGCCCAAATCCCTGGGATAGAGTCTGGGTTTTTGACGGCTGATCTCGGTTTGGTGATCCTGAGAGATGTCAGAGACAGGGCTGACAAACTGTTGAACACTGAAAGAGACAGTTCGACTTTCCAGCAAGATTTATTTTATTTTTCTATTTGCTAATATCTCTACCATATTTGGAACAGGATGCATTTTATGCATCAGTGTGTGGAAGGACAATGATATATGAATGGTGTTTTGCATTTTCGTTGTATTTTTATGTCTTTAATTTTTTTCTTTGTTCATAATCTTCCTCTTTCTTGTCTATTTCTTGGATTTTCTTTCCAAATTTTCTCCAACCAATAGCCAATCTCTTTTGGCTCCTTTTCCACACTTCCTGTAAATTTTTACTTCTAGCTTCTCTCTTCCTTCCTCACAAATATTGCTGCGTACTAAACAACCTCTGTTCTCTTATCCACCATTTGAAATTGTAAACCACTTTAACAAATTTTCTATTTATAATATAATTATTGAACTCATCATTTTTGTTTAATGTGAGAAAGCAGTAAACGCCTTAGTGGGAGCTATTAGGTTTAAGGCTATATATTGTATATACTGGGTGCTGTTGATATTGGTCTCACAATTAAAGGTAAGGCACAAGAAATCTCAGGGACACTATAGGTCTACAGGGTAAAATTTATGCTGCCTTAGATCCATATTTCTAGATGAGAAAACACACTAACAATATGAAAAATCAAGGGAATAAAGTGCCTCAAACAAACAAAGATGCTTCAACAACAGAAGCCACTGATAACACAGCAGAAGAAGTGTCCAAGAAGGAGTTCAGATTGCACGCAGTTAAATTGATATGTGGAGTAAAGGATACTTTAAAGAGTGAAATCAAAGAAAATATACAGGAAGTAAAAGATCACTTCAATAAAGAGTTAGAATCATGAAACAAACAAAAAAAAAAAAACAGCAGAAATCCTCGAAATGAAGGAATCAGTAAACCAAATTATAAATTTAATAGAAAGCATCACCAACAGACTAGACCACTTGGAAGATAGCACCTCAGACAATGAAGACAAAATATATAATCTTGAAAGTAGAGTTGAACATGTGGAGAAAATGGTAAGAAACCATGAATAGAACATCTAAGAATTATGAGATAACATGAAAAGGCCAAATTTAAGAGTTATGGGAATAGACTAAGGAGCAGAGATACAAACCAAAGAAATGCACAATATTTTCGATGATATAATAGCAGAAAATTTCCCAAATCTAAAGAATGGAATGGAAAGTCAAATACAAGAGGCTTACAGGACCCCAAATGTGCAAATATGCATCAGTGTGTGGAGGACAATGATATATGAATGGTGACCCACACCAAGACACATTATAATGAGAATTACTAACAAAAAGAATAAAGACAATATTTTAAAGGCTGTGAAAGAAAAAAAATCAAATTATGTCTAGAGAGAAGCCAATTTAGATCTTAACTGATTTCTCCACCCAGACCCTCAATGCTAGGAGGTTGTAGAATAATATATTTCTCGTTCTAAAAGAAAATGGATGCTAACCAATAATTTTATATCCAGCAAAATTAAGTTTCATATTTGAAGATGAAATTAAAACCTTCCATGATAAACAAAAATTTAAATAATTCACAATTAGAAATCCTAAACCTCAGAACATTCTCAACAAAATATTCTATGAGGATAAAGAAGAAAAAAATGGTGAAAACCAGCCAAGGGAGGATCTACACTAAAGGGACAGTCAACCAAATAAGAAACTAAGATAAAATGACAGGGAATGCAAATCTATTTCAATAATAATGTTGAGTGTTAATGGCCTAAAATCATCAATCAAAAGCAAAGATTGGCAGATTGAGTTAAAAAGCAAGACCCAACAATATGCTGTCTTCAAGAGAGTCACCTCATGGGCAAAGACATATATAGGCTGAAGGTGAAAGGATGGGAAAAACTTACCACTCATATGGATTGTGTAAACAAGCAAGGGGTTCCATTCTCATCTAGATAAAGTAGAATTCAAATCAAAGTTACTCAAAAGAGACAAAGAAGGACATGTCATACATCTTAAGGGAAGTATATATAAGCAGGACTTAACAGTTATATTTATGTATATCAAACAAATCCTTCTCAATTTCAAGAGTCAAATAGAACACAACACAATAATAGTGGGTTACTTTAATACATCTCTCTCACTACTGGACAGTTCTTCCAAACAAAATCTTAATAAGAAACTATAGAACTAAATAATACAATCAATAATTTAGACTTAACAGACATATAGAATATTTCATCCATCAAATCTTCACAGTAGCACTTGGCTCCTTCTCTATAATACACCATATCTTATGCCACAAATCAACTCTTAGTAAATATATATATATTTCCCTGCATTCTATCATACCACAATGAATGAAATCAGAAATCAATGATAAAATAAAACATACAAACTACTATAACAAGTGGAGACTAAATGATACACAATCAAATAATGAAAGTATAGTAGACAAAATCAAGGATGAAATAAAAAAAATCTTAGATGGGAATGAGGACACTGATACAACATATCAAAACCTTTAGGATGCTATGAAAGCAGTACTGAGAGGAAATTTATTCCATGCATTAAAAGAATAAAAAGTCAACAAATAGGGCAGGGGTTGTGGCTCAGTGGTAGAGCAATTGCTTAGTACATATGAGACATTGGGTTTGATCCCCAGCACCACATAAAAATAAAAACAAATAAAATAAAGGTATTGTGTCCACCTACAAATAAAAATATATTTTTAAAATGTTACTTTAAAATAATCAACAATAAATGACCAACACTATATCTCAAAGCCCTAGGAAAAGATGAACAAATCATCACCCAAAGCAGTAGAAGAAAGGAAATAATTAAAATTAGAGCTAAAATAAATGAAATCAATATGAAAGAAACAATTGAAAAAACAAAAAGTTGCTTCTTTGAAAAAATAAATAAAACACATAAACCTCTGGACATGCTAATGTAGAGAAAAAGAGAGAAAAAATACTAAAATAAAATAAGAGGAAGGAAATATTAAAATGGTCATGTCTGAAATACAGAAGGTAATTAGAAACTATTTTGAAAATATATATTCAAATAAAATAGAAAATACCAAAGACATCAACAAATTTCTAGAGACATATGACCTACCCAAACTGAATGAGGAGGTCATACATGATTTAAACAAATCAATTTTAAGCAATGAAATAGAAAACGCCATCAAAAGCCTATCAACCAGGTAAAGCCCAGGACCAGATGGATTCTCAGCTGAGTTCTACAAGACTTTCAAAGAAGAATTAATATCAATACTCCTCAAAGTATTTCATGAAATAGAAATGGAGGGAACCCTTCCAAACTCATTCTACAAGGGTAATATTGCCCTGATATCAAAACCAGACAAAAACACATCAAAGAAAGAAAACTTCAGACCAATATCCCTGATGAACATAGATGCAAAAGTTCTCAATAAAATTGTGGCAAATTACATACAAAACCATATTAAAAAGATGGTGCACCATGATCAAGTGGGATTCATCCCAGGGATGCAGGGTTATTTCAACATACAGAAATCATTAAATGTAATTCATTATATGAATAGGCTTAAAAACAATAATCATATGATTATCTCAATAGATGCATAAAAAGCATTTGACAAAATACAACATACCTTCATGTTCAAAACACTAGAAAATCAAGAGATAGTAGGAACATACCTCAACATTGTAAACCCAAGACCAACATCTTTCTAAGTGGAGAAAAATTGAAAGCATTTCTTCTAAATCTAGAAGAAAACAAGGATTTCCTCTTTCACTATTTCTATTCAACATTATCCTTGAAACTCTAGCCAGAGCAATTAGAAAAAAGTAGGAAATTAAAGGGATACAAATAGGTAAAGAAGAACTGAAACTATCACTATTTGCTGATGACATGATTCTATATCTAGAAGATCCAAACAATTCAACCAGAATACTTGTAGAACTAATAAATGAATTCATCAAAGTAGCAGGATATAAGATCAACGCCCATGAATCAAACACATTCCTATACATCAGTAATGAATCTAATGAATCCAATTAAAGAGAAATTAGGAAAAATACTCCATTCACAATAGTCTCAATAAAAAAGGAAACAATCTAACAAAAGAGATGAAAGAACTCTAGAATGAAAACTACAGAACACTAAAGAAAGAAATTGATGAATACCTCAGGAGATTGAAAAATATCCCATGCTCTTGGATAGGTAGAATCAATATTATCAAAATGGCCATAATACCAAAAGTGTTATACAGATTTAATGCAATTCCTATTTAAATCCCAATGACATTCTTCATAGAATTAGAAAAAGCAATCATAAAATTTATTTGGATAACTAAGAGACCTAGAATAGTTAAAGCAATCCTTAGCAATAAGAGTGAAGCAGGAGGCATCACAATACCAGATCTTGAAGTATATTTTAGAGCTACAGTAACAAAAACAGCATGGTATTTTCACCAAAATAGACTTGTATACCAATGGGACAGAATAGAGGACACGGAGAGGAACCCACATAAATACAGTTATCTCTTACTAGACAGGGTCCTATAAACATTCACTGGAGAAACTATAGTGTATTCAACAAATGGTACTGGAAAAACTGGAAATCCATATGTAGCAAAATGAAATTAAACATCTATCTTTCACTCTGCTCAAAAATCAACTCAAAGTGGATCAAAGACTTAGGCACTCGAACAAAGACCCTGCACCTAATAGAAGAAAAGTAGACCCAGATTTTCACTATGTCAGCCTAGGATCTGACTTCCTTAACAAGACTCCTAAAGCTCAAGAAGTAAAATGAAGAATCAATAAATGGGATGGTTTCAAATTAAAAAGCTTCTTCTTGGCAAATGAAACAATCAATAACATGAGCCTACAGATTGGTAGAAAATCTTTACTACATGCACCTTCAGTAAAGCATTAATCTCTAGGATACATAAAGAACTAAAAAAATTTAACACCAAAAGAACCAAATAACCCAATCAATAAATAAGCTAAGGAACTGAACAGACACTTCACAGAAGAAGAAATACAATTGATCAACAAATATAAGAAAAAGTGTTAAACAACTCTTGCAATTAGAGAAATGCAAATCAAAACCATTCTAAGATTTCATTTCACTCCTGTCAGACTGCCAATCATCAAGAATACAAGTAACAATAAATGTTGGCAAGGATGTGGGGGAAAAGGTACACTCATACATTCTTGGTGGAATGCAAATTGGTACAACCACTCTGAAGATCATTATGGAAATTCCTCTGAAAACTGGAATGGAACCACCATTTGACCCAGCTATCCCACTCCTTGGTTTATACCCAAAGACTTAAAATCAGCATACAACAGTAATGCAGCCACATCAATGTGTTTAACAGCTCAATTCACAAGAGCTAAACTATGGAACCAACTTAGATGTCCTTCAGATGAATGGATAAAGAAAATGTGGTATATATACTCAATGGAATATTACTCAGCTTTATAGAACAGTAAAATTATGGCATTTGCCAGTAAATAGATAGAGTTGGAGAATATTATGTAAGCAAAATAGGTCAATCCCACAAAACCAAAGGCCAAATGTTTGCTTGAATATGTGGATGATAATTCACAATAAGGCAGGGGGCACTAGAGAAGACTAGTGTTACCTTAGATTAGGTAGAGGGGAAGTGATGGGAGGGAAGGGGAGGAGATGTGTGGATAGAAAAGATAGTAGAATGAAACAATGTTATTACTATATGTATATATGTGACTACATGACCAATATGATTATGCAACATATGCTCTCAGAAAAATGAGAAATTATATCCTATATATGTATATCAAAGTGCATAAACACATTCTACTCTCATGTATAACTAATTAAAACAAATAATAAAATAATAAAAAAGATATCTCCATAGAATGGATGCAAAATGTGAAAAAGAAAGAGTAGTTAGAGGTGGCTGAGCTTAGCAAGCATGTGAATACAGATATAGAATCCTAGCATAGGGAATTACAGGACAAAATTTAGAGATTTAAGGGTCTAAAACATGCTTATATTGAAATGCCTTTTAGACATCCAAATAGAGAGAGACTAACTAGGCATTTTCCTATATGAACAAAATGCACTGGCTAATGACAAGAGCTACTGATCTAAATGTGATCATTACTCATATAGATCTACATTATTAAGTTATAGGGTAGGATGAGGTTAACTAGAGATGAAGAGTAGATAAATAAGCAATGCCATCCAAGGAAGGAGCCCCAGGAAATGGAATTATTTTGAAGCTAAGAATATGAAGAACAGACATCAAAGGAGATAGTTAAGGAATAAACTATAAACAGAAGAAGCAATAAGAGAAATCAAGTAAAAAAGCTACTTTGAGGAAGGTTATTATAAATGCAAGCAAATCCCCCTGAGAGATACAGTAAGACAAGGACCGTGGGGCAATTGTGAGATGTGACAGCATGGGAGTCAATGATGACCTCACTCCTTTTTGTTGTTGTTGTTGTTCTTGGAGAGCTTACAGTATAGTAAGTGGTACCGAAAAACATTCAGATAGCAGCAGCATGGTAAATGCACTGAAGGAAGAAGCACATGATGGAAATTTCCAAAATGGCAGGTAGTATAGGTATGTGAGGGTGGAGTAATGTATAGAGGGAAATGATTTGTGATCTAGAATCTGAAGGAACAGAAACATTTAGACTGATGAGGAAGTAGGTGAATTCGAATGTAAGTCAGAGCTGAGCTCACCTTAGAGTACATAATTGGAAATGAGGAAATGATCAATGAATAAAAGTCATAAAGTTGAAAGAAGCATTCAGGGTACACAATCAAAGAAAGAGATGCTCCAAATGGAGAAAAATTGTCACGCTGATATACTTAGTCAAAGAGAAGAAAATTCAGATCACTGCAGGAATCAGTCTCATGTGAGAGCCATGGTGAGCTGAAATGAATAAATCTTGAGTTGTCATCATAATAAGTGGGAGGTACAGAAAGATGGCCTTAGAGATTCTTCTAGAATTTTCCCGGTTGAAGATTACCAGGTCATTGTTTTCACTGCAGCCAGTATCTTCCAACTTTAACTTGGAAAGGAGTCTTAGTTTCTGATGATAGAAGTTCAGGCTCCTAGCTCCATGGAAGAGTGTAGCTGCGGTCTGCTTTGATTGATTAGCTTTAAAGTGGAAATGTCTCCATTCAGAAATTGTTACAATTTACCTTCTTTCCTATTTTTATATTTTACAAGCAAACCTGAGGATGAAGACCAAAGCATATAATACTTGAGCCTTTCTTAAGTATGCATTATATGAAAAAATCCACAAATTACTGATATTTAGATTTCAGACATATTTAAGCCTTATGATGGGTTATTTTGTGGGTTATTTTAGAGGAATCATGAAATAATTTAGAGGCATTTGAAATCTAGAAATAAATACTTGAACTCCAAAGATAAGTGAATTCCCAAGAAGATTTTTTAAATGGACAACTTACCATACAGATGGTTCTGAAATATTTAGAAAGATAAAAGTGATTCAGAGTGCTTTTATTGGAAAAAGGTGATGCGGTTAGAAGTACATTGTATATTAAGAAGACACAAAGGTGAAACAGGATTCTGACCGTTACTGGTCTTACAATGTAAGGTTCAGGGAGGGGTAGAATAGCAATCAATGGAGTCAGAGATGTGACCAGGGTTAGATCATAAGAACTTTATAAACCATATGAAGGATTTGGATTTTACTTTAAATGAAATCCAAGTCTTGGCAGACTTTGAGAAAAAGAGTCATGTAACATGAGTTGCATCATGAAAGGATCAACCTGTATTCCATGAAAAGTGTTAGCGGGCTCAATTCCAGGACAAGAAGATACACAGTTACTGTAAGATTCTCAGAGAGATATGATGGTATCACAATGTGTGTATTAGCAGTGGATGTAGTGAGAAGTCATTGGATTCTCAATGTATTTTGAATTTAAAATCCATAGCAGGGCAAATACAAGCAAAAAAGAAAACTCACATATTTTTTTTCCAGAAAGTTACAGCAATAGTCTGACATTAATTTCACAACTCGATACATTATTTTATACTTCTATTTTGGTACTTCACTTGAGAATCCTGATATAATGATCTCTCTGAATATTTAAAGTGATAGCTCAGTATGCATTTTGCAAAAATTCAATCAAGTTGATATCTAGCTGCTAGAGATATTTCAAAACTCTGCAAAATTTAGAACTCTTATGAGGTCTTTTTTTTTGAAATTATGACTTTACTTATTAATTTATTAATGTACTTTCTTTTAGGTCTTTTGTTTGCTCTTTCTTGCTACATTATCTTTCTGCTTTTGACCACTTCCTTTGGAAGTTCTTATCTTGCTTAAGAATTTACCTGAAAGATAAAAACCAGTCAGTCCTCTGAAAAGGATTTAGACAGTTGTTTTGTATACCTACTGTACCCAGCTCTAGTGTTTACCTGCAAAGACACTGGGGAATGTGAGGGTCTTTCCTGGAATGGGAATGCATTTATCTCTGCATTTAATGGAGTGGAATTTCCTTTACTTCTGACCTGGGGCTCATTTATTGACTTTATCCCTGGTTTTCAGAGATTTCTACAACTAGGACCTCAATTTCTTTTCAGAGAATCATGCTACTTACATATATCATCCCTCTTCAGGGATTTGCTTTCTACTAGTGGCCCCTGTTCAACTTGATTCAGTAGGGCCAAGAATATATTCTTCAGCTGCATTCAAACTCATCTTTTTTTCCCCCCGGTGTTGCAGCAGTAAGAATTCCCAGTTCCTTGGAGATATTAAAGAACAAATTGAAAATGCTCTTATTTATCTAGGCTTAGCTGTTGGCTAATATGCTACGAGTGTATTTTATATTGTATTTTCATCATAGCCCTTTGAAATGCTTTGCATAATAGACCCTTTACAGCTGTCTTTGCCCTTCCCCTCCTGCCCATAGAAGTGAGAACTGTGCTAAGGACTATTTATTTCACCTTCTCCTCCTCCCATTACCATCCACCCCCATTTACTACTTCTCCATTGTGTTAACAGGCACTGGCAACTTGCCAGTGGCTGTCTCTTTTAACTCCTTCACTTCTGCTGTCTGGACTAGATCATCATCTGGCCAAGATGCATGTCTTTCCTGGTAATAAAGATGTCATATGAACGTACATTCTTTGAGTACCTAATTCTTTCACCTATTTGATTTTCAAAACAAATTCTAAAATTGATATTTGCTGTCTAGACTTTGTAGATGAAAAAACAAAGCTTCTTTGACTTAAATAATTTCTCTCTCAATTGTACCAATTGGCAAAACCAAGATCTGAATAACTTCTCTTTTTCTCCAAACCCATGATTTTTATTTTATTTATTTATTTATTTATTTTTGCTACTGTGTTGCTACCCATAAATGTAAAACAGTGATGTTCCTTAAGGAACATGTCACCTATTACAGATCAAGGAGATCCCACTGGTGGGGATGAGGACTTTGCAGTTCAGCTCACTGAATTCAAACTGTTTGTATACCAGTTACTGATCTTTGGTCAGATAAATTCTGGGTATTTGAATTTTCCTAGTTATTTTCCTCTTCTATTACTGTATAACACATTGTCACAAGTTTACGAGCTTAAAACAACATACACCTTTGTTGTTTCTGTTTTTGCAGGTCAGGAATCCTGATGTGGCTGAGCCGGACTCTCTTCTTTGAGACTCACGATGAGGTTGCAATGCAGGTGGCCCAATTTGCCTTCTAGAAAAAAAAAATGTGTTTCAGCACCTATTTAGGTGGTTAGTAGAATTTAGTTCCATGAAATGGTAGAGACTGAAGATATTAGAGGCCACCCTCATCCCCTAGAAGCCACCTGAAGTTCTTTGTCATATGTGGTTCCCCAGGGTGGGGTTCAACTTCCTCACTGTCAGGTGGAGAGGGACAGACAGAGGCTCCAGAAAGGCAGGTGCTACCATCTAATGCAATATAATCATTACATCCCATTGCCTTCACCAGTTCTGAAGTTTCAAATAAGTCACATGTTTTCCCCACACTCAAGGAGAGTCATTCAATAGTGTTGGTCACATGAGTAAAAAGGGGCACCATAATTAAGATTATTGGCACAGCTATTGTGACATCCTTGGACTGATAGTAAGTACTCAACAAGTATGAGGTATCTATTAAACATATTTTTTCAGTTGAATATAGAAGTATAATAAATAAAGATTCATAACTTTATTGAAAAATAAACAAAAATAATATGAAACAAAAAACTTTTCCTTCCCCATTACCTTGGCCAAAAGATTTTTGTGTATGAACTTTCAAAAGTCCACTTTCAAAGTGTGTGTGTGTGTGTGTGTGTGTGTGTGTGTGTGTGTACATACACACTTTCCTGGAAGAACAGACTGACAGACTAGTTGCACTGTGGGACTAAAAAAGAGAGCAGTGAACAAATTATTTAACAGGTAGAGAGAATAATTTCCCTTCTAAACTACAGTTGGTCCTATTTTGATAACATTGTATTAATTCTTTCATCATTCATTTATTCAGTAAATGTTTATTGAGCAAATGTGTTATGCCAAGTACCTTGGTGGGAACTGGAGACTTATATAACTTTTCTTAGCTTAGTATGAGTAAATGCCTTTAAGTGGACAATATAATGTAATTATACCACTAGGCTAATAAAATTAATGCTGAAGATTTCATAAAATCCATGATAAAGCTGTTATTGAAGAAAGGGTAGAAGTTTCTCAGGCTGGTGTCATATTTTGGTTTACAATTGCAGTAAAAGTGAAAGGGAGGAATTTTCAAGACAAGGAACTGTTATGTGCAAATATTTAGTCTTTTATTTGGAGAAATGCATGCAGTTAGTTTTTTTTTTTTTAATGGAATATGAAATGGAATGGGAGAATTTTCTTGGACTCAGCAGGGTTTTAAAGTGTCCTGAAAAGAACTAACCTAAAAGTGTTAGTAAAAGAATAAAGAGGTGTCTTTCTTTTCATATTCTTATTTAAAATTCAATTTCAAAGTTGATTCTTGAGGTTATATTTAGATATTTTAGGGTAATTAAGAGAGAGAGAGAGAGAGAGAGAGAGAGAGAGAGAAATAGAAAGGGTCCTTATCATCTCAGCACATTGGCATGCACCTTGGGTTTGTACTTTTTAGAGTAATTACAGGGAAATGTGTGTATTTATAGTTGACTTTGACTTTCTTACAATTATTTAATAAGGCAGGCTTGCAATACTGCTCTCATGATCTAAGAGGCTGTAATCTCTCTGGGGTCTAATTATCTCCTGATAACCTTGCCCCTTGACGACATCTGTATTGCTATTATAAAACATGTTTATTTTGGGAAAGGACATATATTTTGTAGTGTAATAGCATTAAACTGTCAGACCTGAGTGTTAACAGCAATCTACCCGAAGAGCTTTCAGAAAAAAATCAGTTCAGGCATTATGTGTGGCTTATCAAACAATCTAAGAGGCTCACAAGTCATTTTTATAACAACTGATTTCTTTTTTCTTGGAAAAGGAAACCTTCCTGCATTAGAACCTGGCATCAATATATCTGAACAGTGTTATTTACATTTTTACCTACTAAAATTTTTATTGAAGGATGTAGCCAATTAAGATGATCCACAAAAGAAAGAGGGCCAGAATGGAAAAAGAACTGAAGTCATGCCCACGGTAGGAGTGCTCACTTTTGAGAGTGTGGTTCAAAAATCAGAAGCCCCTGATTTAAGCTCTATACTCAGTGCCTGTGTGACTTTATGAAAACTATTTAATTTCCCTCAGCTTCAAATCTCTCAGATATAAAATGGGAGTAACAGTGGGGGATAATAAAAGTATTCAATTCTCATAGGCAGAATTAAATACATATTAATTAAAATGTTTATAATGTGATAAAAACACAATAACATTATTTTTATTACTCTTATCATCATTATCCATCTTTTCTAACAACTATTTTCCAGTTTTGTACTTCTTAGTGCTGGGAATTGAATATGCAATAGTTAGCCAAAGAAAGGTGTTCCCTTGCCATCAGAGAGCTAATAGTAAATGTGATTGTCTTTCATGACTATTCTAAAACACTCTGTCTTCCAACTTCAATAAAAGCTGCCCTCCCAGACTGATGTTTGGAGTTGGAATAAGAGAAATTTCACGAAGTTCTGTTTCTAGGAACAGCATCAAACGTAGATGACAACCCAGTCTCACAGACCTTGCCTTCTCTAAGAGAAAAGAAGCAAGAGAAGAAAGAGAGGTCAATATACTGGGCATGTCCTCGAAATTTCAAATTATGTTATGCAGCATCTCATCTAGTTTTGGGAACTTCTTTGAAATATTCATGAACTTCTTTGATGAAATAGATATTCATCAAATAGTACTTAGGCCTCTATTGGTTCCAGCCTCTAGGGATAAAGCAATAAACATGGAACCACCTTCTAGTAGAAGGAGATGGAAAATAAATGGCAAGAAAAAAACGAGAAGTTATGCATGTGCATTTAAATTTTCTTCAAAACCATCATTTCATTCAACCAAGAGAAATTATACAGAGTTCCATTAATACTCCTATTCTATGAGAAATGCATGACATATTTCAAAAGTCAGATGAGGTTAGTCCCGTTGGGATAAACAAAGTTGGGTGTGGTGAAAAGAATATACAAGGGCAGGAGCTGTCTTTTACAGGTAACCAAGAATAACATCAATTGGCAGGGAAGGGATGCCTAGATTGAGGAAAATAGGTCTAAGAGAGATGATTTTGTCTATTTCTATATATGCATGTTTATTTATGCCATTTTATGTTTCAAAATTTATTTCAGGTGGGATTAAAAATAGAACCTACAGCCAAGGGTCATAAAAATGGAGTAAGAAAACTCAGGCAAAGACAAAACAATGTAAGGAAATAAAGCAGGAAATAAAAAGGTCCTGCTTTGCATATAGGATTTGCTTTCCAAATACTAGAAGTGTGCAGAGAATTTTGTCTCTGAGAATTAGAGTAGGCAATGCAAGGAGAATCTAATAAATTACAAAATTCAAATAAACCTCTTACACAACAACCCAACCAATAATTCAGGAGGAGCTGAATTGCAGCAGGTATTGAGACCAGAGAGGAGAGCCTGAACAAGGCCCTCCACAATGCCATTACAACACCACAGCAATGTATTTCCAAGCATCACTTATTATAATGTTTCTCCACTGTAAACAAACAAACAAAAAAGGCCAAAGTGCAACTCCATTTATAGCATTCTCCAAAAATCAACACAGTCTGGTTATTCATCTCTCTAAGGATATGGCTAGAGTCCAACATAAATTTTAGATTATCTTAACAAATTGTTCAGGAATTTTTTTTCAACATATATCATTTCAGCTGGGTGTGGTGGTGCCTACCTGTAATCCCTGCAGCACAGGATGGCCGAGGCAAGAGAACTGCAAGTTCAAAGCCAGCCTTGGCATCTTAATGAGGCCCTAAGCAACTTAGGGAGACCCTGTCTCAAAATAAAAGATAAAAAATAGGTTGAAGCTATAGTTCATTCTTGGGTTTAATCCCCAAAACCCCAAAAAGATAAAATAATAAGAATAAAAGACATTTCACTTAAATAGAAAGCTAGAAGCTCTTCCATGTTCCAGTAACATTACTATTCTATGAGAAATGCAATTGTATAATTTTATATAATCTGGGGAACATAACAAAAAAGTGCTCTGAAAAATTAAGAGTTGACTGTCACATTAAGACAGAAAGGTAAATCAATTTACAGACTACACTTCAAGGAGTGGAAGAGTCCAGGCCTAGAGCCCACTCTTTCTAACTACTACTTTCCAACTGAATACACTACTCTGCTAGTATTTAAAACTAGGTTTAAGGGTTTTTTAATTTTATAAGTATTATATGTTTGTTTTTTGTATTATATAAGTAGATACACAAGGAATAAAAGCAATATTGAACATTCCACAAATAATAAATTAAATAATAATACATACACAATAAACTGTACAATAAATTAATGGAAAAGAAGATAATAGAAGGGGTAATTCTGCATTAAATTTACATGTTACTATTCAGTAAGATCTTAAGGAATTTTTTTTCTGAGTAGGTAAAATACTTTTAAGTTCATTTAGAATATTCCAGGTATGAAAGTAACTCATGAAAGTATAAATAAAAAAAATTATAAAACTGTATACGCTAAATAATAGAATTTACAATAAAAGGAATATTGATCTAAACACAATAACCCTGGTACAAAAAGATAAGCATGTCAGTAGAATACAACAGTCTACGAGAGCTGATTGAAATACACATATGAGCTATCAAAGGTCAGTTATTTTCATTTCAATTAAGTGCATATAGTTATTTATTAATGTTGCCAGAATATTGTACTACCTGTCTACTAGCAGAAGGGAAATCCTACTTCATACTATATAAAATATTACTGATGAGTTGGCCACTTTTTTATGTGAGAGAAAACGTTTTCAGAAATCCTATTGACTTCTAGTACACCAGAAGTGTGTCATATTGTCTAACTGTATCTGATGGAATGAGGGAAGAAATTGACCAGAAAACACATCCCTCCGACAATGTCCACATATAATGTTAAGGAATATCTTTCCTTTACAGTCCTTTAATGTACAAGCTCTGGGATGGATGTAAATACATATACTCACTGTACCAATTTAAGCTAGAATTTTCCCATTCAACCTTTTCAGGGTACATGAGTGATTTTGTATTATGGATCTAATGAAATGTGAGGGATCTCTTCTAATGCAAATTTTCTCTCATTAAAATTATTGGATAGTTTATTCCACTCTCTTAACCAATAGCCAATAATAACATCGACAATTCAAAAGTCCAGTACTTCCAGTATAGGACACCATTAATTTTAAGAGATCCCATGAATGAATCTATTATTAAACTAGGGAAAACTTTGGTCAGTAAAACTGACACATAGTTAATAATTGATTTCAAGCCACATCACACTTTCAGAAATCTTAGTAGGTTAAAATATGTATTTTAGGACAAAAAAACACCAAATGTTAGCCATAGTATACATTATCATTATCATTTTTTTTCTGTTTCTGGACATTGAGATGTATACATTTTATTATTTTAAATTATTGGTTCTTTTGAGTTGTACATGATAGTAAAACCCATTTAGACATAATTATAAAGGGATGAAACATACAGTTCTAAGGCATTTCATTATTAAGTATGACATTTGCTTCTTGCCTGAGATAAATGAGTTGTATGTACATATATATATATATATATATAAATGTATATATATAAATGTATATATATATATTAATATATATAAATAAATATATATAAATATATATACATAAAATCTATCATCTACTTTGTTATCACAAATTTTATCTTAAATAGATAAAATTAAATTTTATCAATTCCTATAAAATAATTATAGGATTTAATTTTTTTTTACATTTTCTTTCTAGAATCTATTCAGTTCTTTTAAAAACTATTGATCTTTTTAAAAAATATGTTACTTTAGGCATGTAACATTATTTTATCTGCTTTTATAATTCTAATATACTTATTTTAAATTGCTTTCAGGTTGTTCGTTCATCTTTAGCTCTGCAAACATCAATTCTCCCTTACAGAATCAGATGACAATCTGGGTTGTGGTTTTTCTTGGGTGTATGGTTATTTTGTCTGTTACATCTCATTCAGTTGAGGTTTTCTCTCACAGGAATCCTGCTTTTCCCCCCAATTTCTGGAGATATCCTTAAAAAATACTTTTTACATTTGTCTGTGCAAAGTTCCTGTAGGGGTTTCTATTTTTAGACCAAATTTAGATTAGCTTTTAGGCTTGAGGTTTTTAACACTGTACGAATGATTTGAGGTTGTACACACATGTGGATATTCTGATTTCTTTTGGAGATGGTTTCCATTAGTGGCGCAGTGTATGGCTTTGTACCAGGCCAGAACCAATGCTGGTGAGTAGAGATTTTGGGGTTCCAATGAGGGAAAAAGTAGCATCCATCTAAATTTTACATCTGTGCAAGAATACCATATCGACTCCCTGTATACATGATGCTCTTGCTTTATTATTAAGATTGAACAAGTTATATCCAGGGTTGTCCACAGTATTTATTATTAAATGTTAAAATATTATAAAATGCCTAATATACCTTTGTCAACTTCACTCAGTCCTGCAGTTTCATTCATAAACTCCCTGAATCCCCACGCTATGTCTCGGCATGTATTCTGGCTTTCCAAGACTTCATACTCAGAGTGAGACTGGCACACATTTTGGTGTGGACCCAGCTATTGAATGTATGTAGTGCTGTTTCTATTGCCAACCACAGGTCTCCATGAATATAATGACTTCCACTGTACTCCCACTTTGGCTATCATTTCCTTCTTTGTTTCTATCCTCAACTCCCCTGACTTCAAAATTTTATGGTAATTGTCAGATCCTACCAAATACACATGGCATTTTGTTCAGTAATTATTTGAGATATGGTATTCATACTCAGCATGGCAAACCAAGTGTAACAGTTCTAGTCAAAATATAAATGCTTTCTCCTTGTTATTGCTCATTGTCAAAGATAACATCACAATTGAAGGAAGCAATCACAATACTTTGAAACCTCATTTCCTAAAACGAAGGACATTTCCTAAGCTTAGAAACTCATAGCATCATCTCTCAAAGGGTTGTCAGTGATTCTGAAGTTCCATCAAAACAAAATTCAAATAATTTCTATGGAAAGTCTATCCAGATCCCTTTATGATTCCCAAGAAAAATACATGACTTCTTGGCTATTTTCTCATCCTATTTTAACAGTCCTAAAATTATCATCATCATCATCATCATCATCATCATCATCATCATCATTTTCTTCCATTGTTATTTATGCTCTTCTCAAATATTTTCTATAATTTTAAAACAATTAATTAGGTACATTGACTGGGCCATAGCAGAGGTAGTAATTACATTTAGTTTACTATTATGAAGAAGGTTCTCTCACTTTCTATAGAAATATCAAAATAAAATAGTGGAAATTTATTTAATTTATTTTCCTACAACCCTTGAATCTCCATTTCTGTTTTAGGGATAACCTAAAAATCTTATCTTTACATTTTGCATAAATTTTCAAGGCAAAACTTGCTTACATAGCAAGCAGTGCTAGTTAATATTTATTTTAGTCACATATATTTTGTTGTTTTTGTTGTTGTTACATATATTCTCCTTTCTCTTCTTCATCTTCCTCCTCTTCTCCTTGAATGTGTGTATGTTAAGACAAAGTGGTACAAAATCAAAGAATTATATATGTTGAAAATAACAATTGTTTTAAACCTCAACTATATAACCAAATTACAGTGTCAAATTAACTTTTTGAAAGAATAATTTAGAAACATACATACATCTTTTGAAACTGCATCTTCAAACCAGCATCTCAACCAGTGTTCCTGTCCCCATGTGGCCTGGACATTACTGGATATCTTTTGCAAAGTTAAGGTCAAAAATCAAGAAAATCAGGTTTTGTGAACACCTAGTAGCCTGGTTCTGCTCCAGGCTTTTTGCATATGTTTTATCACTTAATCCTGAAACCCATGTGACAAAGTAGGAAATATCACACCACTTTTACAAATAAGAAAATTGAGATTCTAAAAGATTAAATAACTTGCTTAAGGTCATATAACTTGTATTTGATTTCACTGGGATTTTTACCCCGATTAGTAGAATGCCAAAATGTGTTTTTTCCATTACAAATAACTGCTTATAAGTTAGTTATCAAACCTACTTATATCTGAGCATGTTCTACTTTTATGAGAAATTCTGGCCTCTCAATTTCTTTTTCTCAGAAGAATATTCTCATCTCTACTACCTGCTTGATAGTCTACAGAGAATAGTAATTCCAGCCCTTTGACTTTGGAGATAGAAACCACATATGATTCCCATGATACATGAATTTCAGTAGGGTGTGGATCAGGTTTTCAAAATCTTCACATAAATCATTCTATTCTGGCACATCCCCCCTGCCTTCACTGACTGGACAAGCTCTTTCTGGTAAGATTCTTTGGGCAACTTTTTTTTCCTCCCTGATGGCCCATGATTTCCAACGTATTTGGCATGTTTTCTTTAATGTGATCAGCAATTCTTGAAATCCACTCTGGCATATCTTGAATGACACAATTTTTTGCATGGACTGTTTTCTTCTGCACAATTGGAACTCGCTTCTATTAAAAAGCTTTTAAGCAAAGCCAAGGCTTAACCAAGTTTAGGTCACTTAGATGAATGGTGAATCACCACCAGGATAAACAATGATACTCATGTACTCCCTCCACTAGACATCACTGGTTCTATCTGAATCCCCCAGTCCTAATAATTTGTATACTTACAAATTATCATGTTTCAGAAAAAAATAATCCAGTAGGAAATCAACTCTTTTGGCCACATATGCATTGAGCACCTATTGTATGCATCCAAACGCACTGCTCTGTTCCTCCAGAAATTAAATTCTAGTTAACAAACGATGACATTTATACAGAACTACAATGAATGCTCAGTGTCCCAACAGTTTTCCCACATCATTCTCTCTCACGTTTCCATGCACTTCTCTGCCCTTTCTTTCCTCATCAGTTTTCTTTTGTTAATGTCCCTTTTTTGGTTCTTCCTATAAATTTTGGCATGACTCAGAGCCCCACACTCATACTTGTCTCTGTTGGAGACCCCGTCTCACCATCATCTCTTTATGGTCAAATTCCAAATGATGCTTTCTTGGCACTTCCACCTTCAAGCCCTACAGACACCTCACCCTGAACAAAGGAAAACAAAGCTCATTATGCCTCCACAAAACTTGTTCCCCAGCAACATGACCAATGTTGGTGACTGGTACCATCGCTACCAGATTCGTTCATTTTAGTGATTGGTGTTACCATGGAACTTGGAGACAATCTAGAAATCATGTTTGCTTCCTTAGCTACCAATATTCAGTCACTGGACCCTGTCAATTATACTTCTCAAATCCTATGAATCCATCCCCACCACCTCACCATCATCTCATAATCAACCAAAACATTCTTCTGTGTATTTTTCCTCTTCCATCCATAATTCAGACCATTAAAAGAGTAATATTTAAATATATATGCCAGAAAAGTCCTACAATTAAATTCCTTTAATTACTTCTCATTGCCCTCAGCCTGCATCCAATTTCCTGAACACAAGATTGAATGTTAAGGCTTCAGATTATCTCTCTGGTATTTTTTTTTACCCATTCTCACCTTTTTTCTCTATCCTACCAAATAGTCAAAATCTGTTTTAGTTCACTTTGTATATTTTTTTCCCTTGAGACCATACCATAATCACATTATGTTATGCTGGAACATTCTCCCTACTTTTCCCATTTTACTATCCCTTTATGTTGGAGAAATCTTAGTCATCAGGTCTCACTGATATCCCTGGAAGGTTTCTCTGAACTTCCCAGACTGTTTCAGTTACCCTCCCAAATGTTACTATACTACTCCACTCATATTTAAGGATAGCACTAAATAATAAATTATAGTTGGTACTCCTCTATTTTCTACAGAAGGCTTTAGCTGATATAAGACAGAAATCATGTTTTTGTGTACTTTTTTATTTTCTGAGGATTGTTATGAACATTACAAGTATTCTGATAAGATATATTAAGGAGATAAATGCATGGATGGAGAAGTGCATGGATGGATGGTGGATCTTTTTCCTGAGTGCCCTGAAGGGGCAGAGTTAACAGGGAAATTAACAATTAAGTGATGCCTTCAAGAATAAGACTGTCTCCAGGAAATGAAAGAGGAACAGGGTTTTCTATCAAGAGTATAGCAGAAAATATGACTGTGAACGAATGATACATTTGATAAAGGATGAGAATTTCAGTGCTATTGAAGTATTTCTTTACTATTTTAAGTGAAAGAAAAAGCTAGAAGTCAAAGTGTGACCAGACTATGGGTGGTCTTAATTATACCCTTAACATTATACTGTCTTTAATCTTTATTCAGTTCATATAATATATGGAGCCCTCATAATATTTTTGATGATGGTAATAATGTTTATGGAGCATTTACTGTATGGCAGACCTTCCTGTAAGTACTTTAGATGCTAATCTATTTCAATCCTTCAAGAATCTTGGGAAACAAATCATAAGAAAGGTGATGGGGTCAATCAGCCTTTAATATAGGGGGTATGTGTTGTTTATAAAGAATTTAAAAGCAACTACAAATTCCACTGTGATTATCCTCATGTGTTGGTGATTTCAAAGTCTGTCAATAATAAAATACTATTTCTTGAAAAAAATTATTGTTTTAAATCCTACAATTACTAGTTATTACAAGTTTTGAGTGACTTCAATTATTTTATATGATCACTTAATATTTTCATTTATTTTAAAAATTAAAACAATGAAACAAGAGATGTGCAAGATATACACACTATTGTGGTTGGCAACTGCAAATCTTAGTTCACACATGAAATAGTTTACTGAATTTGAAAGATACCCTTACCCTTAAAATATCTTATTCCATTTAATTGTTATTTATTTTTTCATTATTGTGACAGATCAATAAAAGTGTATACATTATTTCCTTTTGATTGTGGAAAAATGTAATTAAGATAATAAATTTGTGATTTTATCATATTGTAATAGTTATTCCTACTTATTTTTAAATTTTCTGATGTCATTACATACAGAAAATTCAACAAAACATACCACTTTTCTGGTTATTTTTCGTTTTATTTTTTTGTTAATAATTAAAAAGATTTCATAAAAATATTTTTACACAATGATTAAATCTAGGTGCCAGATATGCTAGTTGTGCCACTGAAAAACCCTGCAGGGTAAGTACAAATATCATCTACAATTTTATAGACAAGACAACCTGAGGGAAAAAATGGCAAGGGAAAGAGACCGATTGCCCTGTGAAGTAGATTGCCCTGGGTGGAGGCCTGAGGCACACAGGAAGCAGGGATCCCACTCTGAAGACAGTTTCCAAACTCTGCCCTGCTGGCAAGCTTCAGAGGAATGGTTGGTTTGGAAGGGCTGGGAAGCTTCTGCAGGGAAAGAGAATTGAAGTTATTCTCAGTACTGATTCTTCTAATGTTTATACACAAAAGGTTTCTTGTTTGTTATTCCCTCTAGGACATAGTTGATGGAAAAATCTCATCTCTGGGGAAAAAGTGCTTGCAGTGATCATGAGGCCAGAGTTATAAAAATGACATATTGTAATTTCATAGTCACAACACTGATTTTGTAACTGCCTTGCCATTCCTTATTTGATATAAATTTAATGAGGCAAATTTCAGAGCATAATATGATATTTAGGAAAATAATAGTAGTTACCGTTCTGACCTGTGCTACAACATTAAGGGAAAAGGCTCCATTTTAAGAAAACTAAAACATATTTTGCTACCTCTCCCAGGACTGCTCCTGACAGAACATGAAATGACCAGCTAAGGTGCTCTCCATTCTAACGATGTTATCACCAGGCATATGAGACCTTTGTGCCAGATTTATCAGTCTTATTACCCAGAGAGCCAGTTGTTTTTTTATTGTTGTTGTTTGTTTGTTTTGTTTTGTTTTGCTTTGTTTTTTAGTACTGGGGATGGAACCCAGAGGCACTTAAACATTGAGTCACATCCCCAGCCCTTTTTTGTATTTTATTTAGAGATGTGGGTCTCGCTGAGTTGCTTAGGGCCTCACTAAGTTGCTGAGGCTGGTTCCAAACTCACTGAGGCTGGTTTTGAACTCACCATTCTCCTGCCTCAGCCTCCCAGCTACTGTGACTACAGGCCTGCCAGAGCTGCAAGGGCAGGTTCTTGTGGGACATCTCAACAGCATCCCCAGTTCACTTTTATGTAGCCAGATAGAATAAAAGGCAAAACAGAAAATGAGACTTAGAGATTTTGGATTCAGAGAGTTTTTTCATTTGCAAACACTGCGTTGTTTCTGATTCTCCTGTTTCTACCCTTCATCCACAAAACAACACATCGTGCTGATTTTCCTTTGGATTCTCCATTATTGCACATTTAGGGGGAAAAGTCAGATGAGTTATTGTGTATCTCACTCACAGGGAATGGATTTTATTTGAAGTTTTAAATAAATAATGGATGGTCTGACAAGTTCAGGGAGGAAAATGATCATCAATTCACACCAAAAGTACAATTCAGGTCGTTGAAGCCTCAGATTGTCTGGACAATTGCCCTAAGGTCATCGTCATTCTTTAGCATGCCTTTGGCCTCTCATAGATTCAACATGAGGATTTTGCTGAGAAAAGAGAATAAAACACAGGTCAGGGCCTCTTGTAGGAATGAATCTTCTGTGAAGTAGGACCTACCCAGGATATTGACACCATTAACTTTTTAAATGTGTTTACTTATAATTTCCAAACCACTTTTTAAGGTATAGTTAGCATATACAAAGTTTAAGTATTTACTGTACACAACTTGGTAAGTCTGGAGATGTGTGTGTGTGTGTGTGTGCGCGCTCATGCGCATTGCTATCCCTGTGTGATCACTGCTATCTATACCATAGCCATCACCTCTTGTCCTCTTTATTTATTTTTTGTTCTGTAAGAACACTGTTCATAACATCTCTCTTAGTAAACATTGGTGTGTACAATATAGTATTGTTTACTTCAACACGATACTGCACAGTAGATCTCCAGGGATTATTCATCTTGCAGAACTGAAACTTGATACACTTTGATGAAGATTGTTCCTCTTCGTCCCTCTCCCCCATTTTCTGGTAACAAGCACTCTGCTCTCTGCTTCTATAAAGTTTACTACTTTAGACTCTTCTATAATTGATATTGTGCATTTTTTGTTTTTTGGTTTCTGGCTTAGTTCACTTAGCATAAGGTCCTCTGTGATCACACAAGTTGTTATATTACATTCCATATGTTCATTGCATTTCCTTGACCAGTCATCCACTAGTGGACACTTAGGCTGCTTCCATGTCTTGGCTATTGCGAATAATAATGCAATAGATATGGGAATGTAGGAATCTATTAAAATCCTAACTTCAATTCCTTTGAATATATGCCCAGAAGTGAGATTTCTGGACTGCATAATAGCTCTATATTTCATTTTGAAAGAAATTTCCACTGTCTTCCATAGTGGCTATACCAATTTATTCTTCCACTACCTACAAGGGTTCCCATTATCCACATCCCAGTCAGCACTCGTTCTTCCTGCTTTTTATAGCCCAGATTTGACAGGTATGAGGTGATATATCTTTTTGGTTTTGATTTTGTTTTGCTAATGATTAGTAATATTTCTTTTGTCCATTTTAATTGGATTATTTACTTGTTTTTGCTATTTAGTTATAGGAGTTTCTCATGTTTTGGATTAATTCTTGTCAGATATGTAACTGGCAGATATGTTATGGTCTTTGGGACTGTTTTTATGCAAATACCTCTCTGTTTTTATTATTAGAGCTTTTTAAAATGTTTTGAAATCAGGAAGTAGGATGTGTACAATTTTGTTGTTGTTCAGAATTGCTTTGGTTATTTGGGGCCATTTTTGGTTCCATAAGATTTTAAGTTATATTTCGAAAAAAATGTCATTATTATTTTCACAGGGTTGGCATTGAACCCATATGTCACCTTCAGTAGTATGTACATCATAACAAGCTTAATTTTTCCAATCCATAGTCATTTATTTTTGCCTGCAATTTTTACTCCAGTCCCCCAAATACTCCAGTTTGCTTCATATAATTTTAAACTTGACCCAGATTTTCATTGAGTGTCAATTTTTCCATGCAATTTCTGTTTCACAAATAAGCCATAATTATAACAGTGTCATTTTGCTTTGAGACAAGGACTTGCTAAGATGCTGATGTTGGACTTGAACTTGTGATCATTCTGTCTCAGCCTCCCAAGTTGTTGGTATTACAGGAACTTGCTACCAGGACAGGGCATTGATGTGTCATATTGAGGAAAGGGTGACAGTAATAGTTCTCCCCAGAGGTTTTTCTCAGGAGAAAATGAACATGGATAGAGAGGGGGGAAATATTTTGATATTCTAATTCCAGATTTTACATTTTGCAGTATCCATGTCTCTTATCTTTGAAAAACTGCCTAAGGTGGTGGTTGATAAAATTGATCATGAGGCATGGCTTATCTCTGTTCTTCAGCAATCTATCACTAAAAGTAAAATGAACGTAATGTGTCCACCTTGTAGGGAGGTAAATAAGTTTAAAACAGCAATTTGACTCTCTGGAAACATGATTTTATTTAACCAAAATTTTATTTAACCAAAATTCTTGAAGGTCATAGATTTCAGTCTAGCAGCAAGAGCAAAATTTAACATGAAAAACTGGGTGTATTATGCAAAACTTACCTACAAAGCAAACCCTCAAATAAATTACAGAGTCACTCTCAGGCTGATCGTTTTTAAAAGTTTGTGATATGCATCTAGCACACTATTGACATTCAATCCTCTGTAAACTTCAATTTAATGACTTTACCATCCCTATGAGGGACATTCACACAAATCATCTAATGCAGAAATTTTCCCCGAGTTGAAGAGAAAGCAGGCAAAAAGTGTTTTAGAATTCCCTGACAGATGTTTTCAAACTACACACTCTGTCAGCATAACTCAGTGTGCCTCTCCTCTCACTTTTGAGGCCTGTAGACCACCAGGGGCCTAAAACTGTAAGGAAAGAGTGGGGCCCTGAGAAGTGAGTTGACGAAGCTTAATGTGATTCTCATAATGAGCTGTAATGGCTCTCCTATGTGTCAACTAGATTAGGGGATACCCAGATAGCTGGTAAAGCATTGCCTTTTGATATACCTGTCAGGGTGTCTCCTGAAGAAAAATCACAAGTTGAGCTATTATTAGTCAGAGACAGCTATATATTACATTTGAATCAGCATTTGAATTAGCATTTGAATCAGTAGTCTGAGGAAAGAAGTTTTGCCCTATCAATGTGGGCTTTAACCAGTCTTGTGAGGACCCAGATAAAAGATAGAGGCAGAGGAATGGGGCTCATTCTTTCTTGTTCTTGAGCTGGGACATTCATATTCTCCTGCCATGAGTCATTTGAGTTCCCCTGGTTGTTGACCTTGTAGATAACATATTGTGACATTTCTTGGCCTCCATAATCGCACAAGCCCATTTCTATAATAAACCTCCTGCTACATATTTATACAAGGTGCTCCTCAACTTACAATGGGATCTCCTTCTGATATACTCATTGTAAGCTGAAAACATCAAGAGTCCAAAATGCATTGAATGCACCTAACAAACCAAACATTGCTTTGCCTCATCTGTTTTAACACGCCAGACGGTTACATTACCTACAGTTGGTCAAAATCATTGAACACAAACAAGTGTTGGCTGTCTCATGTCATTTACTCAATACTATACTGAAGTGAAATACAGAATAATTATACATGTATATTTTCCCACCATCATAAGTAGAAAATCACAAGTTGAGCTATTGTAAGTCAGAGACATCTGTATATTACATTGAGTCTTTTCTGGGGAGACCATTATTACACAGCTCTATCCAGATAACCAGCCCAGAATTCCTGAAGCCATATTGGAAGCTGCTAACTGTGGAAACCACAGAGCCAGACACCTTGGGTTCAAATCCCAATCCTACCTTATGCTCACTTATGCTAACTGTGTAACATTGGGAAATTTACTCAGCCTATTAATAATTCAGTTATTTTGTGTTTTAGTGAAAGTAATAATTGGAACTATCCATCACAAATCTGTCATGAATATCTTTGTGTGCATGAAAGAGAAAGAAAGAAATAGAAGGAGATTAAAATAATGTCTGGTGATAGTGGGTGCTGTATACACATGAGTTGCTATTAATAAGCTCAAATCCACATGGAAAGTGCTAAAATAATAAATAAATAAAATAAACATTTGGAGAGGGGTAGTAATGCACAGTATTGGGTATGAGTGAACAGGGGAAATAAAGAACAGGGGGAAAGCTATGTATCCAAGTCACAGGTTTTCCCACTCTCTTCTCATCTTGCCAATCATTCTTACGTATAGGATGTCTGATCTCAATGTTCCAAATATCACATATGCAAAAATGATTCCCAAATATAGGTCTCTAGTTTGGTCCAATTTTTTACTCCAGCCCCTCCCCCCAAATACTCCATTCTGCTTCGTATAATTTTAAACTGGACAACTGCACAGAAATGTCTTATGGGCAGCTGTCCCAGTCTCTGTCATGTAGAAAGAAGTTCCTGTGTAAGGATTCAAGTGCAAGCTTAGGGCAGTGAGGGTCAGAACGAGAAGTGATGCGAGACCAAAACATGAAGCACTTCTCACTTTATTGTTGCATAATAGCAAACTTCAGAAGCATGGCAAATTGCTCAAGAAGCTTTTTATTCTACATGAGCGGAGGCTTACAAAACAAGAATTACACTGTGGAGTAATCCAAGCAGGGGAGAGATGGGCCTGACCTCCTCTCGTGAAAAGGCCACTCCTTCTAACTTCGTGATGGCCTTTCATGGTGCCAACATAGAAGTGCTTGGATGTGACTTGGTGTTTGCTCCAAGTTTAACAATGAGAGGGGTGCTAGTCTAGGTAGCTGACAACCATGGACCAGGAAGAAGTCATGAGGGAATATGACACAATGCTCAGCTTTGTGCAATAGATCAGCTTGAAATTAACCTGTCTAAAACTAACTTCTCTCCTGACGTTCTGCCCCTCCCCCTTAAATAATGCCCCCACTCCCAGTTACAGAGAGTTCTGGTGAAAATTCTTGGAGTCATCTTTTTTTTTTTCTTTTTTCATTTCTTTCTGGCGTACCTCACGTCTATCTGACAGCCAATATGTCCCTAGCTTAGAATCATACCACTGGCTGTTTCCTTTAGCAACTTTGTTTCCTGCTATACTATATATGGACTCTGTTGTGGTTTGAAATGATTTAATTATGTTCCCCAAAGGTCCATCTATTAAAAGCTTGATCTCCAAGAAGGCAAACTGGAAAGTAGGGGTGTCCTCAGTGAGGACTGTGGGACCACAGTATGTCTCTTTCTCTATCTCCGTCTCTCTCCCTCTTTTCTAGCATGTGACCACTTGCTCTTACATGTATATCTACATAATGTGTCACTATTCATCACTTTCACAAGAGGCCATATTAATAGGATCACCCTATTTTGGACCTTGAATCTCCAAAACATTGAACTAAATGAGCATTTTCTCTTAATACATTAGCTGTCTCAGATCTTTTATTGTAGTAATGTAAAGTTGACAAATACAGCTTCTTTCCTTACCTACCTTCAGATAATGTCCTAAATATCACATTCTCAGTAAAGCCTTCTCTGATCACCTGTTCCCTTCTGTACTCCTTTTCCCCTTCCCCACTTCTCACCCTCTAATATGATAGATGGCTGACATATTACATGACTATATTTGTTGATTTATTCTCTCCAAGTACATATAAGCTCAATCAAGGCAGAGATTTATATCTGCTGTGTTTACTTGGGATGCTTACCACATCAGAACTTCTGGCAAAGTGGAAGTTTGTGATAAAGGTTTAAATGGTCTCCAACATCTCTTGGAAGCCTTAGTGGATCTAGTCAACTCTTAACATGCCTACACTTTCACATGAGAACCCTCAGCAGAGTGGGTAGATCCATCTATTAGCAACAGATATCTCACTCTAACAGTTGCCGTATTAGCTTCGCTGCCTCGCTCATGAGCACTTGGGTAGCCCCCGTTCATTAAGCTGGAATTCTGAAAGAACTGTAATGCTCTTTGAAGAAAGTGATTATGTCCTGAAATGGTACCTGCAACTTCTCCCCCAAACTGGACTTCCCTTTCCACTCCTTGGAATAATAAGAGAAGAGAGAAAACTTAAAAGCATTCTGGATAGTAAGAAATCATGTTTTGCTTTGTGTCTGGGCTGAAGGTTGACCTACATAAAGACTCTTGTTAGACAAAATAAATATCACCCACCTCTAACACCTATTTCTGTGCCTATTTAAAAGCCTTTCTCCCTTATCAGTTGATGACCTTTCTGGTATTGTTCTTCTTACCATTTTTGATATCCATGAAAACAAGTGGAAGTTCGCCCGAGAGTCATTCCAGTCTCATTTCAATTTACCAGCTGAACCCCTGTTTTGGAATATGTCCTGAGATCTTAACCAGTGCTGATGGTTCTCACTCTTTTCTCTCCTCCCCAGGCTCTTCTTCCTGGCAGTGAGTCACCATGCAAGGGTGGGACAAGAAAATTGTCCTCAACTGACTGTTCCCTCCTATCTCAAACCTCCTGTTGGTCACTGAGTTTCATTGGATTTTCACCTTCAACTTGGATTCTGTCCACATTTTTCTCCTGCGGCTGTAACTGCCTCAGTTTAAGTCTACACTTCTTCCTCACCCTATTGCTGGTACTTCTTCAATGGTGTCCTTGCCTCTGTCTTTATGGATTTTCTTACTCTTTCAAGGACTGTTTAAAACAGAAAATGAACAGTCATTCTCGGCTCCTTGTTTTCCTTCATCTAGTATTTACAACTTTTTCTAATGTTACCTCTTAAAATTATCTCCTGAATCATCTTCCAAGCCCAGATAATCTGCATGTCTCTCCTGAATTACTGCCACGGCTTCCTAACTGATCACCCCATGGTCTCATTTTATTTATCTCCAAATGGTCCTTGGTGATAATCCTTTAAAAGTACATTTTTTTTCTTCTTAAAACATGTTTTTAATGTCAAACCCTGAATAACAGTCACTCTATTGCAAACCATGGCCTTTAGAATTATGGAGAAAGCCATTAAAGGTGTGCATAAAGGCTTTTTGGTGTAATTTTCCCTGCAATTCCAACCCCAGCTTGGATCAATCTTTCCCTCATTCTGGCCTCTCCAGCCACACAGGGCTTTCCTGGTGCTCTTTAGAAAGCCATCGTCTTGGCCTCCTTTCTTCCTGCCAACCCCAGTCCTTCCCTAGTTTGACCTCCCTGCATGTCCACGTAAACACCCCTTTTGCAGGGGAGCCTATTTTGGCAAGCTAAGATTTCCTAGTCAAGATCAGACTCCTGTTTTAAACTCCTCAAATCCTTTCTCCCCCATAGCAATTTGTACACTTGCACCTCCTTTCACAATTATCCATAATCAAATTTAAAATCAGTGTTCACAGAAGTCTGTACAAGGAGTCCAGAGACCCCTTCTGTTAGTACCCTGCTGCCTGTTACTGCAGGTTAGGCAGGAGATGTTCAACATTTTTGAATGAATGATTTATTTTTGTTTTGCCCATTAAAAACACAGGAATTATTTTTTAAATATAGGGCTTTTCTAAAATATGAGTGAAAATCTATTCTCCTGTGTTTAACAACCTTTAATGCTTCCTCATTTCTAAAGCCTAAAAGCTCACTCCTACTCTGGCGTATAAAACCTCGTCTACTTTTACAGTCTCACTTCTTCCTATTTTCTGAGATGCTCTTAAGATATTATTTGGATTTCTTCAAAGTTCTCATGCAATGTGACATTTTTTTTCCCCTTCAGCCTTCTTAAGTTGTTATTTTTTTTCTTTTTCAAATTCCTTATCAACCTGAGAAATCTTCACCATAAGTATCTACTCAAAATTTACTTCTTGCCATGAATCTCCCCCTAGACTTAAAAGTGAGCAAAACTGGAAACTGTTACCTTCATGTTTTCAGAGCACACTGGCTACCTTTTCCTATATTTTAACATAGAACCATTAGTGTAAAAGTCCCTTTTACCCTTCTCAAGGATCTGCAGAGACAGGGACATTGTCTATTTCTTCATTCCTGAAGGCTGTGTAAATTCTGTAGACATTATTCAACTCATGTACAAAGGAATGAAATTTATTATTATACTGACAGCTTGTGATCCTCGAAAAAAAGATGTATACTATTAGAATATTAACAAAGCAATTTTCTTTATTTTCTTCTCTATGTAATATCATTTTAAAATTTCTTGCAAAGAAAATACCGTGTCTATTAAGGGTAGTTGATATGCTTCAGTCTTTTACAAAGGGGGGTTCTGGTTCTTAAGGTACCCTTGGATTTTCAACCACAGTTATGAGAACTAATTTCATTAATATTATTTTCCTTCTTCCATAATTCAGATTTCCTTATTTGTTTCATTGACCCTGTTTTATATGTAGGTATTTTTTGTTAGTTTTTATTCCATTTTGTTTTTCTTTTGACTATGGCTATCTCTAATTATTTTGTAAAATAGTACAATAGGAAATAAAGAGTAAGATCACTAAAGATTTTTCCATTCTATCATTATTTAATGTAAAAAAGTATTTATTTCCTATAGATATACAAATGAATTAAAATGGTAATTACAAAGAAAAAACTTTTCCTTAGAACTATATACACATACATACACAAACACACACACACAGACACACACAGACACACTCACACACACTCATTTACATGTTTGAGAATATGTTCACAGTTTATCTGCTTTCCAATAGACTCAACATTTATATCACTCTCCCTGACTTTATATTCATGTATTTTTACAAATGTCTATTTTTTCCATTTCCCTTTACCGAGTACTTTTTCTCCCAAAAGTCTTCACTGATTAATGCAAAATGCTTTCAGGACACACACACTCACACACACATACACAAAGAAAAAAGAAAGAGAGAAAAAAGAAAGAAAGAAAAAGGGAAAGCATATTATGTACAGACTACAATTTTGCAAAAATTTTTACTGTATGGCCTTGGAAAAGTTTATTATTTTAGCCTTGGTTTTCTCATATGTGTAATGTAAATATGCTTTTTACCTATCCTGCTTCACAGGACTATATAGACAATCAGAGTGGGCTTCCAGAGCAGTATCATCCTCAAGTAAGTGCTTAAATGAGTAAATTGTCATGACTTAATTGCAATACTTTAACTTAAACTGTCAATTATTCTCTGTGTACAGAAATGTTTATATCAAAAAGGTAGATATTGAGTCCATGCATTTGTAATTTTGCTATTGTAAAATTATATAATTATATAACATATACTAAACATATATATACTGTAAATATATATGTGTATATATATATATATGTATATACACTGTATGTGAATAAGTATTTTTTTACAGATACACTATGCATACATATCGTTCTTTTGTGGAGTTAGTATATATATGTGCAATGTACATTTATATGTACATGACTTGCATGTAGTTAATTTGTATATGCACATATAAATACCATATATATATATATATATATTCAGATGCAATTATTTTAAATATTATATAATCAAAATCTAAAGCCAGATGTGAATGATGGTCAAATAAAAACTTATGTGAATATGCAGCTAATACTTATACATATGTTTGGGTGTACTTGTTTAAACACTCTTGCTGATCCATAGCACCTTCATGACCTTCAGACAAAAGTTAAAAAAGAAAGAATGACAACGGCAGCCAAAGAATCCTGGAAATCACCTGCATATTTATTCTGTGCAGTGATGCACATCAAGGATTTTGGAGGGATGGAGCTCAATAAAGTAGTTTTTCAATTTACCAGGAGCAATAGGAGAGGAAAGAAAAACCAGAACAAAGAGAACTGGGTGTCAGTAAAACTGTGAAACAATTTACTGTCGAATTATATTTCCTAAACACATATGCCTTCAATAAAGTAAAGATATTTGATTGCAATTTGCTCAGCATCCATTTTAAGGTTAATAATTAGCCATCAGGCAAAATGACACTTTTGAAAATTATAATACAATAAAATGTGTCATACTAAACCATTTAAGGAGTGGGTGAGTGGTTTCATTTTGTTGCAGGGTCACAATTGGCTTCAGTGTATAACCTTGCCAAGCGTCACAGCAGCGGAGCTTTTGTGCAAAGTGAGCGTAGCACCAGGTCAGCACCACTCAATCATTGTTCAATAGGCTTCCTTCAGATAATACAATGGGCCTCAAAATAATCCAAGAAAAACAGTGTGAGGCCATTTCAGCTGAAGGATTATCCCATTGAGAGCTTAAATTTCACTTCTCTCTATACTCGTTTTCACGTTTTAATTTACAGCCCATTTATAGGTTCCCCTAAATAATGATTTAGCTGTTGGGTAATGTTGTTGCACAAGATCCTTTCATTGCATATAATATCCTCTTTGTATTTTAAAAGGTCCATCTTCTCTCCAGCTAGTAAGGTGCAACTCTGTGGAGTACAGCCCGATTGGACTAAGAACCTGATAAATCCCAATCAGTTACTCATTCATTCTGTCACACCATCTAATAGTCAACAGCACTTTTGCAGAAACCTAGTGTATGTTGTGCCCAAACACATGTTCTGGTGGGATACAAATAAAAATGGAAGTTTACAAAATGCATGGTAGTAGCTAGGATAAAATGGATGTCACACTTGGAAACTGATGGTAGAAGTCATGATTATTGTTATTGTTGATTGCCCTAAATTTAGTCCACCCTAACTCACAAGCCAGGTCAATATGCTAATCCACTTTGGGGAATGATCATGTGCTCAATCTTCCCAGGACCAATGAATACAGAGTCTCTGAAGGATTTCCTTGCTTGAATGAAAGAGGCACTGGCCCTTGTTCTGTCCTGATGAAGTACCTGTGACTGATATAGCCACCTTGCTATCTGCCTGAGTGTAACATCAACACTGAGAAAGACAGATGGAAGCAGTGGGCAGAACATAGTCCTTAGTGACATCTAACCCCATCAATCAACTTCAGAGACTGCCCTACTTTTTGGGAATTTCTAGTCATTGAATTCAGTTTGATATAGTGTTTTACTGGCAAACTGAAATATCATAATCAAAAGGGGTGGGATTTGCTACTCTTTCCCTGCAGGACAAGCTGTATGTGTATGGAGATCATAAAACTTTTGACTATTTTGACATATTAAAGAGCATTCAATGAAATTTTCCCGACTGAAAAATCAAAAATTCATCTCATGTTGTAAGTGTGGCAGATTGTCCTTGTCTTTCGTGATAGTTAAAAACTTGAGACAACATAAATGGTCAAAGACATGGATAAATAAATGCTTGAGTGAAGCATGTAGTTTAATGGAGAAAACGATGGGACATTCACTAAAAGTTGTATTTTCAAATATTCAATGACATAGGAGAGTGTTTATGTTAAAATGTCAAGTAAATACAAAAACAAAATAGTCTGCTGAGGCTGAATCTGTCCACCAGCTGCTGCAGCCCTCTGGCCATGTGCCAGGCAGAGGGCTGAGTGCCTTAGGTGGGTCATGCCAGGTCAATTTCTCAGCAAACCTGTGCAGCAGGTGCTCGGATTTATCCCAGTGTTGCTGATGAGCAAAGAGGTTTGGGGGATTAAATAACATGTACAGGATCATATAGCTACTAAGTAGTGGGCTGGAATATGAATCCTGAGAGTCACCCTTCTCTAATATATTTAAGATAAATCGAATCTGGATCATGTCCACCTCTGAATTTTTCTGCTTTGTCCCATCTTTGGGTCCATCCCCAGATCTTGTAAATATACCTAAGACCTTATTTCTCTTGATGTGAATCACTTATCCCCAAAGCCTGAGGATAGGAAGGCTCCACTTACCTAGTTCAAATTACTCTGAGTTTCTCCACTCTAATTAGTAGAAGGAAACTGTGAATATATAACAAAGAAGTGTTGTAACAAAATATATCTCTGAGACAGAAGTTTATCATTTAAAGCTAGACATTTCTCTTTCCCAGCGTCCTTTCTTATTCCTGCCAGTGGGAATTCCATACTGTCTGCTTTTCTGCCCCTACAGGGGCACCCTGCCATGTGGCTGGGGCACTTTCTTGAGCTCCTATCGCCTCAGCTGTCAGCTTCCAACCAAATTGCGGTTCCTGTTTGCTTTCTAGGCAAAGCATCCCAAACTAGGTCCTAAGTATATTTTTGTATATATTAAACTCCCTATTTTTTAAAGAGGAGAGGACAGCACCCTCTAGTATCAACATTTAAACATACCACAGAGGCTTAGAATCCTTTTTCTTAATATTATACATGATAAATTTCTGCCAGAGCTTTCCGAAGAGCAAGCATCTAGATTTCCAAAGTTAAGATTTATTTTTGAACTAAATAATAAGATCATTTCATAACTATAATTTATTTAATTAACTAAAATATTTTCTTCTTTAATAAGGATTTTACTAAGAAAGTAGAATTATTGTCCTGTATTTGCATTTACACAGCTATACAACTATGTGAATCCATGTACCTTTTGCTCTGGGCCTACCTGGTCATAAGACAGTCTTTTGTATCTTTTCTGAACCTTTCCCCATGGTCTATCTGCCTTTTCTCCTTTCTGCTACTGTGTAGAGAAGCCCACAATGAAGTTTCCATAATTCAGAATTCCAGAACTTGTCTCCAGAATGTCCCATTCATCAAACCCAAACTTCTATTGAAAAGTTCCTTATTAATAGAATTACCATGAAGTTACCATCAAATAGAGGCAATTTTGAGAGTATAAAAGCAATGTCATTACTATTCATCCCTCTTGAAACAGAACTGATCAAGCAAGTAGATACTTATGGTCAATTTTTATTAGCAGAAGTTTATGCTTTGGGGCCTTCCAAATTAAGAAAAAAGAATCAAGGTGTAATTTTAAATTTAAGCTTTTAAAGTGCACATTTGAAATGTACCCTGCAAGTTTCATAACAAAGTGGATTAAGATACTACTAATTGAGATGCTACTGTGCACCAGGCAGAGCATACTGTGTTTGATGCATTGTACAACTTATATCTTGTTCTCACAATGAACTTCTAAAGTAAGGTTATCACCATTTCATGATTGCTTCCTTCAAAAAGAGAAATAGAAGGACAGAGGAACCTTTCAATATTGGTCCCATCATATCCTGCAGGCAACCATTAACTTGGTAAGCCACGTCAGTCTCTGAATGTTACAATGACTTTCTCCTTATCCACATTTATCTACTGGAGTAAAATGCCTGTCTCTTCCCATTTTCTAATGATATCAGTGCCTTTGATCAAAGACCTTCTGTACAAATCCATATTTAGTATCTGTTTTACAAATTCCTTTCTGAATACATATTCAATATTTGAGTTACTCAAATGCCAGCAGCACATACAAATGCTATTTTTTTTTTATTTATACAGCAACTCTTTGTTTCTTGTGCTTGATTCATTGTAACGGAAGAAGAGGGAAAGAGAATTTGCTTCATGCTTTCCTGGAATTCACAATTTACAGGAGAGTTTGTTGCTCTTGAAAAGATTCTCTTAGTGAACTGCTGCAGAGCAGGGGGCTAGTGTTCATCAGCGGAAATAACTTTGGTCCAAATGGAAAGACCTGAGGGACTCCCAGCAGTTCACTTGCTTTCTTTAGCTTTTCCATTTTGTAATTCAATTAATTTTCCCTCTGACAAACACCTAGCAAGGAAATAGAAGGGTAAAGCCTTTTTATTTAGACAAAAGCATCTTAAGAAGGAGGAAAAAGGGAAGCCCGAAAGTAAAAGTGAGCATGCTATATACTTAATTAATTGTAGAAAAACATAATGGACCTCCACTGGAGCATGAAACTCTCGTCCCTAGGCAGGAACAAGCAATCGTGTTTTAGGAATCCCAGAATAAAAATACCACACGGACTTACCTAGACATAAATAGTTACACCACCAATATCTATAGTCATCAATACAAGCTAAGTGCAATTTTAGTTTAAAGAGGGACGGTATTTTTGCCTCAATCATATGTGTGTGTGTGTGTATGTGTATATATATATGTGTATGTATATCTGTGTGTGTGTGTAATTTATTTGCACACACACACACATACATTTATTTCATATACATTTACTAATTGCCTCCCATGTGCTCTGAAATGAGAGGTTCTAGGGTAAAAATATATAGAAATTTTGTCTTACCTCTTAAAAACATAAATTTGTGTGGAAGACACAGATACTAACCAATTGATTTTAATCCATTTATTATTAAAAAGTTAAGATTGAATTATCAATTTTTTATATTTTTTTATATTTTATATTTTTATATTATAATTATTAGAACCTGTTAGTTGTGTGGCATTTTCATAAATGTGTAATAATATACTCTGGTTGCTTTTAGAAGGATTTCACACACAAAAAAATTTACCTCTGTCTTCCTTAGCCTGCATTTCAAGGAAAAGAAATTAGCAATTTTTGTTGCAAGCATATAAGGACATTTTGAAAATGCATTCTCCGATTCTTTAAATTATGTTCTACCTACAATCTGCACTTGTTTATTACCTCCTGAGAATTTATACCGGGCTTTAGATGATGTTCAGAAACATTTAGGAACAAATGGACCAGAAATATTAAAACATTAAGGAGTTCACCTAAATTAAATATTTATGCAGCAACAATATAATCTAAATTCAGTATATGCCAAGAAAATTTAAGTTGTTAATATGAAATTATGAATAAAAAACCTTGCATTTCTACTAGCCTGTGAAATTGAATGATGCAAAATATTAGAAGTGTTAGCAGTTTTAGTAGTATTCATTAAATCTACAGAATCTTGTGATGCATATTGCTATAGACTTTTATGTATGTCAAGAAGGCATTTTAGATACTGAAAAAAAACTTCTGGCAATATTATCCACCATTTTGAAATGTAATAAGCACATTTAAGGATTAATTATTTTAAAAAAATCACAGTTCCATAAATCTAAAACTCCATAAAATATTTCATTACTTTTATGGGTCTTGGATATGTATATTTAACAACTGTTGATTATCTGAGTAAAGAAGTAAGATAATTTCACTGCTTTTAATGTTTGTGAGACTTGATAATATGCCATCTTGTATTAAGAATGAATTAATGTTTCTTTTTTCCAACATCAATAGTAACCACCATCTACCTCATAGCTATTGTGAAAGTTGAACAAATTGTTAACTTTGTAGCAAGGCTATGTGAGTGGTATTGACCATTAGGCCAGAAAACATCCTCTCCATGACCTTCAGGGTAATTTCCTTCTGGTTTTAATTCTTCTTCTCCTCCTCAACAATTGGTTTGGTTGTATTATTTAAAGGGTATTTGAAATTGATACCTTCTAAGAGTCCCTGTATGCAATACCCACACAAAGAATAGGGGGGAAAAAAAGCACTATCACTCTAAGGATTACAAGGAATTTTCTTGCTACTTTGCTTTTTGTGTCCTCATATTTACTTCATTTTTAGCACTGTTTTGTATTTTAATAGCTTTCAATCTTAGTACAAGTTAACATAGGAATATAAGAATTAAGTGCTGATTAAGTTGGCTTAGTGTAAGAGCTGGTTAAGTGTTTCTATCTCCTGTTCTTGTGTTGCATCTTATACTTGTTTATTTTTTAGGAACTTCAAGTTCCTTTATGGAATGAGTTACTGACCATTATAAAGATGGTTTTTAAATTTTTAAGTTGAATTTTAACTGTATTCTGTCACACAAGACCCACCAGATAACCTGTTTGACTAAAAAATGATCAGAAGAAAGTAGGCAAATACATGGATGGATACTTTCTTATTTAAACTAGATTTCCAGATAACATAAAGAACTGTCTGGTTGTGACAGGAATGGGGAAGTCTGACATGGCCCTTTGTCACTACTCACCTGGCTTTCTTCTCCAGCACCGAGTCCTGCTCTGTTGCCCATTCTTTTCTCAATGTGGCTATTTATTGAGTCCCTCAATGTTTGGGGACCTAGAATAGATGTTTAACATATGTTATTTCACTGAATTCATTCTACAATGCTAGCAGTTAGTATCTTTGTCTTCCTTTTAAATATGAGCCCCCTGAGATCAGAGAGGCTGAGAAATCTGCCCGAGGCCCTGTGGGTAGGAAGCTGCTTAATGGAGACTGGTCTAAGGTGGATTTACCCTAAGGAACACCCTCTTCTTCTTCCCAATTTGCTGTTCCCTCTGGAACAGGAAGATTCTCATCTAAAACATCTGGCAAGGACCCTTGGCACATCTACCTCACAGTAATGATGAGAACTGCCCAAGCAGGCCATTCTTGTGAGGAAATTCTAGTAGAAATTGAGTTGTTAGGTTCACTTCCATAGTAGAAAAAGACAAAAAGAATTTGCATTTTCTTTCAGCAAATTAAAGAATTCACTCATTTGTCACTTGCGTGTAAACATGGTCTTCTTTTAATAGCAACAACCTTTAGAATGAAGCCCAAGTTTTCTAATCTATCACAATCCTCTGTCCCTTTTCTGTCCTCTCTGCCTTCTAGCCATGTTAGCAAGTTCCACCGACTGGGATAAAAAACATATATAAAGAAAAAAATAATAGATTTAGTGTAAAAGATGAGAAAGTAACACACTGGTGTAGTGGCTTTTTATTATCTAGGGGTTAAATAAATTAATAGAAGAAACACAACTAACAGTTAATTTCCCTAATGAGCCAGGGTCTGTACTAGGTTCTATTTTGAGTGATGCTCACAAGAATCCCTGCAATTTCAGGTCTAGTTAGTCGTGTTATGTTGCATTCAGTGACAACAACAAAACTATCTATCTCTTAGTGGCTTAATGAAAATAAAGGTTTATAGCTTGCTCCCATCAACCTAAAATACAATCACTGGGAATGTATCTAGACTCATTTCCTTAGACCATCCATAAGGTTCTTAGTTAGCATTCTTCATGGGATGGAATGTGACCACTGGACCACGGGAGAGTATGAGAAGGTGAAAGTGGCTTGTGTCATTTCTGTCTTCAATCATCTGAACTCTGATTGACTGGCAAGTTGTGGAAAAGGAGGCTTGCAGAGTGTCTGTAACAGAAATGAAATAGAACTTGATCAACTAAAATGGTTCACTAAAACCCTCACCAGAGACACTAACCGTGAGATAGCAGGTATCATTACCTTCACTTTAAATAGGGAAACTGAATTTTAAAGAGTGTTTAAGCAATTGCCCAGGTCACGGAACTTGATAAATTGAGTCTGACCAAATCAGCAAATTAGAGCATATCATCTTCAGAGGTGACAGTGAGGACCATGGAGCGGAGCAGGAAGGCTTCATCAGGTAGGGAGAAAACAAATACACTGAAGAGGGGAGAAAGCTAGGAACAACAGTCCAGCAAATGCTACAAATTCTAATTATGATGTTCCATCCAAATTCTTTACTTGGCAATACTGCTAGTATCGTGGATTAGCCTACCATCATCTGTCATCTAGATCATTCTTAAAGGGTTTAATGAGTTTTTCTGCCATAATTATTTTGTCATCCCATGCAAATTCCTGAAATCTATTATTCACAGACCAACAGAGTGATATTAATGAAGTCAAATCTAATCTGTTCTTAGTGCTCTTAAAGATCTCCACCCTCCCACCCACACACACACTGGCCAGGCACTGTGGCACATGCCTGTAATCCCAATGGCTTGGGAAGCTGAGGCAGGAGGATCTCAAGTTTAAAGCCATCCTCAGCAACTTAGCAAGACTGTTTAAAAATTTTAAAAATGTGGAGGGAAGGTTTGGCCCTGGGGTATATGGCTCAGTGGTTAAGCATGGGTTTAATCCTTGATACCCTCCAAAAAAGATACCCAACCACTATGTTCACTGTAAAAGACAGATTCTGTAAGAAATTTCTATGGTTTCTACAACTTGAGCCGAAGCTAAGTATCACCTTTTTCTCTTGTTTTCAATCACATTCTATTTTCAAGTAACAGTAATTAAGTGCAATGCTTCCCAGTTTTCACTTAGACAAATGGTCCATATAATTTGTTGCTCCAGCTACAGTTCTTTTGCAAGTAGCAGGAGGTATTAGTAACCATTACACCCAGAGTGTAAGAATAAGCAGGAATTCCTCTGGAAAAAAAAAAAAAAACAGGATAAACAGACACCCAAGTAAGGTACCATTTCCTAGAAAACTGTTTTGATCTCAAACTCCAAATTATTTATTTTTCATCATATTTGTATAATATTCTATTTCTCTTATAATATACTTTATCTTGCTCTTTTCTAGTTTCCTTTTCAGTCATCATATTTCCTTTAGATTACAAGTTCATCAAGGACAGGAACTACGGGTGTCACAATCATCTAAGTCCCCTAATGCCTAGCACAAATTCTACTCCAGTGCTTAGCTTACACACTGTCATTATGCACTGAGTACCTGAATTATTGCTATCTGCCTTGGTCTTTGGCAGGTGCTATAGTGAAAGTGGCTAGCTTATGAACACATACATTTACTTCTCACAGTTCCAGAGGCTGAGAAGTCCAAAATCAAGGTCAAGTTTGGTGTCTAGTAGGATTCTCCCTCCTGGTTCACTAGCAGTGGTCTTCCTGTTGTATCCTCACTTGGAGGAAACCTGTTATTTAAACTGTCCTCTTATGAGAAGGCACCGATCCCACTTGTGAAGATGTTAGCTGCCATGACTTAACCACTCCCTAAAGGCCCCACGTTGTAATATCATCTTCTTGGGAATAGAATTTCAACACATTAATGGGAAAGGGGGAGGCACACAAAGATTTATGGCACGGCACCCTAATATCTGAGATTTTATTTCTTGTCTGTTGGTATGAAAATCACTCTTGTCACAAACTAGGGTAATTTGTATTCTCTGCATTCAGATACTTTCTGGGAGGCATGGTTTTAATGACAAATGTGCCCTATTAAATTTATCCAGGATGCTCCATTGCCTCCCAAATTAAGAACTCATTTTCTAAAGTAGCATTCAAGGTCTTCTACAAGAAGTCTCCAAGCTTGTCATTACTCAAAATACTCCTGTCTCTACTCTGTTACAAATAAAATGCACTCCATTTACTTCTTTAGAAAAATGTCTGTACTTTGTCAACTCCATGTAATTTCAATTCTTTTTTCTCAAATGTCTCCCCAATTCACCCCTGTCTGCATTCTATCCATCATTAGAGGTTTGCCTCAGATGGTATTTTCTCCTGGAATCTCTCAATTTATTCTGGAGAGTATTGAAATAAATTATCTTGAACCTCTTTAAAACATTTTATCCCTAGTTTGTTTTGATGATAGAAACCGCATTCTTAGGATCCCAAAATTAAGATTTTCCCTCCAATATTTTTACTGCAATAGGTATGCAATCATGGGCTACTCATGAGCTTCCTTTAGAAGTAAAATTGGGGTAATCATTCATACCCCTTCATATGATTTCTGTGAAGATCACATTACCAAGTGAAGGCACTCATGATTGTCAAGTCTGATTCGAATACAAGCTGATATTTAAAAAAAAACATGATAATTTTACATAATAGTGGGATTTGTTGTTATATATTTGTGAACGCACACAATATAACAACATAATCTGATCATCTTCACTCCTCAGTGCAAGTCAATATTTTTATCAGTGGTAGGCTGTTAACCTGATATTACAATAATTTTTTCGTGATTTAAGTGGTTAACTAGTTGAGACATAAAGGCCTTGACACTTTATGTTACCGTTGGACGCTGTTTTAAGTATTGATTAAACCAATAAGCTTTTGGGAAGTTTTTACCCCGACTATTCAACTAGGTGATTCTGTGTAGGTCAGGGCAAAGGTTACAGGGAGAGAATAAAGAAAGACATCAATTCTGCAAGACTAGGTATTCATTCTTTACCTCAGTACACATACAGTATTTATCAGTTTAAAATTTTCCTGTAATGAGACAAAAAAATTGATACATATTAATTTCACATTATAAAATTCTGCCCTAGTGTACCTTTGCCTCAGGGACAGGTATTTCTTTCAAATGGAAAGATTTTCCCTCTCTGCTGAATTTGGATATTATTTAAGTTGATATTGGAAAATACTAAAATAATTTGCATATAAGATTAGAAAGCTTCTCCTAAGGAAAGATATTTTTAAGGAAAGTAATACTAGCTGCTATATTACAAAAATACCAAAGTTTTATTGTATTAATGTGATAAAAGTTTATTTCTTGCGAGTGCTTATTATTATTTAATGCATGTTCCTAGATAATGGGAAGACTTCCTGTGGTTTTCAGGGATTCCAGTTCTTTGCTTCTTGTAGCTTGGCTACTCTCTAGACTCAGTACATGATCCTTTGCTCTCAGCTGCTAGTCACAGGAAACGCAGGGCACTTAGGTAAGAAAGATTTGCATAGGACTGTTCCAGAGGCAGTTTGCATGATCTCCTAGCCAAAAGCCAACCTAATGGCTATACCTAACTGCAAAAGAGCCTGGAAATGTAGTCTACCACTGTGCCCAGAAAGAAAAGAAAATGAGAGCTAGTAAATGCTTATAGTCCATGCCACAGGGGGTAAGTAAATAGTGTAAATAAATAGTGAGCAATGTCAGCATAAATAGATTTTATGTTGTAAAAGATATATTACATAATTTATACACATAATTCTAAGATTGCTCAGAACTTTATAGTAGGAGTGGATTTAAATTTGAGGATTCTATACTTTATATAACTAATATAAAATGTGTAATAATACAACTTAAGAATACATTTCAGGTATAATTTTGATAATAGTTAACCTATGTCCTAATTATCTCTGAAATATGGTTTTCTTTTCCTCTTTCATTGATAGATTATTTTCTTTTCCTATATTATTAAGAGAGGTTCCCATGTAGCTTAATACAACATGAGAGCCTCTGAAAAATAAATTGCATGAGATAATTCATTCTGCAGAAAATCCTGTTTGGATACGCTTCCTAGATCAAGTTTGTTTTTCAAAGGACTTTTATTTGAACTAAACAATTCCTGCAATACTAAACCAGACTAGAAGTAGAGATTGCATATGCTGCCTCTTGGGACACAGAGCAGTTAAGTGGTATCTCAGAGTTCAGTAGCTATCAAGAATGAAGCAAGTGACCAGGGGATGGAGGAAAATAGAAAGAAAGAAAGAAAAAAAAATCTATGAATTGCTGCCAATTTCCACTACTAGTGTTCAGTGACTGCTCATGTGGTCTCAGTGGACATGCATCTGAAGAAATTTATCTGTTACTATCCCATTGAGAGATGCAGATTGCCATATTGTAGCCTAAACTAAGCGATCTCTTAGTCATGACCCTGACAGATTTTTCAGACTCTGTCAGAATGCAACCCTCTTCTTCAGTGTTCTGTTCTCTGGGTTTGTCTGTTTCCTGGAAGGAGGTCACTGAGCCTAGAGTTCCAAGGGACCCACATAACCCTGAATCTGTAAATGGTATTGTCTGCTCATAAAACTTATTAAAAAGGGATGTGTAAGGAAAAAAATGGTGGGTTTTAGTTTCTTATTATTACAGATGGAACTGGACATTTCATTTTGATATTTGTCTTTTTATGATTTGTTTACAGGGATATTTCCTAAAAGAAATTTGAATGCTAAACTTAATAAAAATATCATTGTACAGAATCAGGTATACATGAAAGACTACAATTTGGCTGAATCAAAAAGTGTCAAAGCTACAGGGAAACATAAACACTTGTTTCCCTCTTTTCTACCCCGACTTCACTGATAATTCTCAGTGGAATTTTGTAGGCCTAAAGGGAAAAAAAGCAGATGTGTTCTAGTCTCCTCTTAAGTTTATTTTTAATAACAAATGTTCAAGTATAATACATACAATATGTCATTTTTGTATATTTACATGTATCTATGTGAAATGAAGATATTTCTGATATACAAGCCTCTTGTTTAAAAGTCAATATTTACACTTAGAATGAAAGCTAATTTAAAAATAAAATATTGTTCTAACTATACTCTGCTGGCTCTGTATGTATCTGTGTGCCTGTGTTGCCATATACACATGAATCCTTCAAACATCATCAGGCTCTGGGCTTGGACAGTGACTGCTATCAAGGAATTGTGGATGATTCTGTAGAAAATTTCTCCCTATTATTTCAGAGAAAGAATAGCAATAATTTGATTAGCAAAGGATTTATGAGAAAACATATCTCATCTGAATCTATCTGGTCCTCAAAGCATCAGATTTAAGGGAAAGTATCTCTGTCAAACACTGTAAGCTTTCAATTTTAAGTAAGAGAATACTTGGTGAGGGTAGCCAAAACAACATTTTCCCACATAATAAGGCAGCCATACTCAAGCGTTCAAAGAGATTTGCTTAGCAAATCAATAATGCCAATTTTTTAAAAATTATCACTGACTTTTTGGTTTCCCCTCATCATTGCAATATGACTACACCAGTCTCAGTGTTCTGTGTCTTTATACAATGACATAAAAAGTAGAAAAGGAAAATAGGAAAGGTCATATTTGATTATATAGGAATACCTTCCCCTGAAACTTAAGAATTTCATATAGGACTCACAAGATTTTTTGTTGTCAAATTTTGGTTTGTGTGTGTATGCCCTTGTCACAAAGAAGGCAATTTTTTGCTATTGGCAAATTCTGTTATAAGAAGAAGACTGGTGCCACCAAGAAGAGGGATAGAGACGGCAATTAGATAGGCAGCTGTAGTATACATCCCTGTATATCCATGGAAATGGGCTTTGTTAGCCACAATGGACAAGACCATTCTTTAATAAGAGGGCTAAATTTGCAGACTTGGCATTCTTTTCATTTGGGTTGTTGGTCCTGATGAGTAATATACCTCGTACAGGAATGCAGGATGAGTTTCTCTGGTTGTACTAACAGGGAGAAGGAAACATGAAATATTGCAGGGGTTCTTAAAAAAGACTATCAGCTGCAAGTGATAACACAACTCCTGCTCATGTTGAATGGCACAGTGCAAGTCACCCGACCACACCCAAGTGCAAGAGAAGTTGAGATACATCATGTTTATCTGGCAGTCCTGGGTTTATCTAAATTTTTTATTACTCTGAAAAATGAGGAAATAGATATTGAGGGGGAATTAATATCATCTAACCCTAGTGGCTGAATAGCAGGGTGATTGCGGTATTCCTAACCATTACCCCTCAAAGATGTCCACTTTCTAAATCCAGGAACCTGTAAATATGTTACTTCACATGGCAAAAGAAACTTTGAAGGTACAGTCAAGGATTGTCAAATAAAGAGATTATCCTAAATTACCCAGAGGACCATGTAGTCCAAAGGTTTCCATTAGGAGGATGGTAAGGCCCAAGTCTGTGGATGGAAAAAATGGTGACAGAGGCAACATGTTAAAGACAACAATGAGGCCGTGGACCAAGGAATGCAGATGGCTTTCAGAAGTTTAAAAAAAAGGCAGGAAAGCTGGGTCTATCAGAGCCTTCAGAAGGAACAGCTCTGCTGACATCTTTTTGCCACCCCGACAAGATATGGTTTGGATTTTTGAATTCCAGGACTGTAAGAGAATAAGTTGTTATTATTTCAAGCTGCTGAGATTATGGTACTTCTTACGGCAGCAATAGGAAAAGAGTACAGTGGATGTTAGATGGCATGATGCAGGTAAAATGCAGCAGGGTGTTAGCCATATTGCTGTCCCTCAAAGAACATTGATCCCATCTGCTTTTTTTATATGTCAGCAGATATTTTCATACTAGAAAAAAAACAAAAGGAGAAATAAAATGAGTATAAATCAAAAGATACAATATAGGAATCCCTATTTATTGTATTTTATGCCTGTACATTTTGATATTAAAAATTATTGTTTTTAGAGAATAACTGCAAAACGTATATTAATATACCTTACACTAAGTATGATGGTAGTAGTAGATTTCATACAGATCCTCTTTATGAGAATGAGGAAGCTTTCCCTCTACTCCTCAAGCACTGAGAGGCTCAGAGATAAATGGTTGCTAAATCTTATAACATGATTTTTTCAACTGTTATGATCATGATATTTTTTGTTAGCCTCTTGATATAGTATAATATGGTAATTTATATTCCAGTATTGAACCAGTCTTCTATGATTATTTCCATTTGCTAATGGAATACTATTCTTTTTGTACATTGTTGGTTTCCATGTGCTAAAATTTTATTGAGGAATTTTATGCCCAAGTTCATGAGAGAGAGTGCAGTTTTCATTGTGTTTTTCTGTGTGTTTGTGTGCACACACATGTGTGCTGTTTTTGTCTAGTTTTGGTGTCAGTGCAACATGAACCACACAAAATGAGTTAGGAAGAATTTCCTTCTCTTTCCTAGAAGTGAAAATTCAGTGCTAATTATTTTGATCGTTAGACTCCAACAATTATCCGTATCAAGAGATTTTGTTACAGAGCTTCTTAATTACAGTTCAACTTTTGCAATGGTCATAAAGCAAGTTAGGCTGGCTATTTTATCTTGTCTGTGTTTTGATAGTGTTATTTCAAGGAATTGGTTCATGTTTTCTAAGATGTAGAATATATGACTGAAACATTGTTCATAATATTCCCTGATTACCCTTTTCTGGCTGCACTATATTTTCCCAAACAACTTTACTTAGATCTAATTCACATAGCACAGTATTCACCCATTTAATGTGTATCATTTAATGATTTTAGTATGTTCTAAAATACATACAGCCATCACCACAGTCAACTTAGAACATGATACTCTTGAGGTATTAACTGTTGTACCATCAAGCCCTACCTCATTCTAGCCCTGAACAATAAGTAATCTGTTTCCACTCCAATAGACTTATCTATTCTGTACATTTCATTTATATCGAACCATATAATATGTGGTCTTTTGGGCCTACTTCCTCTTATATAACATTATTTCAAGATTAATCCATGCTATAGTATGAAGTAATACTCCATTCACTTTTATAGCTAAATAATATTCTACTGTATGACTATATAACATTTTGTTCATCTATTTATAAGCTTATAGACACCTGGGCTGTTTCTGTATTTTGACTATTATAAATAATGTTACAATAAATATTTTGTACAAAAAGTTATTGTGTGGACATATGTTTACATTATTTTGGGGCAGGTAATAAGTAATGGAATTTCTGGATCATATGATAGCTCTGTTTTGTTATTTGAGAAACTGCCAGGCTGTTCCCTGAAGTACAACACTTCTTATTCCCACCAACAGTGAATGAGGATTCCACTTTCTGCACATCCTTACTATTATGGTTTGGATGTGATGTGTCCCCAAAAAGCTCACGGGTGAGACAATGCAAGAAGATTTAGAGGAGAAATGTATATCTTCCTGGGAAAAAATTCCTACTATAGATATTTTGTTCATTTTTAAAATGAGTTGTATTTCATTATTGAGTTAAAATATTCTTCATATATTCTAGGCACAAAAATTACTTGAATTTTTGTTCTATTCTGTGAGGTTTTTTTCTCACATTCCTAATAGCATCTTATAAGGAATCAACATTTTTTTAAATATTTATTTTTTTTAGTTGTAGTTGGACACAATGCCTTTATTTCACTTATTTATCTTTATGGGGTGCTGAGGATCCAACCCAGGGTCCTGCATGTGCTAGGCGAGTGCTCTACTGCTGAGCCACAACCCCAGCCCCAAGCATCAACATTTTTAATTGTTATGAAGTCTAATGAATTTTTTCTCTTTCTTGTTATGTGTTTGGTGCCATATCTAAGAGTTTTTCACAAATACAAGACAATGAGATACACTCTTAAGCTTTTTATTTTTTTTTCCCTAAGGGTTTTATGAGATTAGCTCTTGGGTTTAGGTCAGCCTATTTGTATAATTCATCCTATACCCTGTCCCACTGTTTTGATCGATGTTGCTCTTCAGTGACTTCTGAAGTTATAAAGAATCAGAAATCTGACATTTTTCGTCCTTCTCAAGTTAGTTTTTGCTATGCTACATCTCTTGCAATTCCACTGGAATTTTAGGTTAAGCTTATCAACTTCTATAAAGAGTTCTTCTATAAAGAATTCTAGTAGGAATTTAATAGTAAATGTACATAAATTTGAGGAATATTGCTATCTTAAAGGATTTAAAGTGTTTAAATTCATAGATATGAGACATTTTTCCAATTATTTAGGTCTTTAATTTCTTTTAATACAGTTTTCCAGTTTTTAGAGGGAAGCTTTGTAATTTTTTTTGTTAAATATGTTCCAAAGTATTTTATTCTTCTTGTTGCCATTGTGAAGAGAAATGTTTACATAATTTTATTTTGGACTATTCATAGCAAGTGTACAAAAATTCAATTAACTTTCTGTTTCATCTGTTTCATCCAACATTGCTGAACTTGTTTCTTGCTTATAATAGTTTTTTAGTGGATTGCTTCAAATTTTCTGTGTATAAGGTAATGTCATCTGCAATAGAAATACTTTTACTTCTTATATTACCTGGTATATAAATTTCTATTATTTAAAATTGTCCTGGTAAGAGCCTAGAGCTCAATGCTAAATACAAGTGGTGATAGTAAAAATTCTTCGTCTTTTTCCTGCTTCCAAAAGGAAATACATTTTTTCACCATTGAGCATAATGCTAGCTTTGGATATTTTATAGCTCTCTTCCTCGGGTGGGTACATAGACTTTTTTTCCTGGTTTATTCAGTGTATTTTTTGTATTATAGAATATAATAATAGAATATGATGGGGTTTGTCAAATGTTTTTCTTTATCTATTCAGATGATTGTGTTTAATAAATTCTATGGACATGGTTTACATCATTACATTATTTACATATGCAATTGCTGTATATATTTTTACTATTGATTGATATTTCTTTTTTTTGTTTTGTTTTAGAATTTAGTAAGTATTTTGCCATACCCTTGGTTTCAGATTTTTTTAAAAATCCTGTCATTTAAACTAGTTTTCCTTGATTGATAAAATTTGACTTTCATTGCTATTTATAAAATTTTGTTTTAATTTTAAAGATATTTATGACCTATGTTGGGCTGTATTTCCTATTTAAACTTTGCTCAATTGTTAGGTTCAGCCTGTATATTTCTTTCACTAAAGTATGAGAAATTTTAAGTCATTATTTATTCAATAATTTTCAGCTCTATCCTGTTTCTCCACTACTTCCAGACAATGATATATATGTATATATATATATATATATATATATATATACATATATATAATTGTTTGTTATTGCTCTATAGATATCCTTATTTTTTAAAGCCTACTATCTTTCTGTTGTTCAGACTAAGTCAATTTCATTGATCTATCTCCAGGTATGCTACCTCTGTCTTCAGTCAACTCTTCACTACACTTGAGTTCATCTTGCAGAATTTTTCATTTTGGTTGTGACATTTTTCAGTTCTATAATTTCCATTGGTTATTTTTTAATAACTTCTATTTCCTTGCTGAAAATCTATATTTCTTCATTTATTTTCAAGACTATTTGATTGACTTTTAAAGCATTTTTATGAGACGTGTTGTATATCTTGTCAAATAAATGCAACATATGACAATATTTTCCAAATTCTTGCCTTAGTTGCTGCTCAAATTCTCAAGATACTCAAACACACCATACATTCCATTTTTTTCTTTATTATCTCTTTTGCTTTTATATGTGCATAGGTTTTACACACCTTATGCTGTGGTCTGAATGTTTGTTCCTGCAAATTTCATACATATAAACTAATGCAACCAGGAGATGGGGGCTCTTAGAAGGTGATTTGATTATGAAGGCAGGCAAAACCCACATGAATGAAATGAATGACTATATGAGGGGCAGTAGTGTAGAGGTGTTAAGGTCTGTAGACAAGTCAAAATAACACGTGGTATTTTGCCAGAGAAATGTTAGAGTTCGTAAACAAGTCTGGATGGTGCCTGGCAAAATGCCAGAGGGAGTGGTTTGAGAAATAACAAAAGCAAGCCATTAAGTGTGGAGATTCCTTATTGGTTGACTGATGTATCTAGTTTATGCTAATTAGATAAGCTGTGCAAAATGTATAAATAGCTCTGTTGTCCTACAATAAACGGCTTCCATTCCTGCTGCATCAAGGTACACAAGTTATTCGTCACCCCCCGGTTATTATGCTGCAGCCGGACTTCGGCATAGAGGGAAAAGGAAAAGGAGAGCTTCTCTGTTCTTTCATCCTTATGAGAACTTTAATGTTTAGATATTAGGTATCCCTCAAACACTCATGTGTGAGACACTGCAAGAAAGTATAGAGGCGACATGATTGCATTATGAAATAATTAATTTAATCAGTGTGCCTTAATATACTGATTGGGATCAACTGAGTGGTGTCTATTGGCAGGTAGCATGTGGCTGGAGGATGTGGGTCACTGAGGGCATGCCTTAGGTATATAATCTGTTCTTGCTTAACAGAGCTCTCTCTCTCTCTGATTCATGTTAGCAATGTCCTGACTGGCTTTCTCTGCCCCACACTTTCACTGTGATATACTGTCATACCTCAGGCCCCAAGGAATGGAGTGGACTGTCCATGAACTGAGACCTCTGAAACTCAGTGGAAAATAAACTTTTCCTCCTCTAAAATTTTTCTTGTCCAGTCTTTGGTCAAAGCAGTGAAAAATCTGACTAAAACAAGGACATAGAGAGAAAGTACCTTCTGTAAAGTATGACGAGACCTATTACTGGAACCTGAATCTATTAAACCTATTAGTGCCTTGACCTTGGACTTCCTAGATCTAGAACTGTGAAAAAAATTCTACTGTTTATAAAATATCTACTCCATAATATTTTGTTATAGCAGCCCCAATAGACCTTGGCATTATATGCATTTCCCTCACCCTGAACCAAACATTTGAACCAACCAAGGCTGTATTATTTTCTTATTAAGAACAACTTGGTTAGATATATCTACTTAGAGATAGAAATCATCTCTACTTTATTTGAATGATATGGATTAACAATTGGGAAAATGTCAGTCCCTTCTGCCTTTACCCTAAAATCAGCAGAATAATCATAGCCTTCACACACACACACACACACACACACACACACACACACACACATATACATATACACACATTACACATACATTCACACACACACACACACACATAAGAATACAAATATACAAATCCATAACAATAGAAACTATACTAATTCCTACATATCTTGTGAAAAGAAAATCAATTGTCTCTCATTGTCTTTTTTTGTAATAGTCTTATTTATATTTTTTAAGATCTTTATATTGAGTTCCAAATGCTATTTCTTTTATATCTACCATTTTGCTTGTACCTACTAGTAAGTGGGTTTCACGAGGGCATGAACTCTATCTTATCCAATTTCATACCTTACCATCTAGGACATTATATTACAAGTAGTAGATATTGGCTATTTCGTCAAATTAAATGAAATTATCCTGAAGTGACTTCTCTCCGAGAGGAACATTAATAGTGTTTTTAATGGGCTTGATTTCATTTTAGGGCTCAACATCTGCTCACAAAAACACATTTCTAAAATTTCTTTGGAAATAAATGGAAAGTCTCTTTGAAACACTAATATTCTCTGCTCACTCTGCTTTGAGGAACACGAAACACATAGCACATATATAATTATTTTCTGTATGATAAGCAACGCCAGCTTGGAAACTAGTAGCACCATGAATTGTAGTTCATACTCAGAATTTGAGTATTTTATATTTTAAAAAGTCAGCATTTTCCCAAAAAATATATGTCTCCATGCTCTACTACTTTATATCCAAATATATAACAATAAATCACACACAAAGGAGAATGTATTAGAACCTAGAAGTGCCTTTGCATATCGAGAAATTGAGATTAGTGAAGATAACGTGGTTGCACATTGGTAGAACTGCTGCTCATTTCACTCTTTCATCTGAGGAGTAGAGAGAAGTCATGCGTACTTACTTATGCTAGAAGAATGACAAACATATAGGAGTGGAATATAAAACCTCCAGAGAGCCATCAGCTTATTTAAAGAGAAATTTGCCTGCCAGAGGAAGGTCTTAATGTATGCAATGTCTTCAGTAAGTACAGATCATGTTAATGAACTGTATCAATTTTTAAGACTGCAAGCTTTTCTTAGGACATCACCTGACTGAAAATGTTTGTTCAGGAACCTCTATTTTGAAGCACCCTAATACACCCCATTAAGTCTTCTTTTCTACATACTCACATCATAATTTTTTAAAATTATATTAACAATAACATTTTATATTACTTTTACAGAACGAGTCCCCTTATTCCACAGTCTTAGGGTATCTGTGTTAATTTTACTGAATTTCAATATGGTGTGTGTGTGTGTGTGTGTGTGTGTGTGTTGTGACAAATTCATTCATTTAACTGACCAATAAAGAGATTTCTGAATAAAATTGTGTTCGTGTTTTTCTTTAGGAAATCAAGATTTGTGATTATGAATCCCAAGTTTTTTTATGAATCCCAAGTATTTTTATAAAGTTCATTGCAAACCACATGAATGAATAACCATGATATACTATCCATGGTACAATATTCTGTGGAGTAGTATGACTGGGCTGTGCTTTGGCATTCAGTGAGGAGCATCCTGAAAATGGTCTCTTTTCAGAACCATGAACCAGAACCCCAGCATAAAGGAGAGGGGGAAACACATTCTTCAAGTCCTCTGAGTTTGGGAACCACTGTACCAAGCTCAGTCTCCAATCTATTAGGGGCTATGAAGTTACATGAGTTAAAATTCTCCAAGTTAACTGAAAGTCAACTTCAAACTGAATTTAAAGTAAATAGATATGATATTGAAATTCAGTAAAAACATCCAGATATAGAATGGATTCAGCCATGGAGACTTAACAATTACTTGCTATGATATCTCCATAGTCTTTTGACTTTCCATTGGAACTCTATTCCTCATTTTAGAAAAAAAAATAGCCACAGGATCTTTAGACAGTACATCTATATTCCATAGCATCCAGAAACAAGAGATTGTCTCAGGTGCCTAATGCCAAGCAGGTGTCCTGAACCTCCTGCTGATTTTCACTTGAGTACACTGATGGTCCAATTCTGCTCTCTCCTAATAGTCACTCTGTGACTGTGGCTGAGCCTTTCTTCTCATCAAGACCTTTTCAGCCTTGAATCTCAGTTTAGCACATGACTTGCTTGGACCAATAGAATCTTAGCAGACTTGCTATATACAGAAGCTTGACAAAGCATTGTCTGACACTTTCTTTTTGCTTTTCCTGAGACCACCAAGAGAACTGTCCCAGGTAGTCCCTTTTTTGTCTTGCTGACATGCAAAAAAAGCCCAATCATGATCAGACTATGTACCAGGGATAGTAGCTCATGCTTGTAATCCCAGTGGGTAGGGAAGCTGAGACAGGAGGATCTCAAGTTCAAAGCCAGTTTTAGCAAAAGTGAGGTGTTCAGCAATTCAGTGAGACCCTATCTCTGAATAAAATACAAAATACAGCTGAGGGTGTGGCTCCGAGATTCAGTGTTCCTGAGTTTAATCCCTACTACCAAATAGAAAAAAAAAAAGATCAGCCTATAAGATTCATAGCCTAATGTAAGAGATAAAAGTGAGCTCAGATGAGGTCAAAACTGACCTTTAAACTTGTGAATATGATAAATGGTAATATTTAAATCACAGAGTTTAGAAGTGACTTCTTCACAGCCCTGTGGCAAGAGATAATTGATGTTACCAACATCAGGGTGGCTACATAGAGCTTTGCCTTGCACAATCATTGGTGGGACCCTGAACCTGTGGCTGGTCAATGTCATGGACCAGTTGGCTTAAGGCCATTTACTTCAAGTAAACACTGGGTTAATGAGGACAGGAAGACTGGAGCCAGTCAAGGACTCCGTGTAGCTGAGATGCTGCGTGGTGGGAGAGGCTAGAATGAACTTGAGGAGGACTCTTTGTATGATTCAGAAGAAGTGAAACATATGAGACTGCCCAAAAAAACCTATCCATTCAGTTCCAGGACTACACTAGCATGTATGGAAAGAAATCACAGCATAGCAGTTAAGAAACAAGATAATAATAAAAGTATACAATGCCATCTATAAATATCATAGAAGTCAAAGAATGTATAAGAACTGGAGACATTAAAGCAGGGTGGTAGGGATGATGGAGTCACAGTGATATTGTGGAAGATGAACTGCTTTGATAATAGGAAGAATGATACTTGATGAGCATTTTAGAGTAAAGAACAAACTTCTCAAACACTGATGATGTGATGCTTTAATTGACATTGATGCAGAGAGAGAGAGATTATTTAGGGTCACTACAATTTGAAATTAATACTAAATTCATTAAAGCTACAAATTCAGTGGCTAAAGGTTGTTTTCACAAAGCATTTATATTTGATTTACAAATTTGAATCTATTTATAAATCTAAATTTAAGTATGAGTTTTGAAGGGGATTTTACAGCTTAGTTAATTAAATCTCTTTAAATATTTCAAATAGCACTTATGCATTGAATAGATTTGATATTTTATATGCAATTCAAATATCTGAATAGCAAACAGTTCCCCAAGAACTTAACTAATTTATAAACCTTACAAATTAGAGATATAAATAAAGTATTTTTAATTTATCTTAAGCATTCCAGATTATTTGCAAAATCATGAAGAACTATCTCATTTTATATAATGTAAAATTATAAATTTAAATCAATATATGCATTTGAAACTGGGATCATAAATTTTATCTGATAGATTAGTGATCAAAGGGAAGTGATATTTCTGCCTTCTTGGAAAGCAGGAATTTGGAGGTATAAATAGGTGCTTTGGTGTGACAATTCCTGGAGATGACTACAGGTATTTATTGGGTGAAAACCAGGCAAGTTAAAACTCTTTATATATATATAAAGATATATATATATATATATATATATATATATATATATATATATATAGAGAGAGAGAGAGAGAGAGAGAGAGAGAGATATTTACATGCTCAGGGACACAGCAGGAAAATGTCTCATGTGCCATTCTACCTCCAGTGCTTTTCTGACTCTCTCTCTCTCTCTCTCTCTCTCTCACTCTCTCTCTCTCTCTCTCTCTCTCTCTCTCTCTCTATATATATATATATATATATATATATATATATGTGTGTGTGTGTGTGTATCACATCTCTTGGGGGTTTCAGAAAAAGCAAAAAGGAAGTGTCAGACAGTGCTTTGTCAAGATTCTGTATATATAAATATATATATGATATATATAGATATAGATATATAGAGAGATAATAAGATATATACATATATATGTATATATCTTATATATATATGCCAAAAGCATATCCTAAGTATGTTAGATAATACTGTATTCTGATTGTTCCAGAAGCTGACTTTAATGGAGAATCCAAATGCAAATGATCTATTTGGAAATGAAGGAAACAATAATATGTAAGTTGTAAGCAAGATAGGAGAAGGACAAGGTCAATAAGTGGACTTTATCCAGTCAGTTCCACTGAGGGCACCTAGAACGTTATTCTACTGAAGAAGCCCTGGGAGTCAATGTAAAAACCCATATCTCTGAGTTTCCCCACCTTAGGGTGAGACAGCTGGGATAGAAGTACACCAACTCCAATCGGCATCTCCAGGAATTGTTAAGTCCCCTGAACTTCAAGAATGGCCTCTGACAATTATAGGAATCTACTAGGGAAGTTAAAAAAGGAAGTGCCTTGTGTTTGCTTCTGTCTACTTGACTCTTCAGGTTTCTGCTGAATAGAAATAAAATAGGTTGAAATCAGCTGTGTGATAAGTTAACTGTTTAACCCCTTTAATTGGGTGTAAAACTATCCAAGGAAGCTTTGAATACAGGCTTTGAGTCTGACCTAGAGAGTTAATATTTGCTTCAAGGAGGTAAACCAAAATTGCTTTGAACAAGTGGGCCCCAGAAAAAAGTGTCAAGAAGAAGGAAGTCAAGGCCAGCCTCAGCCTCCAAGTAGTCACTGGAGCTCCTTGGCACCTGCCTCGTGTGTGTGCTGGCGGGAGGTCACAGAGTTTATATTCCTCAGTCTCTAGAAGTCCTTGAAAAAGGCTCAAGAGTTGAATCCCATGAGAGAGTCTATCAGAGGAAAAATGGGACTGAATTGAACCAAAAAATGCAAAGCACTGTTTCTTCAGGACTGGGACCTTGGATGTGTTTCGTAGGAGCCTATAAATATGCTGAAATTATGTGTTACGTTTTCTTTCTCTGCATGTGTGTGTTGTCCTGGAGAGAGAGGCGAAAATGTTCATTAGCTTCTCTAACAAGGCATTTCCCTTCACAGGAGAATAAGATAAAATAGAACCAGACGCAGAGAAAGAAAGAGAAAAAAGGTAGAGAAAAATAGCATTCATAAAAAGTGTGATTATTAATTTTGTGATCAACCCTAATAAGAGCTCCATTATTATTATGAAGAACTAAGACTGAGAAATGAGAGGATTTACACGCGCAGGGACACAGCAGGAAAATGGCTCGTGTGGCATTCTAACTTCAGTGCTTTTCTGACTCCAAAGTATGTGCCATCTTTCTCACGCTGCCCTGTTGTATCCAAAGTCCCAGAGTGAGGCTCTTGAACATGTACTCTCCAAATACCCTTATAGTCAGGGGAGAGGAGGAACCTAATTTCACAAACTGAAATAATCCAAATGAAACTTGATCAAGTGCAGAGTATTTTAACATGGCCATCCCCTGGAGGATTCACAACCTCAGACTCATAGCTTCAGCAAATTCTAAGCCTGCACCTGGAATGTTGGATACCACATTGTCTCTCAATTGCCATGGAGAAAGCAGTAAGTTATGGCTATTACCTGGATAAATTAAATGAGACTCTTTGATAGCAATTTGTTAATTAGAACGATGCTCAAATGAACAACATATAATTTTTAAATTTAAATTAAAGTCCATGTCTATAATATAAGACATTTTAGAGTTTTCAAATTGTTAAGTGGTAATATTAGAAACCTTACCTCCTTGCAATTATATTTCTTCCTCCCCTATTTTCCTGAAAATTTCCTAGAGGGACACTGGAGACCTTCTCATTGCCAAATCTAATAAATTCACATTCTAAATAATTTAACTATTTTCCTTATATAAATGATTGCATTTTCGTTGTGAACAATTGAGAAAACACAAACAAAATGAAAACCATACAAATGACATAAAATCCCAGCTCATAAAATATTAACTATGAATGATTTGGCACCTAGCATATTTTATACTGGGATGATAGATAGATGCATGTATTTTTAATAAATATAATAGAAACCAAAATATTCAAGTATGGGATGCTCATAGTGTTTCCCTCTACTAGGGAGGTGCCACGTTTACTCACAGTGCAGTCTTCTTGAGAAATTGTGAAGTACTGGTTTTTATTACAAAGGGCAGAGAGTGCTAGAAGAAAAGACTGAGTCTTACAAGGCAGGAAAGAAAACAATATGGGCTAAGTCAAAAGGGTATATGTAAGTAGCTTTAAAGGTACAACTAGATGTTGGATTTGGTTGATGCTTTCTTTCATTCACTGTACCATATTCCCCCTTTATCCACGGTTTCATTCTGTAGTTTCAGGTACTGTCAATTACAGTCCAAAAATATGAAATTAAAAATTCCAGCAATAAGTAATTCCTAAGTTGTAAATTAACTGGTATTCTGAGTAGGGTGTTGAAATCTCCAACTGGATATGAATCATCCCTTTAGCCAATATATTCACACTGCATAAGCTACCCACTCATTAGTCGTATAGTAGCTTTCTGGGTTAGATTGACTATCTGTGTTGCAGTGCTTGTGTTCAGTAAACTTTGTTTTAACTAATAATGGCCTCAAAGCGGAAAATTAGTGATGCTGGACATTTTGAATATGACAAAGATGAAAAGGCTCACCTTTAACTGAAAAGATGAAAGTTCTTAAGTTAATAAGAGGAAAAGAATTATAAGTTAAGTGTGTTTAGTTATCATTGTTATTTTCTTACTTGTGCCTAAATATGAATTACATCTTATATGTATGCACAGCAAAAAAATTATATATATATATATATATATATATATATATATATATATATATATATGAGAGAGAGAGAGAGAGAGAGAGAGAGAGAGAGAGAGAGTTTGACACTATTAGTAGTATCAGACATCCAATGAGGATCTTGGAATATATCTCCTGTGGACAAAACTCCAATACTTTCCAACAAATATCAAATATAAGTCTACTCTGAAACAGAAAGGAAATCACTGTACTCAGGCTTATAGCCTAAGGAGAAGTAGGCAAATCAACAGTTCTTCCAAAGTAGTATGATAGGAACCCTAATAAGGGTCAGCTTAATGTACAGGAGAGCAGAAGCATCAAACCCAGATGGGGTCATGGGAAAGGTTAAGCTATGAGGAGACCTTCCAGAAGTGTTACCAGATGGCCAGGAGCTGCAGGACACATGGAGGTTAGCTGGAAAAGGGTCTCCATGAAGGACTTCTCAGTAGAAGATGTACCTATCCAAAATGATACAGTACTGCGAAGAACGGAAAGCCCTGGGCTTTTTGCCTCTATGTTCATTGGGTATATGGGTCTGAAATTTTCTTTCCCTGATCTGTCTCTGCCTGGTTTTGGTATCAGGATGATTCTAGCCCTATAGAATGAGTTTGAAAGGGTTCTCTTCTATTTCATGGAGTGATTTGAGGAGTGTTGGTATTAATTTTTCATTATACGTCTTGTAGAATTCAGCTATGAATTCTTCTGTTCCTGGGCTTTTCTTTGTTGGTAGGCTTTTGATGGCATCTTCTATTTTCAAACTTATAATTGATCTTTTTTAAATGTGTATATCTTCTTGACTCAGTTTGGGTTGATCATATGTCTCTAGAAATTTCTCAGTGTCTTCGAGGTTTTGTATTTTGCTGGAACATAAATTTTCAAAATAGTTTCTAAAATTGTCTTCTGTATTTCAATATTGTCTTTCATGATATTTTCTTTTTCATCGTAGATTTTTGTAATTTGAGTTTTCTCTCAACTTCTTTTCATTAGGGTGGCTACATTTTGTCAATTCTACTTTTTTTTTTTCCTTCAAAGAACCAGCTTTTTGTTTGGTCAAATTTTTGAATTGTTTCTTTTGTTTCAATTTCATTGGTTTCTGCCCTGATTTGAATTATTTCCTGTCTTCTACTACTTTGGGTCTTGGTTTTCTTTTTCTTTTTCCCTAGGGCTTTGAGATGTAATGTCAGATGATTTATTGACTTTTTATTATTTTAATGAATGAGCTTAATGCAATGAACTTTTCTCTTAACACTGCCTTCATAGTGTCCCAGAGACTTCTTTTTTAATTTTTATTTTTTTAGATGTAGATGGAAACAGTACCTTTATTGTATTTATCTATTTTTATGTTCTGCTGGGGACCAAACCCAGTGCCTCACACATGCTAGGCAAGTGCTCTACCACTGAGCCACAACCCTGGCCCCCAGAGACTTTGATAAGTTGTATCAGAGATTCTCATTTATTTTCAATTTTTTAAAATCTCCTCACTGATTTTTAATCTCCTCACTGGTATCCATGTATCATTCAAGAGTGTATTGTGTAGTCTCCAGGTTTTGTAGCAGTTTCTATTTTTTATTTTATCATTGATTTCTAATTTAATTCTATTCTTGTCTGATAGAATGCAGGGTAATATTTTTTTTTCTTTTTGGATTTGCTAAGATATGCTTTGTGGCATAATATATGGTCTGTTTTGGAGAAGGACCTTGTGCTATTGAGTAAAAAATGTATTTTCTCATTGTGTGTTAAGTCTAAATTATTAATTTGTTTTACTGAACTCTATAGTTTCTTTTTATAGTTTTGTTTGGAAGATCTATCCAGTGGTGACAGAGGTATATTAAAGTCACACAGTATTATTGTGTTGTGATCTATTTGATTGTTGTTGTTAAGAGAGGTTTGTTTGATATACATAAATGCCCCATTGTTTGGGGTATAGATATTTATGGATGTTATGTCTACTTGATATATGAATACCTTAAGCAGTATGAAATATCCTTTTCACTTTGGTTTAAATTCCACCTTATCTGATAGGATGGAAACCCCTTCGTGTTTACACAGTCCTTGTGAGTGGAAAATATTTTCCAACCCTTTCACCGCCAATTCATGGGTGTCTTTTCCAGTGAGATGAGTCTTTTGAAGGCAGCATATTGTTGAGTCTTTTTTTTTAAATTAAATCCAATCTGTCAGTCTATGTCTTTTAATTTATTAGTTTAGGCCACTCACATTTAGTGTTATTATTGAAATATGATTTTTATTCCCAGACATTTTGGGGATTTGTTTTTGTTTTGTTTTTAACTTGACTTGCTTTGTATTCTGATTAACCTTTCTTTAACATATTTCCTCCCTATGCTGATTTCCATTATTGTTTTTCATTTCCTCCTCCTGGAATATTTTGCTAAGAACACTCTGTAGTGCAAACTTTCCTTCTGTAAATTCTTTTAACTTTCGTTTTGCTTCTGAAGCTTAATTTTACTGCATATAAGATTCTTGTTTGGCTTCCATTTTCTTTCAGAGCTTGATATATGTTGTTCCATTATCTCATGGCTTTTAGGGTCTGAGTTGAAAAATCTGTTGAGATCTGAATTGGTCATATGTAATCTGATTCCTCTCTCTTAAAGTCTTTAATATTCTATCCTTATTCTGTATGCTAGGCATTTTCAATATAATGTGCCTTGGTGTACATCTGTTGTAATATTGTACATTTGGTGCTCTGTATGCCTCTTTTATTTGATTTTCCAATTCATTCTTCATGTTTGGGAAATTTTCTGATATTATCTCATTGAAGAGATTGTGCATTCCTTTGGTTTGAATCTCTGTGCCTTCCCATATCCCAAATAACCATAGATTTGGTCTTTTGATGATATCCCTTAATTCTTGGGTGTTCTCTTCATGGTTTCTTACCATCTTCACTGTGTGGTCAACTTAATTTTCAAAATTGTATATTTTGTCTCTATTATCTGACATTATGTCTTCCATCTAGTCTGTGGTGATGCTTTCTGTTGAGGTTTTTATTTGGTTTATTGTTTCATTCATTTCAAGAATTTCTGATTTTTTTTAATCTCATTGAAGTAATATTTGCTCCCTTATCTCTTTGTTGGTGTGATCAATGGTTACCCGCATTTGCTTTCCTCTTTGTTGGAGTGATCAATTTTTGCCTGTATTTGCTCTCTTATGTCAATAATTTGCAGATCATTTTAATTATATATATTCTGAACTTCTCTGACATTTCATCAAGTGCACTGCCAGTTGATTCTATTATTGTAGTATCTTGGTTTGTTTGGGGCACTTTCTTGCTTGTTTTTTTTCGTTTTGTCTATGTCTCTTCCTTTCTTGTAGTGTGGGTCTGAGGTATTACAGTTTCTACCCTATAATCTTATACTGTCCTTGCAGATTACCTTTACCTTACATTGGTGTTGGGCTTCCAGTCCCCAGCAGGTGTCCCAATATGGATGCTGCTGCAACTAAAGATGTTGGCAGTAATAGCAGAGGTAACTCAAGATAGCAATGGGGTGTCCAAAGGTGGAAGTAACCACTTTCAGAGATGGGGCTGAGAGGCTGGGCTTTGCAATGGCTTTGGGCTGCCTGTTTGGACATGTAGCTGCCTCCAATCCCTGTTGTCCCAAGGTGGATGCTACTACATGCGGAAGGCTATGGTGATGGCTGCAATGTCCCTAGATGGAGGCAGGCTGGAGGAGAAATGCATTGGCAAATGGGGAGCCCCTGCATGGTATCTCTACTCTGTGCGGGGGCAGTCTGTGTGGCCCTTAGCTAGGCCTGGACTCCAGGGTGGGTCTGTGAGAGCGGTGCTGGGCCTGGTTCTTAGAACATTCTTTTTGTAACTTTCTTCAAAACAGATCACATATTAGAGCACAAACAAGTCTTAGGAATTGCAAAATGTTTGAAATAATTCCTTCCATATTATCCAACCAAATGGAATAAAATTAAAAATCTCCATACTGCTTTCCATATTGTCTGCACCATTTTTAAGTCCCACAAGCAATGCATGAGTGTGCCTTTTTCCCCACATGCTTGCCAACAATATTGTTGTTTGTATTCTTAATAGCTGCCATTCTGACTGGAGTGAGATGAAATCTTAGAGTAGTTTTGATTTACATTTCTCTAATTATTAGAGATATTGATCATTTTTTCCATATATTTGATGATTGATTGTATATCACCTTCTGAAAACTGTGTGTTCAGGTCCTTGGCCCATTTATTGATTGGGTTACTTGTTTTTTTGTTGTTGTTGTTTGTTTGTTTGTTTTGGTGTTTAGCTTTCTGATATTTTTACATACTCTAGAGATTATTGCTCTATCTGATGTGCAAGTGGTAAAAATTTGCTCCCAAGCTGTAGGCTCTCATTCACCTCACTGATTGTTTCTTTTGCTGAGAAGAAGGTTTTGGGCTTGAATCCATCCCATTTATTAATTCTTGATTTTAACCACATTTTGACCCAGCTATCTCACCCCTCTGTCTATTCCCAAAGGATTTTAAAAAAGCATACTACAACGACACAGTCACATCAATGTTTATTGCAGACAATAGCTAAACTGTGGAACCAACCTAGATGCCCTTCAATTGATGGATGGAAAACAATGATATATACACAATGTAATAAAAAGCAATAAAAGAGAATAAAGAGAATAAAATCATGTCATTTGCAGGTAAAAGGATGGAATTAGAGAAAATAATGTTAAATGAAGTTAGGCAATTCCCGCCCCCCCCCACCAGAAAACGTTGAATGTTTTCTCTGATATAAGGAGGCTGATTCATAGTGGAGTTGGAAGGGAGAGCATGGGAAGATTAGATATACTCTAGATAGGGAAAAGGGGGAAAGTAGGGAAGGGAGGGGGCAAGGAGGTAATAAAGATGTTGGAATGAGATGGACATCATTACCCTAGGTATGTATATGAAGACATGAATGGTGTAAATATACTTTGTATACAACCAGAGATATGAAAAATTGTGCTCTATAGGTGTAATATGAATTGTAATGCATTCTGCTGTCATATTTAATGAATTAGAATAAAAAAATTTTAAAATAAAATAAAAGTGCAATACTAAAAAATAAATAAAATAAAATTAGAAATCAACAACAAAAACAAAAAAGCCTACAAAAATGACACAAAAATATAAACATCAGATAATGCATTTTAGAATGATGAGCAGGTGATCAAAGAAATCAGTAGATAAATTTAAAATATTTTAGAATCAAATGGGAATAGAAACAAAACCTACAAGAACACATACATTACACGTAAAGCAATATTCAGAGAAAAGTTTAAGTGCCTATGTAAAAAAAAATGAGTTTTTTTCTCAAATAAATAACTTAATAACATCTCAAGATCTTACAAAACTGAGAAGAAAACAATACCAAAAACATGCCCAGAAGCAATGAAATATATCCCAGATGAAATTAATCAAATACATAATAAAAATAAAAATATTAATGAAACAAAGTTTTTGCTTTGAAAAGATAAACAGCATTCATAAACCCTTAGCCCAATTAATTTAAGAAGATGACTCAGATTAATGCAACTGGAGAGTAAATGGAAATATTGAAAAAGGCAATGCTGAAATTAATAGGATTATTAGGAATAATTTTGAAATTTTATATTTCATTAAATTGGGAAATCTAAAAAACAAAGGATAAATTTTCAGGCATATTCAGCATCCTAATATTGAACTAAGTGGATATAGAAAGCATAAACAGACTGATAACAAGCCATGAGACAATGAGATTTAAGCAGGAATAGAAAACCTCCCAACAAAGAAACACCAGGAACAGATAGATTTATAGCTGAATTTTACCATATCTTTCAGAAGAACTATCACCAATATCCTCAAATTATTCCAATAAATACAAAGAGAGAGGACAGTGTTGAACTCATTCTATAAATATGATATCACCTTGATAGCAAAACTGCATAAGGGCACATAAAGAAAAGAAAACTACAGACCAATATTCTTGATGAGCATATTCAAGTGCTTCACAAAATACTTGCAAATAAAAATTAGTAGCACATTAAAATGATCGTGCATAGTTACCAAATTGGTTTTCTTAAAGAGATGCAAGGATGGTTCAACATTCAAAAATCAATAACTGTAATAAACCACATAAACAGAATGAAGGACAAAAGCCACTTGATTATCTCAATAAATGCAGAAAAGTCTTTGAAAAAATTGGATCCTTTCATTATAAAAAGTTTGAATAAACTAGGGATATAAGGAACTTATCTCACCATATAAGGACAAACCTAAAGCCAACATCATACTGAATCCAGACATATTTATTTTCTTTAAAATCAGGAACAAGAATAAGATGTCTGTTTTCATCACTAAAACTCAATATAATATTTAAAATTTTAGCTAGATTTGCAAATACCTTAAGTAAGAGAAAGAAAGAAAAGAGATTCAATAGGAAACAAAAAAGTCAAGTTATCTCTATTTGCAGATGATATGATTCTTTATTTACAAAGCTTTAAATGCTCCTCCATAAAACTTCTAGATCTTATAAGCAAATTCACCAAAGTAGTAGGTTATAAATTCAACAAATAAAAATGAACAGCTTTTCTATACATGAACCATGAACCTACTACAAAAAAACAACTCCATTGACAATAACATCAATACAATAAAATACTTAGGAATCAATCTAGCTAAAATGGTGAAAGAACTATATGAGGAAAATTTAAGAATACTGAAGAAAGAATTTGAAGAAAACACTAGAAAAGAGGATCTCCCATGGTCATGGATAGGCAGAATTAATACTGTTAAGATTGTCATATCTCCAAAATCAAGCTAAAGGGTCAATGCAATTCCCATCAGAATCAAAATACCAAAGAAATTCTTCACAGAACTAGAAGAAAATTCCTAAAATTTATATGGAAAAGGTCCAAAGTAGCCTAAGAAATTCTGAACATAATAAGCAATGCTGGAGGCATCATAATACTTGATTTCTCATTATAATATGCAGAACTATAGTAAAAAAACCAGCATGGTATTGGCATAAAAACAGACATGTTGATCAATGAAATAAAAGGCACAGAAGCTAACCTACACAGATGCAGTCATCTGATCCTAGAAAAAGGCACCAAAAACATATGTTGGAGAAAAGACTGTCTTTTAAACAAATGGTACTGGGCCAACTGCCTATGAGTAATACCCAAATCTGCAACTGCTAGAAGAAAACACAGGAGCAACACTCCAACATATAGGTGGAGGCAATGACTTCCTCGATAGGATTCCTATAGCTCAGGAAACAATGCCAGAAATTAATAAATAGGATGGCATCAAATTAAAAACCTATGCACATCAAAGGAAACAAAAGCATGACAAGAGAGCATACCAAATGGGAGAGACCCCATAGCAACTACTCTTTTGACATATGATTAATATCCAGAATATACAAAAGAAAACTTTAAAAAAAAAACTCACAAGTAATCCAGTCATTAAAGGACAAATGACCTAAAAAGTATTCAACATCGATAGCCATCAGGCAAATGCAAATCTGAACTACACTGAGATTTCATCTCGCACCCATAAAGAAAACAAATAGTAATAAAAGCTAACAAGGATATGAGGATAAAAAAACTCTCACACATTGTTGGTAGGTATGTGAATTCTCAGTATTTATCCAAAAGAATTAAATTCATCATACTATAGTGATGCGTGCACATTCATGTTCTGGGAAGCATAATTTACAATAACCAAGTTATAGAACAGCCTAAGTGTCCATGAAGAGATGAATGGATAAAGTCTGATGAATATACACAATGGGCTTTTATTCAGCCACAAAGAGGAACAAAATTGTGTAATTTGCAGGAAAATGGATAGAACCAGAGAAAATTGTGTTACATAAAACATGTCAGACCCCCCAAAATAAGGATGATATGTTTTTTTTTTTTCATGTGAGATGCTAGAGAAAGAAAATGGGGAAAAAGCAGATCTCATGAAAATAGAAGGGAGACCGTAAGGTAAAGAAAGGAGTTCTTGGAAGGGAAGAGGGGAGGGCAAAGGAGGGGAGGTAATGGGAAATAAAATTGATAAAATCATGTTATTTTATGCCATAAATATGCCACAGAAAAACTCATTATTCTGCATGATAATTATATACCAATTAAAATTTTTATATAATTTACTATTTTAATTTTCCAAAAGATATATTCACTGTAAATCATTGAAAAAGATGTAAAAGAAATATTAAATGAAGATACTGTTTCTTAAGGGGCTGGGGCAGGGTTGGATAAAGAAGGGGTAGGTCAAAAAAGACATATTCCTGTTTTGCCATGTGACCTATCTTTCACAGAGACCATGTTTTGTGTGTAAATTCAATCAGTGTTTTAAAGAAAAGAAACAAATGGGCAGATTTTATATTACCTTTTAAAATTTTGAGTGAAGAAAGGAAGAGAAACAGCACATGATTCACAACCCTAAGTTTTAAGGAAAGGGAACTGATGCCAAAAAGTTTAAAAATTACTCAGAAAATGACATTTTTTTCTTATATTCTAATAATTGAAGTCTTCTAATTTGAATTCAGTATACTTTCATGCCCCTCGTGTGTACTGAAGCAAGTACTCTCTACTTTGGACCACAATATCAGCAATCATTGTGACATAGATAGTGACAATCCTGGGGGTGGCGAGTCTTACCTAAGTATCTACAGATGTGTGTATCTCCTATTACAAGTAACCATTGAATAGAAATTAATTGTAACCACACTGCTTCCCCCAGATTCATCATAACTAGCTGGTACTACATGTAGTGCATGATAAGAGTCACCTGAAGAACTAATGGTGCTAAATATTTTCTATTAAAGTGCTCATTCTTAAGTATTCAGTAACACTCACTTAGGAAAAAAAATAGAGCAAAGGCATTTGTTTAAACTGAAATTTACAAGACATAGTGGTTTCAGGTATAGCATTCACAAGATCACCTTGAGACATGGAATTTAGAGATAGGAAAATTGCCAATGTGATAGACGGTACAAGACACTGAATTTGTGAATGCTGATGGTTGCTGCAGTTCCTGAATGATTCAATTGACGGAGAAGGAGGAGGAGGAGGAGGAGGAGGAGGAGGAGGAGGAGGAGGAGGAGGAGGAGGAGGAGGAGGAGGAGGAGGAGGAGGAGGAGGAGGAGGAGGAGGAGGAGGAGGAGGAGGAGGAGGAGGAGAAGAAGAAAGAAGAAAGAAGAAGAAAGAAGAAGAAGAAGAAGGCTTGTCTGCAGATAATTCAACATTGCAATGCCTGGTGGGATGTCCTGCTTCACTCCTGTATCCTTTTAGCAGAGAGGTATTCTCCTGGCCACATTTACTAAAAGAGACCTGATCCTTTGATGTTCAACACCAGGATCAAGTAACAACTAGGGACCATTTCAATGTGTGTTGGGGAAAACAGTATTTGGCTCTATGTCTAAATTCCACTTCATTGTTCATTTACCAAAACTAAAATTATAATAAAAACAAGATTATGGACTTTATATAGGGCTATAAAATAACTCTGGAAAATTACAGATTCAGAAAAAAAATCAAAAAATTCAATATCAACTTTAAAACTTTCTAAAAATGCAACAAATAATTTAATAAAGAACAGAGGTAGAATTTGGCTTCGAATTGAGTTGCCCACCTGCAAGTTATTTTTAGGCGTCCCCAAGATGGAAAGGAAAACATTAAAAAAGTTTCCACAAGTCCCCATAAAAAGTGCTCTGTGGTTGGATCTTCACTGAATCCAAACCAAGCCTCAGCACAGCTACGCAAGGACTTTGAATAAACTAAGAATAGAGGAAAACAAACAAAACCAGATTAAAGGAAAGTCCAACATATCCCTGTAGAGAGAGGAAGAAATGAAACTATTTCCGTTAATTATTTTAAAGTCGTATTTTTCCTACTCATTCAAAGAAAATCATATCTAAAAGGCCCCTGAGACAGGGTACTTGGGGGAATGTTTTAAAATTCACATTTTCTCTGTCTGGCACCCAGAAAGCACCAAATTAGAGATTTTTTTTTTTTTTTTTTTTTTTAATCAGAGTGGAAGAAACACTGGCAACAAACCTGTCATAAGAAATGCTCTTGGTATTTTCAAATATGTTTTCTTTAAATCCTAAAATTGGTTATTAATGAAAACCAATGAGATCATAAGAAGAGTACCACTTTATAATCATATATATTGGGAGGATGACGCTTCACAATATTGTCCAACAACAACAACAAAATGTAGCCTAGACAACAACAAAATCACAGTGCTTGATTTTTATTTATTTTCCCCTTCTTTTCGGTAATTTTTTTTTTTTTAAAAAACTACCTCTCAGGTTACAAGGGGCTCAGAATTCAACACAATTTCCCCTTAAAGACCAGACACTTTTGATAAATAGTGTGTCTTGAAGCACAGGCCAGATTTAGGTTCTGTTATGGCTTAGGTATGAGTTGTCCACCAAAAGCTCATGTGTGAGGAAATGAAAGAATTTTTGGAGGTGAAATTACTAGTTTATGAGAGGAGTAAATGAATGAGTGGATTAGTGCACTGATATGGATTAACTGGGCTATAACTGTGGGATGGCAGGGTGTGGCTGGAGGAAGTTGGTCACTGTGGGTGTTCCTCTGAGGTTCATATTTTGTCCTTGATCAGCTGAGCACCTCCTTCCTCCCTCCCTCTCTCTCTCTCTCTCTCCTTCCTAGTTGTCATGTTCTGAGTTTTTTTTTTTTCACACCCTTCTGCCACAGTATTCTGCCTCTCTCTAGCCCAAATCTATGGATTTGGTCAACTGTGAACTCACCTTCTGAAACCATGAGCCAAAAAAACTTTTCTTCCTCTCTGTCGCTCTTGTGCGGTTTTTTAGTCAAGCTGTGAAAAAGCCGAGGAACACAGGTGTGGTACAGAGCTTGCAGGTTAATCATAGAAAGAAGCTGTGACTCTGGGGGTTTTCTCTCCAGCCCTCTCCGCCTGGCTTCTGTCACCACCACTTTCATGGAACCTTTCTTGGAAGGTCACCAAAATGGACACTTGGTCAGCTCATCTCACTCAGCATGCCTCCCAGACGGCCACTCCCTGCTCAACCTCTTGTTTCTTTCCTGCTCCGCAGCTGGCAGCTCCTTCTCCATCCCTTGCTGCCACCTGCTTCCATCTGGCACCTTCTGTGCCCAGGTATGCAGTCGGCTTCAGTCCTTGGCCTTTGTGCTTCCTGGTCATCATATCACGCAGGTGACTTTTAATATCATCTTGTGCCTTCAGCCAACTTAGAAATCTCCCCTGGGCTTCATTCTCTTCCATCTTAGGCTCTGTTGGAATATTCTATTAGAATAACCAATAATCACTTAAAACCACATATGATGCAAAAACAAACAAACAAACATAAACAACTTTTCTCTCTCTCTATCTCTAAAGAAGCTTCTTTGCCTATTTTACTACCTCGTAGTAAAATTGGTGTAGTTGTCAGCTGTCTAGTTGCTTAAAGACCATAAACTTAAGTTATCCATAAATCCTCCCGTTCCCTGATCCCTCACATCTGAGCTATAATGAAATCATACATTCCCATCTAGGAGTCATATCTCAAATGTGTTCTCTTTTATCTGCATTGCTACTAACGTAGCCTGAGGCCTCTCTCCCTCCACTTGAATTATAGCAATCATCTCCTAACCGGTCTCCCTGTGTTTCTCTTAAAGTCCACTTGCTATCTGTCTTTCATATAGATGGTAGAGTGATTGCTTAAAAAGCATAAATTATATATGGTCTTTGAATAGGTTCACAAATTTTCTCATCTGATTAAAATCCCTTAGTGGTTTTTAATTGTAGCCAATCTAAAGTTCTCATCAGGAGCTATAAGACACAACCTATTTTCTCCCTCCAGTTCACATGCTATATATCACTCAGACTGGCATAACTATTGTTCCTCAACAAATCTAGCTCCTTACTGCCCCGGGGCCTTTGCATTTTTAATCCTTGTTGCCTTAAAGCATTTCCTCGGCTTCATCTTCTCATTTATCTTCCCAGTACTGACTCCTTATCTCTAAGATTTCACTCCCTCTTTCATTGTTCAGATTCTCTTTTATATCATACAACTTATTTCCTTCAGACCACTTATGAGTGAAATTATCTTGACCAACTGTTTATTTTCTGTATCCCTTACTTCTAGTGTACAATTACTGCATTAGTCTGATTTGTTGTGGGGCCTCTAGCACTTGGCAGTGTGACGGGTGTACCTTAGGCACCAATGTACATGCATGAGATTAATGAGGGAGTGATTGCATAAACAACCAAATGAGAATTAGTTGCTGAAAGAGCAGAGAAATGTGTGCACAGTGAAACCCAGAGTCCAGTGGGTAAGATAGATATCAACAATTAGAATGCATTAGTGCAAGTGGGAAGCGAAATAAACACAAGAGAGAACACAGGCTGTGATTTACCATTGCACAGAAAATGGCTCAAAGGGGTGATTCTGAGTTGTTATTTCCAAGGTTGCTGATGGACCAGGATTTGCAGGATGCCTGTGTTTCAGCACCCAGTGCTTACTCCATTGACTCCATTTCCTGGGAGACATCACAGAAACCAGCAGCTCCAGAGAGAACACAGGCACCACACAGCGAGGTTAGACAGATGGAGAAGAGCTACACGCTCTAGAGTTTGATCCAGAGGAAAGGAACATCAACAGAAATCAACTCCTCAGGACTACTACTTGAACACAGGACTACAGAGGAAAGATTTAGCTCTGTGATAGGAAGCAAATATTCAGCAAATTCAGGAACTTTTCCTAATTGTACAGTTACCATCACTGCCTTGCAAATCCCTATCCATTCTTTGTGCTATTGTTTGAATATGATTATGTCCCCCATGGATCCCTGTGATTAAATGTTTTGTCTCCAGGTTGGCATTGTTGGGAGGTGGTGAAATCTTTGAGAGGTGGGGGCTGATGGCAGGTGCTTAGGTGACTGGGGCTGTGAGATACTTTTTGTACAACCATTGGATGGGTCTCTTGGTAGTTCTCAGGAGAGGATTATTATTAAACAAGCAATTTGGCTTCATTTGTCCTCTTTCTCTATCACAAATCTGTAACACACATCTATCTCATTAAGATTGTGTCTTATTCGTCTTAATTCCAGTGTACATCATCACTCCAGAAGATAAATTTTCAGTAAAAGGTTAGAGGAGTGAATGGATGGATGAAGAAATTCTAGATAACCTGGATATAATTGTCTTTTCATTTTATTATATACGAGAAACAGCAGCGTGTACAGTGGGCTCAGTGATACACACCTGTGATTCCAGCAGCTCAGGAGGCTGAGGCAGGAGGATTGCAATTTGCAACCCACATGGGAAACTTAACAAGAACCTCTCTCAAAAAAAATAAGCTGGAGATGAAGCTCTGTGATAGAGTGCCCATGAGTTAATGATAGAGTCCCAGTATCTGAGAGAGAAAGAGAGAGAGAGAGAGAGAGAGAGAGAGAGAGAGAGAGAGAGAGAGAGCGAGAGAGAGCGAGCAGCAACTTGTTAAGGATAATGCTGGTGTGTAAAATCGATTAAATTTAAAGAACTAACAAATGTGATTCAATTTATGACCTAATCTATGCCATTATTATGATCCTTAAAGACAAGTGTCTATATCTTAATACTCTAAGTACATTTCATTTTCAATTTTATGTTTTAGAGTTAAATGCACTTTATAGTATAGAATATCACAGAGACTGGCTTGAGCATTACAAAAGCAACTGCTTCTCTTATTTCTCATTGTACATTTCATTTGCTCTTACCATGACATTGAATTCAGAGCCCATGAAGTAGGAATGGGGTTCATGAGCTCAGTCTACTACTTCACTTGATTTTCTGATATGTGTCATTTTATTGCCTTAGTTTTTTTTTCTGCTTGAAGAACACACTGATATCTAAAAGAAATGAAAAATAATGCCAAATTTTATAGTATTATTCCATGAATTAATACATTATACTTGTGAAGTTCCATTGGTTAAATAAAAGAAGAAAACATGAAAAATAATCACAATGCTATTATTTTTAAAATTTTAATTATAAAGAAAAGAAAGAAAAAGAATCACCCACCAAGTATACACCAACCAAAAGGAAAATATTTATTTCAGATGCGTAGAGACACTATCATGGCAACTTGCTTATCAAATTACAATTAAAATAACATAAATGTAATTAGTTTCCATTTTTGGAGAAATCCATCGATTAGTCATCAGATATGGGTAAAAATATAAATGTCAAATACATATGATTCTATCTATTTTATACCATTCTGGCCATGGTTGATTTCATACTCTGGCTTTCCCCAGCACCTCCCAACCCCTGGGCACTCTTTGTCTCCAAATCCCTACTCTGCTCTTCTTTATTTCTACTAGCACTTGCCACCTACTCACTCACAGTTGACTATGTGAACACAGCATACTATGTAGTCGAATTGCTTATTATATTTATTCTTTATTTTATGATTTTCTTAATGTAAAAATTATTCTCAAGAAAGGGATTTTATTGTCTTCACTGATATACCCAAACTCCTACAGGGGTACCTGGCATAGAGCAGGCACCAAATGAATATTCATTGAGTTAGCAAAGTAATTAAAGTGTTGTTTATTTTTAAAAGATAAATAAACCTTTGATTATTTCTGATTGCATCAGGCACTAACTAAATTCATCATAATTTTCTCAATATTTATAAGTAAATGCCTACTTTAATGTTTGCAAATTCTCTAGCTTCAAATGTTAGCATTTTCTGTAAATTTACAAAGAGAATCAATTTCAGGTAAATAAACAAACAGACCAAAAAGTACCTGAAGATGGACTTTCAAAGTCTTGTGGTGATGCGGGTTACCTACATTTTCTTCAGTGATTATTACTCTCTTACTTCATTGAACCCTGAGTGCTCCACTCTCTTATCCATTCATTTGACACATACAATTCATTACTCTATTGTCTTTATTGATTTGCTCAGTTAAGAAATGTGTGTTTCTGAACTGCAACATTTTCCAGAGAATACCACAAAAAAATTTTTGATCAAGCAGAACAAGAGCCCAGCAAAAGCAGATTTGAAATGTCTGGGAAGGTTTTCTCTTTTTTCTCCTACCGTCTACTACCTTTCATCAACTCCACGGCCAGCCCTGCCCTCTCTTCCTCTTTGCCACATCTTCACCCTGTTGCTTGGATTTACTTTTCTTACTGATTCTTAGCACTCTTTTTAATCAATCTGGACATACAACAACATGATAAAGTCTGAAGTTGAAAACTTCTAGGAGTTGGTCTCAAAAAACTTCTAAAAACTTGAACATGTATATGCTTATGATGAGATGACCATTAACAGGATTGATGATTCAGCTAGAGAAGCAGGTTTTCCTGGGGTAATATGAATGAAATACACATGGAATTTAGGTAGAAGAACTGGTTACAGGTCCTTCAATAATCACCATTCATTTGGTTTGGGTTAATTGTTTTTCACAAATAAAATAGCCGTGTCTACTCTTACAAGTACTTATGAGATAAAAAGTTTATCAGAGTTGTTCCTAATTAACATGTGTTTTACCAAGAATCATAAGAGCCAAAGGAGATGCAGGCAAACACTGCCAAGGTCCTGAGTGCATGTGCCAAGCAGAGATATCAAGGCCTTTGTATCGCCAAAGGAAATTAAATCCAAGTTCTCACAGGGTGTCAGCAAAGCTCCATTGACTTGCCTACATTGCCCCTTCCCAGCTTGAGAAACAGCTTTTTGCCCCTGCTGCCAAGGGTCTCAAGTTCTGTCACATAAAGGCCACTACAAAGCTCAAACTAAGACCCAGGTCCAGGCTACAGCCTCAGCTCCAGCTCCAGGTCAGTCTCCCAGAAGTGCCCAGAACCTCATGAACATTTCATAATAAAGGTCTTTATCTGACAATGTGAGAACAGAGGGACTCATATGACCCCTGGGCTGCTGTCTGAACCACAAAAAGTTGGATGCCTAGGTTATATGGCAAATGCAGTTTCTACTTTCTTTTTCTTGTCTCAGGCTTATTTTACCCACAGCATAGGAGCAAAAATTCTGTTCAGAGATGTCTTTAAAAAGTTAAACTAGGTGTCTGATCACAATAGACTAACCAAGAAAAGTGAAAACACACACACACACACACACACACACACACACACACACACACACTGTTCTTAGCAACTTTATTCATAAAAGTCCATTATTAGAAACAGTCTAAGAACTCCTAAACTGATGAATGTATAACAAAATGGTTTATCCATGCAAAGAACATTATTCAGCAATAAAAGGAAACAAACTATTGATGCATTCTAAGTTGTGACCAAAATTCAAATACATGCTCAATGAAAGAAGCCAAGCACATGAGACCATATATTGTACTGTTCTGCTTATGTGATGTGTCCAGAAAAGGCTAATCTAGAGAAACATAGAACAGGTTCGTGGTTGCCTGAGGGGTGGGAGGTGGTAGTTGTAGGAGATAGAATTTAATAGACATTGGATGTGGAGGATCCTATTGGGGTAATGGAGAGATTGTAAAACTGATTTACTGTTACAGTTGCACATTTAAAGATTTACTTAAAAATTAATGAATTGTACAACTTCAGTGAGTGAATTATGTATAAAATGTGACTTTTTAGTAATATATCAAATTTATTTTTTCAAAGATGGGACTATTAATCTGTGATTATTTTTCTTCTACCCTTGGTTTAAAATATTTCCCAAAAGAATAGTCTAAAAGTCAATTCAAACTAATATTTAATACCATAAGATCCAATTGAGAAAGGTTTTCAAACCAGTTCTGTTCTGGAAATGAAACTTAACTTTGAACTTATCACTTTTGAAATCAGTTTAGACAATTTACCAACCATCCAATATTGACAAGTCCTGCTTATTTTCACTGCTTTTAGAATGAATGTTTATGATAAAGCTTCCCTTTTAAAATAAATAGAGCTAAATATTAAGTGGCACAAGAGCTTATCATCTGACAAAGGGAAAATAAAATATGAAATAGGCTGGAAACTTCATCCTCACATCTAACTGTTATTCATGATGAGGTCATTTATCAAGCAGAAAATATTTAAAATTAGAAAAAAAATAAAGTCTCAATTCAAAAGGAGATATTTATCTTTGTAAATTTGTTGATTTAAAAAAATACTTTGCCTAATTCATATTGGATTATCACTAGTCACCCCAGTAATTTTTTCAATAAGGCCCTTGCAGTTAGAATTCTTGATAAAATTGAAGGTAACAAGACATACAATTCATTAAAATTTCATGCAGTGAACCACTAAACAAGGGACACATTGGCAGAATCAAAACCTGGATGTATTTTTATTATTATTTTCAAAGAAATAACTTCTGGCACAGATCCCAGACTCTACAGTCAGTACAGAAATTAAAGCAATTAAAGCCTCATTGAGAATTATCAATAATAACGTAACATAAACAGTGGGTCTCACATTCTGTCTAGATAAGCTAGCATTGTACAAAAGAGATGAAAGCATTTTGAAATTACAAATCTCTTATTTTTCAGTTACCATTAGTAACATTTGCAAAGACTGAAACTAAATTAGTTGGAAAGCAAGGAAACTAGGGTCCAGGAAAGAATGGGATCTTACACAGGAAATCTTAGCTCTGACTATCATACCTAAAGACTGAAGGTTAGGTAACACCATACCTGAAAGAAGCATATTAATGATATTAAAACTAATAGTTATGGAAAGAACTGAAGCTAAAATCCTTTAAAATTTTTCAGAAAGATATGATGCCATCTTAAAGTATTTTTTGACAGTATAACAGAATGATTTATCAAAAGAACATCTCTATGAGAAATAAATAAAGCTACACCATATATTTGTCATTATGGTAGCAGTGTCATAGAATAAGCTAAGTAAAATTATTCTTAACACTGTGGATTTTAAAAGACTTCAGATGATTTACACCAACTTCTCTAATAAGATATTTAATATTAGTTAATAATTTAAAAATATGCACCGTATTTTATAGTAACATCATTTTCCTAGTATATTTTCAAATGCCAAGGATCTAAACTTTTGAACTTTTGTTGGTTTTAAAGTTTACAATAAAATATACGTACATAAGGTGGGTCCTGCGATGGAAGGGAATTATACTTAATAACTGCTTATACCATCCTCTCCAAGGTAATTAAAATAAGTACAATTTTTAAGCCAAATTTGTTATTTAAAACTAATTTAAAATTGAATCATGTTACACTCCTAAATAAACACAACAGCAAGCAAGGCTTTGTTTTAGCCACAGAATCAATGGATGTGTCAAGTCCATGGAATATTAAATGTAAAATCTTTTACCACACATGTGAATTCACAAGTAAAAATTATCTCCCATTAAATGTATATGATCCTCAGAAAATGACTAGACTTATGAATATATTATTGATGATTGAAGATGAGTGTTATTAATCTCAACCATTTCAGATACAACTTCAGAAACAAGAGCCTGTACTAGGATGACCATCTCAGTCTGCCTCTGTCTTCTTTCCCTTTCAAGACTCTGAATCAACTTCTGACTTGGTCCAAAAGAGTGTCCATGGTGATTACACATCTAATTTAATTGTTTAAAGATGTGTTACTTTTTGCCAGTGGCTCCACCATTGACATTATCACCAAGCAGCTGAAGAGAAGTTAAAACTAAGAATTCAAAATGGGTTTCATATGAACAGCTTATATTAATAATAATTACCAACCACAGTAACAACAACTAAGCTTTTCACACATATCATGAGATCTTCATTACTGGGTAAATATTGGATATCATTAATTTCATTTGAGCATATCAAGTTTAAGGAAGTTTACTGACACATGGCCAGTGGCAGAATCTTTGTAGAAATAGATGCACTGGTCTTGCCTGTTTTGGAAGTTGCATTTTCCTGAGCTTGCTCTCCCCTTTCCTTTCAACTACTTTAGTTGGGTTGAGAAACATAGATTAAAAAGGGAATATTTTGCCCATTTGTTTCTTCAAACCAGCTGAACTTTCTAAAGCATCTTTACTTCAACTGCTGAGCTGGTTCTCACTGCTGAGACATGCCCAGTGAGCTCCAGGTTCTAACCGACTCTAATGTGGAAGCCTCCACCATTTCTTCCTCCTTGGCATCATGGAGAATTCTTGCTCTTGCCTGCCTCTCGACAATATTTCATTGTCGACCTCCCTTCATGGACCTTCACCTGTCCCCATACTTCCCCACTGTTGCCCACAATTCCTCAGAATATACAAATGTAGTTGATTTTCATAAAGAGTTTGAGCAATAGCTCCCTAATCAATCTAAGGAATTTTTAAAGCCATTGTTGGTTTTTCCTCCATTTTATGCTTATTTCTTTTATATAGACATTGTACTTCTGTTTAATTTGCATGTTATTTTTGTATACTTTTGAAAGATCGTCTTATGTGCTGCATTAATGTGTTTTCAGTTATTTAATAGTATTCTAAATCTTGGCTAAGAGAATTAGCAAAGGATTTTTCTCATATTTTATGTGTTCCTTATATCTTCTCTTAATGTCAGATCTATTAAATAATTCATGCAATCAAAATATTTATGCTACTTACAGAACACCTATTTCCCACGCCTCAGAATTTCCAGGTGGAGGAATTTCCACTAGAAAAATCCAGTTGGCCTTCTACTTATCTTTGACAGCTTTCCATTGAAGAGTGAACCATCTGGTTCTTAGTTGAATGAGTTATGGGACCAAGACTCTTGATTATCATATTTCGTCTGTCAAACAACTTCAAGCAACAGAAATTAATTTCTTTTCACTGGACTTTTTGTCCTAAGACTAAAGGAAGACATACATTATAGAAGTGTCCAAACGTTTTTTTTTTTTTTTTTTTAGATGGGCTATTTCAAGATTTCAATAAAAGATCAAGGGCATTATTAATAAGTCCATTTGACTAAGACCTGTGCTATACTTTCCAATCTATGTTGTCAAGAATAACAATGTAGTTTTACTTCTATCTGCCTGAACGCTACCTATCTCCAATGTGAGGAAGCAAGGTATTATTCTCCAGAAATTCCATTAAATCTCACTATTTCATTCATTTGGCTTGGCACTGCGAATAAGTTATTCAAATTCCCTGCTAATTATTCCATCACTAAAATATCTACCTCATTTCAATCTTTCATCCAGAATCTAACTTGTCCCTATCTTCCAGTATACAAATGCCAAAGTTATTCTTAAAATTATATTAATGGCAACATGGGGGTGAATTTCAGTTAGCTATAAATGCTGTGGACTTTCCTTCCATGCCATTAAAATTACTCTCATGTCAACAGTCCTACCATTGGTCTCAGGGGTTTTTAATGTGCTTGAACCAGTAGACAAGGGAACACTTGTGCAGCACAATTCCTGTGGAAATCAGGAAGCACACAGAGAGAATTACCTTATGAAGGAAAATATCGCAGTGACACTCAGCTATTGCTGAAAATCCCTCCATGAGGGTTGGTGGGAAGGTCGGCTAGATGACTCCTCTATACAGGAAACATTCAGAACTCACTCAGGAGCCAAAAATTTTGAAGACATCACATATCTTTCATGAGGCTCTGTAGCCCTGGCAACCAAAATTACTATGTAGTCCTGTTTCTACTGAATTTACTGTCAGCAGACCCCGCAGGTACAATTCCCAATAACAGGCCCCAAAGGATTTCTTAAACACATCCCACATCCCACTCTTTTCTACCTTCCCTTCCAAGCAACAAGGCCACTAGCTTTCAGGAGTCAGAGTATTTATTTATCATCATCTCAGCCTTTTGTTAGGAAATATGCTATTTTCTTCAGAGCTGTCTTCTATTGATTCTGAAGTCTTTCTTTTCCTAACAAAATTCTTTCCTTGTAAATAGTCACATTGTATTAACTATAACCTCAATGGAATTTGAGAACCCATTTTAAAGGCATTTATCTATTCTCTATCAATTCTAATGTTTCCTAAAGTGATGTGACAGCTCTGACTGATGAGGATTATGACCTCACAGAAGACAGTGCAGTTTGATGGGGTAATGCATTATATTTTCTCACTGCAATTGTTAATATCCATCAAATGTTAACCATGTGCATATAGGCTTTTAACCAAGAATGCACCTTTGCTTTGTAATAAACACCATAAAGTAACTCTACTTACAATGTGCTATTATTATTATTCCCATTTGAAAAAATAACTGGCTAGGTGCAATGTCACACATCTATAATCCCAGCAGTTTGGGAGGCTGAAGCAGGAGGATCATGAATTCAAAGCCAGCCTCAGCAAAAGCAAGACACTAAGCAACTCAGTGAGATCCTGTCTCCAGATAAAATACAAAACAACTGCTAGGGATTTGGCTCAGTGGTTGAGTGCCCCTGAGTTCAATCCCTAGTACCAAAAACACAATTAACTAACTGAAGCTAAAGTTACAGTCCCGAGTCTATGTAGAACAATAATTTATTTGGCTTGAAGCATCTGAATTTTTTTATTTTGATGGCTATTATCATTCTTTATAAAGTTAATTGGAAACTTTTGATACTAGTCAAGAAATGCATCCTTATTTGGACCAGATTTTCCCCATATTCTAACCTGAATATATTCTGCTGCCTATGCTACCTGAAATGAGGGAGCATTGACTTGCCAATCATAAGAAAAACATGGTCCATAAGAGATGGATGGCAATATCTATCAAAATTTATTTTGCTTTGTTTTCAGAAATATAAGAATATATTTATTGATTACTGCAGATTCTAGAAGGGACTTTTAAGTTTTAACCTTATTCTAGGGGAGTATTCATCATCATCTTGTGCAGATTGTCACAACTATTGAAAATTTAGTCTGAAGCAAACTATGCTAAAATTGATTTTATGACAATAACCCTAACCACAAAGAACCAGGGCTTTCTCCATAACATACACACACACATAAAAAGAAAGAAAACTGCACACTATATTCCAGCAAGTATTGGTTTCTCTGTATGTTGACAATCTTACTCTTGAAATGATTCTTGGCTGAACACTGTATCTATTGTGACTGATGAACACTCTGTGATGGCTATTTATCAAGGTATTTTTGAAGTGTCAATTCAAATAAAGTACTATTATAATGTTAATTTTAAAAAAATAAAAGTATATTTTAAAGTCACTTAATAGCTATAATGTGTCTAAAGGACAAAAGAAATGTCCCTGCTGTGAAATATGTAACCCTTCAGATGTGGCCCAGCCTTTGTTTTTAACCATCATTCTTCCCACCCTCTTGTGCCCCATTGTTCCCTCTCTAGTTATATGAACACTTTGACCTTCCTTGAACTCCAGAATTTTGCAAACCTTAACATTTCTTATGCATCAAATATATATCTCCATTTTTTATTTAAATAACAGAACTTAATTCTTGAGTTTGTTTTAGTCAACTTTTTCACTACTGTGACTAAACGATCTGACAAGAACAACTTTAGAGGAAGAGGACTTTATTTGGGGGCTCACAGTTTCAGAATTCTCAGTCCATAGACAACAGGCTCCATTCCTCAGGGCTCAAGGTGAGAAAGAACAGCATGGTGGAAGAATATGAAGGAATAAAGTGGCTCACATGGTGATCAGAAGCAGAAGGAGAGAGAGAAAGACTCCACTTGCCAGATATAAATATATCCCAAAGGTACATCCCTTCCGTGACCCCCCCTTCCACTAGCTACAGCCTACTGGACTTTAGTTACTATTCAGTTAATCCATGAGGGGATTAATTCACTGGCTGGATTACGGATCTCATAAACCAATCATTTCATGTCTAACTGCCGCAGCCTGGCTGGGCACAAAATCACGAGCCACTCAAGCAGGAACACACTTTATTTTTGAAACTGCCAACAATGCCCCAACGCTCCTGGGAAGATTGCCGATGGACACATGCGGCATTCTCCCGGATCCCAAGAGGAAGTTCCTCCTCCGGAAATCCCTCCTACTGCACTTCCCCAACCAATGGGAACTCTCCAGCAGTCCCATAGCAGGCCAGAGTGGACAGCAGGAGTCCAATATCCATATGAATGTAAATCTTAACATAATCATATCATCTCAATGGCTAGCTGGCATCACCTTTCAACCAAAAATGCCATGCATCATATTACTTGGCTGTGGCTCTTAGCATCTAACCTTTCTTGCATTGTCTTACACATATGCTTTTGGAGCTATATCTTAGTTCTAATACTTCCCTTTGGTGAGGAGCTCATCAGTTCCCCAAGGCAGAGGTAGGCATTCCCTTCTTTGGGCTCACTATGTTCATTCGTATATTCCAGAATTGAACAATCTATAAAGCTTATTTCTTAGTGCATTTGTCTCATTAGCAATTGGACTACTTTAGGGGAAGGAAAAGTAGAAAGAATGAAAGAAACAAATGTAAATCAAATGTATATCAACAACATATAGATCTTTTCTCACAAATTCTTTGCCATGTACTGCTTAATATAAACAAGCCTTGGAATATAAATCATTTCACCTAATGTGTGTGTGTGTGTGTGTGTGTGTGTGTGTGTGTGTGTGTGTGTGTTTCTAAAATCAAAGGAACTAACCAGGAAGGTAAATCCAACATGTTCTACCATACCTGGTTCTTTTCTGTGTGTGTATCCTCTTTATCTTGGCATCTTTACCTTATTGAACAATATTTGGCAAATAGCTAGTGCTCAATAAATGTTTGAGAAATGAGAGAATGAATAACATTTATAAACTTGCCATACACTTTCTTAGTAATTGTTCTATTTTTTCTTCACATTAAGTATGAATAAAGAAATGTTGTTTATCAAAATAACAATATGTATTCTCATCAACAACAAGTTATTTACAGAGTTGGCCTTTTCTGATAATGTTTTATGTGCACAGCTATATAAGGGATTATCAAAAGAGACTTGTGACTTCTAGAGTCCAAAGATAAAATTATTGAAGTCCATGAACACCTTTAATTTTGTATGGATTATTTTTACATTTTTCCAGTGAAAAGACCTATAGATTTTTAAAATAATTTCAAAACTCCCTAATGTTCAATTAATTAAGAAACACTGACTATATTATTCTTACATTTAATGTCAGGTTATATAATTATGAATAAGTAAAGTATTCAAATGCATGTTGTGTTTATATCTGAGCTCCAATTTTGTGAAAGAGAAATGGAAATAAAAGGAGAGATTGAGCATAATGGAGGAAAAATTATATACTCGGTTTTAAAGCCACTGTAATCCACCCAGTTCCAGCAATTTCTTTCTTTATTGAGGTACCCAAATTAGATTGAACAGTTAGCTTTTATTGGTTTGTTCATTTTCTTTGTTTTAGAAGAAGATGTGGGTGGAAGGGATAATTTTTCTCCTCAATTTCTAAAATGTGAACAGAAACAAGCTGACAGATATGCATGAAAAAATATAAACTTTAGGCTAAACATCTGTTTCTTTTGTCACTTTCATGTCAGTTTGAAGTACCTATGTTCTAAGCATGCATAAGTAGCTCCAGGCCTTGGTAGTGCTTATGCCCACCCAGTATGAAAGTAGGTCTCAATAATGCACCTTGAAGGAGCCCTCTTCTGTTTTTAAGCAGACAAATGTCAAATCCAGTATTTGCTTAGATATTTCAAAAAAAATAACTCAAAGACAATAAAAACTAAAAAGGAAAAAGTTAAACTATCCTTTCCCGATTTCATGATCTTTCTATAGAAAATATTAAGAGTCCAACCATAACAACAAATAGATGTTAGAACTAAGAATAACTTCAGGATATGAAATCAACAAACAAAAATCAGTAGTATATTTATACAAAAGAAGGAATTATCTGAAAAAGGAGATTCTAAAAGTGTCTTTTCCAATAGCTTAAACACTAAAATGATTAGTAATAAATTTAAGCAAGAAGTAAAATCTATGCACTAAAAATATAAAACAATGATGACAGAAATTGAAGGAGATATATATATATATATATATATATATATATATATATATATATATATATATAAAGAAAGACATTTCATTTGTGGATCAGAAGAATTGAAATCATTAGTGTTCTTACTAACCAAAGCTATCTACAGTTTCAATGCAATCCCTATCTAAATTCCAATGCTATTTGTATAGAAAAAGAAAAAAATCTAGAGTTTGTATGAAATCACAGAAGACTCAGAATGGCCATAGTAATCTCTTGGAAAAATAGAAAGAGGCTGGAGGCATAACACTGCCTGATTTCAGAATAATATTTATTTTGATATTCTATTAATAACATGAAGAATCTTTAAAATAATTTCGAGGTTTATTTTACATGGTTTGGGTAATATCTTACTCATTGTCAAGGCATACTTCTCCTCTATGTATCATCTACAATCCCTAAATCAGACATCAAACAATCTGTGTGATGATTAATTTAAATTGTCAACTTGATTAAATTAAGAGATGACTAAGATTCAGAGGGTGTGTCAGTGAGGGTATTTCTAGGAATGATTGGCATGTGAAACAGAAAACTAAGGAAGAGACCCACCCCAAGTGTAGGCAGCACAGTCTAGTAAATTTGAGGCCTGAATGGAACAAAATGTAAGAAGAACAGAAAAGCATCATTATATACAGTTCTTTTCTTCTTTAGCAGATGCTTTAATTGCTGTTGCAGTTGCATGAGAGCATCAGACTTTAGATTTTTCCCTCTTCCAAAGTGGTCTCTGACCAGTGACTCTTCAAAGATTTTATTGGCCTTCAGGCCCAGACTGGAGTCTGCATTGTTGATCTCTCTGTTCTGAAACTTCAGCTTCTTGGACTGAGCAGCTACTTATTCTTTCAGCTCTTCAGCCAGCAGATGGTTATTGTGGGACTATCAAGATTCTAGTACTGTAAGCTAATCTAATAAATCCCCTTTGCAAGATATACATATACATATATAAAGATAGATAGGTAGATATCAATATCTATCTATCCATATTGATATCTATCTATCTCTATCTTCTGTTGGTTCTATTATTCTAGAGAATGCTGACTTTGCAACCTGTTAAGAGACATATTTTAAATCTAATTAAATAAATAAATGCATATTTAAAGTAGTGAAATGCTAGTTTTCTCCAAGTGAAGCAAGACTGTCAGTGAATTTGCCAATCTCTGTAGGTTAGAAGAAAATTCATTGAGACAGAAACAATAAAATAAAATCCTGAGTATTAAGGCGTATCTTCTGGTATCAACTATAAATTCATTTTAAATAGTCTCCATAAAGTGTAACACATAAATTAACTAATTGATTAGTGAAAGAAACTGAATAAGGTATAAATAAAAAGAAAGATATTTTTTGTCTCAGAGTTTCAATACTGCATGAATTCCAAATTACACTTGGCTAGAGATAGTCTGTTAGTTCTTAAGATAAATCAATAATACTCTTTAAAAGAAAAAAAAAGTAACTTTCTTTCTTTTTTTATTTTTTTAACCAAAACCTGAGCACGAATCTTCCTTCTAGAAGGACAGAAGTCTCATAGTCCCAGAATGACTTCAAATAGTGGCACACAAATAAAGGGACACAAAAGAGATAGGAAAGTTGGCGAGAGCTGACTATGTTCCCACTTGAACAGGAAAGAAAATGGGCATTTCCACCTGGCCTAATTTCTGGAAGAGTTCAATGTGATCATTTCTCTCCATTCTCTAAAAGCAAACTATTATTTTGTAGCTTATTGTCTATAAAAGGAATATATTTCAATCCACAGAATGAAACACAAATATCACTTTACCATAATGGTTTTGCTTTTCAATTTCAAAGAATTTTAAACAGCAAATATTTAACTCGATTTTAAATGCATTTATATCAATAAGAACAGCAATTTGCTTGCATATCCAAGTGCATGTTGGACAAAGCCATAGGTGCTGTTACTCAAGGTCTGTATTGCCCTGTGGGCAGGTCTGCTGTGACCATTGTCATCCATGAGGCATTAAGTTAAAGTCAATTATGGGAAGTCTGAAATCAGAACAAAGACCCAAAGGAAGAAGCTTCAGATTTGGGGTCCTCTTAGAACAGGGGAAATGGCTTTGTCACCACCTTGCGTATTGGGGTGTGGAAGATGGAAAGCTGGAGGAACAAAGTGTTCATGAGTTTCAAACCCATTTTAAATATAGCTTACAGAGATGTGCAGCTCTTCTTTCCTTTCTTCTTCCCACCAGTTCAGTTCATTTCATGGAGCACTCTGACAGTGCCTTATCAATATTCCTGCTTTCACCTACAGCCTCTGCTGCCAGATCTCTAAAAGCTACACCTTCATACTGTCAGATTTTCCCCAAATCCCAAAAAGCTGTTCTGCCCATGCAAGATAAAGCATGTTGAGGAATTACATGCCCCAAGGCCTGATTGGTGGCCCTGACTATATATTTAGAATATAAATGTCCCAGTTCTATCACTCCTCTGTTGGTATAATGTGGACATAGATACTTTCCACTGTGTTTAGAATATCTCTTAAAGACCAAACTCGAGCTAAGTACAGTGGTAGGTGGCTAAAACCATTGTTTTGGGGTTTCGTTGAATCATTTTTTTTTCATCTACTTATGAGTATTTTCTTCACAAATCAAATAAATGGAGTTTTAATTCTATTTGAGGATGTATTTCCAGGAAATCATAAACAAAATGTATTAAATACCTACTATGTGTCTTTCACTAAGTAAGTTTCAGGATTAAGAACTGGCTACTCAAAAACATTCAAAGGTGAAGCAGGAAAAATTTTAATAACAGATAAAATGGAAAACTAATAAATAAGACATTGTGTGTCCCATGTAAGGGTGCATTTGGTATTGGGCCCCTGTCAGTTATTTCATGCCAGTCACTGCTGCCAAGTCTTTGGTTTCTCAAGCAAACCTGGAAAATCTAGAAATGTGAGTATTGTCAATTAATTAAAAAAATATTTATTTTTCATGTAGTACATCTTTGGCCAACAAAACTTATCTATTGACCAGATTTGGCCTACAGATTGCAAGCTGGCAAATTCTGTGGTAGAAATTGAAGATGAATGTTGTGTTCATTTATATTAAATTGTTGCAACTTATAAGGGCTTAAAGAAATCCAAGCAGATAGCTGTTAATCTGAGTGAAAGTGATAAATGAGAGATATGCAAAAATCGAAATAATTTGAAAGGACAAAGATTTTCTGATCAGAGATGATGGAGAAAGAAGTTCCAGATGAGTAAACATTAGAAAAATCTTTATGGAAAAGTTATGTTTTCCATGAACAACTTCCAGTTGACTACTTTCCTCAGCTAATTATAGCTACAGAAAGCTCAAAACTTGAAAACTGGACTTGATCCAGTATCTTCAAAGAATAGCACTTCCGAAGTCTAACCTAATTTGAGGAACTAGCATGTGCTACATCTGTATCTAGAAGGTTCATAATGTGGATCTGTGTATTAAAGACTCTGAGAAATCCCACAAGAGAAAAATGAATCTTGTTTGCCTTTATTTTCCTATCATCTTCTTCCTGCTATCTGAATCCTCTTCTGTGTGGAACAACCTTAAGAACACTGAGAATTGATGTTGTAGGGATACCTGTGGCTCTAACAGAAATTCCAAAAATGGGGGGGGGATATAATAATTAATCTATTTCAAGTCTAACTTTAAATATTAATAAGTATACCCATAACACTTTATAGAGCTCTAAATCTACAAAAAGTAGTATACTAGAAATCTTCAGTGAAATAGAATTAACATGATATATTGATTAAGTTAGATGAGATAGATGTAGACACAATTATGAAGATTTACACAATCATGGAGGCTGAATGTTATAAACATAAAATCTGATGGTTTTGTTTGAAGACTTAAGAACTCAGCCAGAAAGTCAATGGTATAGATCCCAGTGTAAGAATGAGAGTCTGAGAATCAACAGTAACAAGTGTAGGAGAAGGTGGATGTCTAAATTCTGTCAGCCAGAGGTAATTCAGTCTTCCTCTTTTTTTTTTTCTATTCAGACCCTGAAAAGATTAGTTGTTTAGCAGGCTCATCTATTTAGTGTACCAGTTCCAAGGCTAATCTGCTCTGCAACCACCCTCAGAGATACAACAAAACAATTATCTTTTACCATATATCTGGTTATGCTGTGGCTGATTTCAAGTTGACACATAAAATTAACCATCACATTATAGTGTAATAAACCTAGATCAGTATACATCTCTATAGGATAAGCTTGGATGCATGAGTATGTGGGTCCCAAGGCCACTATGCTTAAAACTAACCTGACCGCCTTTATCCAGTGTACCTCGTCTGGCAATGTTTTCTAGGAGGTGGTTCCTATGGCCTGGTAAGTAAGGAAGCATCAAGGGGACTCTGAAGCCCTAAGCCATGTGTGGGCAATGGAGAAAAAAAAGCCCTTATCTGGAATTCTCCTTTGAACACAACACTTTCATGCTAGTGTTTGAAAGAAGAGCTGAATATTCTTGGTAACTTAAATGAATTCCTGGACAAGACCATGTACTGGGATTTAGACCAGTGTTTACACAAAACTAATGAATTGCTTGTGACTCAAATGAGAAAACATCATTAGAAATCTTTTCATAATCAGTGTCATAAGGATCAGACATGGCTGACCTCATACTATGACAAGAAGCATATTTCCTTCACAGTGTGTTTACATGACCATAGTGACCATAGTGGGAGAATAAACTTCAAAGCAGGGAAATAATAACATCACAGCCATAATGACTACTCTCATTACATGATACCATCATGAAGAAATTAATCTGCTAAGAAGAGATGATCGCACTGGTCTTCACCAGGTACGAGGCAGAAAGTATTTTCTTCTAGATGAAATAATTACATATTTATATTCTAGATTCTATATCAGATAATATATTCATATAGTGTATATATGTACCCATGAGTGTTTGTGTGTGTGTGTGTGTGTGTGTGTGTGTGTGTGTGTGTTAGGTATATGTATAATCATCAGTTATACATACACCAATGACCAATGTGTATTTGGGGGTTCGGGTGTGCTCCTTTAGATCACCAGGACCTTTTCCTATCTTTAATTGATGGTTCACAAAAGCATTACTATTGATCAAGAACTCATTTCCCAATGAAATGAGTGATTTAAAGTTAATTAATATAAACTCAGGTTCAGGTGTTAGTCTCAGAAATGGTTTTGTATCAATGACAATCATAAGCTTCTTGCCAAAACCAGGACTTCTAGCTTTTTTCTTTCTGGGAGGAATGGATAGCTATGAAAAACCTCATCATTCCATTTTGTACCACCTGGTGATTGTTGTTATGCTTAACCATCATAAGTTGGCCAATCACAATAGAATAGGAAAAGAAAAAAATAATGATGTAAAAGAATTTTTGAAAACACACAACTGCAGAGTTAAGGACACAATTCAAAATTATTTATAAGGCCATAGCTGTTGTTTATAATTTTTCTTTTTCACTATTCATTTTGTTTTCTCTTGACTTTTAGTCAATCTTAGCTTCATTGGGTTCTTTGCTCATCAGAGCTTTCCTGACCTTCATTTGTAAAGTAGGATATAAATGAGGCAATTTGAAATTCAGCTCCCATTGGGCATCTCTCTCATGTGCTTTAGAACTTTGTTCTTGCAATTCTCCCTTCCCGTTCCAGTGTGAACACTTCTTTCCCTCAATTTCAGCACTCTGCCCCATCTATCTGCCTTTTACTAGAACTTTTCCATCAGCATGGTAAATTTCTTTAAATTTTTCCATTTCAAAAATATGAACCTATTTGATCCCTCACCCACAGAACTGTTGCACATATTCTTTATAGCAAAACTCCTCAGAAAAATTGTCTACACTAGCTGTCTCACTCCCCATTTAACCTGCTTCTATAAAGCTTATCCAATGTTGTGATGGTTAATTTTAGATGTCAATTTGACTACAACATGGGGTGCCCAGGTTAAATACTGATTCTGGGTGTGTCTATGAAGTGCTTCCAGATACTCTAGTATTTAAATTCATGTATTTAGGAAAGCAGATGCTACTACCCATCCAGTCTGTTGATGGCCTGAATGAAAGAAAAAAGGCAAAAGAAGGAAAAAATTATGCTTTTTGATTACAGGCTGCCAGATTGAGCTGAAATTTTGGTCTCTTCCTGCAGTTAGTATAGGATAGGATTTATAATACCAGCTACCCTCTTCTATAGCTTTTAGAGTAGGATTAGAATAATTCCACCAAGTTTCTGAGATCTCCAGTTTACAGATGACAGTTCATGGAACTTCTCAGCCTCTGTAACTGTGTGAGCCAATTCCTCATAAGGAATCTCTTCCACTAGCTCTCATATCCAGCATATCTTTCATATTAGACTATTGTAAATTTTATCTATGTATCTAATATCAAAATTTCAGATTGTATTAATTGAAGTATTGTTTTCTTAGGCTCTAAGGGTGGAGTGCACATTGGTACTGAAATACTAATAGCTTTCTGCCTGATGTAAAATACATGTATTGATATGCTCATTTTAAAAAACTTTATACCTTCAATAATTTTGTGTGAGTATTGGACTCTGGGCATTTTATCACAGCTAGAAGTATTGGAATTGAGAAGAGATCAAGACAAAGTTATGCAAGAGAGGAACATTTCTTACTAAGTAGAAGCTGAATCATTATGTTTTGGACAAAAGCACATTAATTTGTTTAAAAATTTACATTTCCCAAATACAATTTTAATAGGTATTTATGATTTTTTACATGTGTGACTTTTTTTGCTGGATATCAGCTGGTTTTGTTTAGTATATGCAAAGTTCAATAATGTGCATTCCTTGAAAATTTGACCAGAAATAGTGCCTTCAAAATAAATACCAAAATAACATGAAATATTAAAATCATCAGTGACTTTAGAAATGGAGACCTTCACTTTCTCATTCAACAAGTATTACATGGCTGCCTCCAGTTTACTGAGCACTGTTAAAATGGCACCAGGATTCTAGAAATAAATTTTTAAGAATCTCAACGGCTTACTCCCTCATGTTATATAGTTTACAATTTGGAACAAAATATGAATAAAATGGTATGAAAACCCAACAATTATTTTCCTTCACAATGTATATATACTATGCTAATCCACTTACAAATAGTGTATTTTAGTAAAAGTGATTTATGGTTTTTTTGCAAATATTAGTAGAGAAAGGTATAAAGAAGAAAAAGAATTGATAAACTATTGATGAAAATTATTTAGTTAATTAATTAATTTAAAATTCTAGACTTAAAATCCCAGCACCTGGAAATAACTAGGTAATATCTAATGCTTTCACTGTACATCAATATGTAGGTAGAAATTGTTTCATAAAAGTTGAAATTTATAATGATGAATATCTAAGTCTTTCTCTTCTAGATGTTAAGAATTTTTTAAAATATAACATAAACATAGAAAAGTATAAAAATTCTTAAGGTATAACTGGATCAGTTTTTCCAATGTAGACACAAAATCACTGTGTAGATTATGAACTAGAACTTGAGTGAACATACAACTTCTATCATAGAATTTTTCTTATCAGATATTAAACTTAAGATAACAGGAATCACACAGCATGTACTTATCTGACCCTTAGTCCTTAAACACTTTGCTTGTAAGAGTTTCTCTGTTATTTTATGTAATAAGATTTTGTTCATTATTGCTACTATACAGTATTCCATCAAATGTTTAAACATCAATTTATTAATTAATTTTTGTGTGTGCTGATTCCAGTTTCAAACAATTATAAGTAAATCTGCCATAAGTATTCTCATTCATGAGTTTCTGGTAAAACTATATTTTTGTTGGAAATTGTTTATATATACCAACATACATCTGAAAGAATCAGATACTAATTATCATATATGTCAATATTTATATAAATAATTTCTATCTACATAACTACACGTAATTACATATATATGTCCATATCTACATCCACACCTTTATCCAAATATATCTATATATATGCGTATAGTCTTTGGTGTCATAAGGTATAATTACAGTCAACTCTAGAAGATAATGCTAAAGAGCTTGGGGAAAAGTTTTCAGAGTATAAACTCCCACCAATAATGCATAAGAATTCCTCTTGTATCGTTATTTAGTGAAACTTTGTCGTCTTTAGCCTTTTAAATTGTAGCCATTATTGTGAATTTTGGGTGGCATATAACTGTTGGTTTAATTTTCTAATGATTTTTGAATTTGAGTACCCTTTAGTAAATTTATTGAGAGAGAGATATACCCTTTAGTAAACTACCAGTTCAAATCTTTAATTTTTTTTCTATTGGGTTGGCTTTTTTATGTTTTTGAGAAACTTTTATATATCTTGGATACAGTTATGTTCTCTTTCTTTTCTGCCATTAATATATTATTAATTTTAACAAAATATAATTTTATATATTTTAATTTTTATACTGTCCTGCACGGTGAGTACTTCTTGTATTCTGTTTAAAAAAATCTTTGACTCTATCAAACCATAAAAGTGTTCTTCTTTGTTTTCTTCTTATTAATGTTTTCTTATAGCTTACATATGTATATTCTTCTGGAATTTATTTTTGGTACAGTGTGAAGTAGAGGATTAAAGTTGTTTTACCAATATCAGACTGAACCCAAACCACTTATTTTAAAAGATTATTACATTTCTATACTTCACTGAAGTTTTGCTTTTGTTGAAACTATCTACATATACTTGTAACAGTATCTTGACATCTTATTAGTATGAACTTATAATAGATCTTAATATTTGTTAATGTAAATTTTTAACATCAGTCATTATTTTTTTCATGTTCATCATGACATATTTGACTTTTTTATTTTTTCATAAATCTTTAGCCATCTTGCCATTCTCCACTGGAGAAAAATATCAAAAAATAACCACAAAATAAACAAACCCCACCCCCCAAAACTGCTAAGATTTTGGTTAAAATTTTATTAATTTATGGTTTATTTTGACATGTATTTATTAATAAATACTTTTATTAACTATGCTTTATTGATTCTTATTGATACCTATGAACCAGATATACATATTATAAATTGTTGATTTAATTGTTCTTTAAATTCTCCTACTGAGGGCTAGGGTTGTAGGTCAGTGGTAGGGCACTTGCCTATCACATGTAAGGCACTGGGGTTGATCTTTAGGACCTCATAATAAATAAATAAATAAATAAATAAATAAATAAATAAACAAACAAATAAATAAATAAATAAAATTCCCATAGTGATAGCTTGCAGATTGAAAATATAGATTTTGCTGATCTTTTCCTAGGTTTATTCCCTTGGTACTTCTATAATTTATATAACTTTCAAAAAAAATTTCCCCAAAATCTTTGTCCAAATTTTTAAAAAGCAATTTATTTATTGACCTCGTGGGCATACATTTTATTATATTGCATTGATCATTCTAATAGTGTAGCTATAGTTCATTTGGGTTTCCTGGGTATAAAATTATATTGTACATGAACATTTTTTCCATTTTCAATTTTGCTACATTTTAAAGAGGTTTCAACCTTTTGGTAAAATGCTAAATACAAGTCATGACACTTGTCATTTTTATCTTGCTTCTGATCTCAAAATATTTTCAATATTTCATTATGATGAATGGTGCACCTTCTAAATTTTTTTATGTTCATTTATTAACTCCATCTCCTCTTGCTTTTTATTTATTCTCCTAATTTTGATTTGAGACATATGAGCAGCCTGGATTTGTGTTGTATCTTCCAGCCTCACTCTGGCTCACTGCTGTCACTGTGTTTAACTTCTTATACCTTTATTTTCCTGCTCTGCTTTGTTTTCACAATTCTCCCAGACACACTGAGAAGACAGCAGATTGAAGGATCATTCTACCAAAATCAGGAGATGTCCCTCATGTTGTGATTTAGCATTCACAACTCTATGAGACAGCAGTGTTTGTGATTGTGTTTGCTTGCTTTGGCCTAATTCGTTTGTTTTGGGTAATGATAGTGGATTTGTCCTCTAATTTTTCTGCTATTGGATGAATGTATTCGGCTCCTTTAAATCTCTTTTGGAGAAATTGCCTCCAAGTTTGTCCCACCTCCTGCAATTCTCCAATTTTTCATTTTTCATCCTCACTCTGCCATCAATCAATATTGAGTCCTGCTAGGAGAAGAAAACTCCTAAGACCTTTTACTTTCAACCCTCTGATGTTCACTCTTCCAGGGCATTTCAGGAGCTGATCATGACAATATCAGAAATATTGGTTCATGTCATTAAGTTACTCTAAAAGATATGGATCAACTCTTCAGAGAACATTCATACAGGTAGATAGTAATGTGTTACTAATGTGAGGAAAGCAAGTCAATTTCTCCTTGTCTTGAGTTCACCCTTTTCAAATTTTCTTACCCAAATATTTATACGGCTAAGGTTTCACTCATAGGGGATGTGAGGGGGGAAAAGTGAACTGATCGAAGTAGATTATGTTGGCAGCAGCAGGGTTCTGTGGATTTGTGCAACTGCAAATAGATCTGTGCAACCATAGACAAACACACAGAGCAAAGGGAGATTGGAGAATTATTCTACATGAATCTGGAGATCAGTCCCCCAGAAGAACACACTCATCTTACACAACAATGTAAGAATAAAAGTGTTATCGATTTTGTTTATTTCCATCAGTTTGATTGGCTTTAGTTTTTGGTAATTTTTCTAGAAAATTCAACCAACACATCTTGAGCCCAGATTTCATGTTTTGCAGACAAGGCTAGAGTTCTTGAATAATGACATTTTGACCATGTACTGTAGTTTCCTTACCAACTAAGATTGAGTGCAGTTCCCGGGTAATGGAAAAATTAGGAAAAGCTTCAGGTTGCTGTTCTCACTAAAGAATTTTTAATAGTAACCCTTAATAGAAAAGGAGTTGCTACAGATTTTTACAAGCTACATGGTTTCATGTGTGCATCAAGTTTGAAAACCTCATACAATTCTCAATATCACTGAGAGGCTCAAAGAGAAAAATAAGTCTATGTGTACAACATAGCATTATTGAGACCTCATTCTGCAGATCATGTGAGATGCTTTCCCAGTTTGAGTCCTCTACTTCGTCACCTTATAAAGATGATAGAGTAACCTATCAATAATGACTACAATCACTCTCATTAAGTAAATAAGAAAGGGAATTTTCCCATAAAGTTATTTGCAAAAAATTGTGAAGAACAGGCAACTATCATTTGAATTTCAATGTCCAATTTCAAGTAAAAAAGGAGATGATGATTAATCTCAATTGATGTGGTTGAATTATCCCCATGTTGATACATCTTCATCTTCCCATTTGATTTTGTTTCTGGTTTGGGGGATTGAATCCAAGACTTTTGAATATACTGAGCAAAGGCTTTTCCAATAAATTATGTTCTCAGCTCTTTGACCCTATTAAACTCTTTTTTATTCTTATTTATTTACTTTTGTATTGGGTATTGAACCAGGGGCATTTAACCACTGAGCCACATCACAAGCCCTTTTTTGTATTTTATTTAAAGACAAGGTCTCACTGAGTAGCTTAGGGCCTTGCTAAGTTGCTGAGGCTGGCTTTGAACTTGGGATCCTCCTCCTGCCTCAGCTTCCTGAGCTGCTAGGATTACAGTCGTGCACCACCACACCCAGCTTGAGTCTCTTCTTAATGTTTAAGCTACTGTTTTTGGCCCAGACATTTTTTTAAGTATTTCTTTCATTTGTCACTAGAAGGAGTAGACATCTAATTTGCTTTTTATTTATTGTTCCACTTGGTGAAATTTTAATAATTCTCCCTTTTACTATCTCTAATTCCATTTTAAGTTATCTCCAAATTTGAAGACATTGTATGATCATTCTACTTTCTGTTAATAGGTTTTGTTGTTGATGTTGTTGTTGTTGTTGTTTTCTCAGTTTACTCCAAGGACGGGAGTCCAGGGTTGCCACTCTAACATGAACACTAAGCATCTATGTTTTCTGCTCTCAAGAGTGTTCTCTACCATGATAGCTGTGTTCTCTCCAGTAGAACAGTGTTCTGCCCTGCGTGTCCTGATAACAAGTGGAAGAATTTAAACCACTTCCAAATGCACACATGAACCATAACCACCATGAACATAAGTGGTAGTAATCCTCAGAGGGGAATGGGGCACATGCAGTTTCCAGCCTTGACATCTGTATGTACACACTTTCCTCTGCCTGGGAATGAATCTGGCATTTCTTATTCATCTTTAAGCCCATCATATGTACAGCCACTTTTCACCCTCCCTTAAGTATCCTTCCTAGACTTTAGATGGAAATAGATAAAAGATGGCAGCTCTTGATTGGCTCCCAAGACTCAGAGATTAATGGCACAGAACAGACCAGGGAGTGGGTGTCAGGTAGACACATGGAGGTATTTCCACAAATTATGAGAGAAAATGTTACTTTTCCCATAATTGATGATTGTCTACCATACATTAATTCTTATAACTATAACCATTGTAATATATGTTTTTAAATTAGGGATATTAGAGTCAGCTTTCAAACTGAAGGAAACCTCTGGAATTGAACAGTGCAGATTCTCTATGTAAAGGGAGAAAGGCTGACAGGGATGCAAAGCCATCCTGAAGTTGTAGAGTTGATAGGGAAAAACAGATGTCCAGACTTTCAACCTAAGCTATTTATATATTTATCATTATGTTCCTCCTGAAAAGCAAATCATAAATATTCAAGATATTAATGTTTCCTATCTTCAGAATATCACCCCCAACATCAGACAGAACAGTTCTTAACAGAAAGGACAATAAAGTCTAAGAGAAATTAAAATGCTTGAAGAGCACTACACCTGGGTCAAGACATGCCAGGCTGCTGTGTTTCACCAGGTGCTTTATGGGGACCAATAATCTTCATAATAACTCAGTGACCAGAAGAGGGGTGTAAGGGGCATCTGTTTGTCAAATTTCATTTCTTCATCCTCAAAATAATTATAATAATTAATGCTTATTGAGCAATTCTTACTTGTCAGGAAGTGCATGGAAATTCATAATCTCTGATCCTCAGGTAAAGAAACAGGTGGAAGTAACTTGCTACACCATTGTCCTATGGTTCCCATAACTGACAAAACTGGAAGACTTAAAACAAGACACATATTTTATTTCTCATTTATAAAATCCTGAAACTTGAAATCAGGTTTTCCACAGGACCACACTCTTTCAGCTCTAGGAAAATTCTGCCCATGTCTCCTAGCTGCCTGCATTTTCCAGCAATTTTTGGCTCTCTTAGCTTAAGAGTTGCATCCTTCCAGCCTGGTGGTCATTTTCTCTCTGTGTTTTCACATGTAATGTCTCTGTGCATGTCTATAAAAACACCTCATAGTGGATTAGAGCACATACCAATAACCCAAATTACCTTCATAACCTCTGTAAAGATTCTATTTCCAAATCCACTCATTGCCTGATAACCACGTTTATGGGACAGGATGTCATCCATAACCCCAGCCTGGGGATAGTAAGCTACCAAGTATGAGAACAATAGTCTAATCCAGTCTGTATCACCTGAACAGATGCTGTAGAACTATAACATTTTGAGTGCTCATGGTTATTTTTAACAAACTGCTCTAGAAAGTAGAAAACAATGTGAGAGGATTGATGGTTTAGCCAACACTTCTCACTCCTCATAGATTTCCTCAACCTCAATTACTTCTCCTCACATTTCTCAGATTTCATATCCTAAGCACAGATATAAAAGGATCTCTCCATATTTATTTCTCTGAATAATGTCCTGAGTTCCCCCAAAGAATCCCATATTAAAATATTTGTGCATAGACAAAAATATAAATAGGTTTGTTCCAAACACTCTCTCATTCATCCCAATAACCTAGAATCTTGCTCCTACATTTATATGATCCACAAACTCCCCTTCCAAGTTTCCAGACATAACTTTACTTTTGGAGGGCTTAGGGTATTTGTAAAACCTTCAAACAACTTCTAATTTCTTCCTTGTCAATATTACAGATGCAACTATTTAGAAATAAAGTGTAGTTTTAATTTGCATTTCCTATGTACATATATGAATCCTCCACAGTGAATTTTCACATCATGTACAACCACAAGACTGGGAAATTAATTAAAATAAGATATACTCCATGTTTATATAAATATGTCAAGATAGGTGCTACTGTCATGTATAACTAAAAATAAAAAATTAAAAATAGTTAAACAAATAAAGTGATTGAACATGGCTATCAACTGAGGCATCTCTACACTGAGAAACTTGATCCTCTTTCTATTAGGACTGTGGTTTCCTAGATGTCTTCAGTAGCATCCAGTAGCCCAAGGGATTCTTTAGATAAGAGGGAGATCCTAAGGGCAATTTTGAATGGACATAGATTCATGGTGGTGACACTCAATCACTTAAAAATAGTTCTGCATCTACCTCTTGTCCATAAATGTCAGAAACAGGGTCCCTTTGTTGGAGATGTTTCAACATTTGTACCCATTTTCTTCCATTGTCCTAGATACTTGTGTCATTTGTGCATACCTATTACAAGTAGCTCACATGTTTTCAGTTCTGTGTAAGGAATAAATAAATAATTATTTACTAATTGTAAATGCCAAATTTGGAAACTAATTTACATGTATTTGAAATTTTGAGCTGGTTAGATTCACCCATGTGTAAAATGTCCTTTCATTCGTGTTTATCTGCACAGCCTTTCTTGAGTGTGAAAGGGGGATGCAGCTACTATGCCTATGACCAGGATTTCAGTATCACCAATTGGAGCATGAACACATTGTGGAACTTGTACATTTGATCTTTGATCCCAGAAATCAAAGTTGAAATTGTATTGATTTGTGCTATTGGAACCTAGGCTTACAGAATGAAGAAAAGTTTTATTCCATTATTGTAGCAGCTTTTCTAGCTAGATTTATTGCCAGAAGAAGTTGAAACTCTGAAGCCATACACTTCTATTCCATTGGAGTTATACAATCAGAAAATCTAACACCTCAGAAGATAGACATCTATTTTTCTGTTAGTCAGCTCTTCATCATATAATAAAATGCCCAATGTAATCAACATATAAAGAGCAAAAATAGTCTGTCTCACAGTTCTGAAAGTTCTAATTCACGATCAGTTTACCCCCACTGTTTTAGCCTATGGCAAGGCAGCACAATCTGGTGGTAGCATGTAGTTGAATAAAACCCACTCATCCCAAGGCCAGAAGGAAGCCCCAGGGGTTCAGGTTGCAAAACCCCCTGTGGAGGCATGATCCCCATAACCTACAGACCCCTCACACATCTCTTCTGTGAAAGGTTCTGCCACATCCTAATAGGGCCACTCTTGCCCTTAACGTGTGGGCCGTTGGGGAAATTTCAAGATCCAAACTATAGTGATTTCTGTTCTATTAACAAATTTCTAGAGTCATGGAAATTAAAGACTTCCCATAGAAAAATAATTTTGCTAAGGTTAGAGGGAGATGAGAGACTCAATTAGCCACCTGTAGGGAAAACACTTTTTTCAGAGGATAGTGAAGTCCTCAAATCTGAGAATATCAACTAGAAGCACTGTGGAAATGATTCTCATTTTCTCTTCAATGTTTAGGAGATATTCTACACCTGAGCTGAGAAGTTCTGCCCATTTCTTTAGAGAGTCCCATGAATTATTTTTGGCCTGTATTCAGAAGAATTGGTGGAATCCATGTTTCTATTCCTTATCTTTTCCAATATTAGACTTTCACTTGAAGAGTCCTTAAACTATTTTATTTATTTGTGTATTTATAAAATTTTAAAAAATGAAGAATACAAAGGTCAGTAAATTTTAAGACAGTTTCAGGTGTTTTCTTTTTAAAAATCCTATTGGGAAAACTGATGCACAGAGAGAGCGACAGGTTGACCAATATTTTACAACCAAGAGTACAAGAGTCTAAATTGAAACCCAGTTTTGACTCAGCATTGATCTTCTTAGCCATTTTGAATTTTTGTGTCTATATGATAGCAAAGCAGCAATAAATAATCTCTCCAGAATGTCAACTAGATTTAGGTAGACAATTTGAATAGTCACTCTAAGTGACACGAAATACACATATATATTTATACAAGAGAAAATATGTCAAAAGCAAGTGCCCTGGACTTTCTTCCCCCTTTCTTCTAATGACTAGAATAAAAAAAATCTATAAAACTCACGCAGTAAGTACTTCATGGATTACTTATGTAAAGCAATTAGTTATCATCTATTCATTTGTTTTTTGAATAAGCAAATAAGATTTGGTTATTCACCTGATTGCTCATGCAGCCCTTTGGATGCAAAAAGGAACTGCAAGCAGTTCATGGCCTCACCACACTGCACAGTGCACCTTCCTAAAGGAAGAGCAGAGGCCGATGTACAGTCCAAACCCCACTATGAACAAGTACACCCCTAAGGCTCTGAGTCAATAGAAGCATGTGTTTTCCTTATTCTCCATTTTTACAATTTCTTCTGATGCCGAACCTGCTCCAAAATGGTTGAAGCTGGCACTTATTTCACTACCAGGAAGTTACTGCCAAAGGGTAAAGCAAAACCTTCCTAAGGATTCTACCCTTCCATGCACCCTTACTAACACCAATCCACCACAATGAGCATTCTCCACCCTCTCCCCCAGGGGGTTGCTCCCACTCCTCACCCCCAAAGTCAACAGGATTCCACATATGCTCATGCCAATTGCTTCACCTGGCATGTATTTCTCTCTCCCTTCTCTAATTAAATTCTAATCACTCGTTATTCAGCATAAAAGTCAACACCATTGCTTGTTCCAATACTTCACCCATCTGTTCCTGCCCACAACGTATCATCTCTCTAAGTCTTTTTATTAGCATTGGTTACAGCAATTAATTATTCATAGGGCCTTTTTACCTCCAACCATGCAGCTTTCTCTAGTATATAGAGGTCATCTCCTCAGGTCAACAAAGACTTCCTATCATATATTCACAAAATCCTATCTACCTCTTTGTGTATCAAAAAAGGCCTACGGAACATCTAATCAATTGAATTTTTCCTACCAATAAGGTTATCAATTCAGGAACTAAGACTATACCCAGAACTACAATAGTTAGAAATTCTGTTCATTTAATGAGAGCTTAATAAATACTTTGTATATTTAGACATGACTGAAAATCTGAATTAACGAAAAGTGGTCTATTAGTAGTTCAATCTGAAACACTCTGTAGCACAATCCAGTTTGCTTACTTCAATCAAAACTCCACAGGGTAAAAGTACAAGAATCAAATAAATGTCATAGGGACCCTCAAACTCAAAACTAGAATTAAAACGCTTTTCAGCTGTCACCAACATTTTTCCATCTTCAGTGTGGTTTGGGCTATTTCAGGAGTTCAAATGCAGAAGGCAGCTCTTTCTTGGATGCCAGAATATGTGAATTAGATCGGCTATCTACTAAAAATGTTGTGTGTGTGATGAAACTTATTTAATTTAACAGTGAGCCTGTTTTGATAATGCTTGGTTTCTACACACCCTATCAGGTCATGATACATTATTTAATTTAATCTTTAACAGTAATATGAGACCTGCATTTACAGCTAAGGAAACAAACTCAGAGAACTTAAGGAACTTGCCCCAAATCACACAGCAGACAGGAGTCAGTGTAAAAATTGGAAGTGAAGCTCCTGTGAAACAAAAGTCCACATTCTGGACATTTTCCCACAGATTTTCACTTAGCCCATTAAATGAAATGTGGATACAAAATGTTCAGGCCTGAGAAAGATTGGTGTTGTCATGGAAATAAGAGAATTCAAGAAAGAACACAGGCTCTGCAGTTGAATTGCCAGGGTTCTGATCATTGACTCATTCTATGATTTAGGACAACATACCTCACCACATGAAGGAAATGATACCTTGTACACAAAACGAAGGCAATGATACCTACCTTATGATGTGGTCACAGAGATTAATGAGATACTACATAAAAAATCTTTTGAAGAGTGCTCAGAAAAGTAAATTCTAGATTTAATATTTGTCATTATAAAATATTATTTTCATTGTTTTTGAAGTTCATTTCTCCACAATGTATTGCCTTGAAGTTAATAAGTTCACATATGAAAAAGAAACATTATTTCAATTAAGATTTCTATGTTGCTTTGTTTCACATAATACCAACTTCGTTTATCAAAGTCTTTCTTAAGGACACCGAGTCCCTTTCATGAAATATAAATTTGTTGAATTAAAAATTTCATGATGCATTTTATTTCTTGCACTTTAGAAGTCTTGTTAACAAAGTCAGGGCCTAATCTGGCATGATAAAAATTTGGGCCTACTTTTTCTTCTATTGGGTGTAAGGTCTCTGATCTAATTCCTAGGCTCTTGATCCACTTTGCGTTGAGTTTTATGCATGGTGAGACAGGGGTTTAGTTTGCTACATATGGGTTTCCAGTTTTCCCAACACACTTTGTTGAAGAGGCTATCTTTTCTCCAGTGTGTGTTTTGGATGCCTTTGTCTAGTATGAGATAACTGTATTTATGTGGTTTTGTCTCTGTGTCTTCTATTCTGTACCATTGGCCTACATGTCTATTCTGGTGCCAATACCATGCTATTTTTGTTAGTTTAGCTTTATAGTATAGTTTATTGTGATGTCTCCTGCTTTACTCTTCTTGCTAATGATTGCTTTGGCTAATGAATTTCATGATTTTTCTTTTCTATTTCTGTAAGGAATTACGTTGGGGTTTTAATTGGAACCACACTGAATCCGTAAAGTGCATTGGGGGTAGTAGACAATTTTGACAATACTGATTCTGCCTATCCAAGAGCATGGGAGATCTTTCCATCTCCTAAGGTCTTCTTCAATTTCTGTCCTTAGTGTTCTCTAGTTTACAATATGGAGGTCTTTCACCTCTCTTGTTAGATTGATTCCCAAGGTTTTCAAGGTTTTTTTGTTTTGTTTTTTTTTTTTTGTTTTTTGAGACTATTGTAAATGTGGTAATTTTCCCAGTTTGTCTTTCAGAAGATTCATCACTAATGTATAGAAATTCACAATTTATGGGTATTGATTATGTATCCTGCTATTTTGCTGAATTTATTAATTCTAGAATTTCTTAATTGATTTTTTGTTTCCTCTATAGAATCATGTTGTCAACAAACAATGATAGTTTGAATTCTTATTTTCCTATTTGTATCCCTTTAATTTCCTTCATCTGTCTAATTGCTCTGGGTAGCATTTCAAAGACTAAGTTGAATATAAGTGGTGAAAGAGGGTGTCCCTGTCTTGTTCCATTTTTAGAGGGAATAGCTCCAATTTTTCTCCATTTAGAATGATGTTGGCCTTGGGTTTAGCATTGATAGCTTTTACAAAGTTGAGATATGTTCCTTCTATCCCTAGTTCCTCTAATGTTTTGAACATAAGGGGGTTGTATTTTGTATTTGTTGCATTCAAATTTTGTATTTGCTGTATTCAAATGCTTTCTCTGCATCAACTGGTATAATCATATAATTCTTATCTTTAATTCTATTGATGTGAGGAATTACATTTATTGATTTCTGTATGTTGAATTAACCTTACCTCCCTGGAATAAACCCCATTAGATCATGGTGCACAATTTTTAAAATATGTTTTTGTATGAAATCTGCCAAAATTTTATTGAGAATTTTTGCGTCTATGTTCATCAGGGATATTGGTCTGACATTTTCTTTCATTGATGTGTCTCTGTCTAGTTTTGTTATCAAGATGGTTCTAGCCTTGTTGAATGAGTTTGGAAGAGTTCTCTCCTTTTCTGTTTCATGGAATAATTTGAGGAGCATTGGTACTAATTCTTGTTTGTAGGTCTTATTGAACTCAGCTGAGAATCTACCTAGTCCGGACTTTTCTTGGTTGTTAGGCTTTGGATGATGTCTTCTATTTCCTTGCTTGAGATTGATCTGTTTAAATTGTGTATGGCCTCCTGGTTCAGTTTGGGTAGATCATATGCCCCTAGAAAATTTTCAGTGTCTTCAAGCTCTTCTATTTTACTGCAGTATAATTTTCAAAATAGTTTCTTATTCTCTTCTGTATTTCAATAGTATTTGTCATGACATTTTCTTTTTCATCATGAATTTTAGTAATTTAAGTTTTCTCTCTCCGTCTTGTCATTAGGGTGGCTAAGGATTTGTCAATTTTACCTATTTTTTCAAAGAACTAGATTTTGTTTTGTCATTTTTAAAAATCATGTCTTTGGTTTCAAATTCGTTGTTTTCAGCCCTGATTTGAATTATTTCCTGTCTTCTACTACTTTTGGTGCTGATTCTAGGGCTTTGAGTTGTAATATCGGGTTGTTTATATAACTGATTAGAACTAATGAAAAAAAGAAGGGGTAGTTTCCTGCTGTATCAACAAAACACAAAAAAATATTGTCATGCATTTGCAGTGTGAATTCAGAATTCTGTTCCTTACTAATATTTCATCGTAAATCACCTTTCTCTGGCCCCCATTAGTTTAATGCCCATATCCTCCCTCAAATTTGATGTCAATAGCCCTCCTAAATGAGGGGCTATTCTATTGAAATCTACATATAGTACCTAGCAAAATAGACACTCTAAGTATTCACTAAATGAAGAGCAGAGATTAGATGAAAAACTGTGGCTCATGATATATAATTTTTTATAGTTTTCAGGTTTTAAGATTTATCAAGATGCTATTCTCAGTGTGACTAATTTGTTTATTATATTATGCTATGCATATGTGTGCATATGCAGAACATAAATGTCCAAATATTGACCCAAATTTTTATCACACTTGGCATGTATGCTTTCAAAAATTACTCAATAGCTGTGAATTTCATTATGTGTAATATAATCCAGATAATTCATATTTCACAAAGTTGATTAACACCTAGCATACTTTTATAAGTTGTAAAGAATATTATACTATCTCTTAGATATATTAATTTTATATTCTAAATTTTTATATATATATATATATATATATATATATATATATATATATATTCTTTACCAGAGTAATAAAGAAGGGTTAAGCCTCTTTATGTTGTTATATAATACTGGACCCAATAAAACTTGCAGTTTAAACTAAAAGTAAGTAAATAAATTAATAAAAATTTCATGATGGATATTGTTTCTTTGTTAACAACAAGGCTGTATACTAAACATTTATATAAATCTTGACTATGGGGATTACAAACAGCATTGTAGATCACTCTTCACTTATTACAGAAAGAAACTATGTCACTTTTACATTTTCATAGTTAACTTCCCTAGTATAATAAAAACAAAGAGGAAATAAAGTTGTTAATACTGTTTGACTTCATATGAAACTAGATGATAAAAACAACAATATCGCCTTTCACTTTCTTCTAAAAAAATTACAATCTGAAAGTGTGGCTATTGCTCAAAAGCAAAGCTGACAGTGGAATTTCCATCAGTGAGTCACTTGAAACTTCCCAGAGATAAAAAATAAATAAGTCACTGTATTATCCTGAGATAAATATATAAGATATCCTGATCCACTGAACATATATTTGAGATTGACATGGTTTATGAACTTCCATGAAAAAAGAAATGGTAAATTTGCCCTGTTTAAGGAAGTTTGATGTTTTATCTGTAGTGCTTTATAGTCATACATAATATAGGGGTTCATTTTGACATAATCATGCATGCATGAGATATGATTTGTATAAGGTTTTAACACATGGGTGGACAGCCCCGCACTGCTTTCAGCACTCAGTATCTCGGCCCCAAACAGAAATCTCCATGGTCAAGTAGTTCTGCTTCTTCCTACTCCTCTGGTTTGAAAGATTCCCTCCCAAATTCAAGGGTTGCCCATTCAATAGTATTAAGCAATGTGGTTTTTTGAAGGTTATCAAGTCAGGAGGGCTCTGCTTTCATGAAAAGGATTAGGTGTCTTTATGAAAGGCCTTGAAGAGGAAGCTCAGCCCCTCTTTGACATTTATACCTGCTGCTGTGAGGGGCACAACATTTTTCCTTCAATAACACAGCAGCAAGATGCTAGGTTGGAGCCCAGAGCGGCCCTTATTGGAGGATAGTACCTTGAACCTGTGTTTCCCAGACTCTGGAACTGTGGAAAATAAGTTTCTGTTATTAAAAATTACCCAGCCTGTGGCATTTTGTTATGGCAGTACAAATAAACTAAATCATCTTAGCAGGAGAGAAAAGGTGAAATAATCAGTATAGGTATTTTGGAATTCCTTTTCTTGAATGACCAGTTGGGTTGCTTGGAGAAGGTCAAGAGAAAGACAATAAAAATACCCCTTTGGTTTCAGTGATCAATAGAAGTTGGCATCCCATTATATTTTCATCTGACAGGGTTCTAACTGAGCCCACAGGACTGCTATCTTTGATTATGGAGAAATCTTTCATGAAGCATTTGTTGAAATATACATGGACCTCTGAGAAGAGAGCATTCCCTTTCCAGAGTCTTTTTAACAAAACTGGTTCTATATGCTTATGACTTAATTTTATTATTTGAGATGGTAACTCAGCTCAGTGTGAAATATGGCATATCTACAGTATAGAAGTAAAGGAAAAACATAATTTTTGTCAAAACTTTGAAAGTTGATGAATTTACAGATTCTGAACTACATACACTTTTTTTTTATTGGTTGCTCAAGACAATACAATGATCTTGACATATCATACATTTGATTCAAATTGAGTATGAATTCTTATTTTTCCACGTGTACATACACTTTTATAGACTGGATAAAGAGGAGAAGAATTAACTATAAAAGTTGTTACAACATTTGCCTTGTGGTAATGGGTAGGTTATGCTCATTTGGTTAAACCCCTAGTTCATTCTGTTTAAAATGTGCATTTGTGAGGAAATTCTTGTGTTGCTGGCTTCCTTGTGAACTAATTAATCAAGTTCACAAACAGAACCTCATGGTCATCTTCATGCAGTTCAACCCTTTCTCTGCACTTGACATATGCTTTTTCTCAAATAATTTTAACTTTCTTTGGAAATTTATGATAAAAACAAACAAAAACAAAAATATCTCCAAATCCCAGGAACTTGGTGGCAGCTACAGGTCCACTGCTTCCTGTTGTCACCTTTTATTTGCTTTATCTATAACTTTAACCTTTCCAAATAATTTTTAAATGGGTGGGACCAATCTAAGTGTTACGTTCCAGAGTCCAGGAACACAGAAGGGCATAAAGGTAGCAAGAAAGAGGTGTCAGCAGCTTTGGCTTGCAGTTGGGCTACATAGAAGATGACAAGCACCTTCAAGTGACAAAAATTGTTCTTACTAGCTCATATGTGGTCTGCATTAGAAGACCCCCTCAGCTTGTGTCACACTACACAGTCTTTGAAATGTATATCTGTCTAAATCAAAGAAGAAACTTTAAGGTTTTTTTTTTTATTTAAATCTTCCTTATAGATGCAATACCTTAAATGTGATTAAAATACAGCTAACATTTCTGTGTTCAGAATGTTACCAAAGATAACTGAAGGCTGAGTTGCTCCACAAAGTAGACAACATGGTCTGAGATGGAATTTAAACACTGGTTTGTTGTATTTATATTAAGGCCATGTTTAAAATTGAATGTTATTTTTTATAACTTCAAAATTTTAAAATCTATCAGAAGGCAAATAACCACATTTTCATACTTTTATGAAATGGACAATCTTCTTCATTGTCCCCTCAAACCCCTGTAACTCATAGTAAACAGGTAACAATGTTTCTTTCAATGGTCTGCTTTGCACAAATGTTCCAGTCCTATAATCATCCTTGGTCCATAAAATCACTATGTGACTTCTACATTAATAGCCAGCCCTGAACTTCTGGTCTTCATCCAGTTGAAACATTCAACAGACGCACAGGGAAAAATTCATATTTCAAATTTGATCTGTAAAATTTCCAGGGTACAAATTATAACAGCCCAGGAGGTAAACTTTTAGAACTTCCTGAAGAAAACCTGAAAGTTCAGCCTGCTCATTCTTGCCCCCTCCCCTCTTATCATTCACAGAGTTTATCTAAGTCTAATAAGTTAATCTATTTATTTTATATATTAATAAGTTATTCTTATATATTAATAAGTTATCTATTTATTATTACTTAGTGATAAATCTATTTTAATTTATTAAAATTTAATCTAATCAAAACAAATTTTCAACTTAACAACTCGATTATATTCCTAAAATTAAAACCCATAATAAAAATCGATCATTTGTTTCAAAGTCTTTCCTCTGGAGAGCATCAGGAGTTACAACATACAATTATGCATAAATTTATTCATCTATTCTTTCAATCAGTGAATTTTTACTAGAGCACCTTACATATATCAGTATAACACAGTCTGAGGTATTAGAGAGCTTACAGTCTCATGCAGTAGCTCTTACCTATTATTTGTTTATGGTCCCTTATAATATTATAAATGCAGGAGATACTATTTTAAGGAAAATATCATCAGCATATAACAGAATTTCACATGAATCCAGGATGGCTTTGTGGATAAAGTTCTAACAATTTCATTCCTGCCTTTTTCTTGAGTCCTTTAGCTTACATAGTAAGTCTGCTCCAGTAACTACACTCTCACTATTTTCTTTCATATTCAAATTTCTGATCTCAATAGCTTTCCTGTAATCCAGATTTTCTCAGCCTATCTCTTTATATTTCTTCCTTCCCTCAAGACTCTCTAAAATATTCTGGCTCCTCTCAAATTGTTCCTTTTTTTCTGGTATTTCTCTTTATGCCTAACAAAATATCAACTGTCAATGGTGTGATTTCAGTAAACTCCTAATTCTTGCCTTCAATGTCTGTCCTTTTCATCATATCACATCTGATGCCAGATGTATGCTCGAGAAGCACAGATTTGAAAATGACCCTTTTTAAATAAAACATTTTCCCTCACCCCTCATGCCCATGGAAGAAAGCATGTGATGTCTACAGAGCAAATCCATTTTGAACTCTTCTGACAAACACTTCCTCTAACTGAAATGCATGCCACAGGGAAACCCCAAGTCTTTGCTTGTTATTGATGACAATGCTCATTTCCTTACCTTGATGATTTTTCTCACCTAAAATACACTTCCATCTCATCTTCTGTTTATCTCTGCCCATGTGTTAAAATCTAAATAAAATGCCTACTTCTCTATGATACACACACACACACACACACACACACACACAGAGAGAGAGAGAGAGAGAGAGAGAGAGAGAGAGAGAGAGAGAGAGAGAGAGAAGTTAAAATGAACAGCTAAGTGGCAATGGAAAGAATTAGTGTAGGAACTATGTTAAGGGTAGAAGTAATGGCATGTGATTCCTGATTTTAAACATGAGGATTATAGTAATTATTAATAACAGCAACCATTGTTTAGCAATGACATTGTATCCAACACTACATAATGTGTTCTACATGCATTAATAATTTATATAAACATACAGATGAAATAGTTGCCAATAAAAAGATGTCACTGGTATTTAGAGTGAATTGACATTTGAATGCAAGTTTATCTAAATCATGTCAGGGTCTTAAGTATAAGAACATGATTTGGAGGCTTAGAGCCTTAGGCCCTTGGCTCAATTTTGAGAGAAATAAAAAGGATTTCATTTTTGAGACATTTAATTTTGAAACATATAAATAAATCTCTAGATGACACACTCACCCATTAATCAGAAATACAGAGGTTGAACTTAAGAGCGGTAATTTATATAGATATTGATTTAGGAGTCATTGACATGAAAGTGAGAGGTTAATTGTTATAAATAGACGTACACCCAAGTGAGAAAACAATTAAGGAAAAAAAAGCCAAGCACTATGTTTTGGAAAAAATTTCCATGCATGATAATGAAGAAAAAGAAGGAGAGGGAAGCCAGGGGAATTTCAAGAGATACACTGGACTAACAATATTGGAGTGCTTGTTATGGAAAATGGCATGATGATCTACATTTAGAAGATTTTGGAGATCTCTGAACTAGCAGTTAGAGAAGAACAGGAGGAACAGAAGCTACATGGAGAGGTTCAGCTGTGAGTCCTATGTACCTTTGGCCTTCTGCAAAATAGAAGTTTGTGATTCATCTACAGAACTGATTGGAAAAAAATTCTTAAGTGTCACTAAGTATGGTCTGCTCCTCTAAGAACTGTATTCACCATCCTTTTATAACTTTCCAGGTAAAGTGGCCCAGCCACCATTCCTCCAAACTACTATGTACCCTCACGGAGTAAACTAACATATTCTTTTGAAACAGGATTTCTCTTTTCTAGTTGAATTGCACTTAGTGTCCAAATAACTATTATTCCACTGAAAATATTGACCTACCACTATAATTTGGTGATTCCAGTGCTTGAAGGCCAGTGTGACTGTCCATCACATTAGAATGGATGGGCCTTCATTCTAACTGGGCCTGGTGGTGCATGCCTATAATCACAGTGACTTGGAAGTTTGAAGCAGGAAAATTAAAGTTTAAGGCCAGCCTCAGCAATTTAGGGAGATGCTCAAAAACTTAGAGAGATCCTGTCTCAAAATGAAAAATAAAAAGAACTGGGGATGTAGCTCAGAGGTAGAACATCTCTGGGTTCAATCACCAGTACCAATAATAAATAAATAAATAAATAAATAGGCAATGAGGCAATATCCTCAAGTAGCACACCCCTTGGAAACACACACACATGTGCATAAACACACACACATGTGAATATACATACACACACATTAACCTCCAGCACCAAACATCATACATAAATTAGGCATCCAAAAGTGCTTTTGAATTAATTTATCGGTAAATGAATGAGATGAATGAATAAATAGCCTTGTAAAAATAGAATAATATATTTGAGAGACACAAGATAAACAAATTGTATTCTATGTCCCAATGTTATTTGGTTAATAAACAGATAAAGGGATACATGAAATAAAAAAAGATTTTTTAAACAATGAAAACTCTCCAGTGATAATTTAAATATTTAATAAATGTTTCAATGGCTGGCAGATTAAGAGCAAAATGTAGGCTTTCCTCAGTAAAGCATTGAACTAGACAATCTCAATGACAAAGTATAACACTACACGTTTTAAAATAATCTTTCACTAGATTAAGAATGAAAAATATCTGGATTGGTAAATATTATCATCAGTATCCTTGTCTTTAAATAATAGCATTTGTACTTCTCATTTATGATAATATCTATTTTACAAGTTATTATTGAATTCTATCATTCAGAATAAGCTAGGTTGGGATGTAGTACTTATTTTGTCCATTTTCCATTATTATAGCAAAATACCTGAGGCTGGGTAATATATAAATAAGAGATTTATTTAGCTCACAGTTTTGGAGGCTAAAAGTCCAAAATTGGTGGCCCCATCTATTCGGCATCAGGTGAAGCCCTTTGACTACATCACATTATAGTAGGAGTTCCTGAAAGAATAATCACTTGGAAAGATAGGAGACTGGAGACTCAGGGGCTGAAATAGTCGAATTCAAAGAAAGTATAACAGTAGTTATGATAAGCTGGGGAAAAGTGAGGGAATAGTGAGTTAATGTTTAATAAGTATACCATCAGTTTGAGGTGATAAAAATGTTCTGGAAATGGATAATGGTGGTGGTTACGAAACAATTTGAATGTACTTAATGCCACCAAATTATACACTTTAATAAATGCTAAATTTAACTGGGAGTGGGGGTACATGCCTTAATCCCATCCATGAGGGAGTCTGAAGCAAGAGGATTGCAAACTGAAAGCCAGCCTCAGCAACTTAGCAAGCGCCTCTCTCAAAATAAAATAGAAAAGGCTGGGTGTGTGGCTCCAGGGGAGAGTGCCCCTGAGTTCAGTCTCTAGTTCCACAAAATGAAAAAACAACAGTAAATTTTAGGTTATGTAAATTTTGCCACATTAGATAAGAAAAAATAGATGATACCTCCCCCCAATTTCTCTGTGACCATTTTCTAGGACTGGCTGTGATGTCTCAGTTCTGCATATGTGTCTGAATTTTGGCTTCCAATAAATGAGACAGACTGAACAAAAATCTGCTCCTTGAATATCAGTAATAATTCAGAGACAAAAGAAAGACCCAAGGGACAGAATTTGGTTTCTGCTAATTGAGATAAAAAAGATCTCAACATTAAAAAGATGTAACTTTTTTTCCCCAAGGTGATGAAACTTATCATGCCTCTTACACTAACATAGTCAGAGTGAATTTCTATTTTAATTTAAGTGTCCTCCCTAAAACAACCCTACTCTGTGTGTGTGTGTGTGTGTGTGTGTGTGCGCGTGTGTGTGTGAGTTATAAACTTTTAAAGTTAAAACTGCAAAATTAGCAAATCTTGGACCATAGACCTAGTGACCAAATGTCTATGCACTGCTTACTATATGCCAGGCTCAGCACAAAACACATGAAATGAACACAAGAGGAATAAAGCCTACTACTTGCCTTTGAAGGACCCTTGCACTAATGGATAAGATGGGCAAGTAAATAATTCATAATGAAAGATGTATTTGGTGTTGTGGCAGGCCAATTAATTCTGCATGGAAGGGTCACAGAAGGCAGCACTGATACTTGAGGAATGTTTAAAAGGGCAAATGGGAATTGGTCAAATGAAAAATGGTGGATCAGATGAAACAAACTGGGTTGGCATTCCTAGCAGAGGAAATGGTACTAGGAAAGGTATGGAGGCATTTCAAGTGTTGCATCCCACTGAGACAAGAAATCCTTAGCTGCAATTAGGAATGGAACATCTGAAGAAGTGGCCTGAGATGAAACCAAAGGTAAACCAAGGCCAGAGTTTGAGGTATTTGAGCAACACATAATCACTCTTGATAACATTGTTTTTAAAGTATCTCAGTGTTATTTCTCCTAAACATCATGATCTGTGCTACTCAGATGCATTAAAGATTTACAAAAACACCCTTAAATCATCATATGTCCTTATTATGATGGATATATAATACTTTGAGATATTGCCAAAATATGTGAAAAATAAAAATAGGCCATATTTATATACCACATAAAAATATTTAAAGTATAAAAACTATTTTTCTTAAACAAAGAGATTTCTATTTTCCTTAAATATAGAGACCACAAAATTTGAGGGAAAATATATATGTAAACAATGAATTCAACACTTAAATTTCATTCTGGTCAAGTCCAAAGGGAACAGCCTGGCAGGATCAAACTCAGATGACCCTGAGTTACACAAATAAGCCTTATGTTATATGGACCTAAAACTCTCCGCCAGGAGTCTGCAAAAAATGGAAACTAAATCTCAGATTAAACCCCAGTCCAAATCATCTTCTACTGAAGTTACAAAATTCCACATCCCCTGACCACATTCACCCCTGACTTATTGTTAAGTCCAGGACTATTTCAGTTGCTAAGGCTACTCTGTCTAACTCCTAAAATATTAACTATAATCTTTCAAAAGAAACAGCAATAATCAAAGTAGCTGCCCAGTTCCAATGCTTCATATAGGTAGTTCACTTGACTAAGGTGATCCTAACTTAAGGTATAAGTCTGTTAAAATAGTGGAAAATTTGAGAGAAACCCTAGAGGACATTGGTAAGAAGTAGGGGAGTCTATAAAATTTTATACCAACAACCACGAAGAATAAGTGATTCTCAAAACTTTTCCAGGTACCTCTCTGAGCAAAAGAAAATATAAAGGGAAAATTTTATATAAGTCTATCATAATGTCTTCTTTCATTCAAAAGCAGAATTATGGGATGTTAAACATGTGTATGTAACTATATAGTTAGGATCTTTGGAACATCAAATCTTTCCAGTAATCAAAGATGTCTATGTTGAGAAATCATATATCAAACTCTTTTCAACAGGATCAAACTTACTACCACTAACGAGGACAATGGGAAAAACTTTTTATTTATATATAGACTATTTTTTCCTGATGACTTGCAAATTTTTAAAAGGAAATCTTCAATAGTAGTATCTTACATAACAATTAACATTTCCTAATTCTAATTCAAAGGCCATGAGAATAGGATTTCTGTTTCCATTGGGGTCAAACTAGTCACCTCAGTCTTCCAAAATAAAATAATGTAGACCAGGTGTCTTAAACAACAGATATTTACTTTTTCACAGTTCTGGAGGTTGGAAGTACTTAATCACTGTCAGCTTGTTTGGCTGTTGGTTAGGACTCTTTTCTCAGTTCATAGACAGCTATCTTCACATGGCCTTCCTTTGTAACATGGAAAGAGGTCTCTGGTATCTCTTCTTTCTCTGAGGTCCCTGGCTTTATCAGATTAAGGCCCCATCCTTAGACCCACTTAAACTTTATTAAGTCCTTCAAGGACATCTATAAGGATGGTCACATTGTGGATTCAAATTTCAACATATGAAATCAGGATAGACACAATTCAGTCCATAATAGGTGCTCAACTAGAAATATTTTTATCTCCCTACTACAAGTATAGTCTTTTAGCAAAAAGCTATATCAAACTTATGAATGTTCTATATTGGTTATATGGAAGTTCTCACAATAAGAAAAGCTTGAGACAAGGGCAAAAATGTCACCTACATTTTCCATTGGGAACTAGCCTGTAGAGACTTCAGTTGTACCATTTACTATGCCCCCATCATACTTTTAATGCAATAATACTTCCATAACCAAATTCTCCATACCTTCCTCACTCAACTTGTCAAACTATTCTATAATTGTTGTTGATTCTCACTTATTTGTCTGAGCAATTTGACTGATGGGACTGCATACTAGGCAAACAGAAAAATGCTGCTTCACACAGAACATGAAACTCTGCCCAAACTCTACAAACAGGGATAAAAATCCAAGCATGCAAAATACAAGGTCTTGTTAAAGCAAGGTTAATGAAATCGCCTGATGAATCTTCATGGCTACCTGATGGAGTTTTGAGGTTCTGAGTGTCAATTATTCATGATGTCATTTCTGAATTTTGGTTGTTGCTCAGCACATTATCGCAGTTTCACTACATTTCATTTGATTTTTGGTTAAAAAATAGTTTACTTGGTGTGCTGTAGAACAACTCTATTTAGTATGGAATCTACAGGAAAAATGGGATTATCTTTCTTAATAAAATCACTAAGATCATAGACATTTTTTAGGGCTATATCCCACTCTTGTCCTGAAGTCCAAGGGTAAAATGGGGTAAAATGCAGGAACAAGAATGGGGAACACCACTGGGCACAGTGGCCTATAATCCCAGGGGCTCAGGAAGCTGAGGCAGGAGGATCTTAAGTTCAAAGCCAGCCTCAGCAAAAGCAAGGCATTAAGCAACTTAATGAGACCCTGTCTCTAAATAAAACACAACAAAATAAGGCTGAGGATGTGGCTCAGTGGTTGAGTACCCCTGAGTACAATCTCCAGTAGCAAAAAGAGAGAGAGAGAGAGAGAGAGAGAGAGAGAGAGAGAGAGAGAGAGAGAGAGAGAATGCCAATTATCAGGATGTAGGAGGAGAGGGCTCCAGGAACAGCATTGGGAGGCATGATGGGATGCTGGCTACAAACTTTGCCTTTTCAGGCTAGATATTGTTTGAAATACTCTTTCCCATTTCCTGCTTGAGTCCTTTGAACAAATCATTCATCCCCCACTCCCAGAATCCTGTCAGAAATCAAATAAAAATGTCTATCTCATAGGATTATCTTGGAAAAATAAGTGCCCAAATACTTTTAAAGCATTTATCACCATGCCTGGTACATTTCCACGTCCCAAAATGGCAGTGAATATCATTATTGCCGTTAGTAATGATGTTAACAAAAGAGCAAGTTCCCACTATCTGAAATGGTTCATGTTCATGAAGTGTTTGTAAATTAGTGTTCAAACACAAGCAAGACTGTAAAGATCTTTAGACAAGTTTCTGTTTAAAGAGAATTTGAATATTGTTTGCCATTTGGTTGATTTACTTCTATTAAATTCTGTCAGTCAAGGGTATTCACTTAAAGGCTCACTTTGCAAAGGCAGTAGATTGAGAATGACATTGGATGGAGAACTAGAGTTTCCTTAGGACTTAAGCATAAACATTTAGGTCCACATTACAATTCCCATCTTCTAGATGAGAGTGTCAAAGCTCAGAGAATTTAAGTAAAATGTTTAAGTTACTCCAGCTTTTAATAATTATGCTGAAATATAACCAATACCTTTATAAAGATCACTATTGAATCTTTTCTAGTTTGGATTGACATTTCGTACGTAATAGGCTAGATATCTTAGGTTTTACAAGATTCCTGTTATCTGTCTTAGGGTTCAGCTCTACCTCATTGCTATTCAGGTTATGTAAATTAATGATGTGGATGTATTCAGACAAAACATAGCCATCAAGCAAGTTTTGACCCCCACACACATTTTGCTGATCCCTATTCCACTTAGTGGCTGTACTGTAGCTTAGTTTTAAGAAAAACCCTTAAGTATTAAAGAAAATTGTATTTATCTTTTGTCTACCCAATAAATTTAGATTCTAAAATAATAGTAAAAGTCCTCTCTTTTAGTTCATTTAAAAATGTGCTTGAAGGCAGGCATGTTGGGGCATGCCTGTTATCCCAGTGGCTCAGGAGGCTGAGGCAGGAGGACACAAGTTCAAAGCCAGCCTGAGCAACTTAGCGAGGCCCTAAGCAACTCACTGAGGCCCTGTCTCTAAATAAAATATAAAGAAAGTACTGGGGTTGTGGGTCAGTGGTTGAGTGCATCTGGATTCAATCCCTGATGCCAAAAAGAACTTTTTAAAAATAATAATAAAAAATAAAAATATGCTTACTGAGCATCTTTAGCCCTAGATATATATTTAGTCATTCATATGTATTTATGTATATATTTGATATATATTCAATGAATAAATGAATTAGTAATCTATAAAAAATTACTGATTTATATGGATGCAGAATATTCATATTATGTTATTCCACCTACTCAGAAATATTTTCCAGACATTTGTGGAAATGTCTCCTAGTTGCTAGGTGTTCTGCTAGGAAGTTGGGCTGCACAGAAGAATAAGACATAATCTCTCCTTCCCAAGGATCTCAAATCTGGGAGGCAAATAAACACATGAGCATAAGTATTACATTTATGAAAGTTATGTCAACCCTTTCTGGCAACTTGGATATGCTAAATGGATTAATCCAGAAATACTCTCAAATTCAGCTTCCACAATACCAGTCCATATAGAACTAGTATTCAAGGATTGTGGGAATCTACACTTCACACAGAAAAAATTAAATTATTCCTCCATTTACCCTGGATTGAATTGATTTTAGGAGAATCAAAACTAGAAACAGCATTCCACATTAGATATTGTTTTCTTGCTGCCTACTAATTTTATGTTAAAAAAAATCAGTGATAGTACTCTCAAACTTAATATTGACTCTTTGACTATACCATTATTTTGGAAGTAAGTTCTTTAAAATTCTGTCCTTTATAGCTTATGTTATTTTTTTTTCTCACTCTTATGTATATTTGGTCTCTGGCACGTGCATTTTCTGCCTTTTTATTTTTTTCTTAACAGCAGTGATGTAACCACAACAGAATGAAGCCTAAGTAGGTTTTGTCTTCATGGTGTCAAATGCATGAGGCACCATAAAAATTACCAGTGGTAACTGATGACAATTCAAGGAAGATGAATCAAATGCCAAAATATGTGGGGGAAAATACCAATGCATAAAAACAGAAAAAAAATGTCTGAAATTATGATGGCATAGCTTCAGAAAGCATATATTAAGAAGGGGTTTGGAAAATAGTCATATGATCTGGATGAGATAAGTGGATTTCATTTGTCACAACCCTGGGATATGAGTCTTTCAGATCATTGTGAATGATGCTTTGAGTGTTATAATAGAACTAAAGATGTGGAAGCATTTGATTTAATGCACAGACATCAGTTTTGTCTGCCAAATCCCAAAGAAGACATCTATAAGCCCATCAATCAACATTAGGATCTCTGTGTTGAGCAAATGACATCCAAATCATAAAGCCGTCATCATTTAAAATGCATTTTAAATCACTGTTCCACTACCATTTCTAATGGATATATTTTTAACTCCAATAATTAATCAACTCTGACACATTTCCTTCCTTTTTTTTCCTGGTCTCTGAGATCCTTCTTTTCGAAGAAGCCATTTTCAATTTCCTGTATGCAGAAAACCAACCAAGGTACTCTGGTTTTGAAGCTTCATTTATGAGTGGACTGTGGAGATTTATAAATTATAATACTTGCAAAGCAATCTTCAGCTCAGATCACAATTTGACATACATGTTCTGTGATCAGAGTGACACCTCCATGGGGAACACAGATCCATGGCTCAAGACTGTGTCTCAGAAAGGCGTTGCCTGTAAATGATGCTCTTCTAGTCCACAGCCCTATTGCATTTCCCCACCTCTTTAGGAACCATTTCATCAGATAATTTCTCTTAAAGAGATTCCAGTACTGTAATTTGCCTTTGCTTTAATCAACAGTGAGATAATACAGAAGCAGCACTAAATGATTCAGAATGATTTCGTTGGCAGGAAACCCATTAGTGTGACCATATTTTCCCATACTTTTCAGCACCATGTCCTGTCATCTGGAAATAATAGGTACCATAAAAGTAAATTTTAAAAGCTTAAAAAAAAACAAGATCAGAGCAATTGGTGTTTATTTGGAAGTTAATAATAATATTACTTCAAATAATCAAAATGAAGATTTTTTTCCAGCATATTTGAATGAAATTTCTGTGTGAAAAAAAATGCTAAAATTTTACAGTTAAGCATGTGACATATTTACATCATTATTTTCATCAGATTCTAATATGTAAGATGTGTAAACTTAGAATCAGACTAATATGAATGTATTCATTTCTAGTAAATTGATACATAAACAAAAAAAGGAAAAGGAAAAAAGTAACAGGGATCTGGGAACATGAAGGTGTGACTAATAGATACACTAAAGCATTTTGAATCGTATATCTAAGGTATATGTCTCATTATTTTCAATGGTATACCAAAGACTTCAAAATACTTTAAATGCATTAGAAGTCATCATTAAAAATACAATTACAAATTTTAATGGATACAATGGCAGATAGAGGGGAATGGAAATCTAAAAATTTAGAATTCCATCATTCATATTCTTTAAGAACCTGCTCAAGTTCCTCACAACCTGTGGGCTGTTGATGAATATAAATGGATTAAATGATTTTACTCTCTAAAAGCCGAGATCCCAGAACATTCTCCAATTCTCCAAGTAGAGCACCATGGCACTCCAAGTTATAATGAGACTACTTTGTAGCCAGCAGAAAGGAGTTGGGAGAAATAAGATTTCAAATAATAGGGTGATGGTAATAGCTGGAAGGAACTCAAGAAGTATTTTTCTTTTTTTTTAATTGAATGGAAATTTCCAGTTATCATGTTGCAGAAGAAAAACTTGGTAACATTATAGTAGTGAGTAGAAAATGTTAATCCTCAATGAGATTTCCAAGTTCCTAGTCCAAACCTCTAAATTTACTAGGTTTTTTCAAGGTGAAGGTGAAGAGAGTGTTTATGAAGTAATAGCAAATGCCTACAGTGTTGTAATTAGATCACACAAATCAATTGGTCTTAAGTCTTCATTTGATTGCTACACCCAGTGAAGACATAATGAGCCATTTAGTGGAGTCACCACACTGCAATGGTTAAGTCCTAGTTTTCATTTCACATATGGCTCCTAAATTCACCACCAGGATTACACAAACTTGTGAAAGTAATAGTAACTTGGACCTCAGTAAGTAAAAACTTTAAACAATGCTTGTCTTTATGCAGGTGATGTTTAAAAGGCTGGGTAAGAAAAATGAGTGAATCTGGAGTGTTTAAAAGGACCCAAATATTTTTGATCTACTAAGAATGAGAACCACCACATTGTGACACCTATCTCATGCATGCATTAAATGATTTTGAGCTGAGTCTCCTGGTGCATGCCTGTAATCCCATTGGCTCCGGAGACTGAGGCAGGAGGATCACAAGTTAAAAGCCAGTCTCTGCATCTGCCAGGAGTTCAGCAACTCAGAGACCCTGTCTCTAAATAAAATACAAAATAGAGCTGGGGTTGTTACTCAGCAGTTGAGTGCTCCTGAATTCAATCCCTTGTACCCCTCAAAAGAATGCTTTTGAAATATAAAAACAAGAGAGGCTCTTTAACTCATCCAAAGTCACAGAGCTGACAGGTGCCAGAGATGATTTTTAATTAACAGGCTAATTACCAGTGTGGCTTATCTCTTAGCCAATAGAGTATGCAGTCTCCTATTTGCATTTGTATTATGGTTACTAGCAATTAAACTATTGCATCTGAGTTGTTCCTTATAAATACAAGCAATTTTCAAAATAGCATCCTCTGAGAGCCTAGAAATCATAAGACCAAAAATCACAAGATCATTTTTCTCTTAAGATCCAAGTCTAAAACAAGAGGAGAATAAGCTTGTGCTAATTCTCCCTTATTATCTCTTCTTAGAATAAGCTGAAAGCTTTAAACTATGAACAGGGAAGATGTCTGTCTTCATGAGAATTGTGTTCCCATGCCAATAAAAATGATAAAGAATAAAGTGTTTTGTTTCAACTTCATTGTTTGACTGAAGCACTTAAACCCCAAATGTACGATCCCAGAACTATCTAAGTGTCTATCATACTTCACAATGTGAAAGACAATTTGGATTTGATTTTAAAGTATCCAAGGAAACAAAATTGGGGGAAATCAGATGAAAAAGGAAAAAAAAAAAAAAAACCCAAAGCCTTGAAGAAATTTTCCTCCCACACTACATTTCTGGACAACACTGTCAACAGAGAAACATTTCACACCCCCTGTCTTTAAAGTTGGATATGCTTAACTGGCCAGGGCTTAAGAAGATGCTATGTTTATTCTGTGGGAACATTTGCTAAGAAGGAGTTTTACTGGACTACTCTGAAAGTTGGTTTTGTTGTTTGGATTTTTTTTTTTTTTTAATGTTAGGATTTGGGATGACTTTATTTTATTTGGGATGGAGGAAACAACTTTTCCTACAATTTGGTGGTGGCATGGAACCACTTCCACCAGCCCCTCATGCATCCCACACATTCTGTGTAATATATATGTATATATTTCATTTCCCCAAATCCAAAAACTTCTGCATAAAAGTTTCTCAATTTCAGGAAGATTTGAACCACAGGGAGAATAATTCTAGATGATGCCAAACTACAGGGGTTCCTGGGCAAACTGCATATCATTTCCCCTCTCTCATCTAACTTGAATCTCAGGGCCTCAATTTAAAAACCAAAGGTCAAGTGGTTTTGCTGATATGTGAAAGCTAAACCACAATAAACAAGGAGGGGGATAAGAAAAATTCAGCAGATTAGACAAAGGTGAAGAAAAGGAAGTGAGGGTGGTTAAGAATAGGAAAGACAGTAGAGTAAATTTAACATATGAAATTATCTAAGTGAACCCCACCATCATGCCCACCCACCAGAATGGAGTCCTAATTAAAGTACGATATACCATATTCTTGTGTAATTTTATCAAAATGCATTCTAATGGCATGGAAACCAAAAAGGACCAATAACAACATTTTAAAAAGCCAGCCTATTCTAATTCAATGGATGCCTAAAGGAGAAGGCTAGACAATTTTACTTCTGATAAATAAATATGGGAAGCTCCTTCTGCTGTCTCCACATCTCATCTCCTGACCTTTTCTCCCACACACAGCCATGCACTGCACACACACAAACCAAAGAGTGCCACCATGACCCTGGGTTATGCTTTGCCTTTCTCTACCTCAAGGACATTATGCAACCTCCAAACTGCATTAAGTCATACTCCTGCACAGGTGAGAAAAGACAGTCTGATGGTAGACTTTATGTACTAAGTAGCACAAGGAAGAATTAGGAGTAGAATAGGATGTTTTCAGTATTTTTAAGATTCAAATTACGTCTTTTTTTTTTCTTCTTTTAATCATCATAGACAACTGCAAATGTAATGTGAAAATAGGTATGGTATGAAAGCATAATTTGTGTCTCAATCGAATTCAAAAATTCAAAACCCCACTACCACGTTGTGCGCATGCTGGGACAGTGTGTAAGGACACTTAAGGGAGGAGCTGCTTACCAGAATGGGGACAAGGTGAAGGGAAATGAAAAAAACAAACAAACAAGAAAACAGAGAGTAGTGCCATCCCTGAATCCACAGGGCAAGAGCAGAAGGAGTTGAGTTTATGTCACATCAGATAGCAGCTGTGGCCTTAGGGAGAGGACCAAGGTCCCAGCAGAAGGGCAATCACTGTCATCTGTCTCTTCCTGCCTGTCGTCTGCTCCAGTTCCTCTTACTGTCTAAGTCAACTGGAAGCCAGAGGTCAAGGGAGCTGCAGTCTAGACAGGTGGAGCACATTGCCAAGTGCACTAGAAACAGAGAATATCCAGCATAAGCCTACAGGCAGATTATCTATGAAATATAATACATCAATTGATTGATATATTGGTGTTCTACCAGTTTACCTGAAGACTACTGAATTCAAATATAGTAAAATGTGGAAAACTGTTTAAATCAAATCTACCCTAGGTGAAGTCTGAAAACCATCTCCTCTTCAAAAACCAACTAAAAACTAAGTGGAAACTGCATACGCAACACCTCCATGAATAAAAATATTTATTAACCAACGTATTGCTTTCTTTCAAAATAAATTGCTTTATACTTGGAGAGAGAAGAGATTGTAATCAGATCTTTTCTATTCTGTCTTTGCCCTGGGATTTTAAAAAGCATTCTGCTACATTTTCAATTCAGGCTTAGAAGTCAAGGCCATGAGACTCTGGGAATTGCAAAATGATCGTTTTACCAATAAAAAACGGTTTTGAGTGATCACACTAGGCTGTTTTTGTAAACTGAACTTAGTCCAGGGGATAAACATTCCTATTCAGTGTGTGCTGACATGCAAATTTTTACCATGCTAACAAATGGTGGAGAAATCCTAAAAAACTCCAGTTGCACCCATTGTCTGGGGTGTTGATAGAGTTAGCTACATAGCCAAGTAACTGGATGCTTTTTAAAGCCTTGATTGGCTCACAAGCAATAAAATGAAGCCTGACAAATACTTCCTTTCCTTTGCGCTGAGGGTCTATTGATAGCTTCTGTGGGACTCTGATCAGGTAGTGAGTGGTTGGATACTTTCTCAGAGAGCCAAGAACAACTCCACCCCCTGAAGGAGCCAGAGACTGGGTGAGTTCTCAGAGCCCTTGAAGCAGTTAGAACCTGGTCCAGATGTCCACGGAAAGAAGAGTGATATCTTCAGGTTCTGAGGTTTAACCTACTTGCCATGAAATGACCATGCAATGATGCTGGGACCTAATCTCTGTTACAAGGTGTTCAGCGATGATACAGAGCTGTTAGGTAGAGAGCGAGAGAAAGAGGGTGACAAGTACGGACACAGAAGCAGTTTGCTCGACTCATGTGCCACAGCAGGTCCCAAGACTGGTGGGTAATTCCAGGAAAAGAGCTGTAAAATGGTTCTCATTTGCTGATGAGAAAATTCTCCCCCTCCTTCAGGCCACACCATTCAGAGCTGAGCCTGAGCCCAGCTGCACAGCCATTTGCTCCCTCCTGGATCGCAGCAATGCTGATGACCTTCGGTCCCTCCAGCCTCTGGTTTGTTTTCCTTTCTCAGGGCCTTTGCTCCCGCCTTTTTCCTGTCTGGACATTCTTCTACTGGCCTGGCCCATGGCTGCTTTTCACACAGTCCCTCTCTCCTACCTTCACCCACTTCTCCCTCACTCTGGAACTCTGATGTTTCCTGCATTTCTCCCTCTACAGTAAGACATAGGAGAACAGGGAGCTTGCCCGCACGCCCTCTTCTGAGTCGAACAGAGGGTCTGAATCACAGTAGACATTTAATAATATTTTTTTTCAATGCATGAATGAAATTCTCATCCGGCTCTAATTATTGAGGAGCAGCTTGCCTAAAGACATATTTTCTTTTCCTTTCCTTTTTTTAAATGTGGGAAATTATACCACAAATTTCCCAGAACTTTTGTACTCACAAGCACTTGGAGCAGGCTTCTGGAATGTCTTCAGCAGCAATTCCTTGCCACGTCATTCTACTCAAGTCTTGCTGCCAACAGTCACCAACTGCAGTCCATGAGGAGCCGAGTCCTGCCTTCAGTTCAGCCTGTGATTGTGCTTTATTTTATATAGAACTTGTCTCATCAGGAATCATGAGAGCGTTTTGTGGAGGTGGCTCTTCTCTTGTTAATATATATTAAAGATCAAAGTGACTCAAACAAAAAAACCACTGCCATTATGATATGGTCCCAAGATTGCCTGGTCTAGTAGCTATGACAAAAGAACCTAATAATCATCTCATAAAAGGTCCCAAGACTTAAGAGAAGGAGACAGAACAGAGTACATTTTTTGTTTGTTTGTTTCTGTTTTGCTGGCTGGAAAAACTTCTCTATCTTTTCTCAAAATCCTTTTCAATATTTATAAAATATGGACAACCCAGACTTGCAGAGTCATTGTAAAAATTACAAGAATAATAAAGTTATATTTACATATAAATATCTCTACACACACACATATATCACCATACGGACACATACCTACACACAGACTTCTGTGCTCACACAGACACAAGTTGACTCATTATTTAGCACAAAGCAGATACTTAAATATTTAATAACTATGAATTTTACTAGTGTGATACCAAAGTGTTTAGAACATGGGAAAAATATCAAAATGTCAAATTGCCTACCTAGGAATCCATTTCAGGGGAAACCGAACTATCAAATAACTCCAAATTTGTTAAGTAAATCAAAAAGTATAACTGGTATAAAAGGCTTTCCTAGAAAAACATTAACTACTCTAAATAAAATATTTAGAGGAGGGAAAGAAAAAGAAAACGCAAGAGAAATGGCAGACATTCTTTCATGGAAATTTTATCTCTTCAAGAAAGGTAGAATGGTCAACTGACAAATGTCTAAAAGATAAACTCTTCAATGTTTTTGTAGCTTTTGTGCTTGAAATACAAACAGGGGCTGAGGTTGTGGCTCAGCAGTAGAACACTCGCCTAGCACGTGTGAGGCGCTGGGTTCAATCCCCAGCACCACACAAAAGTAAAAATAATTTAAAATAAAGGTATTGTGTCCAAGTACAACTAAAAAAAAATTTTAAAAACATACAAACAAACATACTGCCTTTAATATGCATGCTTCAAAATTCATCACTAATTCTCAATTCAGGTCCCAGTGGGTTTCCTGGCTATGCCACCTCGTCTTGATATAGATGTCTTTATCATGGTCAGGGGGATAAACTTTCCTATGGCTGAGTTTGTACAAGAAAGGCACAGCAGACTACTCAGAGCAGGGCACTTTATTGTAATTCAACCACTCGAAATCTTTATATTAGCTAGCTTTGACTCTGAAGAAAAATAGGAAGCTTCAGTATTAGAGGGAGGAGAAAACTTGGGGTGTACCTGTTAAATTTCTTCTTTACATCCATCCTTTTCTGCCTTGGATTATAACCACATGAGTACAAAGTAGAGGTTGAGAAATATAAAGAGGGGGGCAATTCACCAAAATTTCTACAGATGTCAAGTCCCCAAAGTAACAGTGTAAAGAATGGAAAGGGCATTTTCCCTGAAGGAAAGTCCCGCAGTCTGGCTGGGCACAAAGTAACCCAGTCACCATGAGGCACTTGTAGGTTCAAACAGCAACTACTTTATTGCCCGAACTCTCCCCCCCACTCCACGCGCACTGCCTGGGAACTCTCTCACCCTCCACTGGGCTCCAGGAGAACTCAACGGGAACTCTGCAAAAACTCCAAAGTAGCAGCGCAGAGGCATCAGGAGCCCAAGCTGCTCTATTGCCAGACAGCAGGGGTCTATATACAACTGAATACACAGCCTGCTTCAATCCAGCATCATCCAGTCACAGCAATTATACCCAGCTTAACTTAATTATCATCATCTTAATGGCTCCCTGGCATCACCTCTCAACCACTCCTTCTGGCAAAATGCCATGCGCCATCCCGACTGGGCTGTGGCTCTCAACAGGAAAGACTGAGGCCCTTGGGACCTAGGCAAGTACACTGGCCTCAGTAGTGAGATGACCAGCTGGAAGGAAGAGAATCCATGGACAGCTGAACCCTAGGAAGAGCAGGCATCCCTAGGCCACCCTGTGAGGGCCAGGCAAAGAGAATGAATGGCAAACACCCTGCAGCAGCAGAATTACACCTTATGGAAAATGGGAAAAATGGTTGGCAGAAATCTGGGGCAATTGCCTTTCTGGGGCTGAATTACATCCATATTTCCAGAAGCTTTGAAAAAATGAAATTCCAGGCTCCACTCTCAGAGATTTGGTCAATCTGTGCTGAGATACTGGAATTATGAATCCTTAAGATGTCCACAGAATTTGAAAATATCAAATCTGGAGCAAGAACAGGAGACAATTCCCGGGGCCTCATTTGTTCCTGGGGAAAACCTGAAAACTGTGCTGAAGAACAGAAGTTTCTACAGAATGGGAGAAAATTAAACAGGAAAATATTTATCTTGCAGTTTATACATCTATATCCCTTACATAACTACTTCAGGGTAACTTGGCATTTAGGGGATGTTTGTTAGAGAATTAAGAAGCAAAATGGAATAGTAAAAATGAAGATTTCTAAAGACATTTTCTTATTCAACAATGCACAGAGAGGGAAACAACCAATAGTTGACTTGAATTCGTTTCTTTTTTCCTTAATAATTCTTGCAAATTCACAGTAAAAAAGAAAAGTCTCAGATACCTTAAGTGTCTGGATGTATAAACAATAGAAATAAAATTTTAATTTGTAAGTTAACTAAAAATATTGGTGTTTAATAATCTACTTTCTTTTGTGAACACTTCATAATTGAATAAATGGAGGAAAAATGGATTAAAAACAAAGAAGCTATTGATGGATTCTCTCTGGACTCCAGTAGTCAACACTTCAGGAAGCTAGAAACCACCATTCAGCACCATTTCTTAAGTAGACAATCCCAAACCAAGTAGAATCTATATCCTTAAAGCGAGGATTCAAAAGAACGGTAGGAACGAACCACCATATTTATCATATTTATCTGATTTTGGAATTATTATATTGAAAAGATGCAGCTGATATCTTTTAGGGAAATAGAAAATATTTTTCCTTTATTGGCATTGTTTAATACTACTGAATGCAGGTTATATCCTTTAGGGAAATAGAAAATATTTTCCTTTATTGTCACTGTCTAATACTACTGAATGCAGGTAAACTTTTAAAAGCATGGTTTTCAGGTTACAAAGAATTCTTTCATCAGAACTGATAGCAGCCAGTGTGGTTTGCATCTCTTTTCATATGTGAATGAGTACTTATTGCCACTACAGTTTTATTTCTAAAGTCAGAGAGAGATCTGGGGGTGTAGTTCAGTAATAGAGTGCTTACCTAGCAGGCATGAGCCCCAGGATTCAATCCTCTGTACTGCCAAAAGATTAAAAAAAAAGTCATAGATAAGCATGTGATGATTTGTATAAGTGGTGTCCCCCAAAAGATACTTTGATAATGCATGGGGAGAAATGATTCCATTATGAAAGTTGCACTGTAATCAGTGGATTAAGATTATTGACCCATTAGATGGATTAATAATTTGAAAAGACTACTGTACTGGGTGGTGACTGTTGACAGGTGGGGTATTGCTGGAGTAGGTCACTGAGGGCGTGCCTTTGTATCTGGTCCATGGCAACTGGATCTTTCTCCCTCTGCTTCTCATCAGTCATGAGCTGAGCACTTTTCCTTCAATACACTTTTGCACCATGATGTTTTCCCTCATTTGGGCCCAGTGCAATGGAGTTGGCTGTCTATAGAATAAGATATGTAAAATCATGAGCCCAAAATAAACTCTCCATCTAAGTTGTTCTGGTCAGATAGTTTAATCACAGTGACTAAAAACTGATTAGCACAAGACATTAGTGGCTAACAAACATAAATGTAGCCTAAATTATTTCTGGTATACAATGAGTGAATAAGTGAATAGGTCAGAATGACACATGGCCATATGACTCCGCTATTCCAGGACACTCTTTATGCACTGTGTTATCTAGAAGGCTTTCTGTACAATAGTATAGGCCTCTTTCCTAACTACTGCACAGCGGTTATAAGATTAGATCTTGACATAAGTATATATTTCATTTTCTCTCCTGCAAACTATTGAGGATATCCTTCTCTTTTTCTGTTTTTTTTTCTCTAAAGTAATGATTCTAATTACCCATCACTTAAACAGGATATTTTTTACTTCTAAATAAAAAGATACCTGTCACCATGGTGATACTATTTATGTCAGGTAAAATAGAGTTCCATTTCTGGTGGACTCTGCAGACTATGAATCTCTTCAATCAGCTTCCAATATCTGCCATTGCTTATGCATGAATCCATTGACCAATGTCCCCAACATACCCAGAGTCTAGTATTTTCCATATACACTGAAAACCTCATCTGTATCTGCTATAGTTTGAATCTGAAGCTCCAAAGGCATATGTGTTAAAGACTTGGTCACCCACCTGTAATGTTACTAGATGGTGGTGGAACCTTTAGAAGGTGGGCCTCGTGAAAGAAGGTGAGGTAACTGGGGGCTTGACTTTGAAGGGGATATTGGGACACTGGCCCCTTCTTGCCTCTGTTTTGCTTCATGAGTGTCATAAAGGGACCAGGCCTCCTCCAGCACACACATACATTCTTGTCAATATGTATTACCTCATCACAGGCCCAAAACAATGGAGTCAAAGTAAGCCCTTCCTATTTTGGAATGTATTATCTCAGGTATTTTGTCATAGTAATGAAAAATTGACTACAACAGTTGCTGGTTTTAGTGTTTTCCACACTTCTTTGCACATGTAAGTTTTGAACAAACTGTATTTACATAAAGCTTTTTAATAAATATGTGAATATAAAGATGAGCTAAACACTATCAGCAAAGTAAGAGAAGAATTAATTCTCCTAACAAAAAACCAAGCCAAAGATATTTAAAGTAAATAAAACGATGGGGAGAAAAGAATACCAAAATGAATTTAATTGGAATTCAATCTCCATTACTGAATAGTTACACCTGAATACATAACTATCTAAAAAATTCGATAAATCATGGAGTTTATTTAGCTTACCTTGGTCTTGAAACTATGTTAGAGTAATGTTCCAAAAAGGTGAGCTCAGACTCTTATCAGATAAATTTCTCTTTAGTTTTAATTTGAAAAACAAATGGTCAATATCTACCATGAACCAACCTATTATGGTTTGAATCTGGAAATATATCCCCACAGCTCATGTTTGGGAAGCATGGTCTCAATACAGCAAGTTTCAGAGGTGGGGCTTTTAGGCAATGATGAGAGTTGAAACCGTATCAGTGGATTAATCCATTGATGGATCACTAATTTGAATGAAGTAGTTGGTGATAACTGTAGGAAGGTGGGATGAAGCTGGAGAAAGTATGCCACTTGAAGAGTACCCTGGGGACTTTATCTTGTCTTTGGAGATGTCTCTCTCTCTCTCTCTCTCTCTCTCTCTCTCTCTCTCTCTCTCTCCCCCCACCCCTCCTTCCTGACCACCATCAACTGAGTGGCTTTCCTACTCCATGCCCTTCCACTGCCCTTTCACCACAGTTTTCTGCCTCACCTCAGATCTAGAGCAATGGAGTTAGCCAACCATAAACTGTGACCTTTGAAATCTTAAGCCCAAAATAAACCTCTCCTTCCCTAAGTTGTTCTCATCAGATATTTCAGCCATAGCAATGAAAATGCAACTAACACACAACCTTAGAATGGATTGGAAAAATGACTCTAAGCCTCATAAAACTAAGAAGCATATCATATCTGTTTTGCTCACCCATTTATAACATAATCCTTGAGCAGCCAATAAGCACATATTTATTTTCATAAAGGAATGGATTCATGCGCTCTGTTATGAGGATTGAAAGCATCTTCATGGATGAATTGCACCCTCTAGTCCAAAAAGGATTTTCAGACATGTTTGTTCCACACACCAATAAGCAGTAGGCAGGGCAAATATTGTTACTTCTCACATCCTCAAGAAAGCAACTAACTATTGGAGAGTTTATGCAATTTTCTAAAGGCCAGGAAACTAATTAAGAGAAAAAAATGGACTATTCTTCCCCTAAAATTATCAGCAATACTCCTTTTTTGTCCACAAGGAGATGCAAATTAAGCATCTTTTTACCTACAAATGTAGATGTGTCCAAAATATGGAATGCTTTTAGTTCCAACATGACACCACTAATGGAAAATTCTACACTTGACCTCATGTGATAAGTTGCAGTCAAAATGCTGTCACACAACGCAGAGTTGTATGTAAAATTACCATTAGGCTGTCTGTATATATATAATGTAAATGAATTCCATGTTTAGACTTATGTTCCATTCACAAGATATTTCATTATGTCTATGAAAACACTCAAAAATATCTGAAATCCAAAATACTTCTGATCCTGAGCATTTTGGACAAGGATATTCAGCCTGCATTTTCATTAAAAATATAACTTTACATGCCACCACTCTATACATAGGAACTGATATGTGTGGAGTACTGACATTTGTTAGCTTATCTAAATTCCTCAATTGCTCATTAATAACATTTCCCACTTGAAACATAAGACATTGGAAAATTAAATGACTGGCTCAAAGTCAGAGATATAAGCTGCAAATTTGGAATTTCAACAATCTAAGTCTTGTTTTGAAATCCATGGTCTTTATTATGTACAATGAAAGAAAAATTTAAAAAAATAGCTACTCTCATAAAATATCTGGAGACTCCTGTCCTTAGAAATAACTGATCATGCTTGCTGTGGACCTCTTTAATAAGATGTAACCCTGGTTTCCTTTGATCAGAAAGAATGCTTCAGAACTTCTCTGTGTTTACCATGCCTTGCTCCAGAAAAGCCTTTCTTTCCACTGAGATGTGAAACCACAAACTACTTGCTTTAGATAATTAAAACTCCTCTGCATCATCAGAATACATCAATAGCAAGAGTCCTAAGTAAATTTTTAAAAATAAAATTATTTGTTTTAATTAGTTATTCATGATACTAGAGTACATTTATGCACTTTAATTTTAGGTAAGTAATTACATTCTGCTAATCTGAAATGCCTTTCTAGGTTTATTCCCCTAACATATTCACTTACTGTACCTTTTAGGTTGGCTATATACAATTCTAAAATAACCAAGGCCACACAGTAAGTTGCCCCAAATATGGATGAAGACAAATAAACAAACAAACAAATTTTAAAAAGACACCCATTTGAAAAGTGGGTCAAATTTCTCTATATCATTAGATGGAAGGGAAGCCAACATATAAATGTTGGGAGTCATGTCAGATTTCCAATAGCTAATACAAGAAAGCAGAAATGAAAACTGAATATATCTTTTTTTTTTCTATTTCATTCTTACCTGCTAGTATGGGTAACTCAATTTATTCACTGTATAAAAACTTTGTACTCCTTGGAGAAAAAATGTCTATGGAATTATTACATTTATAGCTACAGACAACCTAATACCCAAGATATTCTTAAAAGAGCTACACTCTAGAAAATAAAGTGTCATCCTAAAATCTCTCACGCATGCTTTATTATAACAAGCCATGTTATGCCCCAAAGGGATGAAAAATCTCAGCAGTAAGCCATAATTTGCATGATATTTTTCTCAAAGGACTTAGTAGGGAAAATTTCTCTGTAGTAGATCACTTTGAAATTTACTGGCAAATCATTTGGATAAGTAAGTACTACACGTAGAAAAACTACACAATAGCCTACAAATTAATTCCTTAAGCAGAATCCCTCAAAGAACTTGCCTCTGAAACTCATCCTTCTCACTCGAGAGTACAGTGTATAATCAAGCCATTTATAAACTAAAGTCTAAGTAATAATTCTGTAATTGCTCTTAAAGGAAATAAACCAATTTTTAATCCTATCTGAAAACATTTGAACTGATTCTATAAGTGATATCTCACACCCATCTAACAAACCCACACCGCGCAAATACACATAAACACAACAACACATATGCATGTGTTCTCTCTCTCTCTCTTTCTCTCTCTCTCTCTCTTCTCTCTCTCTCTCTCTCTCTCTCTCTCTCTCTCTCTCTCTCTCTCTCTCTCTCTCTCTCTCTCTCTCTCTCTCTCTCTCCTAAAAGTAGTTTTGTTCCTATGCCTTAGGATTTAGAATGATGTAGATAGAAAACTTCACATTGGAGAACATTTTCCTTCCATTTTCATAGAGTCTAAAAGTTTCTTATTTATTTGATTCTACAAAATTATATCTCTCTCAAACTGTCAAAAAAAATCACTTGTCAGAGTCACCTTCAAAAATTAGTGGCTTGCTCCATGTCAAATGTACCAGTTGCTCCCATTGGTAACCTAGTACTATGTAATTTGCGAACTTAGTTAAAGGTTCATAAATCATAACCACATTAGAATTGAAAAAAAAGAAAAAACAAAATTATCTCATTGTAAAGTTGAATCCATCCTTCAGGATGAGAAGATTGCCTGTAGCTAGAGAATAACCTCAGATTCAATTATGGGACCATTTTCAATCAGACTTAACTTTGATTCTCTGCTGCTTTCTTAAGATTCCCCAGATGTGGAACTTGGTCATAATTAGACCCAAGTTCTAACACTCAAATATCAAGAAAACATTGAAATTAATGAGAGAGATTGTGTGTGTGTGTGTGTGTGTGTGTGTTTGTGCATGTATGCATACACACAGCATGAAAACAATAAATCTTACCAAAATGAAAAAAGAAAGTTCTATGACCTGTCAACTGCTGAGTTTTAGTAGTTTTTTTCTGAAGCAGAGCAGTGGTATGATTCTGCCATACGCCCTGATTCATTGAGGAAGGACATATTTCTGACTTGGTATGGGGAATTTTTATATTTTAATTATTGATCTTCACACAAATATGATCTTTAAATTGTTTAGGTTTCTAATTACAAACAGTCAGTCATCATCTGAGACAATTGTTCATCCCTAAACATTTTTACTTATACCTGGCAAGCAACTTTTCACTCTGGACAGGGGATATTTAGTCTAGGATGAAGAGGCTTGGGGGAATACAAAATTAGAAACTCAAAAAGTAGTAACAATCAAAACCACCATGCGTTGTGCCCCAATGTACCATGAGCTGTACCAGGAATTTTTGACATGTGGCCTCATTTATGACTCACAACAATCTTGGTATCCTCCCTTTTATATGAGATAGCTAGGGATAGTTAAGATAACCAAGGTTATTCAACAAGGTCAAGGTGAGCAGAGAACCAATTATCATTTGATTCCTGGAGTGTTTGCAAAACATATGTTTTGATCAAATTTTGTGTGTGTGTTTGTACATGTGTGTGTTAATTGTATGGAAACAGGCCTGAATATTCAGCAATCCTCCAACTACTTACAGTTAGAGAAGAGGAAACATGAGAAGTTAGAGAACTAGAGTGAAACCTAGAATGCCCCTCTAATTCACCAGCTTGGCTCCTGTTCTACCCAGTCTACTGTATAGAAAATCGTTTCCTTCTCTCAGCTGCCTATAGAGTATAAACTCCTCAGGCATAGAACCAACCCCTTCAATCTCTCCTCTCTCAACAATGTCCATCTCATCCATGACCTGGATTGAAAGTGATTCTCAATGAATGTTTATTGCTTTATCCCCAAGGCTTTTTCTCTCATCACTAGGACAACCCCAACCTGACTTGTCCACTTTGACTATTTTTTGTTGCCTCTCATTAACCCTATATTCCTGTCTATAACGATACCATAAAAAAAGCAATATAAAGCCCTGCTTTCCTTTAGGAAATTAATTTTTTACTTTTGTATGCTTGCAAATGAGATAATGATGATTTCACAAGGATGTGCAGGAACAACTTGCTATCAGCTCAACCATCATTTTATTTCCTTGATTGTTCTTAAGCTACTAAAAGTTCATAATTTCTCTCTTACTGTGAAGGTTTTGACAGCAACCCAGACACTGTAAAACTATGCTCCAGGCCCTGCAGTAATGCATTTCATTAAAGCCTGACCTTTGGGGGAAAAAAAAGTAAGGAGTTAAATATTTTACATGCTTCTCATGGCAAAATATTAGTTCTTTGTAAAAGAGAAATATAGCAAAGAGGGTGGAAGAGAAAGAACACTTTATACAGAGAATAAAGAATCAATAATCATAATATGATCATGATTACCTCAGTAGGTTACCAGAATGTCCTATAAATTGTCCACAATTGCTTTTAGATGGCCAGATAATATGGAGGAGAACTGAGTGCACATGATGTCCCATCTTCCTATTGATGAGGCAGAGCAACAATAAAGACAAATTAAATTTTCTCCCTGGTGAAATACATCTTTTTTATTGAAACTGGCTTACGTCTTAGACAAAATAATGGAGCAGGAATACTCTCAGATTACTGCTCACTTCAGAAGAAATATAGCATCAGCAGCTACTGAATGCCTACTTGTTCCATGCATTCTTCGTGAATTTCTTACTTAGTAATCATGGAAGTTCAATTTGGTGAGTACGATTATCTCCATTTTAAAGAAGAAAATGCGAACTGTGAGAGAGAGCATATATCTTTTTCAGTATCATACAAAAAGTGAATGAACAAGGTAGGATCTGAGGCCAGTTTTACCTTCTCCAACATTTATATATAGCTTTTCAAATGCCACTCAAAAGCTAGAAACAGAAGGAGAAGACATTTGAAAATGTTCTAGAATTTTCCTTCACTTATGATTCTAAGGAAAATGACTTATTAGAGCATTTTCAAGTATAAGATTTACAACTAATAATTGTATTTTAATCTTTTATCCTAAAAATGTCACCATATCTTCTATATTTTAAATCTGCTACAGAATCTGCTAAACAATATTTCATTTTATAATTTTAGAACTTCACCATTTAAATCCAGATTTAGCAGAATTAAAATGTAAAAGGCTTTAAGTTTCTCCACATCCAGTGACTTGAGAACCAAGAAATATTATTTAAACCTTTTTTTGTTAGATTTTGAAGCAAAAAAAGCCATACAAGAAAATCATATCCATGAACTACCATTCCTAGAAAAGAGAGAATGCTAGCCCATTAAAAGCAAGGAGGAAGTGGAGAGTTTGCACTTTCTATAATCAGCTTCAACATCTTTCATGGAAGAAGGATGGCATGAGCCAGGTAAACTTTCCATCACTGTCTCATCTAGTGAATCTGGCACACAAGTATAAGCAACTATATGCCTCATCTGTGCTGCTATAACAAGATAATATTAATGGAGATGCTAATAAAGAATAAATATTTATTTCTCACAGTTCTGAAGGCTGGGAAGTCCAAGTTCAAGGCATCACTTATTCTATGTCTGATGAGGGCTGGATTTCTTGTTCATATAAGCTTTTTTCTACATTATCCCAAGAGATATGGGGAAGGACAGATGGAGCCTCTTTTTATAAATGTATTAATTCCACTCACAAGGCCTTCATTTTTACCACCATCTCCTACTACCATCACCAAAGGGGCAAGACTTTCAGCATATGATTTGGGGGGAACATAAGCTTTCAGTTCATTGAAATTTCTCAATAAAGCAATTCATGGCCTCTGAAGACTTATCAAATTCTTATCAGATATTCTTATTATTCCCAGAACTTCAAGCAAATATCACATTGGTAATTAACTTCTATACCTCTATGTTATACCTGTGGTTTAGCTGCATGAAACAGAATCCTCAAATTAAAGTGCCTTGTTATGTTATGTAACTGAAGTTCATATGTGGCAATGTCCAGAACAGATAGTGGATCCATAAAGTCTTAAGACCCAGGATCTTTTTTTTTCCTTCTCTGTGAAACTGAGTACTAAATTTCATATTTAACATCAATTAATGGTTCAAGTTTGATCCATCTTGTCTGCATGTAACAGTTAGGGTTTTATTAAAGATATAAAGTAACTGTGAATTGCAGAAGGACTGGTTGTAGGGAGTAGACCTGGCAGGATTGTGGGAAATGGTTTAGTAGATCAGGTAAGACGGTTGTTGGTGCTTATGATAATACAATTATACTCAGCAGGGATTAGAGTCAAGGCTGGAGAGGCCTGCGAAATGGGGAATGCAAGGAAGAATTCCAATGTATGAGGACAAGCTGGAACCCATGAGGATGTATTGGAACCCATAACAGTTCCTCAAAGCTGAGAATCTGACATGGATTATGCAGGTGGTCTGAGAAAACTTTGAACATTTTGTCATGAAATTGTACAAGAACTTTGAATATATGCCAGGATTCAAAGAAAATGAGATAGCGCTCCACCACCTTATCAGGTACCTCATGACTGATAGGATTTAAGCCATTATATTATCATTCTAGGCAGTAGAAAGGAGGACACACTTTCTGTATGAATCAGCTTTTCTACCCTCTTATAATTTGTTAAGTCTCTAATATAGTACTTTTAAGCACAATGTTCTAGATTTTCAGAACTTGTGCACATTGTAGGACAAATCTAAGCTCAATAAACAGCAAGCTGCCATTTTCTTCTGCCCCCAACCTCTGGCAACCTCAATTTTACTTTCTGTTTCTTTGAATGAAATTCTGTAAATGTTTTATATAACTGGAATCATGCAGCATTTCTCGTGTGACAGGATGATTTCTCATAGAAAAATGTCTTCCGGATTCATTGATGTTATAGTAGGTGACAAGATTTTCTTCTTTTCTGGCTAAACGATATTTCATTTTCTTTACCTATTAATCCATCAATGGAAATTCTGTTGCATTCTCCTCTTATGTGTTGTAAATAATTTGCAAATATCTCTTCAAGGTCCTCGTTTCAATTATTTTAAGTATTTGTAACTGTAATTGCTGGATCATATGGTGGTTCTAGTCTAATTTCTTAGGAAACTACTGTTTCCTACAGTTATTACACCATTGTACATTTCCACTGACAAAGCACAAGTGTTCAAATTTTCCAAACTTGCCAACATTTTTATTTTATTTTATTTTAAAAGTAATGGTCATGTTGACAAGTGTAAAGTAATATCACATTGTGGTCATCATTTGCATTTTCACAATTATTAGTAATTTTGAGCATCTCATCTTATATCTGGGTTTTATAAGTCTTGTTTGTACACTTACTTACTGGGTTGTTTCTTTTGTGAACTAAACTGTATAAGTTCCTTATGTGTTTTGGATATTTAGTGCATATCAGGCATATGGTTTGGAAATATTTTCTATCATTTCATCAGTTTCTGTTTCATTCTATCTACTTCTTTGTTTTGCAGAAGCTTTTTAGATTGATGTAATCCCATTTGTCCATTTTTTAAATTTTATTTTCTATTTTCTATTCTATTTAGGAAATCATTGCCAGAACCAGTGTTATGAAGATTGTTCTTGGTTTTCATTGCAAGACCTTTATAGTTTTAGGGTTTAAGTTTTTAACTCATTTCAAGTTGATATTTTTGTAGGGTCTAACATAATGTTCCCATTTCTATATTTTGCTTGTGGATATTATTTTTCCCAACACTATTTATTAAAGACACTCTCCTTTTCCCATAGTTACTCTTGGTGCTCTTGTCAAAGATCATTTGAAACTTATGTTTTAAAAATGACATTAGGATTTTGATAAAGACTGCTGTGAATATGTAGATCACTTTGAGTAGGGTGAATATTTTATTAATATGAAATCTCCAATTTATTAGCAATAGATATATTTTCATTTATTTCTGCCTTATTTATTTCACAAATGTTTTGAATCATACTTTGTATAAGTGTTTTTACTCATAGGTTAATTCCCAAGTATTTTATTATTTTAATACTATTGTAAAGGGTATTGTTTTATTTCTTTTGCAGATTGTGTGTGGTTAATATATAAAAGTGAAACTAATTTTTATTTGTTTATATATAATTTTCAACTTCACTGAATTTATTATTTCTAACACTTTCTATGTGGGATATTTGGAATATTTAGGATTTTCTACAAATAAGATGATGTCATTCACAGGATGATTTTATGCCTTTCTTTCAAATTCAGATGCCTTTTATTTATTTTTCTTCCTTAACTACTCTGACTAGTACTTCCAATAAATACTATGTTGAAAAGAAATGGCTAGACTTGGCATCCTGGGCTTGTTTCTGATCTTGGAAGAAATGTTTTCAGCTTTCACCATTGAGATAATTTTTGCTGAGAATGTTTCATATTTGACCTGTGTCTTGTTGAGTTTATTTCCTTCTATCCCTGTTTTGTTTAGTGTTTTTACAATGAAATAGATAGTATTGTGTAACATCTTTTTTTGCATCTGTTGGAATGATTACATTAATTTCTATTCTTTTTGAAATACATTTATTTATTTTTATGTGGTGCTGCGGATCAAACCCAGTGCCTCACATGTGCAAGGCAAGTACTCTATTGCTGAGCTATAACCTCCACCACTTAATTTCTATTCCTAATTATATTAACATAGTGTTATCAGAAGAATTGATCTTTACATGTTGAGCCATCCTTGCACACAATGTATAAATCCCACTAGGTTGTGGTGTGTAAATCTTCAATGTGCTGTCAAATTTTTGCTAGTATTTTGTTGAGTGTATTTGGATGGATGGTCAATAGGGATATTGGTCTGTATGTTGTTGTTGTTGTTTTTTTTCTTCTAGTTTCTTTATCTGACTTTTGTATTAGGATAACTGGCATCATAAAATGTATTTGAGATTGTTCTCTCCTCTTAAAATTTTTGGAGGAGTCTGGGAACAGATGACATTACTTTTTTTAATGCTGAGTAGAAAAGGGTCCCTGTACTTTTCTCTGTTGAAAGATTTTTGGTTACTGATTCAATCTCCTCAGTAGTTACAGCTCTTTTTGCAGTTTTTAAAATTTTATGTCAGTCTTGGTAGGTTGTATGTTTCTAGAGGTTTATCCATGAACTCTAGGTTAAGAATTTGCTGTCATATAATTGTTCCTAGAGTGCTATGATCCTTTCTGTGACATCAGTGTGATGATTACTTTAGCCTCCTCTTGTTTTCTTTCTGTCAGCTTTCTATCATTGTGACAAAACACCAGGGAAAATCAACTTAAAGGAAGAAAGATTTGTTTTGGCTCACAGTTTCAGAGCTTCCAGCTCATGCCCATTTAACTCTGGTTTTGGGACTTCAGTTAGGATCTACCTCCTAAAGTCCCTTACCTCCTTCCAATAACCTATTGAACTATATGAATCCATAAGTGGATTAAACCATTTGTGAAATCAGCCCTAATCTGATGGGGTAGTGTTCTTCTCCAAGTCTTCAACATAGGGGATTTGGAAATCTATTCTCCCATTCTTTCATTTGCCCATTGTTTGCTTAAGTAAAGGAAATCTCTTGTTTAGCATAGAGTTGTCCTTTTTTTTTTTTTTTTTTTTTTGGCCAGTTTGATCATCTCTGTCTTTTGATTCAAGAATTTAGTCCAGTCATCTTTAAAGAATCACTGTTGGAGAAGGATTTACTCTTGTCTTTTTGTTTATTGTTTTCTGTTTTGTAGCTCTTCTTCTGTCTCTCTTTTCCTGTCTTGTTATCTTTTCTTTTTTTTTATAAGTTTTATGTAGGTGACACACTTCGATTATTTTCTCAGTTTATTCTGTATATCTTCCTTAGATATTTCCTTGTACTTGTCACAGAGGTTACGTTGAAAAATCTTACAACTATTTATGTTAAACTAATAGCAACTTAAGTTCTATGACATACAAGACTTCTACACTACTTCACCCAAAATCCATGCTCTATATTATTGATGTCAAAAATTACATCTTTTATGTTGTATATCCATTAACATATTTTATAGTGATAGTTATTGTTTGTTTTGTTCTTAACTTTAAACCACAATTAAAAGTTATGTATATGCCATAGATTCACTAATTACTCAAATTTATATTTCAAATGCCTTTATGTTGCTTAGTGTCTTTTCATTTCAACATGAGGAAATTTCTTTAGCATTTCTGGAAAAGATAACCTAGTGATGACAAACTCCCTTAGCTTTTGTTCATTTAAGAAAGTCATAACTGCACCTTTATTGTTTTAAGTTTGCTTTTTTCTGTATATAGTATTCTTCGTTGGTAGTACTTTTCAGAGATCTGAGTACATCCTCCCACACCCTTCTCACCAGCAAGGTTTCTGCTGAGAAATATACTATTCTTATGCAAGTTCTCTTATCTGTGATGAATCATTTTTCTCTTGCTGCTTTCCAAAAGCTTTTTCTCCATAATTTGATCAAAATATGTCTTGCTGTGAATTTCACAATTTCATATTTATTATTCTTTGTTGAACTTCCTGAATTAAAGGGTGTACTGCATTCCCAAATTTGGAATATTTTAGCTATTTCTTCAAATAAGCTTCTGACTTTCTTGTCCCTTCTACTTCTTTTACCCTAATATTGTACATTGTTTCTCTTGCAGTCCCTTAAGTCCTATATACTTTTCTTATTATTTTTCATTCCTTTTCTTCATTCTGCTCCTCTGATTAATTTGCCATGCCTTAGAATTTCTCATTTTTTAAAAAATTTTCCATCAATCTGTCATTGTATTCATGGAGTGCTTTTTTTCACTTTTTTTAATATTTTCTTTCTGTCAATAATATCCTTTTGTTCATGCATAACTTTCTTTAGCTGGTAGAGTATCTTTATGATGGTTATTTTAAATTTTTTGTCAGCTATTTTATATAGCTATTGAGATCAGTTTTTGTAAATTTTATGTTGTTCCTTTTTTTAAGCCTTGTTTCCCTGTTTCTTGTTGTGTATTGAAATATTGATTTGTGATCTGTGCATTTGAAAAAGCAGTCACCTCTATCAGTCTTACTGATGGGTTCCATACAGAATACCATCCCCAACCAGCCCAGTTATTAATTTTGGGAGCTTCTGAAGCCTGTTTGGATGCTATATGTCATCTTTGGCCCTGTGTATATAATTTCTTAGAAAACTGTCAGTTTATTTTTTGGGAGTTCAAAAATCTCTTTCTCCCTCCATTGACTGTAGGCATCCCTGCATGTTCCCCAATTCTACAGCAGTACACAGCCCCACTCTTCCCTGTTCTTAGCAGCCACCAGAAATCAAAAGGACATGGATTCCTTATAAACACAAAGGGAGAGAAATGGATCCTAGCCCCTTGGGCATTCCTTTAAATATCAAAAGGCCACATGCATACTTCATTCCTCTCCTCTTCGCAAAGAGATTGAAGTTTTGTGCTTTCTTCTGATTGTGGTGAACTGTGCTGACTACCACAAGCCACTTCCCACTCTTCTTTGTTTTCAGTGTTCCTATGCATCCAACCTAGGTCAGGAAATGATCCAATTGAGGTAATACAGAAACCAGCCCCTTGGATAACCCTCCAAAAAACATCAAATATGAAATATTTACTCCACTCTTTGAATTCCTTGAGAGGGATAAGTCTGGAGCCAGGACCTTCTCTTCAGGCACTCTACAGGTTTGGAGGAGGAGCTAAAAGAAATAGAGTGAAATTACTTTCTTTAGCTGTTTAAATGAGATTTTCCTCAGTTTTATTTTCACCAAGGCTACTGCAATTTCATAGCTGGTATTTTTTTTTACCTTTTCTCTGTGTTTTTTAAAAATTTATGCTTTTTCATTTTACATGACAGTAGACTTATTTTGACATATCATACACAAATACTGAGATGCAATATAACATCCTATTCTTGTGGTTGTACCTGATGTGGCGTTATGCTGGTCATGTGTTCATATATAAATATAGGAATGTTATGTTCAATTCATTTTACTGTTTTTCCCATTTCTACCTGTCTTTCCATTCCCCCCACTACACCCTGTCAAATTTGGTGAATGTCCACTAGCCCCCCACCACTAACTATTATGAGTCATCATTCACATATCAGAAAAAACATTCAGCTTTTGGATTTGGGGGATTGGCTTTTTTTACTTAGCATGAGAGCCTCCAGTTTCATCCATTTGCAGTCAAATCCCCTTATATTTTTTCTCTTAATGGCTGAGTATTATTCCATTGTGTATATGTACATTTTCTTTATCCATTCATATATAAAGGGAACCTAGTTTGGTTTCATACCTTAGCTATTGTGAATTGAGCTGCTATGGACATTGATATGGCTGCATCACTAGAGTATACTGATTTTAAGACCTTTGGGTATATGCTGAGGAGTGGTATAACTAAGTCAAATAGTGGTCCCATTCCAAGTTTTCCAAGGAATCTCCATCCTGCTTCAGAGTAATTGCACCAATTTGCAGTCCAACCAACAATGTATGCATGTACCTTTATCCCCACATCCTCACCAACATTTATTGTTACTTGAATTCTTGATAATTGCCATTCTGACAGGAGTAAGAAAAAATCTTAATGTAGTTTTAATTTGCATTTCTCTAATTGCTAGAGATGTTGAATATTTTTCATATTGACCATTCGTAATTCTTCTTCTGTGAAGTGTCTGTTCAGTCCCTTTGCCCATTTGATTGTTGTTGTTTTTTTGTTGTTGTTAAATTTTTTTTGAGCTTTTTATATGTCCTCGGGATTAATGCTCTATTCGAGAAGCAGTTGGCAAAGATTTTCTCCCATTCTGTAGGCTCTCTCTTCCCATTCTTTTTTTTTTAAGAGAGAAAGAAAGAAAGAGAGAGAGAGAGAGAGAAATTTTTATTATTTATTTTTTAGTTTCAGTGGACACAACATCTTTATTTTATTTGTATGTGGTGCTGAGGATCAAACCTAGCGCCCTGTGCATGCCAGGGCAGCGTGCTACCGCTTGAGCCACATCCCCAGCCCTCTCTTCCCATTCTTGTTTGTATCCTTTGCTGTGAAGCAGCTTTTAATTTGATACAATCCCCTTTACTGATTCTTGGTTTTACTCTTTGTGCTTTAGGTGTCTTGTTAAGGAAGTCAGTTCCTAAGCCAACGTGATGGAGATCTGGGCCTACTTTTTCTTCTTTTAGGCACAGGGTCTTTGGTCTAATGTCTAGAGATCACTGATCCACTTAAAGCTGGGTTTTGTGCAGGATGTGAGAGAGGGGTCTAATTTCATTTTGCTACATATGGATTTTCCTTAACTGGGTTTTTTAGTTCTCATGAACAACAACATTGTATGTCATTGTTAAATTGGTATTTTTGTGGAGGGACAAGATTGGGGGCTTCCGGATCCACCAACATGTGAATATAGTATCCTCTCAAAATCGGCTCTTTTAAAAAGGCCTTCCCACAAATCCCACCTAACACCTCCTTAGAACTAAATGTTTAACAATTTCACATGACTAGTCAGAAACAGAAGCTGAGAAGTATAGTGTGTGTAGAAATAATTTGCTCAATTAAAATCAGAGTTTTTGATTAGGAAAAAATTGGAGAATAGATCTATATTGGTCCAGGCCATTACATTTGTAGATGAAAAGGTCAGCCTAACTTCCCGAAGAAAATACAGAAAAAACTTAGAAGTTTTATTTAGTACCATAGCACTAACTATTTGTATAGCTTACCTTGTCTATTGTCAGTCCATGGGAGAACCTGTTATTCAAAGCTGTATACTTCAAAACCAAAAATGATGGCTGAAAAACATATGCTCAATAACTATTGGTTGAGGAAATCTGGTGAATACACCCAGAGCTTTTGCTGCCCCACTGAGCATGCTCATGTTTAATTTTGTCAGGGTGACAACTCTTACATATTTCCCCAAAGCTGCTCACAAACCCCACCTTTATATGGACTGTTGGGATACTTCTGAAAGAGATTATTTTTAACAAAATTTAAAACGGTTTTTACAGGCCAGAAATCTGTTCAACTCATGTCTAAGGCACAAACTTCCCCGTCCAAGTTAGATTCCCATCACACAATATTCTGTTACCTTTTCCTTCTGCATGACATCTATTGTAGCCAACGTACATGAATTTCCTTTACAACTATTTAGGTTTGGGGCTAGATGTGAAGGAAAGAGCCTTGCCAGGTTTGTTCAGTGCGTTGTTGGCATGTTCTAGCATAGAACAGGTGTTTAATAAATATTAATATTAAAAAAATGGAAGAGTTAATAAATTAAACCCATAACATCAGCCCTTTGACTCTCACCATTGCCTGGAGGGCATATAGCCAGCATTAGGAATTGACAATTAAAATACTTTAGAGACATGGTCAACCAGCTCATTTTTATTATCAAAGAAACAGAGCCTCAGAATTACCTGGTAAATTTTAATATTAGAAACAACCTGGGGGGCTGGGTGTGTAGCTCAGTGGAAGAACACTTGCCTAGCAGGTGTGAGGCACTGCATTTGATCCTCAGAACAGCATGAAAATTAACAAAATAATGGCATATGTTCACCTACACCAACAACAACAACCTGGTAGTGAACCTGGAACCTAAACCCTAGACCAGTGCTCATTGCGTTTCAATTTATGCTGGACTCTTGGGTCGAGGAGAGGGGCATCTTCAAATCTATTTTGAGAATCCTGAGCTATCCTAACTGGGAGACCCCCTTCTGCCTTTTTTGTAGGACTTCTAATCACATAGAGTCCTTACTGTTTACCTCTTACTTATTAATACCACATATCTATTACTAGTTATCTCATCTATTACTGACAGTCATGCCTCTGAGGTCATAAAAATGATCTTCCCTTCTTTCAACTTTCTTGACCTGATTCCATTTTCCTCCTTTCCACTGGCGCATCCACTTCGTCTGTCCTTGTTCACCTCTGTTCTCCTCTCCGTCTTGATATCCTCTCTGGAAGGTTCTGTCCTGTCCTTCCCCATGGCTTCAGTTCTCATGTATAAGTTTCCGGCCTCCAAATTGACATCTCCACAATCATGAGTGTCACTAGTGCCCTTCTCAGGTCCCTTTGTGCATATCTGTAGCCGCTCTGTACTTTGCTGTTATGAGCTCACAACTTTTAGGGGATTGCTTCTGGGTACAATAACTGCCGAACCCATTTGGAGAAACAGGAAGACCCAGGAATTTTAAGTACATTCTCCCTACACTATGGAGTATGAAATGGAGCTCCTCTGACTCCATGAGGATGAACTCATCAGACTAATGTATGTTGTAAAGATCTCCGCAGAGGAACTGGGGCTGTAGCTCAGTGGTACAGTGCTTTCCTCATAGGTGTAAGGCACTGGGTTCCATCCTCAACACCACATAAAAATTAATAAAGATATTGTGTGTCTATCCACGACTAAAAAAAGTATTTATAAAAAAAAAGGTTCCTGTAGAGGAGGGTGGAAGCCACATATTTTGAATAACTCTATTACTTGTCTTCCTCACTTCTCTTCCCCCACCACAAACTTTTTTTTTTCTTTTCCTCTCAGTACTGCAGATGAAACCCAGGCCTCCTCCATGCTAGGCCAGTGCTCTGCCATTGGGCTATACTCCTATCCCCATACTCACTCCCGGCATTCTTAATGAACAGTTTGCATACAATTCCTTGGCTTATATCATGCCTCAAAGGGAACATCACCTATACCATAAAGTTTATAACTTCTGAAGTCTAGATCTGCACCTCCAATAACCTGCTGGACAACTTACTTGGGTTGCTCATAAGGCAACTTCAACTGCTTAAGATTGAACTCATCCTCTCCCTCTACAAAGCTGCTCATTTCCCTGCAGTTTCTATTCCCCTGAAATATATCGTTATTTCTCTAGAATTCAAGCTAACAGCCTGGGATGGTACCCTTTCTTTTCCTTCTGTCTTAATTAGTCTCTAAGCAGACTCAAGCAAGCACCAGCTTCTATTATTTTTCTAGCTGAGATAGCATAGCTCCTCAGAGTTGAAGCCCCATTCTTTTCAGTTGAATATTTGTAGTAATCATCAAATAAGCTTCCCAAGCTCTGGATTTGCTGCCTTCCACGTTGCTTTTGTACTGTAACCACAGTGATATTCACAAACACATGAATCTTATCATCATCCCTCTCTTTTCAGTAAAAAATTGAAATAAGTCCCTCATAAGTCCACAGGAAGAGGTCTGAAAATTTGATGAAGACTTCACTATTTTGACCTGTGCTCACTTTTGGTCTCCATGCTTCATCTCTCTGATGTGTTTACAGGTCACCTGACATCTGTGCCCTCTCACCATCAGACCCTTGCCCAAGAAAGTTTCATTTTAGATTGTCCTATTTTTAACAATGTCCCCACCACTATCAGCCCACCGTCTTCTATCTCTATGTTCATTTATTCAGTAGGCAGGTATTATTTATTATTGAGTCACTACTATGTGCCAGGCACTATTATAGGTAGTAAAGTGTCAGATCATTAACTTCATAACACTTTGTAAGATGCATTTTTCCCTTAACATTATATAATGGACACTTTTGTATTGTGTGTATGTGTTTGAAATATTCATGAATGGCATTATGTATTCTTCTAGAGCAAGGGTCAGCAAACTGTTTCTCTAAAGTGTCAGATAATAAATATTTTAGGCTTGGAGACCTATGGTGTATTCTGCAACTACTCAGCTTTATCATTGTGGTACGAAACTAGCTTTAGGCAAAACTGTTATCCATTAAAACTTTATTTATAAACCTACTGGTAGGCCACATTTGACTAGTGGGCCATAGTTTGCCAACTATTATTTAAAAGTATTGTTTTGAATTAATGGCTGTTTAGAATCTCATTATGTATTAGGATTTGTTAGGGCCTTCATGAAGGCAGGAAATATGATTCCTATATCTATATATTTGCTATAACCCATGGAGTTAGAAATATGGGTATGCTATCAATACCAGTTGAATTAATAAACAAATGTCAATAGTTTTTAGGATAAAGAGTCAAATTTTGACATATATAAGAATGACTCAAATTTGAAAAACAAAAGACCTTTATTCTAGTAAGTATAAAAAAAATGAAAATCTGGGTAAACTTTTCATTGAGTGGGCTAGAATTGAGAAATCAAATGAAGTAGTAAAATCAAAAAGGAGAAAGTTGCAATAGTTAATGACCAAATGAGAATCCGAAGACACATTAATAAAAGAAGAATTTGTAGCACTGAAGTAGTGTAAAACCTGGATTAGAATGTTAAAATACACTAATTTGAGTTTTGATTTGAAGGAAGGTGTTTTGTGCAAAATGAGAGTGTTAGGTGGATGATGTGTAAGTCTAACCCCAGTCGAAATCTAGATGATAAGCTCCTTGTTATCTTTTATAGTAATCATCAGTTAAAACATCTCTTTATTCTGAAAAGAACAGTTTGGTTCTCCCTAGGTTAAGTTAGACATGAACATTTCTTCAGAGGGGAATATTAAATCACAAGACAAATAAAAGTTTCCTTGAAATTATAACATGCCACATTATAAAGAGAAAAAATATGGAAATATGCATTTTGAAAACATTGAACAGAACATATCATTAAATGTTTTCACAATAATGCATGTGAAATGTTATGAAGAAATGTTATGAAGAAACAAAAGCATTTTTTTGCCAGCTTGCAAAAAATGACCCTCTGGAAAAATGCCATATCTTCCCCTTATGTCAATTTTCTTTTTGGTGCTGTTCTCCTCCTTAATAGTTTAATAGTTGATAGAAGAGATGAGATAATACTTCATTTAAACAGAAACTTCCTTGGATTGCCCAGTCTGTCTTAGTGACCTCTGAACCAGGAAGTTTTAAGCAACCCAGGCAGTTCCTTCAGCTCACTAGGAGAGGCAAAAGTAAGTGTACCACATGGAACCACCATGATGAATGGGCACTGATCAATTGCTCAGCAATTTAAGCTGCTGTTCAGTGGGGTCTGCATAATAACTTAACATGTTCCATGAAACATTGAAAATGTGATATAAAATGCTATTTATTGCTTGTAACACTTCAAGTCAAAGCTTTTATATGTGACTCAGACAAACCTTGTTGCTGATGGTCTAATGTGTTATTACTAGAAAGAACACCAATATTTCTCATTTTAGAGGAACGTTCAGGCAGAGAGTTCAAGTATTTTTTAATGAAGAAGTAACTGTTCATTTTTCTAGCATCTCGAATCATGGGTAATTTTGGAATAAACAGGTTAATATTAGTCTTGACTTCTGAGCAGAGTAGAGAAAGACAGTGTGAATGCTGATGGTTCAGAATTCCTGGAAAGATCATAGAAAGAAGACAGGTGTAGTAACCAGATTGGGTAATGGTAACCAAGTAAATTTTCAAGATTTAAGCTAATCAATTTATTTTTAATGTAATAATGGTAGTGTTGGCTATCATATCATTACTTTTACTACTGGTATTATTGTTACTACCTTCCATTCTTTTCATGCCTTGGAAACTTAGAATGTATTATTGTTTAGTAAATGAATTGCAAAAGACATATGTAATCCCCACTATATGAAAAGAACTGTGCAAAATTATGAGTACACACTGTCATGGTATTTCTTTTAGTAACTGAAAATTCATGAAGCTGTCTCATATACCTACATTTCAGGTCAGAAATATAACCAGGACTGTTATATAATATTTCTATTTAACAAGTGTTCTCACTGATGATAAAGATTGAAATATACAGTGGAATATTTACTTTCTGATATATGGCAAAGAAATGCCACAATTAGGAAAAACCTTCAGGAGGCATGTGAATAGAAACAACATCTTCCTTCCATTACATTTGGATCAAAACCAGAGGGATAATCCTCAACAAGAAATGAGTTTTTACCAATTCAATGAATGTCGAGCACTATTATGTGCTTAGTACTATGTAGCTTTTTAATTAAAATTTTTACTTTGAGAAATTTGTAGAAATGTATCACCTGATGTTGTCAGAACGATAGGGAGATCCTGGATATCTTTCACCCTGTTTCCCTCACTGGTAACAAACTTCATAACTAGAATATGTTATCACAACCAGGTTGTTGACCTCAATACATTAAAAAAAAAAAAACATGTTTGTGTCTACATGTCCCTGTGTAGCCACAACTTTTCCCCTTGTTTCGTAACACTTCCTCAACTCCTAACAACATCTACTGTGCCATATTGCATTTCAAAAGTAGTATACAAATGGAATCTTTCACTTTGTATATTTTTGAGGATTGGCTTTTCTCATGAAGCATAACTCTCTGGAGATTGATTCAGGTTGCTCTGGGTCTTAATAGCCCATTCCTTGGCACAGTTTGTTTAACCATTCATCCACTGAAGAACATCTGGTTGCTTCCAGTTATAGTTGTTACAAACAAAGCCTCTATCAACATTCATATATAGATTTTTGCATAAACATATATTTTCGTTTCTATGGGATGACTGCCTAGGAGCAAAATTACTGAGGAGTGTGACAATTTCAGATTTAGATATTTTAGAAACTGCCAATTTGCTTTCAGAATGGCCATACCATTTTACATCCCTACTCACAATGAATGAATATTGTAGTTATACAACATATTTTCCAGAATTTGGTATTGTCAACATTTTTAATTGACCTATTCTGATATGAACATAGAGAAAGCTCATTGGAGTTTGTTTTGCATTCCACTAATGAATAGTGATGATTAATGGTTTTTGTGTGTTTGCCATCTGTATATCCTCTTCACTAAAATATATCTTTATGCTTTTGCCCATTTCCTAAACTAGATACCATTTTTATTTTGGATACATGGTTTGCAAATACTTTCTTGAGGTCTGTAGTTTATCTTTTCATATCCACTTAATAGGTTCTTTTATACACAAACGTTTGCAGGTTGATGAAGACAGTTTTATCAATTTTTTCTTTGATGAATGTTTTTGAAAAACATAAGGATTTTTTTACGTAGCCCTACATCCAAAAGATTCGCCCCCCCCTATTTTTTCTTTGATACCTATATATTTTATAATTGTCTGGCACTCATTTTGAGTTCATTTTTACATAAGATGTAATACTTTGGTCAGAGTTTAGTTTTTGGCTAATAATATTCACTTGTTCTTGCTTCATTTTTTGAAAAGGTTATTTTTTTCCTCTGTAAAATTGATATTGTACCTTGGGCAAAAGTCAATAGGATATATCTGTGTGGACCTATTTCGAGGTTCTGTATTCAGCTTCATTGATCTATGTGTCTAATCTTCTGCAATACCACACAGCCTTGTTTACAGTAACCATATAATCCCTTGAAAGCTGGGAGGGCAGTTCCTCGTATTTCTTTTGTCATTTTCAAACGTGGTTAAACATTTCAGTGCCTTTTCCTTAAGTATCAATTGTGAAATAATGTTATCCATATCTATTTAAAAATCTTGCTGTGATTTTGATAGGAAATGAACGATGTGTGTTTATCACATTGAAGGATTTTGATTTTCACTCTGCAAATCTCCCAATCCATGAATATTGTGTATGTCTCTGTGTTTCATAAATACTTGATTTTTCTATCAATATTTTATGTTTTTCAGTATAAAAGGCCTACAAATGTTTTGTCATATTAAAAACTAAGGATTTAGTTTACAAATGAGTAATACATTTTACATTTCTGTTTTAATGTGTTAATTTATATATATTTATAGAAAAAATTATAGTTGATTTTTATGTTTATTTTTAAACATAAAATATATTCTGTGAACTTGCTAATCTTATAAGTTCTAAGGGTTTTTTTTAAAAAATAGATTTTGTAGGATTTTTTCCACGTAGATTATGATTCCATCTTCAAAAATAGACATTTATATCTTTCATTATAATCAGTTTTCTTTTTATCTTTTTTCTTACATTGTGCATTTACTGGTGTTTCCTGTTCTGTGTTGAAAAGGAGGGTTGAAAGTAGATGTCCTTGCCTTGTTTTCAATGTTGAGAGGAAGTATTTAGTCTTTCACCATTAAGCAAAATGTTAGCTGTAGGGATTTTGTAAAAGTCATCAAGCTCAGGAAGAAGTTCCTCTCTATTCACACTTTTCTGAGAGGTTTAATTGGATGTTTGTTAAAGCTTTTCAAATGTTTTTCTGTACCAATTGATAGAATCATGTGATTTTTTTTTCTTTAAACTGTTAATACGTGAGATTGTATTGCTTGTATTTTTAACATTGAATCAGCCTTACATCACTGGAAAAAAAAACAATTGTTTATGATATAAGTATGTGTGTGTATATATATCCATATGTATGCCATATTATGTACTCTTATACATTAATGGATTCTGTTTATTACATGTTTATTAAGGATTTTGTATATACATTGATGGATATACTCATATATATTCATATTTACATTGGTCATTAGTTTTATTTTTTTATATTACTTTCCTGGTTTTCTATGTATGATATCACAATACAAACTGCATAAAAGGAATTAAAAGTTCTTTTTCCTCATCTGTTTTCTGAAGGACATTTGTAAAATTGTTATCATTCTCCTGGAAACATTTTCTGGAATTCACCAGTGAAGTCATCTGGACTGTTAGGTTTCATTTACAAGAGTTTTTAAATTTCTTTATTTATTGATTTTTAACTGCAAATTCAATTTTCTTAGTAGTTAAGGAATTATTTAATAATCTGTTTCATATTGTGAGAGTCATGATAATTTGTATTCTTCAAGGATTTGGTCTAAATTGTCAAATTTTTGTGTGTAGTTAATGCAGTATTCTCTTATTGTCTTTTTGACGTCTGCAGGGTAAGCAGTTACACCCCTTGCTTTATTTCTAATTTTGTTAATTTGCATCTTTTATTTTTTCTTCGAAAAGCCAAGAGGCTTGTTACTTTTACTAATATTTGCAAAGAACAAAGTTTTTCTTGACTTTCTAAATTTCATTTTGTTTTTAATTTACAATTCCTGCATTTTGGGTCATTTTCTGTTGCATGTTGTGTTTTTATTTTACTCTCCTTTTTTCTCCATTTTTGAGAGAAGAAAATGGACTATTGATTTGAAGTTTTTCATCTTTCCTAATGTATTGTTCAGTGCCTTAAGTTCCTTTCTCAGGTGTATTTTAACTGTGTCTCACAAATCCCCTTATATATTTCTTTTCTTTTTCATTTAGTTCAATATATAGATGCTCCTTGACTTAGTTACAAGCCAATAGATTCATTGTAAGCTGAAAACGTGGGAAGTGGAAAATAGTGTTAAATAATACACCTAACCTTCCAAGCATTGTAAGCTACAACAAGATGCCCTATGTCTGCTGTGTACCCTGGTATTGGTGATGGCATGTGGTTTGCTGCTGCTGCTCAGCATCACCAGGGAGGATCCTAACACATGGATATGCCGGAAAAAAAAAGTCAAAATTCTAAATTCAAAATACAATACTGAATCCATATTTCTTGTACCATCATTTTTTTTTTAATTGGAGGTCAAATCCTTGTAATTCAGGGACTGTTTATTTCACTTTGTATTGCTTAATTGATTCCTGGATTATTTTAAATAGGCTGTGTAGTTTCCACATATTTGGAGATCATTCTGTTTCATTCTGTCATTGAGTCCCAGTTTCATGAAACTGTAGGTTGTGTTTTCTACATAGCCATGATTTATTTCAGGTACTTTTTCCTCCCACCTTCTTGTGTCTCTAGTTAGATGTGAAATCTTTTTATAGTGTCCCACATTTGTCTTGGGCTCTGTTTATTTGTTTTCTTAGGTTTGTCATCAGTCTTTCTGTTGTTCAGACTGAATAATTTCTATTATTCCATCTTCAAGTTCACTGTTTTCTTTATCTATTTTCTCAAATTTTGCTGTCCAGCTTACCCATGAAATTTATTTTAGCTATCACTTTCAGTTTCTAAAATTCCATTTATCTCTTCCTTCGACCTGCTGTTTCTTCTCTCAGCCTTTCCATTTCTCCTTTTATTTCAAGCATGTCCATAACTGCTCACTGAACTTTTTTTGATGGCTGATGTAAAACTCCAGGTCAGATCATTCTGACATCGGTGACACCTCCTTGTTTGTTTGCATTTGTCAGTTGTCTTATCTTACTCATTTTGAAGTCATTTCTGATTTTTTCCCTATAATAAGTACCTTTTTTATTGAAACCTGGACATTTTGGTATTATGTAATGAAGCTTTCAATCTGATTTAAATATTGAGTCCAACAGCCCTTCAGTGACAGATTCTGTGGGAAGGGGGACACTGCCTGAATGATGATCAGTGGAAATAGCCTTTTAAGCTTGCCTCTCAGGCTCCACTGACACCCAGAGGAAAGGGCTCCCATTTCTGCTGGCCTCGGGTAGGAGTTTAGGCTTTCCACCAGAACTCTGCTGACATCATCCTGGCTGGGGGGTGCAGGGAGCCCCTGGACTGTTTCTCAGCTGGCCTGCACTAACACATCATTGCTGCTGGTGCCCACTAAAGCACTAGCTCTCCACCAGATCTACTCTGGTTCCAGCTGATGAGCACAGAGGGACACTACATTGCTACTGAGGGGGGTTGAATGTCCAGACTCCCCACATGGTCCCCATAAACACCACCAGCAACATCCTAATTACTGCCCAGTGGGGATGAGAGTCCAGATGTCCTGTTGGCTTTCTCTGACGTCATCTCAGCAGGGGATTGGCAGTGTTTGCCATGGCCTGACAAGGGTGGAAACCTTGGTTCTCCATGTGGGGGTGGGGTGAGACACTATTGCTTTTCAGTGTATTTTGACCATAGAAGACCAGTTATTGTCCAAATGTTTTCTGACTTGCTCCTCTACTGTTTGATTAGTGAATGTGGGCTATCCTAGTACACATTTTTTTTTTTAATTTGTACCTATTGGTATTCCCTGGGTTGCTGGGTTTTCCAACACAAAGTGTGTAATATGGAAGAAAGAACACACAATGGACTCAACCTCATGCCATTCCTTCAATGCCAGCGTTCCCAAACTGTCTGTCTGCTGTCTACCTTCGGGAGACTTTTTATATTTTTGTAGAATTTTTGTCTGTACTTTTTGTAATCTTTGTAAAGGATTTTTATCCATATTTAAAAAGAGGAAGAGAACAAAGAATGCCTGTCCTATTTTCTAGAAATGAAAGTCCTCTACAAATAATGATCATTTTTCATTTATTCAATAAATATTTGTGGATTATCTACTAAGAGCCAAGTAATACAAAATGACTAAAATAGCTAAGGTTTCTACCCTCAAGGTGATCAGAGTTTAGTAAGGAAGATAGATGTTAGAATTATATTACATGATTTTTTATTTACAATTGAACTAAGTTGCTCCACATAGCCTAGCCTGTAAACAAATATAGGGAAATGAGCCTAACTTTACAAAATATTTCCTGTAAAATTTGATGCATGTGCTAGATGTATAATATCATGATATACCAGAAAGAGAACACAGGCTTTATTTTTTTATCCTATTGGAATAGAATACTATCATGCATGATTTGAAATAAGTACACATGAGTTAAATAAAATAGTACTTTACTCAGTGCCCAATAATCTTATTGATCATCTATTGATGGTTGAAAATAGGGTTCATGAATTTTGAATCACAAACTCATAATCTGGGAATGTTTATAGTTGAATGACAACTCTGGTTTTCCCCTGAATCTTTCTTATTGCCATAAGTTACAGAGAATCCCAAGTTCAGTGAATTTTGGTATTCCTCCAGTATGGTGATTCTTAGATATTATTGTGACTATGAAATTCTTCAGTGTCACAGCACTACCACATTACGGAATATGGAGCTACTTTATTTGTCTTTGGATTGGGCTGATTCATTGTCTACCGTTCTCCAAAGAACATGCTGACATTTTTAATTTGGTGGACTGCTGAGAATCCACAGCATGATATAGACCAACCCATCAATAGTGAATTGAGGATTTCATTGATGTGGAGAGCTAATTAGGTGACTATGGGGAGTGGGACACTGATTGAAATCCATATGACTTTTCAGTGCTCACACTGTAGGCTAGCTCCTGAGAGGAATAGGAAATGAAGGTGACTTATGCTCTGCACTCACCAGGCCCTGCCTAGCCCTTCTCTGTTAGAAGTCAACTACAGAGGCCCTCCCCCTCCCCCATAATGGAGACTACAAAGCCAGGCAGTAATTTCCTCTTTCACAGGTCTTGAGGAAGTCTTCAGTTTGCTCTACCATCAGGCTCAGTTTGCTCTGAGATGAGGCTGAAAACTTGCCTTTGATTCTTTCACCAAACTGCACCTATACTTTCTCTCAAGCCTATCTTGAATTTGAATACTTTTAAAGTAACACCATTCCTATATGCACACATGTATGTATTTATATCTTTATATGCATATATATCTTGATGTGTGCATGTATGTGTGTGTGGGTGACTGTGTGTGTGTATAGTTGGTTTTAATTCCCTAGCAACAGATCAATCCTATGAAATTTTGCAAAATGTTTATTAAAATTTTAAGACAGGGGTCTGAATTCCAATTCTGTGACTTTGAGCAACTGACATTCTATACTGTAAATCTTTCATAATTAATACCTATTACAATGCTTATTAAAGACGCTTTCCCTAAATGTTGAAATCCAAAATTTTTCGTATTGATATTCATCAAATCTTTAACCTCCTCATCTTTACCCAGGCCAAGATGTTCTCTTATATTCACATTCTGGTTTTCTTAACCAGGAAGGCTCTGCTTTGGCTGCCACAGCATACCCTAATATTTAGTTTTTATTCATGCTCCTTGCAGTGTGATATCCCTGACTCTCCAAAACATTGCCTCTGCTCTCACGGCTAACATTCATGAATGTGTCAGACCTTTTGGGTATCCATTCTTTCCCAGTTAAGCAAGACACTTTTAAGAAAGAGAAGGAACATCTCTGTTGCGTATCTTTTAAGTGCCAGACAAGGTATTGAATTGTGTATTTTATAGCCATTATCTATTTTAATTCTCACAACCCTCGTATCTAGGTTTTAGTATATTCACTTTTCAAAATACATAATAGAAAGGCCAAAGAAAGACTAAATAACATATGTAAAGCCACATATCTAGAAAACGACTTAAATCTTATTTTCTCTGTCTTTAAAGTGCTTTGAGCCCTTATTTCCTACAACTGTATTTCTTAAAATTTAAATGATGAATTTCTCATAATTTACCAATTTATTTTAAATAAAGAAAATTATGGTAGATTTCCATGGGAGTTTGAAGTAAGATCCTTATAGTGTTACACTATATACAAAACTAAAACTTTTATAAGACTTTAGTACAACCCCCAAAATAAAAGATAACTCCACTGAATATTAATGATACTTCTTAAACTTACTGTATGTAAAACTGATTCTCCTGACATTCCATTTTATTTCCAGACATGCTGTTTTACAAAATTTTTCATTTTGGGGGGTGGGGGCGGGTTAATGACCAAAGTATTCTTCCAATATTTCAAGGCAAAAACAATGTCATCCTCAACTCCCTTCTTTCTCTCCTTCCGCTCATCTAGTCATCAGAAAATCTTCAGTGACTTGCCTTCTAATCACACCCAGTTTGCAAGCTTGTCTTACAGTCCCCACTGTTTCTGCCCTATTCAGATTCCTCTTTCCTTCCACTTGAAATAAATTCCCAGCTTTTTACCTATCTCTTAATCCATTCTAAACACAACACTCACAAGAGTTCTGGTTACACATAAGTCAGATCACACTCATGTATTATAATCTGTCTGGTGGTCTCCACTGGACTCAGACAAAAGTCCAAGCCCTTCCTTCCTATGACTTCCATAGACCTTCAGAGTCTTGCTCTTGTTTTTACCTCTAACCTCTCACCTCATTCTGTCCTCTATTTAAATCCAGCAAAATAGACAGGACCAATCATCTTGCCTTCAGATACCTCTTCCTGCAATTTCCCTCTCTCAGAAATGTCTGACCCTGATTAACTAACCAGAAAGTCCCCACACCTCCTTTAAACCTTCAGTGGATTTTCACCTACACAGTGAGGTCTTTCTTGACCATGTTATTGAAAAATTCAACCCTCTTTAACACTCCCCAGCCCTCTTCACTATTTCAATTTTTTTCCCCAATCATCAATCAGTATCTCACATACATATAGTTAGCACAGTTATATTGATGACTTTCTGCCTCTTTCCTTATAATAAAAAGTTGCAGGAGGGAAAGGGAATTTTATTTTTTTATTTTCCAGACAATATTTATTTATAGCAACTATTATATTCCACTTATCCTTCTAGTTATTATGATATAATTTAATTATATTTCTGTAAACTAGATGAATGACTTGGTATACATACCAAGACAATAAATAATTATTAAATGAAAGAATAAATTTAAAATTAATGAAACAATTGCAAACTCTGGTTGCCTAATAGATAAGAAGTTAGCCTAAAATTGATAAAATGACTTCAAACAGTTAATTATGAAAACAGTAGATTAGTTTTGATTAATTTTATGATATATGTTAATTTTTGAAACTAGTTTATTGAATTGAATTGAATAAGAAGAATATTCATCATGTGTACATGTTTTGTATCTTGGTTTTGAAAGGATTCTTCAGAATTTGGCTTTGCTGAGGCATCATTTGAGTCACCATCATTATCACTTCTCCTAATTTTCTTATTAACAATAAAATTGTTCTTTACTTCAATGGAACAATCAGTATAATGGTGCACCTCAAGCTATAATATGGAATGAGAAAACATTTGCATTCTTTGCATATTTACTACTACACTTATTGCCAGTGGAGTGTGGATAATTGGTATATAAACGATGGAAAATGTCCTCCAAACATTAATTCACCATGGGAATGTAGCATAAGAGAGCCTGGGTTGTTTGGTGAGCCCATATTTTATGATCTGCAAAAGCTTACTTTTACCTGTGACCCTTCATTGCTTGAAATATTGTGAATCCCTAGGATATTACCTTTGCAGATGAAATCTCTTGCTCTTTCCTTCTTGTGAAGATTATTGTAAGCACAAATACAAGAATGTATAGTTATACTCACCAACAACATTGCCATACAGGCAATTCAGAGTATGCTTTTTTAAAAAAAGATGAACATTAAAAGGAAAATACAAAACTCCATTAATTTTTACTGAAATTGAGACGATGTTTGCAAGACTCCCCAAATCCACAAACCACACTTTAAGAAACATTCCTGAAACCCAACAGTTTCCAAGGCAAAGTATGATAAGTGACATATGGAAATACTATAGTAGATTCAATTGAAAAAGGGTGATGTTCAATTTATTTAAAAAAATAAATAAGAACAGGAAGTAAGAAGTAATGTTTGTTTTGCCCAATTTAGAAAGGTGAAGACTGAAAAGGAAGTTTATATGGGTAAAGAAAATTCCATGAGAAAAAGTATTAGAAACAAGAAAACTCTGGGTTTTTCAACCAATTTTAAATCCTCTTAATTTATTAAGCAAAAGAGAATAAAAAGAGTCATGTAGATTAGCATGAAGAAATAATGTGGATATTAGATATATTAAGAAATAATGATGATTAATAAGTATACAGTGCCTTCCTCATCTGACAGGCACTATTCTAACTCTTTTGCACATAGAACAAAACTTAACATGATCTGCAAAACTTTAAAATAAGCATGTTTATTTTTTTACTTTTTCCTTCTTTACTGGACTTAGAATAATTCAGTAGCTTTTCCAAGATCACACAACTGGAGACATGACATGATTTGAATGTGGAGCCCATGTTTAACTGCTATGTTCTGGACAAGTATATACTTCAGTTTATTTCAAGATTTAGAACCCCCAAAACACAATACATGATTGGCGGTCGATGTTAAAGAGCAGAAAGTAATACTTCGAAATAAAGATCTCCTAAAGGTTAATCAGATATCTTAGAGATTCAGTTTTCTCATGAGGACAGAGAGTGAGAAAAAAAGTCACCAACACTCCTTAGCATTTTGACAAACCACACTAATAAGGCGTGCTTCTCATTTCCTTCTCTCTCTCACCTCCTGCAGCTTTCCAACAGTCACCTCCTGCAGCTTTCCAACAGTCACCTCATCATAGCATTTCCTTTCAAGTCCTAGAGCAGCTCTGTTGGCTCATTTGTCTTTTTATTTTTTTTCAGCAATAACTAAATATTTTAGTAGTTTATACCCCATGAATCTAATGTAAGAAATTGCTGGCCTCCAGTAATCTGCTCCATGCTAAATCTGATCCTTAGAAACTCAGAAAAATCGTGTTAAGATTTCTCTTCCAGTGTAATCCATTCTCAAGAACAAGGAAAACCTCACTAACATGTTTAAAATTTCCAAGAAATGAAGATGAAGCAGAACAAAGTGGTTTTCTTTTTCTCCTTAATAAATCATTTAAGCTTCCTTTATCTGCCAATTAGAATGGTAAATGGAAAGTTCCTGATGCATAAGTTATAATTTATTTTATTTTTAATAAACATGAGATGTACATGCTTCTTTGTAATAGTAGAATAGTCTTCTTTCTACTAATATTAATTAAATAAGTATTTTTAGTTGACACACAAAATGCAAAGACATTTCACACAATATCACAATATGAATTTCAATGGTATAGATACTTAAAAACAGATTATTTCATGCTCCTTTTAAGTTATACACTAAATTAATTTATAGTATGATACAAAAATACATTTCCTTCATAAAAAGAGATTTTTCTTAATTGAAAAGATAAAGTGGAATATGGCTTACTCCTCTTTTTGTGTGTCAGTGAAGGTGAAATAATGTGTGGGAAATAATAGCATGATATTATTTGGATATTTATGATGATAAGGCCTGAAACTCAAGAAAATCAAAAACTATCTTGTGCATTGTATGCATTCTGTTTTACAAAACACACTTTTTATTGGTTCTTCAAAACATTACAAAGCTCTTGATATATCATATTTCATACATTAGATTCAAGTGGGTTATGAACTCCCATTTTTACCCAATATACAGATTGCAGAATCACATCAGTTACACATCCACATTTTTACATAATGCCCTATTAGTAACTGTTGTATTCTGCTTCCTTTCCTATCCTCTACTATCCCCCCTCCCCCCTCCCATCTTCTCTCTCTACCCCATCTACTGTAATTCATTTCTCTCCTTATTTATTTTCCCATTCCCCTCACAACCTCTTATATGTAATTTTGTATAACAATGAGGGTCTCCCTCCATTTCCATGCAATTTCCCTTTTCTCTCCCTTTCCCTCCCACCTCATGTCTCTGTTTAATGTTAGTATTTTCTTCCTGCTCTTCCTCCCTGCTCTGTTCTTAGTTGCTCTCATTATATCAAAGAAGACATTTGGTATTTGTTTTTTAGGGATTGGCCAGCTTCACTAAGCATAATCTGCCATCCATTTCTCTGAAAATTCCATGATTTTGTCATTTTTTTTAGCTTTGTAATGTTTTGAACAACCAATAAAAAAAATTAAAAACAAAACAAAACAAAACAAAACACACTTTTTAAAGATTTGTTGTTGTTGTTGTTATTTAAAGATAATAAATGTCATTTAACAATAGCATCTGCAATAAAAATGATATTGGATCAAGGCTGTGTTAGGCTGTAGATGTAGTACAGTTGAAAATAGGAGAATTAGGTGGGTCATTAAATATAAGGATAATATTTACCGTGAAAGAAATGATAAGATGTGGCTATTCTAACTTAAGAGTGGTTGTGTTTTTTTGCTCAACACTTAATTTAGAATACATGAATCCAGCTATATAACATTTTTTGGTGCCGGAAATAACAATGTTTGGTGTTAGAATGAGGGAAAGAAAATGTGAAAAGGTGATTCTAGACCTTACAAAACTTTTATGGAGGGGAAGGGTTGGATGCAGGTGGTAAACAAACAAACACATAAGTAAATAAATTATATTCAAATCCTTAGGGCAATATAGTAGAAAAATGTGGAAAACTGAACATCTACATTGTCTATAAGAGAGGGAAAAAAAGTTCACGGAAACCTGGTAACATTAAATATAACTGAGCATTCATCAACACAGACTGGAACTGTGTGAGTCCATTATTGCACTTTTTTTTTTTGATATTTGGGACATTGTGATAAAATTTGTGAGCCAGCTGTGTAACCTAGGAAGATTAAAAAAAAATTAAGAAAAACTTAAATGTGCTGTGAATACATAAAATATATGTAAATAATATTTTATGTTATTTATGTAATTTATATAATAATATATAAATATATAATTATATAAATAATATAATACCTTATATTATTTATATAATATTCATTTGCTACCCTAAAACATGCACATCAATTGTAAAAAGTTATATTTCAACAATTTATGAATACGAACCCAAAACATACAGGGCACAATTCATAATCAATAGAAATGTAAACAAATACATACATGAGGTTTTAAATTATGTCTACATAAAATTAACCATAGTACATACTATACTCCTGTGATAATTTCATAACTGCTTCCTGTTGCGATCACAGTGAGCTCAAGTTTTATGAATAGACTCTTGCGAACACTGTGAAAGCTAATCATCTCCAGGTGAGCAGTTCATGTCTCCAGTGAATTCTGTATCACAGTAAAAATATGATCTCACAATCCACTTGCATTGTTCACTATATAAAAATACATACAGATAGAAAATATGTGATGGTTGACTGTTCATGTTATCAGTAAGTCTTCCTTCTGGTCAATAGCAGGTTATAAGTCATTAAGATTATGGGGAGTCAAAAGTTATATGCAAATTTTTGACTGTATAAGTGGAATATTGCCCCTAAAAGTTATTCAAGAGTCAACTGTAATTGTCCCACTAATTCTTATCTAATGCATCTGAGAAGATGTTTATATTTTCTGGGCTTCTATTGCTTCATAGGTAATATGAATATATTGCAATGACTGAGCTTAAAATTTCCTTCATGTTGTGTGATTTTTAATCTTTGCACTGACTTCTTTGCCTGAGAAGAACAAAAATGGCATTATGACCTTAATTAAAATGCACAAGGTTCTACATTCCACAAAAGTAGTATACAGACCGAGTATGGCAAAACAATGAATTTGAAGATTTCTATTCAAGAAGACAGATTTAAATTCTCTCATTTAGCTTTACTATCTGTACCATACCCATTAAAAATAGAAGCAAAGTGATTTTTAAAACATATCAGTAAATTAAAAGACAATGACCTAGACAACATCATCCAACTTTTCTAAGTTGCAAAGTACATGGCTTAGTAGACCAATAAAGCTGACCTCTAGTTTAGCACTTAAGAAACTCATAATCAACTTGACTTACCCAAATAGTCCATAAATTGACATCACCTATTGCCTCTTTGGTGGGAGTAAAATTAGGCTAGAAACAAATACTGACAGAAATTCTGTTTAAAAATCTGTTAGACATCCTCTCTCAGATGTTATTGCCCACTTTCAGTACTAGATGGCGGATCTTTTTATGTTCTGGCAAAACATAAGAGGTTATTCATTGGAAAGTTAAAAAAAAATAGAAAGAAAATCTGGAACTCTGGGATGGGGGTAAAGCATGAATGAGGAAAAGTGAACAAAAAGAAAGCAAAGCAATCAAGTGTGTGCAATTAAGTGTGTGACATATATATATGAAACATAGAGATCCCTAAATCTCTTTATTCACTTTTCTATGGAATCCAATTATTCCTTTTTGAAAGAAACTAGAACTATAGAACTGCAATTGGAGCACCTCCAAAATATCACCAGCCAGAATGAGGTTCAATAAAGACTTGGCAAATTATCTTGCTCATATATACAATGCTTTCTTCCAATTACATTTTTTTCCTTTCCAATCAGAAAGAAAGAAAGAAAAAAAAACAAAACTTACCTAACCTGACATTCATGAGTTGCCAAGTTAAAATAGCTCCCACTGAGATGACCAAGGTGGCCAAAATGACTCAGCAAAGCACATTATCATGAAATTTTAGAACACTGGGGACAAAGAGAATCCCAGAAAAATTGAAAGAAAGTAAATTTATACAATATATCTAGAATTATCTTGACCTCGGACATTTTTACTTTGAAAAAAAAAATGACTTCAGAATTCTAAGGGGAAATCATTCTTTTCTTAAATTTTCTGCTCAAGAACACATAAAAGAAATAAAAAGATAAGTTATGTAAAGGTGCTCAAAAGATTTATCTCCTTTGCAGTTTTTCTTAGAAAGCCACTAGAGAATGTACTATGAAACATGAAGGGTTAAATCAAGAAATAGACATGAGATCTTCTTATTGGAGAAATCTCTCACAAGAAGACTCAGAGATGCTCTGGCCATGTTGGGACCATTTCTTAACCTATAGCCACAGACAGCTACTGAACAGAGGAAATGTGACCATTATGAGCTGAGATATAATATATATGTAAAATACACACTAGATTTTGAACACACCTATTATAAAAATAGAGTGCAAGATACTGCATAAATTTTTATATTTACTACAAGTTGAAATGATGACAGTTTTGTCACAGTGGGATTACTTCAATATATTTTGATAATTAATTTTGTCTGTATATTTTTACTTGTTTAACTCATTTTGTCCCATCATCTCAGACATAAATCACCAATAAAACTTAAATTAAGCAGCAAATATTCCACTTTGAAATAATATTTGGATATTTATTATGTTTGTAGAATTGAAAATGTAGGACTTAAGTTAATATGACTACAAGATAGTTTAAATAATACATGTAGCTCATATTCTATATCTATTAGACAGCATTTCTAAAAAGGATAGAGAAAAATCTGAAAAGGCTATAAATCAGCCTCATAAATAAATTGTCTAAATTGAAAGAGGATCCCCAAATATATTGCAAATGATGAAATTAATACATATCAAAGTGAAATGATATCTAAATTAAGACAATAGTAACACCACTTGAAAGAATTAGCAATTGAATAAGAATGTAGCAAAACAAGCAATTAGGAAAAAGGATAATTTTAAAGAGTATACAAAATATTGGGTAACAAAGAGTATCAAAACAGGGGATCAGCTGTGAATATTATATATGCATATATAATACAAACAATAATTATTGATCCAAAAAATATTAGGACACAGATAATTATAAGTAGTTGCATCCTGATTTTGGTAAAATAAGAGATAAGAGTGTTCACATGCAATAAGGACTACAGATCATAAAAGAAAATTAAATATTTATATTCCACAGTGGTCAGAAAAGACCAAATACCTCATATTAGAAATATCAAGAAATGAAAATATAGAAATTTTATACATAGTGATAGAGACAGATATAAAAAGCAAAAGGAGTTATAGTAAATGGGGAGTAGGAAATGAAAGATTGTAGCAGATTGGCAGCTACTATTTTTGCAATATACTATTTGAGTTTCTAAATCATATGCAAGTTATAGTTAGATTAAAATTTAAAATATATTAAAAATAAAATTGATAAATGATAAAAAATTCAGAGAAGGAAAGTCATAATATCTACTAACTTGCTGAAAAAAAGAAAGTAGCTTCTTATTGGAACTCAAATGAGGTAATTTTCAATCCATCAAATGTATACATGATAATATCCGGTACTCACAACTGTGTGGGTAAATAGTCTCTTTCATGTATTATTGCTAATAGATGATGAATTGCTTCAACTGGTTCTAGAATATGGTCCCTGTGGTATGTGGTGTCTAATAAATTTTCTTCTCAATTCAACAATCCCACTTTAAGGAATTGTTTTCACTGAAATAACCGATAATGTAAATATATATTAGTAAGTATATTGCAATCATATCATGGAAAAAGACAACTATTTCAAGGATTTATTAAGTCTATATGCAACAGAGCAAGAAATAGTCTTTTACAGATTTTAATTGAAAAACTCATGTTGAGAAAACAATCTCTTTAGTATAATGACATTAATTCAAAAATTGATAGGGGAGAAAAAGTTCTCCATATATGATATGTATAGCTACATAGTTATGTGACTCTGTGGAATAATGTGTTATAGTACACTTAAAATTGTTGAATTCAGACGGCTATCAGCCATACAGGGATGTAGGATTTTCTACACATTACTGCACAACCCACGGTTAATGAGCCACAAGACAATTTTTTATGTTATTATCATAGCTCAAACACTCACTTCTGTTTTAACACCTATAAACTTACACTTCACTTACAGGTTTAGTCTTCATCTACCTATCTGATATTTTCTAAATTAGGATAAACCATAGGGGCCACTTTTATCTACAAAAAGGCAACTTCATATGTTCTTCCCATTATTTCTCTCTTTTATATCTATTTCCCTCAAGACATAGATTTTGTTTTGCCCACTTTATCCCTAGTGTCAAAATAATGCTTGGGTTACCTTAGATTTTGGGAAGAGTTTGTTAAAATTATGTATATGCATGATTTGGAAATGTGTACTATAGCATGCATTATTTTTCTAGTTTAAATAAAATATATAAAGATATAATTTAAAATATCAAAATTTCAAAACATTTAATTTATATTTGTATTTCCTCCAGGAAAATAGTCATTTGAATGTGCAGCTCATGATTCAACTTTGAAGGATTATTGACCTTTTTGAAACATTACCAGGTTCCACATGAAAAATATGTCCTGTAAGGTTTTCAAATTTTACAACTTTGGCAAATATATCATTAAGATTTATAAAATTGAATGGCATTTAGGAAGACATGCATTGTTTTGTAGATTACACAGTTGATGTACATGTATTCTTTCAAGATTATTAACTAAATTATTTGCTTTTTTTCAAACATAAGCTAATAATTGTACTTTGTTCTATAATTAAATCTGCTTTCATTCACACACCTTTGTAAATACTATGGTAGTCTGCATTATATGATGTTTATGACCACTGAGTATTTAATATATATTATGATTTTCACCCATACTGATCCTTTTGCCCATTTAGAAATTCTATTTTAAAAAATAATTTAAACTGGTTTCTAAACATTAGTCTATCTTTTGAAATTTTCAATCATTAAACTGAACAATTTAACAGGCCTTACAATTTATATATATATATATATATTTTTTTTTAATCCAAAAAATTATCTCTAATTTTTTTTACCCAATGATCTTTAACTACAACAAAATTACAATGTACAAAAACCAAATAAAATGGCATTGATTTATGTGCCATCAGTGACATAACTGAACTGCATGACCATTGTTATATAAATAAATTTTGTGTTTGATTTTTGGTAATGTGGATACAAAACAAAACGAACCAAGCAATTCTTGTTCTTTTTTGTTGTTGCTTTTTAGTTATCAGTCTGATTTATTTTCAGATCCTCAAAGTGTCAGTTTGCTTTCATTTGTGTCATTAATCTTTTAGAGAGAAAGGCGTTTAGAAAAGAAAAGAAAAATAGTACTTTTTAAAAACATATATATATATATATACATCTACATATATTCATATACAAATGCATATATATGCATATGTATCCATATACATAGCTGTACCTATATGTAAACCTCAAGTGTGGATATTTTGCATTTGTGTGTGTGTATATATGTGTGTGTAGAAAGAGAGAGATCAAAATTCAAAATCCATTCTTCCCTCACCAGAAGGAGCCCTCTGTTCATTTTCCAGCCTTGTCAGGTGAGCACAGTTCATATTTTTCACTTGTATCCAATTTTGTAATCACTGCTGGAGAGATTTGGTGAAGCACACAAATAAACGGGATCCTCCTTGCAATTTGCTTAAATGCATGTTACCAGATTGTCCTATCAAACCATTCTGTGTATCTGTCTCTAAGCATTCCTGTCCTAGCATATGAGTTAAGTATTCAATAAACCTTTGTTATTGCCACAAATATTATTTAAACAATACTCTATCATACTTAAACAAGGCCCAAAGAAATCAAGTACTCCTATCTAGAGAACTCAGAAATTGAGCTAAACATTGCTCTTGTTTTCTCCTCCTCCTCCTCCTCCTCTTCCTCCTTTTGTCATACTTTCTTTATACAATGCTGAAATCCCAAATATTTAATAATAGAAAATTATTTATCTTTCTCCTTACAAATACAGGAAGACTACAAAATTTTGCCAAACACACACAAACACACACACACACACACACACACACACACACACATTTATAATGTCACAGGACTAAAAATTAAGACCCAAGACCATTTTTAAAAACCTAAAAATTTTACCTTAACTTTTTTAGCTGTAAATCACACTCAAATTTTACAATAGACTTTCATTGATAAGACTTCAAATGAGACAGTTTTTATCATTCCTGGTGACCATGTAAGGGAAGTAAATCCAATTTAGCATTCATCAAACATTACAAATGAGACCCTTGATAACTTACTGAGTTTGACCCACAAGAACTAGATCATACTGAACTCCACAGGATTAGTTCTTGTAAATTTCCCATCAGAAAATTAATGTTTCTCTTCCATTCCCTTCATAATGCATGTTTTCAGTCAATTCCTTCATTCATTCAATAAAATTTGGCTGAGCACTTAATATGCACTGGGCACCACTCCAGCCACTGGAGATAAGAACAAGAACAACAACAACAACAAAAATAATGCCTCCCTTTATGTAGCTCACATTTAAACTGCAGGCAGTTCAAATACATACTATGCCAATCAGCAGTCAGTGCTAGGGAGAAAAGGAGCGAGTGAAGGGGATGGGCAGAGGTACCTTGTTCAGTATTAAATGGACCTGTACAGGTGAGTGTCAAGCAGGGTCATTTAAGCAAAGGCATGTGGGAAGAGAATTGGAATGCTGTGTGCACATTCCAAACAGAAAAGTGTAAATGAACACCCAGAGGAAAACAGATTTACTTACCCAGTCAGGCATCCATTTCCAAACTCTTCACAACTAAAAGTTAAATTTAACAAAGATCTTCTCATATGGAATTCCCCATAGGGTCATTTCAATTCAATATGGTAAAAGTGAGCTTTGCTGGGATTTTCTATTGCTGTCTCTGTATTTAATGAATACACTTTCCCCATCCCTACTAGCTATGGTTTTCTAACCACTCTCTTACTGAAACCCACTCTCAAGGATTAAACACATGCCAGGTTCATGTACATTTAAAGACAGACCAACTGTCTTTAAATGTACATGAACATTTAAATCATGTTAAATCATCCTCAACAGATTTAACTGCCTGTTCTCTGGAACATCTGAATTTTATAAGTAAATCAAGGTTTAAGCAAATCAATTAGTTATATCAGTGGACTTTCAGGAATTGGCAAGGGAGACTAATGCTACTACAAGGTAAGCCTGGGAAAAGCGCTACACTTTGAGTTGAAAGTCATTGTTCCCTTCTTTTGAAATTGGTTAGGGTTCTCTGGCCCATGCTATAATCTCTTGTGACCTAAATTTCTCACTTATAAAATTAAGACATTATCTGAAATAACTGCCAGACACCTGCAACTACAATACAATATATTTATCTCAATTTATTTTCTATGAGATTCTATAGAAGACATTGTAAAAGGGGGAAATACAAAAGGGATGATACTTTATTCTGCTATGTCAGAAACTGAATTTCCAATTCAATGCTTTCTGGTTCTTAAGTACCCTTGCAATTATAATTCTAATTTCTGATGAGGCAATCCTGTAACTATGGAAGGGCAAACTAAAAAGTCCCATGGCTTTTGTGTATTAAAAGTGAAATGAATGCTTGGAAATGTCTGATGGGACCCTCATTGTATATGGTATATATTTTCCCAGTCAACCAATTGCCTCTAAATTTGCTATTTATAATTTACCCAGTCTTAATTAGCAAGCTGTTCCCCAAGTCTATCCTGCTGCAGGCAGAACATGAAGAAGAATATAAAAAAAAAACAAAGTGTTTCTGGTTGCTGAAAGCAAGCCATACATATTCATGGTGAAAACAGAAAATCATTTGCCAAACTGTGGATAGTAAATACAATTTAACCCTGCAATAAAAAGTGTAATATTTGCATTTTCAAGATTTAGATCTCTCTGGGATTAATTAGGTGATCAGTAGGAATTAGAGTTATCACGAACAAAACCTGGCTTAGACTGTGCATGTGAGTGTGTACGTATGGCAGGGGGTTGTAGAATTCGTTAACTTTGCTTTCATTATACGTCTTTGGTCCATTCCTCAAAGACTGGTATACAGACTGATGGATTAAATCTTTCTATGAAAATGTTTTGCAAACTGTACAAGTGTACATAAAAAAAAAAATGAGGTCTTACTCTATTTGTGATTGTTCAACAGAACAATAGCAAAGATATACATTGATGATCTGGAAGACTCTCAAACTGTACCCCTCCTGGGATCTCCATGACTCAGCGACTCAACATCTACTTTCCATGAAATGCTATTGCTTCTCAGTTGTTCTCTGCTTCATTCTGATCCATTCTCAAAAACTGTGGCACAGTGAATTCCTTAAGACCCAAATATCATCAAGTTAGATCACTTATAAAGTTCAGCTATGTCTTTTGGATAAAATTCAATTCCTTAGTTTGCTGTAAATTATCTTGGTCCTGCCTACATCTCTAGATTCATCTCATGGCACTCTGTCAACAATTCTTGACCAGGTCTTAATATTGTGTCAACACATTTTATTTCCCACAGTCCAGATTCATTAAATCAGGAAGCCCCTACACATACTGATGTCTCTAAGCCTTCAGTGCCTGTGTGCAATGATTTTTCCTTGAAAAGAATAATTTCTTTTGCTTCAACATCTTCCTAAATTCTTTAGGTTTAGGAGACAGCTAGGACATCAATATCTATAGGAAGCCCTCGCTGACTCATTTTGTGCAATTTTTTATGGGCTTCACACTGGACCCATTATTGCCATGATACTCAGCACCTGTATAATATCTTTCAATCTGTCTTTCTCCTTTCTTGGAACTCTTTTCCTGTGTCTGTTATTTCTAATTTGACAGTACCTCGTGGAATCACTGGCACATCAACAGATATAGAATAAATATACACTGATTGACTATATGCCAGAGGGGTAATTCTAGAGTTCATGGAGAACAAACATAAACCATTTGTAAAATTTTCAAATTACTAAAAATGTTTTCATTAATTTTTAAAATATTTTGGGTAAATCCAAATTTGTACTTTCTTTTATAGCACTTATATACTATTAATGTATTTAATAGTCCTGAGAATAGTATTAATGTATTTAATAGTCCTGAGAATGTATTTCAAAATTTAATATATCATGTCATAAAGAATCAATCATTAGTTTTTATTTGACTACTTTGAAATCACAAGTTTAAAAAATTAATATACCATGCCTGAGGATTTATCTATTTTAAAAGAAATTTGGAACTTTTTTTGAGAACACTCAATAAAGATAGGTGAGTGGCTGGGGTAAATCGGCATGTGCTTTAAAATAACTTGTAGAAGCAAAGTAGGAGAGAAATCTAACAAAGAACGAAGTATGATATCAAGAGAAAGTTAAAAATGTAGACAATATTCTAAACCCAATGTCAAAAAATGTATTGGCCAAATTTGGATGCTGGCCAGAAGCAGCCTACTACCTCATTTTTTTTTATAGCCATAATCTAAAAACGACTCTCTACAATTTCTAAATAGCTATATTTTAAATTACAATCGGAGAACATCAGTAACAATCATTATTTGTTTCTGTATCTTTAAAGTTTAAAATATTTACTACTGGCTCGTAACAGAATAGATTTACAGAGACCTAGTCCACTAATGGAGATGGAATTTGAATATGGAATGGGAATTATGCAGACAGGAAGAATGAAAACAGTGGCTGGGAATTTTTCTACAAAGACCAAAGAATTCAGATATGTAAAACACAGATGCCATCACTAAGGTTCAAGGTTTAGAAATATTCACTTTTTTTACATTGCATCAAGTGGCTCGTTCCAGGAGAAAGCCTTATTTTAGAAGCTCACCCAAAAACCTACAGATTCTGTAAGGGAGTTTGATGGGACATTGATGTGTGAAATAAAGAAGGAGAATGGGAAAAATCATTTTTAGTATAAAAAAAGGAAAAGAAAGCCAAAAAACTTCTGGTCTTTAATACTTCTCCCTCCTAGACATGGATAAAAGTGTACGATTTATTTTTGTCTAAGTCCTTTGCTGAAAAACACTGTAATAAAGAATGAATGTGTGATGTTCCGTGAGAACTGAGAGTGAAGTTCACTATGGAATAAAAATCTAATTATCAGAATCTCATCCAAAGCTCATCCATCCTTCTCACTCAAGATGTGTGTCCACTTAACTTAGGTTTCAGTTTTCTGTGCACTGATAACTGTATGTCAGTTTGGTAAAATTTACAAAAAGACACTAGACCAAGAGTCAAAAATTCCTCTCATAAATGGCTTTAATGTCATTGAACTTTATAAACATGAAAAGCACATCTTGACTAAAAAGATGTTCAGAGCTCTAAAGAAAAAATTGAAAGTTCCAAATTCTATACTGTATTCTCCTCTTGCTCTTAAGAAAATGGGAGTACATATAATGGAGTATGTAATTGAAGCAATTATGATGTGTGAAGTTCTAAGTGGAATATATGGGCATGATCTGTTTCTAATAGCCCTTAATTTAGATGTCAGTGCCATAATCAGTAAGTACCCCTTAGCTCTTATAAAGTCTTTTTTGACCTTGTTGCTTTTCCTCTATCTAATCATCTCTCCTCTGCATCTCTGTGTTTCAGGATGAAGCTGAAAGCATTTCTCTAGGAGCAGTCAATTACAAGACTACCATCTCAATAAAATGGAATTATTGGTGCTATTATTTGAGGACCTACTGTATAGTAGTTAGTGTGTAAGCACTTCACATTCCTGTAACAAGATGGCAAATTAGGGTATCCAAGAGTCTAATGAAAACACTGAAGATCAGAGAAATGGAGGAAGAAAACTGTGTTGGATTGTGTTATATCATGTTGGATAAGGCTGCAAACTGTGTTCCTCATAATCCCTTTTCTTATGACCCTCCAGGTTAATATTGGGCAAAAGTGGTACTTGCATGAGATTCAGAAGGTAAAAGCAATGCAACAGTTGTTTCCCTTAGAAGATAGTTGCAGTTAGACCCAGTTGTAGACATGAGTATCTTCTTCTTGCCCTCCTGGATTATAGGTCTATCTCATATTTGATATTTCTGGCCAGTAGCAACCTAGCCCATTATCAAACATTTCACTGCACACCACAGAGATAGAAGCTACACAAATGCAGTTCTTTTCCATGAATCTCTCTGCAAAGCCCTCCTCCATGGTCCCAATTCAATGGCCAAATTTCTTTGATTTTTCATATTTCTCTGAAACATCTTGCTTGCTCACCTACACTTGTAGTTCAGGAAGTCTGCTTCATGTCTATGTCTTTGATCCTTTGCCCTCTTCTTTTGATTGCTCACTTCCCCACTTCTTCCCACATTGGTTTGAGATATAATTTCTAAAATAATTCTTTCACTCCCACAATGCTGACTGTCACTGGTTCTCTTGAATTAACTCTGACTAATACACATAACTAAGACCATAGAGCAATTAAATGAACCTCAGGACACTCACAGCTGAACCCATGCCCTTTTCTGTATGGTGGCTATTTCCAGCCATCATTTTTATGTTTAAAGATGGCGTTAGTTGTGTAAATACAGCAACACCAATAACACTACAAAATTGTTCACCATGTATATGTGTAACACTGTGGAAGAAATAAAAATGAACCAGGCTCTTAGTCGTTTCTAATCATTAAAAGGGAGATAAAAAATGTAATATTCACATATGGCTACAACACAAGGCATACATATCTAAAGGTCATCTGAGAAGTTCAGACAGAGCCCATTGGGCCTTCAATGTGGAAAAAGAAGAAAAGAAATAATACATGGAACCTTCAGAGATGGATAATCCCTGAGCATTCGCAGCAAAAACAGGGAAGAGGTGATAACACGTAAAAGCACAGAAAATTAAGTAATTATATGGCAAGATGGAGACATCTTTGTAGTTTACAAAGCCAAATTTGAATTTCTATTAGGGAACGAGCCATACAGAAAATAATAGTCCCCTCCTCCTAAAGCCTGGTGGCACAAGGCTTCAAGATAGGGGAAGCTGTTCTGCAAAGTGGAAACAGAGGAATTGAAAGCTGGAGTTGAGGCAGGATGTGGAGTGAAGAGTAAGTCAGGGAGAGGAGGAGAGAGGAGGTGCTGAAACAGGCATAGGAAAAGAAGAAGGAGGAAGAAGTGGGGAATGGGTAAAAAAAGTCAAAAGAAGTTGGATTATTCAGAATTCAAGCAAAATCAGAAAGTAAGGAGGAAAGTGGCAGGAAGAGCAAGAAGGCAGGGAGAATGAAGTGATGCCCCATGATGGCAGGTTTCCATATGTGAGTGCTTCCCTGTGAACTCCACAGTCTTGTCTTCAGGTCAAACATGCCAACCAAACAACTGCATTCATGACTAAAGTACTGTATGTGGACTCACAAGAGTTTTACATCAAGATATTGCCAAAGAAAACCGGTATTTCTGATTAGAATTCAGGAGTGTAGTGGCACAGGGAGCCTGAGGAAGCAGGCCCACAAACATGGAGGAAGTCATGAAGAAGAGCTTGGAGCACCAAAAGTCATTGAATGGAGTTCAGTGAGCTCTCTGGAAGGCAAGAGTGTCCCAGAGGACACCTGGGTGATCAAAGCTCCCATACATTATTCTAGGTAGGTCATGCCATGGAGTCATTCATACAAATTTATTAGGTGCATGCCATTATTATCCCCATTTTAGCAAGGAGAAAACAGTCTCACAGCAGTTGAATGCTTTCAGTAGATATAGCATGTGGGGATCAAAGACAATATTCAAACCAAGGTCTCTCTGATTCCTGAACTGGCATCTTAATCATCATGGCTCAGGGAGTTGCCAACCAAGACTTTTCACTAGAGTCTCTTTTATTTTCCTGGACTCTGAACTACTACGTGGAGCACAGATTATTTCTGGAACGCCACACAAAGCATGGAATCTGATATCAATTTTTCTGGGGTCACTTTTTGTTGCCTCAAATGAGACAAAGCTGCAATATCACTGTTTCTTTTTAGTGGGCGATTGTAAGGGAGTGTTCAGCTATCACAATAGAGCTAACATGACCTCACTTGTTCTTATTAAGACAAGTGTTTTGAATTAAAAATTAACATCTTTGACATGTTAGAATGGCCTATATTAACCAAAGTCAGGTTTCTAAATAGAAAAAATATGATATTAGTATGATCTAATGGACAAGGGGAATGAACACCTTCTCCCATTCCTACCTTCTACCACAGAAGGAAATATTTGCTGTGCTTTTGTTAAAAATCAAAAAGTAGGGTTAAAAGTTTACATGAAAATATAATGCAGTTGACAATAAGTTTAGTCATACATAAAAGGCATAGATCATTAAGAGGTGATTTGATATGAGATCCTTATAAATCATAGAGGAAATTCCCACTGGTGTTTCATATTACTTTATTGAAGACTCACTGCTATTAAATCCCTCTTTTGGATTATGCTGACAAAATGTCTGTATTTGGCTTAAAGAATAAGAATTAGTCCTTCACAGTTACAAAGGACATGCTGAGTAGAATAGAAAGAAAATTCTAAAATGATCATAAAAGTATGAAATGCGAAATTCTAGGGATACTGAAAGTAGCTAGTTTTTTTCCCCCCTCCACAGTAAAACAAAGTTCAAAATATAATTACCTAGTTGTTTGGCACACGTGTCACCAAGTAAGTAATTTATTGTATATTTACGTGTTTATGTCTCTGTTTCACAATTTTAACTATCATTTTTCAAGTGGCTTTTAAAATTATTAAGTGCAGATTGCAACTTTTTGTTTAGATCAGGTGTTTTTCTAAATTGGCAAATGTTTATAAACATTTATTTCAAAAATGTGAAATTGTCTAAATTTGTTATTGTTTATATTTTAAAATCTGTACATCTAAATTCATGTAGAAGAATCTTCTAATTATCAGGCAAAACTTAGGTCCCTTTGGTTTTTGTTAAGATCTAGAAGGCTATAACAATCATTTTCTGTAAGGTGCCAGATGGTTAAGTATTTAAGGACAGAGGTATCAACCTCTCCTCTATTGAGAGATAATTGCATAAAGTACTTCTTTGTCATGGAGAATTTTATTGTTCACTATAGAATATTTAGTACCATCATAATCTCTTTCCACAAGACTCTAGTAATAACAGCCTTATCCAGTTTTAACTACCACAATGTCTCCAGACTTTGTCATGTATCTTCTGGGGCCCAGACCAAATTTTCCTTGATTGAGAACTGCTGTTTAGAATTTATAGGTCAGATGGTCTCTGTTGTAACAATTAAAGCAGACATCGACAATATGTGATCAAAGGAGCAATGCTGTATTCCAATAGAACTTTATTTATGGACAGCAGAGTTCAAATTTTATGTAATTTCATATATATGAATCATTTTTCTCCTCTCATTTTGCTTCATTTTCATTCTTTAAAATATTTTTTTAAATATTCTTCGTTCATGGGATGAACATGATTTGCCAATTCTTGATTTGATAGAATGACAAAACGCACACACACACACACACACACACACACGTCTCTGCATAAATACCTGATGTGCAAAAATGAATTGCATGTTTCATTATTTGTCAAGCACTTTCCAGAAGATGTGTAAAGAGATTGACGGTATTAGTACTGAGGAATATTCTCTGCAGAGACAGCTGCACAGGTATGGAATTGAACTATTCTAATGGGTGACCCCTGGTCCAGGATCAGGGTGGTAGAGAGGCATATGTTCTAAAACATGTCAATAATATATCAATTGATATTGGTGTGTATATATGTATATATATATGTATGTATTTTTATATACATTTAACTATTTCAAAGAAGAAACTCCAACAATAAAATAATCTTTCAGCCTACTTTTCTGCATATTTCTAGTTTGTCAGTTGCTGGTGGTAGTTGTTTTTCTTGATTCCTAGGTCTGCATGCACAGCGACAGGTTTTTCAGGTAATCTTAAAGACAATAGTTCCTTCTGTGCTGGGGGGTTTGCAGCAAAAGCAATCATAAATGCATCAAGTGTGTGGACCAACTCATACATCAGAAAGTTGAAATCAATAAATACTGACTTTGATTTATATCAAGAACTAATCTGAGTCCTTCCTCCCACATGAACCCAAAGAAACCCTTTGAAGATGTCAAGGAAAGAGCCACCTACATGATGCTGAGGTAAGCATAATAAGATATAAAATAAGTTTGAGAAAAATGAGAATTTCGTTTCCCTTCATTTCCTTGGGTTGGCTCCATTGACCAAGTTCCTGCCATCTTCAGACTAGTGGCTACAATAACACATACTGATGCAGAAAACTCAATACCATACTGAGTTTTCCATGTAACTTTAATCTTAAGTTGGGCCGCAAACGTTCACAGTGGCTATCCCAACTGAGTCATACAATTTTCAAGAAAAATATCAATGTCACTTGTGGGAATCTGTGGTAACCACTGAAATGGATAAAATTAAGGGTTAAGCTATCTTGTGGCCCAACCATGTCTGTGTAAGTATCTAGCCTAACAGTTATTCATCTTACCTCTTTTCCAAATAGTGCCTTAACACTAATACTTTGAGAGATGAAATGCATAATAACAATTCAGGAAATGACTGATCCTGATGGGTATAATTTTCTAAATGACTAAAAGGTACTTATTTGACTATATATCTATAGATAGAGATATACATATACATGTACATATACATATATATATATTCATGTGGTTGTATGTATATATTATTTTTCAGTGTGCTGTGCATACCTCTGTTATAGGTTTATGTCTTTGTTTCATATTCTAGTTGGTAACTGAAATTTATGTTTTATGAGATCATCCCAAAACATTTTGAGGGAGGCAAGTATAGCTTGTTGAGATCTTGTTTTTTTTACCTTGAATATACAGTAAAATGTATTTTTTTATTGGTTGTTCACAACACTACAAAGCTCTTGATATATTTCATACATTAGATTGAAGTGGGTTATGAACTCCCAATTTTACCCCAAATGCAGATTGCAGAATCACATCGGTTACACATCCACAATTTTACATAATGCTCTATTAGTAATTGTTGTATTCTGCTACCTTTCCTATCCCCTACTATCCCCCCTCCCCTTCCCTCACATCTTCTCTCTCTACCCATTTACTGTAATTCATTTCTCTCCTTGTTTATTTTCCCATTCCCCTCACAACCTCTTATATGTAATTTTGTATAACAATGAGGGTCTCCCTTCATTTCCATGCAATTTTCCTTTTCTCTCCCTTTCCCTCCCATCTCATGTCTCTGTTTAATGTTAATCTTTTCTTCCTGCTCTTCCTCCCTGCTCTGTTCATACTTGCTCTCATTATATCAAAGAAGACATTTGGTATTTGTTTTTTAAGGATTGGCTAGCTTCACTAAGCATAATCTGCTCTAGTGCCATCCATTTCCCTGCAAATTCCATGATTTTGTCATTTTTTAGTGCTGCGTAATATTCCAAAATTGGCTCCAATCTACATATTGTGGGGTTGGGCTCCAAATTCCTTAATAGGACACCCATAGCACAAGAGTTAATAACAAGAATCAACAAATGTGACTCACTTAAACTAAAAAGTTTTTTCTCAGCAAGAGAAACAATAAGAGAGGTAAATAGGGAGCCTACATCCTGGGAACAAATTTTTACTCCTCACACTTCAGATAGAGCCCTAATATCCAGAGTATACAAAGTACTCAAAAAATTAGACAATAAGATAACAAATAACCCAATCAACAAATGGGCCAAGGACCTGAACAGACACTTCTCAGAGGAGGATATACAATCAATCAACAAGTACATGAAAAAATGCTCACCATCTCTAGCAGTCAGAGAAATGCAAACCAAAACCACCCTAAGATACCATCTCACTCCAGTAAGATTGGCAGCCATTATGAAGTCAACAACAAGTGCTGGCGAGGATGTGGAGAAAAGGGTACACTTGTACATTGCTGGTGGGACTACAAATTGGTGCGGCCAATTTGGAAAGCAGTATGGAGATTCCTGGGAAAGCTGGGAATGAAAACACCATTTGACCCTGCTATTGCCCTTCTCGGTCTATTCCCTGAAGACCTTAAAAGAGCATGCTACAGGGATACTGCCACATGGATGTTCATAGCAGCACAATTCACAATAGCTAGACTGTGGAACCAACCCAGATGCCCTTCAATAGATGAATGGATAAAAAAAATGTGGCAATTGTTGAGATCTTAAGACACAAGACCACTTAACACAGTATTTATGTATTATAAACATTTGATGCATTTCAATTTAACTGCTTGAAAATTTAGTAGTTACCGAAAACAAGGACATTTAAAGTGACATTTCAGAGATAATTATGGTATGTTGTTCTTGTTTTGAGGAATTATTCACCAATAGTATAAGAACAATCCTGCAAAACAACTTGTAATTATTAATTTTTATTATTACCAAGCGGTAGCAAAATATTTAGACTCCCCACAAGTAGCCAACTGCCCAAAAAGATTTTGATTACCTTATAAAATGACATGCAGATATTACAGGTATTGCTTAATCTGAGTTTTCAGGCCTTTGATTTGAAGGAAAGGGTGTTAATTTTAAAACAACAAATAATTTCATCAATTAATTAAATCTGAAGGGAGATAACAACCCTGCTTGGAGTGGCATTTAAAATGAAGATAATCTAATAAAGGTGTCCTCACACCTGTTTGTGTGTCAATATCACCTGGAGATCTTATTAAGAGCCAGATTGCTCTGCTGCACCCTTAAAGTCTTTGCTTCAATAGGTCTATGTAGGAGCACAGGAACTGACACTTTTAACAGGCGTCAAGGTGCTGCTGGTGTTGCTAATAGAGAGACTTCCCTTTGAAAATGACACCTCTTGATGTGTCCTATATTCAATGTTAGCACTTCTTTCATTCAAGTTAGGCAACTCACCTCCTTCTTTTGCACTCAAGAAAACTGACAGAGTTGATATCCATTGATAATTTTTTTTTTAAATTTTATTTACAGGGTTTTTCTATGGGATATTTTCTTCCCCATATTTATTGGAAATTTTATGTTTTTTTAAAAAATCTTTAATGTCACTACAAATATGTAAAGAAACCAAGGAAAAAGAAAATGTATTAAAATTCTCCTTCAAGAATTAAAACACAATAAGCAACATAGAAATATTACTTACCTAGAGGAAAATGCTAGCTTACGGTGAGGGCTGGGAACACCATCAAACAGAATCAATGTTTTAGGTTAACATTTCTGGTAAACAGGACAGAGCATCTAGGAAAGATGATATTATATTGGTTTTAGCTTGATCTCTTCTCTTAAGCTTGTGTTCATTGTCCCATGCGTTGCTAAAGGTAAGCCATTTTTGTAAACAAATAAGAACTTTACATATTATAAACTTTACACAAAGCATAAAGATTCTGAGAAATATCACATCTAGGAGGTAAAATATGTTTCTTTTTTTATTTTTTATATGACAGTGGAATGTATTACATTCTTATTAAACATATAGGGCACATTTTCTCATATCTCTGGTTGTATACACATTATATTCACACCAATTTGTTTCTTCATACCTATACTTTGGATAATAATGATCATCACATTCCACCATCATTAATAACCCCATACACCCCTACCCCTCCCACCCCTCTGCCCTATCTAGAGTTCATCTATTCTTCCCATGCTCCAGCTCCCTATCACACTATGAATCAGCCTCCTTATATCAAGGAAAGCATTCAGCATTTGGTTGTGGGGGATTGGCTAACTTCACTTAGCATTATCTTCTCTAACTTCTCCATTTACCTGCAAATGCCATGATTTTATTCTCTTTTATTGCTAAGTAATGTTCCATAATATATATATATATGCGCCACTTTTTTTTATTCATTCATCTATTGAAGGGCATCTAGGTTGATTCCACAGTTTAGCTATTGTGAATTGTGCTGCTATAAACATTGATGTGGCTGTGTCCCTTTAGTATGCTGTTTTTAAGTCCTTTGGGTATATACCCAGGAGAGGGACAGCTGGTTCAAATGGCAGTTCCATTCCCAATTTTCCAAGAAATCTCCATACTGCTTTTTGTATTGGCTGCACCAATTTGCAGTCCCACCAGCAGTGTATGAGTGTGCCTTTCCCCCCACATTCTTGCCAACACTTATTGTTGTTTGTCTTCATAATAGCTGCCATTCTGGCTGGAGTGAGATGAAGTCTTAGAGGGGTTTTGATTTGCATTTCTCTAATTGCTAGTGATGATGAACATTTTTTCATGTATTTGTTGATTAATTGTGCATCATTTTCTGAGATTTGTGTCTTCAGGTCCTTGGCCCATTTATTGATTGGGTTATTTGTTTATTTGGTGTTTAGCTTTTTGAGTTCTTTATGTACCCTAGAGATTAGTGCTCTATCTGATGTGTGAGGGGTAAAGATTTGTTCCCAAGATGTAGGCTCTCAATTAACCTCACAGATTGTTTCTTTTGCTGAGAAGAAACTTTTTTTGTTTGAGTCCATCCATTTATTTATTGATTCTTGATTTTAATTCTTGTGACACAGGAGTCTTATTAAGGAAGTAGGGGCCTAATCCCATATGATATGGAGATTAGGGCCTATTTTTTCTTCTATTAGATGCAGGATCTCTGGTTGTATTCCTAAATCCTTGATCCATTTTCAGTTGAGTTTTGTGCATGGTGAGAGATAGGGTTTTAATTTCATTTTGTTGCATATGGATGTCTAGTTTTCCCAGCACCATTTGTTGAAGAGGCTATCTTTTCTCCAATGCATGTTCTTGGCAACTTTGTCTAATATAATATAATTGTAGTTTTGTGGATTAGTCTCTGTGTCCTCTATTCTGTACCATTGATCTACCAGTCTGTTTTGGTGCCACTACCATGCTGTTTTTGTTACTATTGCTCTGTAGTACAGTTTGAGGTCTGGTATACTCATGCCACCTGCTTCCCTCTTCCTGCTAAGGATTGCTTTGGCTATTCTAGGTATCTTGATTTTTCAGATAAATTTCATGATTGTTTTTTTCTATTTCTATGAGGAATGTCATTGGAATTTTGGTCAGAATTGTATTAAATCAGTATAGTGCTTTTGGAAGTATGGTCATTTTGATAATATTAATTCTGCCTATCTAAGAGCAAGGTAGATCTTTCCATCTTCTAAGGTCTTCTTTGATTTCTTTCTTTAGGGTTCTGTAATTTTCATTATGTATATCTTTCATCTCTTTTATGAAATTGATTTCCAAGTTTTTTTTTTAGGCTATTGAAATGGAGTGGTTTTACTCATTTCCCTTTCTGTGGATTTGTCATTGATATACAGAAATGTTTTTGATTTATGGGTGTTGATTTTATATCCTGCTCCTTTCATGAATTTATTTACTAGTTCTAGAAGTTTTCTGGTGGAACTTTTAGGGTCTTCTAGGTACAGAATCATATCATCAGCAAATAGTGACAATTTGAGTTCTTCTTTTCCTATGTGAATCCCTTTAGTTTCTTTCATCTGTCTAATTGCTCTGGTCAGTGTTTCAAGAACTGTGTTAAATAGAAGTGGTGAAAGATGGCATCCCTATCTTGTTCCAGTTTTTTGAGGGAATGCCTTCAATTTTTCTCCATTTAGAATGATGTTGGCCTCAGGCTTATTGTAGCTAGCTTTTATGATGTTGAGATATGTTCCTGTTATTCCAATATTTTCTAGTGTTTTGAACATAAAGGGGTGCTGTATTTTGTCAAATGATTTTTCTGCATCTATTATGATCATATGATTCTTATCTTTAAGTCTATTGATGTGATGAACTACATTTATTGATTTCCATTAGTTGAACCAACCTTGCATCCCTGGAATGAATTCCACTTGATCCTGGTGCGTGATCTTTTTGATATGTTTTTGTACTCAATTTGCCAGAATTTTATTGAGAACTTTTGCATCTATATTTATTAGAGATATTGGTCTGAAGTTTTCTTTTTTTGATGTTTCTTTGCCTGATTTTGGAATCACAGTGATATTTGCCTCATAGAATGAGTGTGAAAGTGCTGCCTCTTTTTCCATTTCCTGAAATAAATTGTAGAGTATTGGTATTAGTTATTCTTTAAAGGTCTTGTAGAACTCAGCTGTATATCCATCCAGTCCTGGGCTTTTCTTGGTTGTTAGACTTTTGATGGTGTCTGCTATTTTGTCACTTAAAATTGATCTATTTAAATTGTGTATATCATCTTGATTCAATTTGGGCAAATTATATGACTAGAAATTTGGTGATGCCTTCCATAATTTGTATTTTATTGAGTACAGGTTTTCAAAATAATTTCTAATTATTTTCTATATTTCTGTAGTGTCTGTTGTTATGTTTCTTTTTTCATCACTTATATAATGATTTGAGTTTTCTCTCTCCTTCTGTTTGTTAGCATAGGTAAGGGTCTGTCAATTTTATTTATTTTTTCAAAGAACCAACTTTTTGTTCTTTCAATTTTTTTTAATTGTTTCTTTTGTTTCAATTTTATTAATTTCAGCTCTGATTTTAATTATTTCCTTTCTTCTTCTGCTGTTGTTGTTGATTTCTTCTTCTTTTCTAGGGCTTTGAGATGTAGTGTTAAGTCATTTATTTGTTGTCTTTTTCTTCTTTTAAGGAATGAACTCCAATGAAATTTCCTCTTAGAACTGCTTTCATAGTGTCCCAGAGATTTTGATATGTTGTATCTTCTGTAACCCATTGTTCATTCAGTAGCATATTATTTAGTCTCCAGATATTGAGGGGGATTTTATTTCTTATTTTACCATTGATTTCTAATTTCATTCCATTATGATCCGATAGAATGCAGGGTAGTAATTCTACTTTTTTATATTTGCTAAGAGATGATGTGTGGCATAGTATATGGTCCATTTTAGAGAAGGATCCATGTACTGCTGAGAAGAAAGTATATTCTCTCATTGAAAGATGAAATAATCTATATATGTCAGTTAAGTCTAAGTTATTGATTATATTATTGAGTTGTATAGTTTCTTTGTTCAGTGTTTGTTTGGAAGACGTATCTAGTGATGAAAGAGGTGTGTTAAAGTCACCCAAAATTATTGTGTTGTGGTCTATTGACTCTTGAACTTGAGAAGAGTATGTTTGATGAACATAGATGCTCCACTGTTTGGAGCATATATATATATATATTAATAATTATTAAGTCTTATTGGGGTATGGTTCCCTTAAACAGTATGTAGTGTCCTTTTTTTTTCCTTTTTGATTGACTTTACTTTGAGGTCTACTTTATTTGATGTGAGGATGGAAAACCCTGCTTGCTTCTGCAGTCCATGTGAGTGGTATGATTTTTTTTCAACCCTTCACCTTCAGTCTATGGATGTCTTTTTTCTATGAGATGAGTCTCTGTGGGCAGCATATTGTTGGGTCTTTTAAAAAAAAAATCCAATTTGCTAGTCTATGTCTTTTGATTAGTGAGATTAGGCCATTAACATTCAATATTATTATTGAGACATGATTTATATTCCCAGCCATTTTTGTTTATTTTTGGTATTTAATGTGATTTGGTTTCTCCTCTGAGTAGATTTTCCTTTAGTTTAATCCCTCCCTCTACTGATTTTCATCATTATTTTTCATTTTCTCTTCATGGAATATGTTGCTGAGGATGTTCTGTAGTGTAGGCTTTCCAGTTGTAAATTCTTTTAACTTTTTTTTTTTATCATGGGAGGTTTTCATTTCATCATCAAATCTAAAACTTAGTTTTGCTGGATATAAGATTCTTGGTTGGCATCAATTTTCTTTCAGAGCTTGGTATATGTTGTTCCACAATCTCCTGGCTTTGAGAGTCAGGGTTGAAAAATCTGCTGAGATACAAATTGATCTCCACCTATATGTGATCTGATTCCTCTCTCTTGCGGCTTTTAAGATTCTACCCTTATTCTGTATAATAGGCATTTTCATTATAATGTGCCTTGGTGTAGATCTGTTGTAATTTTCTACATTTGGTGTCCTGTAAGCCTCTTGTACTTGGTTTTCCAGTTTGTTCTTCATGCTTAGGAAATTTTCTGATATTATCTCATTGAAGAGATTGTGCATTCATTTGGTTTGAAACTCTGTACCTAGCTCTATCCCAATGACTCTTAGATTTGGTCTTTTGATGCTGTCCCTACTCCTTGGGTGTTCTGTTCATAGTTTCTAACTTTCTTTACTGTGTGATCACCTATATTTTCCAGATTGTATACTTTGTCTTCATTATCTGACGTTCTTTCTTCCAAGCAATCTGGTTTGCTGGTTATGCTTTCAATTGAGTTTTTTCTTTGATTTATTGTATGCTTCATTTCAAGGATTTCTGACTTTTTTTAGGGTCTCTATCTCTCTCTTGAAGTAATCTTTTGCTACCTGTATTTGTTCTCTTATCTCATTGTTAGAGTGATCAATTTTTGCCTGTATTTGCTCATTTAGGTCTTTCTATAATTCACAGATCATTTTAATTATGAACCTTATGAACTCCTTCTGTAACATTTCATCAACTTTGCTGTCCATGGGTTGTTATTATAGTGTCCTGATTTGTTTGAGCCCTTTCCTCCCTTGTTTTTTCATGTTGTCTGTTTGTCTTCCTTTCTTGCAGTGTGAATCTGAGATATTACCGTTTCTTCCTATCATGTAATACTGAGGCAGATTGTCTGTACCTCACCTTGATGTTGGGCTTCCAGACCTTGCTGGTGTCCCTCAAAATGCTACTGCATCTTGTGTTTGGGTCCCATGTAAGTTGGAGTGGGTGGGTCTGGGCTGCTGGGCTTGACTTCCCCTGGTAGTCTTCTGGCGGGAAGGGGTGGTCTTGCACCAGAGGCTAGGCCCTGGCAGTGACTGCCCCTCCAGGAAAAGGGTGGACCAGGCCTGCTGTGCTCCTGGGCCCTGCAGGTGGATTTGGGCTGCTGGGCTTCACCTCCCGCATTAGTCTGCTAATAGGAAGGGGCAGTCCTGCACCAAAGGCTTGGCTCTGGTGGTGTCTGGGAATGGGGTGGAACAGGCCTGCTATGCACCTGGGCCCTGCAGAGGCTGGTGTGGGTGAATCTGGGCCACTGGGCTTGACCTCCCATGGTAGTCTGCTGGTAAACTATGTTTTTTGATTGCCAATTTCAATGATTCATTAGATTAATTTAACTATGATAAGAAATCTGACTTGTTGACTATTAATGTGCACTGGCATTTTTTAGCATTTCAGTGTTAGCTATAGCTTCTGGTAAGTACCTTACTAGGATTAATACACAAATGATGGAAATGTTGTGAAATACTCTGACATGAAATCAAAATCTAATATTAAAATGTTCATCATTGCAAAGAAGTATCATTTTCAGTAGCAAATAAAAATTGGGGCAAGTGGACAAAACTTTTGTATTACTTAAAGTTAAATGAACTCACAGGAAGCCCTATACATCTCTAAAACCAAACTAAAGATACTTTGCAACACACATAAAATCATGACTAATTACAATTCAAAAGAAAATTAATTTTTCTACATCTGGAATATATGCTATAAAACAAAGGCAAATTATGTTGAATAGGGAAATTAATGCTTTGGGTATTTCAAATGTTTATTTTAAAATGATGTTATACGTATATATGTATATATTAACATTTTATATTATCTTTCCATTTTAACTATTTTATTTGTCATTTATTTTTGTTCCCTCTCATTTGTATTATGAAATATGTATAATAAAGTTAAGATTATTTTGTATGCTATTTATATATAAAATGCTGCTATATATGCTAATGAGAACATTAATAAATCATGTACTTATTCTGTCGATTTTGTTTTACAGGATATTCATAAAACTATTGATGTAAATCTACTATAGGAAAAAATTTACTATTTTTATGGTCATTTATTATTAGCAAAAAAAAATCTAAATTGACATTAAAATTATGAAATAATATCGATAATTCCTACAAGTTACCAGGAATTCCAATTTCTTATTTCCAAATCCAAAGTTTAATATCTGCCAAGATTTGTTGATGGCACATTTGCAACAGTAAGAGACACACATTTTCAAGTTTCAAAGTTTCACAAAGTAGCAAACATGAGATTTATTTGGGCCACAACCTAATATCTCCTCTGCCCAAACCTACCCTTTCTGCAGATTCCTCCACTCAGTGCACAGTAAGCTCATTCCTAGAGCTCTTCAGGAGGAACTCTGGAAGCCACTTGTCTCTTTCCTTCTCCTCAGGCCCCACACCCAGTTCAGTAGGAAATCCTGTTGGCTCTGTCTTCTAGATGCATCCTGAATCCAACCACCTCTCTACCACCTGGGGCCAAGCTGCTACAGGGTTCCCTTGAACCACTCCAATAGCTTTCTCATCTGTCTTCCTACCTGTCATTCTCAACACAGCTGCCATAGTGACCCCTTTAACACTCTTCTGCCATATATCCCCAGTGCAGAGCAAAACACAAACTCCTTACAGAGGCCTTGTGAGGCCCTCCATGTTCTATCCCTATTAACTCTCTGAGCTCATCTTCTACCATTATCCCTTTTCTCGCTCTCTTCCTTGGACACACCAGTCTCATTTATCATCGGGCCATTAAACTTGCTATTTTCCCTGCAACATTTTCCTTAGATGTTTTCCTTATTCACTCAGCTCATTGGTAAGCATAAGTGTCACCATATCAAATGATTGTAAAATATTAACAAAGCACATGGATGTACAGGTAATGGTAGATATTGCCTCCCTTTATTATTATTTACTGTATTTATACTTTGGGAATTGTGTATACGCTCGAATTTTTTCCCCAATTGAAGAAATATTTGTTTCATGAACCTACAATTCAAATCTTATTGCTAGGATAGAATTTTCTAAGGGTCCTTCAGCATGTGTCCCTAAACAAAACTATTAAACACTTCTCTGATTTTCCTAAATCCTGAAGTATGATTATTTTTTTCTTACATTTTTATTTTATTTCTGTTATACTGTGTTATGAGCTAAATTGTGCCCCGTCAAAATTCATTGAATGAGGGTTGAAATCCTCACCACAGTGCCACAGAATGTGACTGAATTTGGGTATAGGGTCTTTTAAAAAAGTAATTAAGTTAGAATGAGGTTGTCAGCATGGTCACTGATCCATTAGGACTGATACCTCTGTCAAGGACTCAAACCCACACAGAAGGAATATTATGAAAAGACAGGGACAAGATAGGCATGGACAAGCCACCGCGAGAGGCCTCGAGAAATGATTCCACCAACACTGTGATCCTAGAACCGAACTGTGACTTCATGTTATTAAAACTGCCCAGTCTAGAATACTTTTTACAGCAGCCCTAACAAATTAACATACCCTAAAACAGTTCTGACTCTTAAAATAGTTCCTAATGTATTATGAAAGAGAAAGTCAAGTAACTAAACTGCTTGCTAAGATGTTTATTAAGATGTATATATTAGGTACTATGGGGGGGATCTGATCTGCTAGCAGAGTGGCCATTAATGCTCCTTCTGACAAGTGTCCTGTTACACTTAAGGAAATGGAGGGATAATTTATCTGCCTCCTTGACAATGACAGAGGCAGCCATGTGACTTGTTTTGGCAATAGAATGTCAGCGGAAATGAGAGGTGGCAATCAAAGCAAAAATTTTCTTAGAGTCATTATACAGATCTTCATGTTTACCTTTGTCTGTGTTGGTAATTGCAACGTGAAGAGGGCTGAACTCCTGAGTGCAGGTGATGTGGTCGGAACTGGTACGAGAATGGGTGAAAATCAAATCTGAGTTGTGTTTAAGCCTTGAGATTAGGCAGTTTTTTGTTACTGCAGAAAAACTTAACCTATCCTGACATATACCCAATCTGAGGTTTTTCCGTTAATTTTCCAGTTTTTGTCTATGCTTGAGACACTGAAGTGATTATTATATTCTACATTGTTATTCTTTTTCAGAGAATTATAAGTTGTTTTCCAGGAATTGTAAGTGTTCTGGACTGCATTCTGAACAAAAACACTCAACCTATTGCTTAGAGGCCTCCTGAAATGATTTCCGTGATTATAAATATTCACTGAACACACAGATCCACAGAGCAGGACTTCTCTAAATGGTGGGAATTTCTGTGATGCTGCCAACATTTTCATTTTTTGTGCATAGAAGGAAAACTCCTGTGTTTTGTCTTAATTGAAAATTCCTTGAGGCTTCCGTAAGTGTCTTGCCACTGTCTTGGTGCCATTACTTTGGTGGGTTAGCATCCCCAAGGAAACCTTCCTCAATCCCATGGTTGTCTCAAGGGCGCTTCAAAAGGCACAACAGCCGGAAATATTACAGAGTATATTCACAATCCAAATGCCCTCACCTAAGACATGGGAGGAAAAGGCTCAAGAGCTGTCATACCTAATTTTTCAGGCTTTTGTGTATTCTGACTTAAAAATTCTCACCATTTAAGAAGCATATGGATGCCACGTAGTTTGCATCTTTTGCAGAAGGGTACTTTAGGAATCATTTCTGTGTTTCCTCCAACCCTACCTTCATTATCTTTATCATTTGGAAGCTGTAAAGGAGTCAAATTTTTCTTGAAAAAGCTTTTATTAATATGATTTTGACCATTACATAATTGATTAACTACTTAAGAGACTTAATCGTACCAGAGACCATTTCATAAGAGGGAACCCTTGTTATCATTAATTACCATTCACTGTCCATAAACATGAACCTGGGACAACAGTAGAGGGAAATATAAAGTTGCCAAATTATGTTTTGGTATCCTCCATCTGTTTCTTTCTTTATCCCATCAACCCCTGTTTTGAGGTTCCTTATGTTTCTTGAAGCACCAAAACTCTTACTACATCCATGATTTCATTTCTGAGACCCCTGAAGCACACTCAAAACTCTGGAAATACTTCCCTTTGTCTATCATTATCATATTAGGGTATAATTATGGACCTAAGTCAGAGCACTGTGAAACTCCTCTCTCTGAAATAGATTCTAGTTTTCTGGGAAAGCCAGAATAACATAGCCTTCCATGTTCAGCAAGTGTGTTCCTTAAATTCATGTAACTACCTTTAGGAAAACCAAGCATAGCATTTTGACAGACTTCCAGTTTTATACTGACTTCAGATATTAAAGAATTGTGAGTCCTTGACAACTTTCTGGCATAGGGTCAACACTCAAGCCTGTTTCTAGCTAGCACTGTGATTGACTCCATTACAGATATTCCACTCCCTCAACTGTACTGAAGCTTAGAGAACTTACGTCAGTACCGGAGTCAGAATCTAAGCCCTTCAGAGCAATTCTATCCTTCTTACCATGGTGGTGGGCCAATCAGCATAAGGATTTATTTAGGGCCATGCAAATGACCTAATTAAGGGCAACATGTGGAAAGACATTTGGTGAGGGCTTATGGGGAAGACGTTTTCTCCATTTATAAAAGACCTTTTATAAGGGTCTTAGAAATGACCCATTTCTCTTCTCCAGAGAACATGAAAAAGGAAGTAGCATGAGGAGGTACTATTCTTTTTGTAATCACAAGGGGAACCTACCTGACAATGACTTTGACATCTGAAAGCAGAAAAAAAAGAAGAAAGCAGGTCCTTTGTAACTTCATTTTGTCACTGAACCAAACTCATCCAGTTGTAATGGTTTGGATTTGAAATGTTCCCCTCCACCCAAATTCATCTTTTAAGTCTTGGTATCCAGGGCAGCAGTGTTTACAGGTATAGCATTTGGGAGTTCATTGGATAGTGAGGGTTCTGACCTCCTTGATGGATTAACCTGTTTATGGATTTATAACTTAATGGATTATATGGAGGTGGAAAGCACTTTAGGATGCGGAACATGGAGAAAGTAGTTATAGTAAGTCATTTGGAGCATTCCATGGAAGGTTGTATTGGGACTCTGGCATCTTTCTTTATCTCTCTGTGCTTCCTTTCTTCAATAAGGTGAGCCTTTGTACCCCCCAACACCCCACTGCAATGATGTTTGACCTTGCCTTAGGCCCAAAGTAGTGGAGCTAAGTGATCAAGCACTGAAACCTCTGAAACAGTGAGTCAAAATAAACCTTTTTTTTCCTTTAAGTTGGTTTTCTTAGGTATTTTGTCATAGTGACACATGCTAACATAGCTCACACACCTGGAGTTTATCTTTCCTCTTCATTTCCTTTCAATTCAATGAGATCTTCAAATCTGCTTTATTTAACAATTTTATTTTTCTAAAAGAAACAAATATCCCAACCAAAATATTCCTACAATGCCAAACCCCTAAGTATAAGGGTCTCTAGATACTTTAAAAAGATCCACATATATGCACAGTACCCAGGTGATACATAATACAATGTGTTTGTGTAAAAGTTATAACTTTTTGTCAAATCAGCTAATGTTAAAATACTTTCAAAGGTTTCTGTCTCCACATTGATTAAAAGTAATTCTGATAGCCATGATTAAACTTGTATTTTCTTCAATATCAATGTTTCATTTTATATATATATATATATATATATATATATATATATATATACAAATTAATATCCTGTCTAACTCTGATATCAACTAAGAATAGAAATAAAGATATCAATTATAATGAAGTACAAAAGAAAAACTGACCGCATGCACTTAGGGGAATAGTACATAGATCATTAGAATACAGGAAAATGTTAGTTACAGAAGTTCTGGATTTTTTATTTAAACTAATTTTACAAATTTACTCATGGTTACCTTCAGAGTTCTCTTTGCTCTTCTTTTATTCTTTATTTTTAATAAAAATGGAAACATCCTCTATGCCAATAATAGATTTGTTATTTATCACTAAAATAAAGATCATTAATTTTTCTTTTATGTTTTTAGGTATAAGTAAATGCCTGAGATGTGAGGAAGGAAGATCATAATTTCTATAATTTGAGAGGAAGTTTAAATATATGAATTTGAGAGACAGATAAAAACCATATCATTCTACCCCTGGACCTCCAAATGATCAGCTCTCTCACATGCAAAGTATATTTATTTCATCCCAATGGCCCACAAATCATTAACTAGTTCCAGCTTAGTCTGAAATTCATAGTCTCATCTTAATCAAACATGGATAAGACTCAAGGTAGCATTGTTCTTCATGTGTAAGTGAATCTGTGAAAACAAACAAGTTGTTCACTTTCAAAATACAATGGCTAGCAGGCATTTTTATGCCAGAAGGGAGTAACAGGAAAGATGAAAATGTTATGGGACCAAAGTCAACCTAAACCCAACAACAACAACAACAATAACAACAAAACAACCTTAAATCTTGTAAATAATCTTCTTTGAGAAATTAAAGCCAGCACCTCATAGAGATATCTAGATACCACATTTATCATAGCACAATTTATAAAAGCCATGTTATAGACTCAGCCTCAGGGTCCACAAGCCCTAATTGTAGACTTTCTGAGGTGATCCTTTCTCCATGACTCTACTGGGAATCAACAAATGGATAGAAGAGAAAAATATGGTACACTTACACAGTGGAACATATTCAGCCATAAAAAGAATGAAATCAGGTCATTTACTGCAAAGTGGATGGATCTGGAGATCATAATATTGAATGAAATAAGCCAGACTCAGAAAGACAAGTATCCCATACATGTTTTCCTTCACACATGGAAGAATAATGAAAAGGAAAGAAAAAAAATGACATGAACATAGGATGGAGACTATTAAGAAGGAAGAAGGGGATCAGGGAGAAAGATAAGGCAAGGGCAGGAGAGGGTGGGGGAATTGATGGTATATGCTTAAAGGAATATGACACAATGAAATCCAGCATTCTGTATAATTAAAATTCTCTAAAAATAGCTTTTTGCTCCATGATCCATCTTCTGGACATATTGCAATAGGAGTCAAGCACCCAGTGCCCTGGACATACTGGGAAAGAAGCTGAGACTTCGTGATCTTGCTGGGTGCCCCACACAGTGGCTCTCAGGGTTTGGAGTCTGGAGTCTACAGGTCTCACAGACTGTGCAGGTGGCTCTACAGTTACTTGATTTCAGGGGCAGGCCAGTTCTCACAGCCTCTTCAGACTTTGCTTTCATGAAGACCCTGTTGTGGCCTTGATACCATGGCTCTTCTGGCTCCTGAGAAGAATGTGAAGAATTCAACATGTAAACTTGATGTGTGACTATTCAGACCATGGTATGATTTTTATCCAATGAGTTCAGGGGGAAAAAAGCAGAATTGAACTGGGAAAAGAAAAAGTTCATTAATTCAGAACTTTGCAGGGTTGGAAAAGTACCTGCGTATTATCTCCAAACAGTAAAAGTGTGAAGATCAGGAAAAAATATATATTCATTAAAACTTTCAAATGATTGGAAGCTCTCAGGGCAAGTTTAGACTAAGATTGTGGGGTCTTTCACTGACATAAATCAACCTAATGAGAAGACTGAATTCAGGGTGAAACCTGGAGACAAAAGCTCTACAATTCCCAAATAGCTCATCGTTAATCTAGAGAGAAAAGTCTACAATGGAAAAAAATCAAGAAATATTGCTGATATGGAAATTTTGTTTCAAAACCCCCTGGAGTCCTTGTTCTTGCCCCATAGTACAGACTTGGATCCAACAGACAAGAAGTAAGACTTTTAGAAAGTTGTACTGTCAATGAAACAATAAGCACAGATGGAAATAGTCCACGCTTACTTAAGTCTTATGTTATATTTGGCAAACAAACTTTTATTAGCACAAAAAGAGATGTGCATCCCTTCAGGAGATGGTTTTCCCAGAATCCACTCTTGAGGACCCAAGAGGATAAGTGGAAAAGAATACTGGCCCGAAGGCAGAACCAGAGGTCACAATGACAATGGGTTAGGACATTCTTCCAAATGTCAGAATCAGGAACTAGTCAAAGAACATTCTCCACCAGTATCTTCCTAAAGGGTAGAATTGCTAGAGATTAGTGACTGCTGTATGCCTTTCATTCTTCCCCTTTCTGAATGTACTTGTTGCTGGTATCCTGTTCTTACCCTACTAATGTGTGTTGGCTAAATGGTGACAGAGATAATAGGCTTCATTATTTATAGACTGCTGGTCCAACAAGAGCTACAATCAAGTCTGATGTAGAGACTGTTGACACCACTGAGTTGGAGTTGAGTTAGATGTGGTAAATGCAAAGCACATTCCAGTATTCTTTCTTAGAGGACAGATTGGTTGTGTGTTCTATGTAGGAGAAGGGAGCAACGAAATATTGTGTATGCAGATCAGAAGACTGTGTCAGAAACAGTAATGCTTACCAAATATCTTCTGAATTTCCATACATTTTCCAGATTTATCACAATTAGGAAAGAACATGTGACTTGTTTGATTCACAGAAGAAATACGTTTTTAGGACCAAGCAGCAGATTACTAGAACAAGATGACACAGTGTTCTTTTCTTAGAGATTAAGAAGGCCCCATTTTGACTTGGTGGAACTTTGGGACCAAAGCAGTCACCACCTGGAAGACAGTTGCTGTAGAAAGTCAGGTTAAAATTATTGGGGACCACCATATATTTCACCTAAGCTTAAAGTAAACTGCCATTGCATGAAGCCACAGAACTTCAGTGTCTCGTGTTACTGTTATTTCCTTTTTACATATTTTTTATTATGTCATCCTGGGCCTACCCAGCATTGCCCTATAGAAATATAAGGATGGACCCATTAGTAGCTGGCTTAGTCAACTTTCCAATACTGTGACAAATGTCAGAGATAATCAAGTTGAAAAAGGAAAGATTTATTTTGACTGACAATTTCAGAGGTTCCAGTCCATGGTGACTTCTCTCTATTATTTTTGGTTCTATGGTAAGGCAGAGCATCATGATGGGAAGGGTTTGGTGGAGCAAACAGGAGAGATAGATTTGGGGGAAGAGAAAAGAGAAAGGAAGAGGATAAGATTAATTATCATCTTCCAAGGCATGTCCCTAGTAAACCACTACCTTCAACTAAGCCCCACCTCCTACAGTTTTCATCATCCTCAAACAATGTCCCAACTCTCAACAATGAGCCTTTGGGGGTATATTTTATATCCAAACTATAACAGTATCCTAATTTTAAAAATATGAGAATCAGGTGAGATTAGTTTTACCAATATATTTTGTCCAACTCAACATATCCAAATACAATAAATATAAAAATTAATGGTATATTATATATATGTATACTATATATATATATATATATATACATATAATATATATAGTGCATGTCTTAGAAATCATATCATACTTCAGACTAGCCACATTTCAGTTGGCCATGTTGGAGGGTGTATTGGGATGAAGTCAGCAATTAAATCACTGAACTTTGAACAAGCAAATTTCTCTCACTGATAAGAGGGGGTTTTCCAGAATGGATTATAGTTAAGATTTTAAATGCATTTGAGATTATACAGATAAGATTGGAAGAAAATAGAAGTAAAGGAAATTCTTTCTTCAAATATGGTCTCAAATACAGAATTTCATTAATTGCTGAATTGTACATTTCCTTGTCTAATAACTGAAGCAGTTGTAATGGCAGCAGTAATTTGAGCAGCTGCCACGAATGTTTTCCTGTTCCCTCTTTCACACAGTGCAATGACCTTGAAACAAGAAGTCCACTGCAGCTCTCTTGTATCTATTCTTCTAGCCTCTTCATAGTTTTCTCAGTAGCTAATTCCTTTCTGCATGACATACCTCCTGAGGCTTACTTTTCCTACATTAAGCCTGAATGAAAGAATAGAGTGTTGTTTTTAATGAATTGTTAGATTTTTAAAATTCAGGATTAATTATTGTACAAACTAAGTTGCTATATGAAAGAGAAACTAAAATATAGTTACCTAAATAAATTTATTTCTCCTTTGAATAAGTCTAGACATACATGCACCTTTTAATTATTCTAGACATATATTGCTTAAAATGAGCATTTGACTTGCAAATGGGTATAGATTATTTTATTACATTAATTACTTTCAAACCTCAGGCCTCAGGAAGATGGTGTCTCTTACTGAAGAGTTTGTGTTAACAAGTTCAGGAGAGGAGTAGTTGGAAGCTGCCCACAAGAGTATTGCACAGGAGGGTTGACCCCTGTGGATCTGGAAAGGGTTTTCAATGTTCTGTTAATATATTAAACCAAACAATAGGGATAAAGTTAGAGTAGGGAAGAGAACATTTTTTTTCTTTTCTTTATTTTACTACTATTACTGCTACTATTATTTGCAAATGGAATTCTGTCAGTCATTAAATATGATAAATATGATCATGCCAGGATGTTTTATTAGCCAAAAAAAATTTTGGTTGCATATTTTAAAGCAAATATATAAACTGACTTCCAGGAATTTGCTGGTTCAGAAAACTAAAAATCTGTGTGTGGGAGGAACAGATTAGTTTTCAAGCAAAGCTGGGTTCAGGATGTCAAATATTGCCATTAGGACCCAGCTTTATTGTTTCCACTCTAATTTTTTTATTCTCTTCTGAGTCCATAATAAGTTACTGTCTCCCATTGGTAACAAGGTAGCAGGGAGCAATACAGTCTTTGCTGTTAAAAGGGGAAAACATCTTTTTTTCCAATATAAATTCAATAACAGCTCCTGAGACTCACAAGAATTGATTGAAATAGTTCACATACTCATCCCTCCATCACATCCCAGGCAGTATATTTAATACTCTGATTTGATGATACTTATACTTTGAAGAGGAAAGTGAAATCAACTCTAACAAAATGTATGGAATGGCATTGGGCAATTGATATTTTTCCCAGTGAAAATAACTAGGTTCTTATTAGAAAAAGAAGGTACATATATACATATATGCAACTATTTTTTAAGTTAATCTTAAAATACATAATATACTTAGAAATATGAACCATTCACCTATAAGTTATATCTTGAAGATTTAATGATATATTTTATTTTTAGCATCAAATTTGGAAAACTTATTTGATAAAAACTATCTTATATCAAAGGCAGAAAATAGACATAAGTAAGTACATAATAAACATTTCTTGAGTACATAAGTGGATTTATAGTAGAAAGTTTATCAGATTTATATTTCCATATTTAAAAAATTTCCTCAAATATTCTACTTTAAAACAATATCTATAAATGTTTTCATGTTTCTATGGGTTAGCAATTTGGTCAGGCCTCAGGAGGAATGTCTCATCTCTATGGTCAATTGGACTCATTCATGCATTTGTAGTCAGTTTTCAAATGTCAAGTTTCAACAGATATGAAATATTTCTGACTTATCCCAGGAAACCTTAATCACACATTTGGAAGTTGTCAGAAAAAAGAGGGATCACTGGACTGTATATCTGCCATAAGTCTGCTGACTGATCACCGACTTTCTCTTGTGTGATTTTGTTCAAAAACTTCAAGATAAGAGAAGTCCCAGTGCGGAGCATTTGGGAGCCTCTTCTTATACAGTATTTGCTAATGTCCCACTGATGAATATAAGTCACAAGGAGTGGAGAAATAGATTCTAATTTCATCATAAGAGGAGCTGGAAAATAGTAAGACCTTTTCATTTTTTCAATTTACCATTGTCCGATTTATGGCCACAATTAGTTTCACTCCTCCTACCTGAAAAATAATGCATCTCCCCAATAAGTCCAATAAAATCTCAACAAATTTTAACATTGGGTCCAAAATTTAACATCTTATGATCCTTATCTTGTCTAAGATAAAAATACCTCTTATGACTCATTTCCTATTGATTCAGTGATATGTGAACTAAAAAGATAAATTACCCTAAATTGTGTGGATAGAAAACTAGATTCTCCCATTCCAAGACAAAGTATAGAAGGCACTGGTTCATAGCAATTCTGAAATTTATTCAGGCACATAATATCAATTCATGTTGCTCTGTAAACACAACATTTTCTTCATTGGAGATGGATTTTGTTCCCTACTAGACATTCCTCAGTCTATTTTTCTCCATGGTTCTTGACTCTGCCCTGCATCATTCTACCTTTTAGAAAAGAACGTAAATATTTGCTTAGCCCATTTTCTTTTTTATTAAGTTAGGGGCCCAAAACACTTTTCAATTTGAACTAACTCTGTCAATTTTAGTTGACATCACTTTGATACATGCCATTCTCTTTAGATTCTATGGATTTTCTCTGAATTCACAGACACTAGTGCTACATTTGTTAAACCAAGTCATATGGCCAAATGCACACTCAAAAGGTGGAAAAAATAGTTTCCATCTTTTGTGAAAGGAGTTATAAGACATAATGGCCTTTTCTTTAAATTCGTCATATAATATGAGATTTTAACATTCAATGGGAAATTCTCACATTTACTTACCATAAATAAGAAAAAATATTTTGTAATATAAGTTCCAAATTTTTATGCACACTGACTTTTTTCCAAACTTACTTCCCATGAACAGTTAACATTACATTCAGACCAATAAAGAATAAAACAAATGTAGAATGTGTAAAAGGCTTAGATATGACATGAGATTCATAAATAAAGAAGCCATTTCTTATATTTAATTCATGAACCATAATCTTTAAATATTCTCAGGATAATATCATGAAGACCAGAGTTCTAATATGAGCATTAATACTGACCTCAAATTTTGAGTCTAAAATGAAAATATCAAATGCAATTGCAAACTAATCCAAAGATATCCTAGCATATCTTACCTCTATTGTACAAGGTAACCCTTATTCTTTGGGAAAATGAGAATATTTGTCCATAAATATCCACATCATGGTGTTAGAATTATATTAGATTTAATTTAGGATACTGAAATCCATGGACATGGCACATTGAGGAAAGACAGTGAAATTTTTTACAAGACAGTAAATGTGTTCAAGTGCATTTTAAGGGTCACTACACTTATACAGTTTCTATAGAAACCATATTTCAAAACACAATATCTAAAAGAAAATCACCTTGAAATAAACTAAAAATAGTCTTTGTATTTCATTATAGGATAAAAAGCCTTAGAACAATAAATGAGTAAAATAAAATCTATAAAATGCCTCTTTTTTTCCTAAGCTCATAATAAACCATAGAAAATATAAATGTTAAAAAGATCTTAAACATCAATATTTTTCCTCTTTTATATTCCTTCAAAATTGTATATTTTCCAGGCCAGTGTTGTGGCTCAGTGATAAAGCACTTACTTGCCTAGCATGCATGAGGCACTGGGTTCCATCCCCAGCACCACATTATAAATAAATAAATATATTCTGTCTATCTACAACTAAAAAAAAAAATACATGTTTTAAAAAAAATTGTGTATTTGCCATATTAAGGCCTGGGAAGGAAGAAGAGTTATAGTAACTGCTATAAGGAATGGCAGCACAGTTAGATAGAAAGATACATTTACCCCTTGGAGGTTCATACTAAAGGAAAGAAGTCAATATATGCAATTGTTTGAATACAATCCTTGCCCTGAAAATGCCAAATGTTTCTGAGAACTTCATTAACTAAAAAACAAACAAATACGACCTTAATATTTACATTTATTCCTTCATTGTGGGTCCTGTGCTAGGCTCTGAGAATAACACTTTCATTATCGTAGAAATTATCATTTATAATTTCAGTATTATAAACAAGGATTAATGGATCAAAAATAAAGCTAGAAATATGTGTGCTTAATTTTAAAGTGTTCTTCAAATATAATCTTATGTGAAACTGGGATTTTATTTTTTAAAAAATTATCTCAGTATTGGTGATGAATTAAATTTAAATATACCTTTCTTTGAAAAAATACAAGATATAAAACCTTCTTAAATGCTTAGAATATATATTTAACATGTATATTTAAGTATGTATTTACCTTTAAAATGTATATTTTACCATATGTGAAATGTAAAGGTTATTGAGACTCTAAGGAATAGAAAACTCTATTTTCATGTAGAGGATCTGGGAAGGTGAGGGGAAACATTTGTGATATGATCTGATTGTACATGAAAAAAAAATGCTATTTTAACTAGGTAGATAGATTTCCTAAAATTTTCTTGTAGTTTTTCTTTTCTACCTCTAGTATTGCTTTATATTTTCAACCACTTTGACCCTGTGTTCATTTACACCCACATGGCTTAGTTATCATGAAAGAGACTACTTTGTCAACATGACAATATTTCTTCCATGAAATTCCTCTCCAAGAATGAAAGGCTGCAAACCAGCAAATAATTTAACCATTTGTTTTAGGAAATTTTCTGGGTGAACTCTTTCCTCCTATATGCTGTTGGTTGTTATGTCAATGCAACAGAGTAATTACCTGGACACAGTTCTTGCCACACATAACAGAACCATATCCAAAACTTCCCCACCAGTTTGATAAATTATATTATGAACTTTCTCCAAATGCAGTCATTCCCTATCTTAAAAGATCCATGTTAACCTTTCTTTATCCCAGATATTAATCCCTATAAATATCCATCTTTAAACTCACTATTCTATCAAGTCACTACTCTCTTGCTAGAGAAGATTAATAAATCAAATATAAGGAAACACCAAAAAGAGGAGAGAAAGAAACAAAATAGAGATGTTGGAACTCATTCACAGAATGGTGTGTGTAGCAATGAGAGGGTTTTTGTTGTTGTTGTTGTTGTTTTGTTTGTTTGTTTTGTTTTTGTTTGTTTGTTTTCTGCTTTTTGTTTTGCTTTGATTTTTGCTTCTTATCTGTTGGACTAGATGCTAAACAAGCCAACCACCTGGAAATGCCAAAGAGTATAGACAAGAAAAAAAAAAAAAAGCCGAAAAGGGAAGACCTAGAAAGACAAAGAGTATAGACAAGAAAAAAAAAAAAAACCCCGAAAAGGGAAGACCTAGAAAGACCAAAAACGTTAAAATAACTTCTTTACTACAGGGAAACACAACAGCAAAGACCACAGCCCCAACCCACCTCAGTTAATTCACATCAGATGGAGAAGTTGTGCTGCACCCACTGCAGGCAGTAACAAGCCCTTCAGCCCTCAACTGGTGTGGTGTCAAGGGGAGTCAGGACTTTATCACCATAAAGCACTAAGAGCTCTTCCACTTCACCTCAGTGGAGACAACATGGTAAGAACAGATTTCAACACACTGGGCAATAATGGGGCACCCACCACCTCTTCTCTGGGGTGTTATCACATAGGCCTTTTCGGAAAAGGCATTTTTGTCATGGCTCAATGTCAAAGAAGCCATCCTAAGCAATGTCAATAGGGTCTTTCATGCCAGTAGTCAGTGGCACTATATATAATTATATATTTTATATAATAGTGAAAGTAAATGATAAAAACCTATGTGAAATGACCTTCAAAAACATTATACATAAATTAATATAGAATTATCCAAATATTCAAGTAACTTGGGAAGGTAGACAAAACATGGAAATGAAAGAGAAAACAAAAAGGAAAAAATCTGGAGAATAAAGCCTTTGTATAATTAACTATAAACTACATTTAATGTCTAAAATAGATTAGGTCTACACAGAACAATTATAAGAGAGATTACATTAATGCACATAAAAACATAAGCTCACTATACAAACAAACCAGCTATAAGAAACCAACTTCAAATATAATCACATTAGTAAGTTTAAAGCAACTGGATGCAAAAATTTATAGCATGCAAACATAAGCCAAAAGGTTTTAGGGATGGCTATGTTAATATTAGATAATGAACACTTAAAAGTAAAGAAAATTTCCAGGGATAAAGAGGGATACTATATTCTGATAAAGGCTCAATCCATCAGGGAGAAATGTCAATCTTAAATGTTTGTAGGAACTAAACAAAATAGCTATAATGTATACAGACTAAAAACTAATTGAATTGAAAAAATATATTTGTAGTTTCAGATAGTCTTCAACATTCTTATTTTTACCATTGAAAGAACAACTAAACTTCAAATCAGTTAAAATATATAAGAACTCAGAACACCATTCTCCAATAGCATTTACTCAACATTTAATAGAACATTCCTTTTAATAATGGAAAAATACTCATTCTTTTCAATAGCTTATTGAACAACTAAAAAGATTGACCATAAACTATCTGGGACATAAAGCAAGCATCAATAAATGTTTAAGTGATTTTAATCACATTGAATATATTCTCTAACCACAATGAATCGAACTAAAAACTACTGACAGAGAGATAATGAGAAAGCAATCTGCACTTGAAAACTACCCGAGACCCTTTAAAATAACTTATGATCAAAGAAGTCAGAAGGGAAACCAAGAAAACATTCTGAAACTGAATACAAACAAACAAAAAATGCCAAAATATGTAGGACGAAACTATCAAAATCCTAAAAGGGAAATGTAAAACTGTAAATACATTACATATTGAAAAAGAGAAAAGCAACACAAAAAGAAAGAAAAAATGTATCTAGTAAGCAAAAGAAAAGAAATACTAAATAAAATTTTATAAAGCAATGGAAATAATGAAAAAACAATATAGAAAAAAACTCAATGAAAAAAATCTTGCTCAACTTGCAAAACTCAATCAAGATTGATGATGAAAAAAGAGAAAACTAAAAATTGCCAATATCAGAAATTCAAAAGATTAAATCCCACAGGTAAGAAAAATATTTGGTTATACTAAAAGGAATTCTTCACAAGAAACTTTAACAACTAAAATGAAACTTAGCAATCCCATGACATATACCAACTAAGATAATTCATCTAATATGAAGTAGAAAATTTGAATAGATTTGTCACTATCAAAGAAATTTAATTTCTCACATTAAAACCTTCCCAAAACAAAATCTTCAGACGTAGATAATTTACTGGTGAAATTCAGTAAATATTTACAGAAAAAAAATATATGTATGTGTGTGTGTGTGTGTGTATGTGTAAATGAATTCTATCCATTTGTTTCCAAATGAAAATACAGAGGAATAACAAATATTTCCATTTATATGGATCTAGTATTAATAACTCTAATATCAAAACCATATAAAGATAGAACAATAACAATAAAAATTTATAGATATAAACACAAAAATTCTTAACAAAATATCAGCAAATAAAATTTAGCAGCATTAATGAAATGCCATAATCAGCTGAAACTTATTCCAAAGGTTCAAGCCTGGATAGGCATCAACTTACTATTCCTGAGCATAGCAGTCAGGACTGGAATCCTGGGGACTTTGGAGGCCAGGGTAGAAGGATCACAAATTCCAGGCCAGCTTCAGCAATTCAGTGAAAAGCTGCTTTTAAATTAAAAATAAAGAAGAAGACATGATTAGCTCATTGGTATCACACCCATGATTTAACAAACAAAAAACCTTTAATATTACACAACATATTAATAGGCTTAACAGGAAAAATAATCACAAATTTCTTGCCAACTTTTACCTGAAAATCCATCAGATATATTTTATGATTATCTTGATAATATTATTAGAAAACTACGATTAAAAAGGAATTTTATTAACTTGATAAAGGCCATTTACCATCCCTTCCCCCAAAAAACCAAAAGCCAAAACAAATTTCCCAAACCCTGTAGCTAACATCATAATTCACAATGATATTCTTGGTGTTTTACTCCTTGCACTGGGGACGAGTTCAGATATCTGTTTTCACCATTGATATTCAACATAACACTAAAATTTCAGTCCATCACAATAATGTGAGAAAAGGAGGTAAAAGATATATAGATTGGGGTAAAAATAGAAATAAAACTGTCCCTATTTGCAGATGACATAGTTGTCTATACAGAAGTCATAAAAAACAAACAAACAAATAAAAAACCTCCAAAATCACTTATTGCACTAGAACTGAATACAGCAAGGGTGCAGGATACCAGATGAATACATAAAAAAGAATTATGTTGCAATAAATTAGCAATGATCATGTGGAAAGAAATTAAAAATGCAAAGCAATTTTCAATTAGTCAAAAAATGAAATATGTATAAATATAACAAATATTTACAGGGCTTCTGTGTCAAAAACTATAAAATATTGATGAAAGAAATCACAAAGATATATAAATGAAGACAAGTCCTGTGCATAGATATCAGCAGAATATAGTTGTCTGTTTTACCCAAGTTTTATATAAGTTGAACAGATATCGTATCAAAAACCAGCCAGGTTATTTTGTAGATGTAGACAAGATTATTTTAAACCCTATATGGAAAGGTGAAGGAACTAAAGTAGCTAAAACGATTTAGAAAATGAAACATAGAGTGGGAGAAATTACTTTGCAGAATTTCAAGGTATTTTGCTGCCTTAATCTAGGCTTCTTGATTTTGTTATATAGATAGACACAGAGATCAGTGGAATAAAACACAAGACTCAGAAACAGCCTGCATTATTATAGCCAACTGATAATGCAGGTGTTAAAAATATACTTGAACATCTTTTCTAGAAATGGTTTTGCACGTTTGCAAATCTGTGAGCAAAAAAAGCAGACCTCAAAGTAAGTCATATCTATTTTTAAAAACTCACCTTAAAATGTATCTTAGGTTTTTATATAAAGCAAAACTAGGAATTTTTTAGAAGATAATAGAAATAAAATAAATAATAAAATAGAAATTCTCAAGAACTATGGCTTAAAATATAGTTAGACACCAAAAGTATTATCTATTAAATAATAAAACTGATAAATTAACTTCATCAAAAAAGAGATTTCTTTTCTGCCAAAAAAAAATCCTATTGAAAGGATTTAAATACAAGAAACAGACTGAAAGAAAACATCTTCATAAGACACATCTGATAAAGGACTCAAACCTAGAATACCCAAAGAACTCTCAAAACTCAAAGTTAAGAAAAAAATTAGAGGATGAATAAAAGTTATGAAGAGACATTTCACCAAAAAGTATCTATGCCTGATACATAAACATATGAAAAGATGTTCAACATTCTTGGTAACTGGAACATGTAAATTGATACTATGACTATGGAAAACAAGTGGGTGATTTTTAAAAAATTAAACATACACCTCACAAACAGTCCAGCAGTAGATAAAAGTGTGTCCACTAAAAGCCTGCACACATTATTCACAGCAGATCTATCCTTGGTAGTCAAAACCAAACACAGGCAAGATGGTACAACTGTGGTATAGACAAGCCAAGGAACACTGGTCAGCAGTTAAATAGACTTGATACAACTTGGATTGCCTCAAGAGTGTTATGCTGAGTGAAAACAAGCTAATCCCCAAAGGCTGCAGACAACACAGTTTCATTTGTGTCATGTTCTGGAAACGACAAAATGACAGAGATGGAGAGGAAATTAGTGTTTGCCAGAGACTGAGAATACAGATAGGGGTCAGGGGTTAGGGTTAATTGTGGCCCTGCAAAAGTACTATGTGATGGGATAATCTTGTATTTTAATTACAGTGGTGTCTACATGCATTTACATGTGTGTATTGACACATTACACAAATGAGAATTTTCCAGATTTGATAGTGTAGCATGTTATAGATATATAAGATATAACCTTGAAGAAAAGTGGGTAAAGATTCATGGTGACACCCTTTGCTATCCTTCCAACTTCCTGTACATGTAAAATGATTTCAGAGTAAAAAATTGAAACAAATGAAGGACAAAAAATTAATGGCAGATATGAGATATCAGCCAGCATATCTTTGGCACTCACAGATTTAATCAATTGACTTAGATTTCCTTGTCTATCACATGAATAATTTTAGGCCTCCCCATATTTTTAGCAACTTCTCAACCCTCTGACTTCATGCATTTCCATCATTTTCTGTTCTTATGTTGCTTTCTTGTTTGGTTGACCTGAAACACCCTAGATGCCAACATTTGTTCCAATACAGACCTATAGGAATCAAGAAGTGAAAGAGGACATTCATAATAAATACTTTGAGAATTTATAGGCCTCTCAAGATTTTGTGGGTTATAGGAGGAGCTCACAATGCTCACAGGTCATGTGATTTCTATCACTCATACTCCATTTCTCTATTTCTATCCCTGAATCTTTCTTTCCCATTTTTCACCAAAGAGTCTCAGTTATTTTCCTCTCTTGCTGGCTAGGTTTGATAAGCTTCATATCCCAGGTTTCCTTCTTGTGAACTTTGTCATTCAAGGTACTACAAATATTATGTTAGCCTGTGATTCACTTTGTAGCAAAATAATTTGTAAATATGCTATTTAAGTGAACAACCAAAGAAGATCAAATTTTGAAATAAATCAATGATTTGCCCATACTCAAAAAAAAGAAGTCTTAATAAGATCCTATAGATAGGTTTTATGTGCCTAAATGTTACCCCAAAATGTCATGAAGTATTTTCCTATAAAGAAGTTTCTTTCCATGAAAGGGGTTCTGATTAACTGTGAATGCCATCACATTTTCTCCATATTCTTTTTTTTAGATATAGTTATTCTAAATTAATATTAAAATACAGCCATTGTTTTACTCCGTACTAGTGATGCACTTCTAAAATTAATACAGTTATGTGCTATCATCAATATTTTATTTCTGATGCCACTTATATTTATTTAAGAAAAAGTACTTGATTTTAGGTTCAAAATTTCAAGGACATCATAAATATCATACAATCATGACTTTCCACAACAGCCTTAATTATATTCTTTGTTATATTTTCCATTAGTATTTCATTCTCCTCACTTCTTGTGTTCTGAATTTTGACACAAAAATTATCATCACTACATATATAAAGAGTCTTTTGATGATTAACTTTGGATACACACATTTGTTTCTTCATTTTAAGTATAGAGGATATTTTATTTACATGTTTTCATTTAAACTGGCAACAAGTTTTTATCATATTACCAGAGTGGATAAATACCTGAGTAATTCTGAAAAAATTTTGTGGGAAGCATCTGGAATTTGTAAGTTCCTTGTGGCAGAGACTATTAATCCCTGGTATCCATCTTCCTTCCTTTTGGTGATAGATGCCACCAATTTTTATTTAACATCTGGTCCTAAGGAATTAAGATCACATTCTGCAGTTTCCCTTATAGATGTGTGAAGTCCACATGCTCGCAGTCTGATCAATGACAGAATCAAAATCCATGTGATATTTTAGGAAATGTTTGTAAGAGCATGAAACATTCCTTCTTCAGCCCTTTTTCTTCTCATAGACCCAAAACATAGATATGTCAAAAACAATGATGTGGAAGTTATGTGTTGTAATTGGAAGAGCAAAACGCTGAAGGGAACTTGGTCACGTGTGACTTTGACTCTTTACTCCAGACCCTGTGTTTCTTGCTGGTGTTTTTTTCACTCTCAGTTTGACTTCATCTTAATCTGTGCAGAATTTAGCAACTGGACATTGGGTGATGTGTGTGGCCACAATAAAAATACGGCATAGTCTGAGTGAGTAGACAGTGTGTGGTGAGGCCTCCAGTAGTGACCTTTCTTAGTCCATGAAAACATTACATCAAACCCATTTCTAGTGTTCCTTGCTGGGAAAACCACAGGCAGACAAGACAGTATCATTCGGGCAAATGATAGAGAACCATGTGCTAGCTGCTCATCCACTTTCAGTAAACTTATACAAAGGAGAAATAAAATCAATCCAAGTTTACTGAAGAATTCTGTGCCTATAGCCTACCATTTAAGTTGAGTGAAGGCCTGCGACTTGGGTTCTTACAGATTTGAAAAACCCAACTGGATCGCTACCTTACACTGAAGCTTTACTATGTAGAAGTGAAAAGTAAACTTAAAACCACCAGCACCAAAAGGTACTGGCCCTGCCACCTGCATCTGGATAAGGATTTGTCTTGGTTCCAATTACATTATTGAAGATGATTTCAAGGCAGCAATCATAAATTGGAGGGTAGGGAAGAACTGAATAGTATCAAGTTTTGCTGCAAATCATGATTCTAGTTTCTTTTCCATACTCTCTTCTAAAATTATTATGATTCCTATCTAGCTACTAAAGTCAGTTTCAGATATAAATGTTATCATTTCCTTTATTTGCTCCAGATATGTCCAATGCATTGGTCATAGATTTTAGACTATGTTGTGCTCTTGAAACTAGCACCCTCAATTCTTCACATACATAATATTTCAATATTTTCTTACCTTTTTTTACTCAACATTTCAAATAATGTATAATGCCAAGACAATTTAGTTCCAAAATTCTAAAATCAAGACAAAGAAATTTTCAGTAAAAAAAAAATTAAAAATTTTATCTCTGAATAACAAATAACTAAATAACAAATAGGTAGTATGAATACATACATAACTATTATGTGTAATATTTCAGTGTAAACCTGTGATGCAAATATATACACTGCAGATAAGAACAGCAGTTTGGCAAAGTATATATAGTTGTTCACTCAAAAAAATTAGAAAACAAGATGGATCAAGCACTGAGCTAGATGCATGAGATTTGAAGGTAAATAATGATCTATTCTTTGATATGAAGCATTCTTGGTGGATTCACCATCTAATGAAGCAGACAAGTGAAGAAATCAACTCATTTATTGAGAGTTCCCCTGAGCACTGGGCCCTGGGCTAAAGCTAAAGCTAAATCCAATGTAATTCTTGGAATTCTATGCAGCAGATACCCTGATTCTCATTTGACAGAAAGGATAACTGAGGCATGGGATGATTAAATAAATTCACCAATATTACACAAAAAGCAAGTAGCAGACTCAGACTCAAACCCATGCTTGTATGGTTCTCAACTCCATTCTGTATGGCTTTCTATAAATTATCATATGATTAAGAGTCAGAGGGAAATGCAATAATTATTCCTGCATAAAGAAGAGTGAGAGTCATCACATTTATTTCCCACAGTATCTATACTGTGCCAGGTATTTATATGTGCTTGATGAATATTTTCCAAGTTGTGCTGATTTAATTCAAGAAAGCAGAATATATTGAAATTTATATTGCATTTTCCACTTTTATTTAGCATGTACCTATAGAGTATGGACACAGAATGGCATACTTTCTTTATATTCTCATTTTAATATGCAGCCATATTTTCACATTGGAGTATCTGATATAGTAATTCTCCTTCCTGTTTCCCCCAGTCTATCAAACACTTCCAAATACTCCTAATAGTACAATAACCAAATAATCTAATAGTACAATATTTCAGTTAATATTCTTGTAATTGCTGTTTGTGAACAAAATGCATCTAATTAAACCTCGTTATGGTTATATTTGTTTTTAAATATCCTCTCTACCATTATGTCAACACACACATTTTATATTACCTTCCCAGTATTTTTAAAATTAATAATAACATGTTACCAATTAATTTAATTTAAGTTTTAAAACACCTGCTGGGTGTTTTATGCTTTTTATGGTTTGAGAGAGCAGAGGTTAGCTTGTCTGCAATATGGAAAGATTTTTATTTCTTTGCTCTTTCTCTCTCTCTTTTTAAAATTTTACTGCCACATCAAATTTATACCATATATCTCCATCCTATAAAAATGCCTGATTTCCAAACTATTGCATGTGCTGGTTTTATAAGGTGAACCAAAGGATATTCCCCTTTCCTGAATCATTTTAATAATCACTTCTGCCTCAATGCATGAAGGGGTTCTTTTGTATAATGGATGTTGGAATGTGTTGATAACTTTAACAGACAGTTGTTAAATTGAGCATACATTTAGACAGCAATTTGTACTGGCTATAACAACAATGCCTAGTGTTCCACCAGGAGAAACTGACATATTTCAGGAAGGGTGATCACTCGTACTTCATCAGATATTAAATGACAAGATTGGTTTAGCACATTCTATATATCTCATCCTGGTTGACATGCAACTATTTTACTTGTCCTAGAGTGCAAATCAAAATGACATCTATTACTGTGCTCACATTTCAGATAATCATGGACTACAGTAATGGAGCAAATATTGTTAAATGTACATTATTGCAGCACTCACTTTCATCTTCATCACCATCATTAAATTAGTTAAAAGCCTGAGCTGGGAGCATGACATTCTACTAAGTGCTTCCTGCTTTTTAGAGAAAGACACCAGAGTTACCACACCAGAGAAGTGACAACAATTAATCTGAATTAACAATCCCTCCATCAGTGTCCGGCTAACCTGATTGGAGAATATTATATGGAAAAATTGAGGCAATGAAATAAAGTTTGGGTATTTATTTACATTTTCTTCTTTGTAACATAGGTATATCCCATGATGAGAAAAGGAAGAAAAAAGAAAAAGCCATGATATGACAAATTGTGTACACCATTGCTCACAGACTGTGGGCAGGGTGCAACACTAATAGGAACATCAACCCCAATCCTGATCCCCGAGTCTGAGAAAAGCATCGATTACTAGAGATTGTTTGGTCCTGCTTGGAATTGCTTTTATCATTTTCAAATTCCTAGAATCAGAGTTAGACATTTTTATAAATTCAAAGCGGCAGTTCGCCTCGCTATGGTTAGAACATTGTTTGTGGGGGCACAGTGGGAGGTAATTAAGTCATTGGGGGAACCACCCTCAGAAGGTATTAAAGCCCATCTCTCAAGAGTGGATTAAGTCTCCTGGGTCTGGATGGCTTACTCCAGGAGCAGGCTCTTACAAAGTGAGATCAGTTTTATCAAAACATTCTCTTACTTCCTTTCTCACCTCTCTCTCTCATGTGTGCATACTCCAAATATGTTATGCCATCCATGATGAGTTCCTCACCAGAAACTATACCATACTCCTGTTTTTTCCGGTATTATGAGATGCTTTTTTGTTTTGTTTTTTACAAAGTGTCATATTTCTTATAGCAACCTGAAGCAGACTGTTACTTTCTTCTTGATATAAATGCTTACTGTCCATCAACCCTGGCTTACTGATTGTTAATCCTCATTATTAGAGGTGAATTTCAAGGAAAAAGAACCCTAAAAAGCACAGTTTATCAGAAATTCTGAATGTAGAGCTCATCCCTTTACAGTAATATAAGCACTTTGAAGTTCTGAGTGAGAATTTTTATATTTTATGCATCTCAATACTCTAAACAACTACTCTAAAGGGAACCAAAGTTACCTATCAATTTTTAAGACAATTTCCCAAAACTATTGTCATATAAAGCAAGATCAAGTGAGTATACCATCAAGAAATAAGAGAGGGAAATGATATTTGCCAGTATGTTGGGAAGTTATTTTTAAAAGTGAATGAATTATTTGGATGTTGTTATATTTATGATATTTGCCTATTTAATTTTTTTATATTTTGAATTTCAAAATAGATACTTACTTTCCTATGGAATTTTATATTTTTTAAAGAAGTGTTCATAATTGCATGTAGTTTAGCATCTTCATAGAAAATTCAGATGTAAACTTACAAAACATTTATTTGTCCTGTTCGCAAGAAAGGAATCATATCTTTGTTGTTTTCCTCTGAATTTCAATGTCTCTATCTAGTACAAACTTCAGAAATCAGGGAGTTAATAGTTTCCATCTTTTAAGATAACTTTGAGGCCTCTTGTTATATCATAGTTCAGGTTAGTGAATCCCTCAATCTTTACTTCCTATGGAATGTCAGAACTAGACATAAAATTCTAAAATGCAGACCACTGTGATAACATTGATGCTTTCTTGTTGGAAGTCATGAGCTGGGGAGAAGTTCCTACCCTTATCCAAGCATCTGACACTTGAGTTTGTGTGGTACAGCTGGAAGTGTCCCATGCACACTGAGGCAAAACTTCAAACATGTTTCTTTGGCTGCAGATTCCTGGGAAAACATAAGTGCCAGCAGACAACATCGCCCAGCGTAATTAGGAACAGAGTGACTCATTTTGAGATGGTCCTCAGGAAATGGTTACAAACTAGGAAGGCACACCAAAATAAAACTTCCCCTCAACTTCCCTGTCTAGTGAGAGGCGACAGCTGCCAGGATGACTGGCTGAGCTACTTCAGTTTTCACTAAGTTCATTGAGGAGTAAAATATTAATACTCTCTGGTTAAAAGAAGTTATACAGAACTTATCCCTGGAAAGCCATCATTAATCTTCATAATGACCTTCCCAATCAGATAGAAAAATGAATACTCTTTATAGACAAAAAAAAAATCTGGATAAATAGGTTTTGTTCAAGGTCAGAAGTCTGAAAAAATACAAATGTTATTTTTCATAAATTGAGGTTTTGCCATGGTTGTCTCTATCTTATTCTCAGCCTGCTATAAGAAAGTACTTTTTCTGCCAAATGGCACTTCTAACAGAAATAAATACTTTATAAATCCATTCCCTCTGAAACTTGCATTCAAGTAGAGTCAATCTTATTTTTAGAACATTTATGTGTTCCTCTTTTTTAAAAAAATCATCTAAAGTTCTACTTATAAAGATCATATTTCTTCTTTACTGCCAAAAGATCACAAATGCCTACAAGGCAGAAAACTTCCTGTCGAACAAGGGAGATTAGATGAGGCTTTCAAGAAAAGATTAATTTCTCTATTGAAATTCAGTTGGTATTGCTTAAGCTGATGATTTTCTTAGCAACCAATGCAGTGAAAGCAATATGACTTAATGTCACCAGTTTTAATGAGTGAACATTTTGGTACTACCAAAATGCATTGGGCTCACTTTTAAATAAAGTGATCATTTAAAAGTGACAAGAAGCAAGCAATCATCAATAAACTAAAATAACAGAAATAGAGAATATAAAGAATTGAAAGAGTGTAGTTACATTTTTAAAAGTCAAATTCTCCAATAAAATCATCAGAGCTTCTTCAAATTGCTGATAAGGGAAGAGCTTATATATCTAATTACAAAGATTCCATTGACCAAACCACATAAACAGAGAAGCACTTGTCCTTATTTAAGAAGGTACTCAAACCACAAATTGCTCTGTAGTATATTCTGAATATAGATAAGCTTGAAACTGTTTTATTTAAACTCCGTACAAACATGTCAAAGTAGAAAATAGTTGCATGTTTAAAAATTTGAGAGCAAATCTTGGTTTAGTAAATTCTAACTTATAATGAGATTATGATTACACAGATTTATAAAACCTCAAATATTTCCATTTATCTCCTGGGATTTTCTTTCCTATGTTTTCATGTTCTTAATCAGGACTCAGAAAGACACAGATGGTCAAAAATGACTTTTTTGCTTCTTGAACTTTCAATTTTATAAATCTCTCAAGTCCCTTAAATTAAAATACTGCCAGGTGCATGAAGCTGTCCTGCTGTCTGATGGCCACCATTATTGCCATCCCCAGTAGAACTGGTTTCTCTTGAAAGTGTACTTTGGTAAATAGCCTTCCTTACAATCTACCTAGCTTCCTACTGAAAGGCCTGTAGGTTAAGGTGAACACTGGAATGCACACACATATAAACAATCAGAAAAACACCCCAAACTCATTTTGACTAACAATATTCCCTCCGAATCTGAGTAGTATTTTCAGAAAATTTTGAGAGAGATGGCCCCAAACTAAGAAAATGGATCATGGGGTGACTCAGGATGAATCTTTATAAGCCAGAGTAGCTCTGTCTACTTGATGGCAAGTAGAAAAGGACTTCATTGGCCATTCATTTACTGGATTTTAGCTCATTTGCTCAGAAAGAGAAGATCTGTAGTAGAGTACCACAAGATAGAACATCCTGCCAAATTTTGGGTGGGAGAATTTTTAGCTCCTTGAAAAGAATATACATACATATATATATATATATATATACATATATATATATATATATATGTGTGTGTGTATACACATATATATACACATACATACACATACAGATGACATTTTTCATTAAAGAAGAATAGTCAGGATGCAAATTCATTGGATCACAGACTTTTGAAACTCAGTGGAACATTTAAGGGATGGTGCCAAAGAGATGGCTAAAGGTTAGAGAGAAGGAAATGCAAACTTGAAGCTGACGGCTTCATTTGAATGACAGAGAGGGAGAGAAAGAAATGGAATATGAACAACTGATTCCCTAAAATAAGGATTCTGTGGCATTCCCTGAACAAGAGAGAGAATCATCTGTAGACAAAGCAATAAAAACCTATTAAACATCATCAGTAAGAAGCATGAACCTATGGTTTCTGTGAAAATGAACAAGTCATAGGGTGAAGGGTGAGTGGGGTGACTAAGAGGAAGCAGGGTAGATTGGAATGATTGAGTGAATACAGAAGATAGCAAGCTGAGATGATCAAGAATCAAAGGAGGGCTGGGTTGTGGCTCAGTGGTAGAGCACTTGCCTACACATAGGAGGCACTGGGTTTGATCCTCAGCACCACATAAAAATAAAAACAAAATAAAGGCAGTGTGTTCACCTACAACTAAAAATGTTTTTTTTAATTAAAGAATCAAAGAAGAATTGTAATGTTTAATTGTAATGTGTAATGGGGAAAATGCTCCAAAATCGAATCAGTAGGGTAATTTGTATATCGATTGGGAATGTGAGAACCAAATCATGGGAGAGTTGTTGACAGATGTACAGAGAGAGAAACCATCCAAGGCCTAGACACAGCCTATTGGAGGGAGCCAGAAGAGCCAAACAAAGACAATATTACATATTTGAAGAGAAATGGTTAGCACCTAAAAAATGTTAGTAGATAAAAGGACATCTGAACTTTTGAGGATGGACATAAAAAGAATAAGACAGCTAGACATTCCATCTGGAGAGATTTTAATTACACTAATAAAGGGGAAAAATATCCAACACTCTAACATGCAAAAAAGAGAACTCCAAAGACGTGATAAAAAAAAGGGGGGGCAAAATTTTGCTGTCCTCAGGCTTTCCTGTGAGATTAAATACCAGAAAGTATTAGAGAAACAGTTACGAAGTTATGAGGGGAAGGTTTGCAAACCGTAAATTTTTGTACCCTACAAGTTTTCACTGGTATATGAAGCCAAAATAAAGGAATTCTAAAATAATGCTCAATCTCAGAAAAAAAAACACACAGAAGGCTATGTGGGGCCGGAGGGGGGGCGGGGGAATAGCTGAAGACATTCTTGGGTGACATTGAAGTGAATCAAAATCAAGGTCTCAGTAACAGGGAAGATATTTTACCAAACAGATGGCAGTTGCAGAAAAATTAGTGAAAGATCTGATCTCTTTATTATTGCAAATTGTATTAACTAAAGAAAAAACAATATCATAAATGGAAATCATAGAAATAATTACTATCCAAGTTAAAAAATTTATAACAGAAATTATTGCTATCCAAATAAATGGATGGTAAGAGTCAATAAACTGGGTAACAGGCTAAATCCTACTTCATATAGAATGCAGAGAAAATTGTATATATATATATATATATATACACACACACACATACACACACATATATATACATACATACACATGTATGTGTGTATAATATGCATACACATGTATCACATGTATACATATGATCAAAATTTTATATCAATTTGACAATATGTATATATAATCAAAGCTTTCCGCTTAGAAAAATAAATTTGAAAATGTATTTTTTACTAAAAACAGGTTTATTTATTTATTTATATTTAATTGCTTTTATTTTTTAAATATGTGACAGAGGAATGCATCACAATTCTTATTGCACATATAGAACACAATTTTTCATATCTCTGTTTGAATATAAAGTATGCTCACACCAATTCATGTCTTCATATGTGTACTTTGGGTAATGATGTCCATCACATTCCACCATCTTTGCTAATCCCCTCCCCCTCCTCTCACCCTCTGCCCTATCTAGAGTTCATCTATTCCTCCCATGCTCCAGCTCCCTATCCCACTCTAAGTCAGTCACTTTATATCAGAGAAAACATTCACCATTTGTTTTTGGGGGGATTGGCTAAATTCACTTAGCATTATCTTCTCCAACTACATCAATTTACCTGCAAATGCCATGATTTTATTCTCTTTTATTGCTGAGTAACATTCCATTGTGTATATATGCCACATTTTTTAATCCATTCATCTACTAAAGGGAATTAAGTGTGGTTCCACAGTTTAGCTATTGTGAATTGTGGTGCTACAAACATTGATGTGGCTGTGTCCCTGTAGTATGCTGTTTTTAAGTCCTTTGGGCATAGTCCTAGGAGAGGGATAGATGAGTCAAATAGTGGTTCCATTCCCAATTTTCCAAGGAATCTCCATACTGCTTTCCATATTGGCTGTACCAATTTGCAGTCCTACCAGCAATGAATGAGTGTGCCTTTCCCCCCACATCCTCACCAACACTTATTGTTGTTTATCTTCATAATAGCTGCCATTCTGACTGGAGTGAGATGGTATCTTAGAGTAGTTTTGATGTGCATTTGATGAACATTTTTTCATATATTTGTTGAGTGATTGAATATCCTATTCTGAAAAGTGTCTGTTTATATCCTTGACTCATTATTGATTGGGTTATTGATTAGGTTAATTTCTTTCATCTGTCTAATTGCTCTGGCCAGTGTTTCAAGGTCTACATTAAATAGAAGTGGTGAAAGAGGGCATCTCTGTCTTGTTCAGGTTTTTAGAGTGAATGCCTTCAATTTTTCTCCATTTAGAATGATGTTGGCTTGAGGCTTAGCATAGATAGCCTTTACAATGTTGAGAAATATTCCTGTTATCCCTAGTTTTTCTAGTGTTTTGAACATAAAGCGGTACAGTATTTTGTCAAATGCTTTTTCTACATCTATTGAGATGATCATATGATTCTTATCTTTGAGTATATTGATGTGATGAATTAAGTTATTGATTTCTTTATGTTGAATCAAACTTGCATACCTGGGATAAATCCCACTTGATCATGGTGCACGATCTTTTTGATGTTTTTTAATTCGATTTGCCAGAATTTTATTGAGAACTTTTGCATCTATATTCATTAGAGATATTGGTCTGAAGTTTTCTTTTTCTTTCTTTCTTTCTCTTTTTTTTTTTTTTGATATGTCTTTGTCTGGTTTTGGAATCAGGGTGATATTGGCCTCATAGAAAGAGTTTGGAAGTGCTGCCTCTTTTTCTATTTCCTGAAATAAATTGAAGAGTATTGGTATTAGTTATTCATTAAAGGTCTTGTAGAACTCGGCTATGTAACCATCTGGTCCTGGGCTTTTCTTGGTTGGTAGGCTTCTGATGGTGCCTTCTATTTTATCACTTGATATTAGTATATCTTCCTGATTCATTCTGGACAAGTGGTATGACTTAAGAAATTCGTCAATGCCTTCAATATCTTCTATTTTATTGGAGTACAAGTTTTCAAAATGTTTTCTAATTATCCTCTATATTTCTGTAGTGTCTATTGTGATATTACCTTTTTTATCACATATGCTGGTAATTTGAGTTCTCTCTCTCCTTTGCTTCATTAACATAGCTAAGGGTCTGTCAATTTCATTTATTTTTTCAAAGAACCAACTTTTTCTTTTGTCAGTTTTTTTCATTTGTTTTGATTTCATTGATTTCAGCTCTGATTTTAATTATTACTTGCCTTCTACTCCCTTTGCTGTTTATTTGTTCTTCTTTTCCTTGGACTTTGAGATGTAGTGTTAAGTGATGTATTTATTAACTCTTTCTTCTTTCAAGGAATGAACTCCATGCAATGAACTTTCCTCTTAGAACTGATTTCATAGTGTCCCAGAGATTTTTATATGTCATGTCTATATTCTCATTTACCTGTAAGAATTTTTTAATCTTCTCTTTGTGCTTTCTGTAACCCATTGTTGATTCAGTAGTATATTGTTCAGTCTCTAGGGGTTGGAGTAATTTTTATTTTGTCATTGATTTCCAATTTTATTCCATTATGATCTGATAAAATACATGGTAGTATTTCTACTTGTTTGTATTTGCTAAGAGTTGCTTTGTGACATAGTATATGGTCTATTTTAGAGAAGGATCCAATCCATATGCTGCTGAGAAGAAAGTGTATCTAATTGATGCAGGATGAAATATTCTATATATATGTTAATTAAGTTTAAGTTATTGATTATATTATTGAGTTCCATAGTTTCTTTATTCAATTTTGTTTGGAATATCTATCCAAACAAGGTGAAGGACATATGTTAAAGTAACCCAAGATTATTGTGTAGTGATCAATTTGTCTCTTGAACTTGAGAAGAATTTGTTTGATGAACATAGCTGCACCATTGTTTGGGGAATATATATATTCATGATTGTATGTATTGGTGTATGGTTCTCTTGAACAGTATGTAATTTCCATCTTTATCCCTTTAGATTAACTTTGGCTTGAAGTCTACTTTATTTGATAAGAGGATGGAAACCCCTGCTTTCTTCCGCAGTCCATGTGAGTGGTATGATTTGTCCTAAAATTTCACCTTCAGTCTGTGATCGTCTTTTCCTATCAGATGAGTCTCCTGAAGGCAGCATATTGTTGGGTCTTTTTTTTTTTAATCCAACTGCTAACCTATGTCTATTTATTGGTGAGTTTAAGCCATTATCATTTGGGGTTACTATTAATACATGATTTGTATTCCCAGCCATATTTTTTTAAAATTTTTGTTATTGACTTAATTTTCTTCTTTGATTAGTTTTTTCTTTAGGGAATGAACTCCCCTTGCTGATTCTCATTGTTGTTTTTTGTTTCCTCTTCATGGAATATTTTTCCAAGGATGTTTTATAGTGTCAGTTGTCTAGCTATAAATTATTTTACCTTTTGTTTATCATGGAAGGTTTTTATTTCATCTTCAAATCTAAACCTTAATTTTGCTAGATACAAGATTCTTGGTTAGGGCTGGGGATGTGGCTCAAGCGGTAGCACGCTCGCCTGGCATGTGTGTGGCCCGGGTTCGATCCTCAGCACCACATACCAACAAAGATGTTGTGTCCGCCGAGAACTAAAAAATAAATATTAAAAAAATTCTCTCTCTCTCTCTCTCTCTCTCTCTCTCTCTCTCTCTCTCTCTCCTCTCTCACTCTCTCTTTTTTTTAAAAAAAGATTCTTGGTTAGCACCCATTTTCTCTCAGCACTTGATATATGTTGTCCCAGGATCTTCTAGCTTTCAGGGTATGTGTTGAAAAATCTGCCATTATCCTAATTTGTTTTTCCCTGTATGTAATCTGATTCCTATCTCTTGTGGCTTTTAAAATTCTCTCCTTATTCTGTATGTTGGGCTTGTGCCTTGGTGTGGATCTGTTGTAATTTTGTACATTTGGCATTCTGTAGGCCACTTGAATTTGGATTTCCAATTTATTCTTCATGTTCGGAAAGTTTTCTGATATTATTTCATTGAATAGACTGTTGATTCCTTTGGTTTGAACCTCTATGTCTTCCTCTATCCCAATAACTCTTAAATGTGGTCTTTTTATGCTATCCCATATTTCTTGAATATTCTGCTCATGGTTTCTTACCATTATCCCATTATTACTCTGTGGTCTATGTTCTTTTCAAGATCATATATTTTGCCTTCATTGTCTGATGTCCTATCTTCCAAGTGGTCTATTCTGTTGGTGATGCTTTCATTTGAGCTTTTAATTTGGTTTATTATTTCCTTTCCTTTCAAGGATTTCTGATTTTTTTTAAGAACTTCTATCTCCCTGTTGAGGTGATTATTTTCTTCCTGTATTTGTTTACATAGCTCCTTTTCAAAGTGATATTTCACTGCCTGTATTTGCTCTCTTTTTTCTTCCTTGAGCTCACAAAACATTTGAACCAGGTACATCCTAAACTCCTTCTCTGTCATTTCTTCTTCTGTGGCTGCCAATGATTCTAATGATGTGGTGTCTTCATTTGTTGGGGCACTTGCTCCCCTTGTCTTTTCATGTTGTTCGTGTGTCTTCCTTTCCAGCTCGGTGGGTCTAGATTGTTATGGTTTTTACCCCATAGGTTTGTAGTGCTCTTATAGCGTTCCAAGATCCTTCCTTTGTGGGGAAAAACAATGTTAACAGATCCAGTATCAATAATATACCACCTATGAACAATGTGCTGTTATTAAGACTTTTACAGTTTAGTCTCAATGTACAGAAATGTAGGATTTAATTATTATCTAAAATATAATCAGTAGTTTTGGAAAAAGGCTTACAGTTTTTATGGTGGACAATAAAATGGGGTGGGACTTAGGATGATATGCTGAGGAGGTAGGATGTGAGGATATGGAGTTAATATATCTCAGGAAGTGTGAAAAAGAAATCTAATGAAGAGAGCTAGTAGAAAGAGAATAGACAGGAAGTAATTTAGGGTAGGCTAGTACATGGGATGACAGTAAAGTACATAAAACACACACACATATGTATTTAGAAAAATACAGATGTTAAAACAGTAAAATTTGGAGAGGGAAAGAAAAAATGAAAGAATAAAAAGGACGAGAAAAAATGGGCATATACAACATGTCTATATTACTCAGATGACACAGTCCTCAAAGTCCTATTTCATGCAAAGTTCTTGGTTTCACATACGTTGGGGATGTGAGGGCCTGAGGATAGAGAGGTTGAAGAGAAAAAACAAACAAACAAAATTCTCAAAGGAAGAAACCACGATTGTAGCTAGCTTTAGAGATCCATATCTTTCCTATTTCTCTTCTCATCCAATAGGTGGGTTTGTCTGTTGTAAACTGGTGTCTCTGCCCTCCAGATGGTGGAGATAACCAGGGTGGGAAGACTGGTCCTGGTGCAAGGTGCCTAGATGCAGGAAGTGGCACCAACTAGTCCCTGCAGAAAGACTGCCCCTCGTGGGTCTCCTCTTGGGACCCCTGGAATGACTTGAGTGCCCACTACTATCTTCCTCTCTTGCCTAGAGATTTATCAGTTCCTGGTCTCTCTGTTAGGCTCCAGACTTTAGCCCTTATCTCCCTTAACAGCTCTCAATTGAGGAAACTCTCACCCCGGGGCTCCCATGGGTGACTCCCTGGTCACACTGCACATCTGTGTTGGGCAGCTATTGTGTTGGGTTATCTCTGCTGTGTGTGTGTGGGGTGGGGGGTGGAAATCTGGTACCTGACCGCTGGAGATCTGATCTTGGAACTGCCCCAGCTAATATGGTGAGAATGTTGAGCCAAGATGGCGGCCATCTGCTTTCAGCCCTGGAATGCCTGGTGAGGTGGGGGGAGCCTGGAGAGGTGAGGGGACCCTGGGGAGGTCCGGGGGAGCCTGGGGAGGTCCGGGGGAGCCTGGGGAGGTGGGGGAGCTGGGCGGTGGCATTGTGCTGTGGGTAGGTAGCAGCTGACTGACTTACATGGGAGCAGAGCAAAGTGTTGGTGATCTGCATATGTATTGAGAGGTGATTCTGCTAAAGTGCTCAGGAGTCTTGTGTGGGCTTTGGGTCGTAGAACTTCAAGCTTTGGGTCGTAGTCCAACACTGGAAATCCTACATGAACACTGAGGTCTGGAGCCCAGTGCCAGGTCACAGCGATTGTGATTTCTGCAGAGAGCAGCTGCATAGGGGTCCTCTAACACTCTCAGAGATGGAGCATTCAGACTAGGTGAGATCTGCTGGCACTTCTGGGTGTGGGGCCCATGCTGGCATGGAGGCCTGTGGTGGCTCACTCCCTTCCCGACGCCATGTTTTCCTCCTCTCTGAAAATGTATTTTAAAATACATTAAAAATAACTATTAGCTTAATCCAAAATTTTCAAATGAAATGTATATTTTACAAAAACATCAAAGACACACACATATGTATGTCATATTAGGTGTGTATATATAATAGATATGATAAGGCAAAGAAACATGGTTCATAGAATTGAAGAATTAAGGTTTGCAAACTATACATTTTTTATACCCTGTTTTTTAAATCTAATATATATATATATATATATATATATTTTATTTCTTAAAGTATTAAATTAAAGATCTGAGACCAGTCAAATAAACTCAAAACAACAAAGGAAATAACCTATCATAATTACCTATTAAAGAAGAAAGATTTTTCACATTGAGGTAAAATATAAGAAATGAGCAACACCACATCTAGGGTCCTAAGACAACTCTTACTCACTGCCATGCATGTTGCAAAAATTCATGAATAATGATTTGTGTAGTCTTTGCAGAAAACCTCCCAAGCAATATGACTTTTGTCCCAATTTTACCGATGGAAGCAAGATGTTTTAAAATAAAACAAACAAACAATAAATAAAAATAGTTTGAGATGCATCTAAGCTTCACAGAAAAGTTAAAATTAAAAAGAAAAAAAAACTATTTGCCAAAGTCAAACAGAAATGTATTAGGGAAGGTAATCCTGGTTCCAAGCACTCGGGTACTGAATCACACTAGGAACATTGTATAATTTTTATTTAATTTACAATCAAAATTTAAGGTGAACAGACATCAATCATTTTACTCTAGATATCAAAATATTGTTGAAAGTACTGGAAAAACCTGAGAGTTCCTAAAATCATAAGAAGCTTTAATATACTTTTCATAAATTTTGACAAATCAAATTGTCAAGAAATAAATATCAGAGACTTTTTGATGATCATAATGCAAACTATCACATCTAATCAAATCCCACTCTTTCCTTTCAAATATATTTTTCAAAGAATACTTTTAAGATGGGAACTTCTTTCACATCTCCTAAAATACATTGTTTCTTTGCATTTGTACATATTCAAATGTATGTGCTGAAAAGTATCTACAATGACATCAATTAAATACTGTATGTTTGATTTGCTTGTAGGGGTTTGGGTAGATAGTAATTGTCTTCATTGCATTTTTGAATTCTGTAAATTTTTAATATGTCCATAAAGGACTTCTATAATCAGAAAATTTGTCCATCTAATATTCATGCATTCAGAAGTGCCTATTGAACATTTAATTAAGTGTCTGGATTGGTGTTCGTTAAGTGATGACTAACCCTTAGGGAAAATATTAATAAGCAAAGGAAAAACTGCACATTTCTTTATTGTCAGGAAAGAATTCATGAACTTGACTCTAGGAAAACAGCTGTGCAAACCAGGAGGCTGAGTGGGACGCGTTTTTTTTTTCTTTTTCTTTTTTGTGGAGGGGGCGTGGGGGATACAAACAGTCCTAGCTTGCAATTCCCAGGAAGGTACAGCACTTCAATCTCTGCTGCATGAATGGGGTGAGAATTTCATCAGGTGCTTTGCAAAGCTCAGTTTTCCATTCCCATGGGATATTTTCATGCCCTCTTGGCCTCTCCCAACTGCTGTGTAGATTCTATTTGCCTATCTGCCCACCAGGTGAAAGTAACTGTCAACAACTCCACAGCTCCCGAAGTGCTTCCTGCAAAAGGCTAAATCAAAGGGAAACTTGGGGGCCCTTCTTGAGGTCTGTACTTCTCTGGCAGGCTGTAGGCCTTTGTGAAATCTGTTTCTAAAATTAGACGCTGGTAATGCAACAGTTAAAAAAAATGCATATATCCCTCCTCTTCTGGAATTTATATTGTACAGGAGAGACAGTCACCAGATAAGGAATTGCTGGTGTGGTGACTGGAACAAAAGATAGGGACTGGATGCCACTGAGATCTCTATTTTCTTTGTCCACTTCCCCATGGTGCACAGCCTATTATCCCAGTGTGGCCTGTGTTACCTTTTGTTTTGTTCTGTGCTTTTCTGTGAACACATCTATTTTTCCAAGTAGTCAGTTTCTTGCAGAAATCTGCACACTGCCTGCCTTAAATTAAATGCTCAAAGATGTCTTGCTAAAAAGAACAGAGAGAAAGACTTAGGTCTCCCTTTTTCAGTATTTTCTATTTAAACACAACTTTTCACACTGGGAGGCCTGCTGATTTGATTAGCTTAAGTCTTGTAGAAGACAATTTTCTGGACTTTTTTTTGTTTTTGTTTGGTTTTCCTTGGTATCTCTTAACCTAGAACAATGACGAGGTGACAGTAGTGTTTACATACAGGAAGAATAAAGTTGGCTTTGTCCTCACCTACAAAAATACATAATAGGCCCAGGTGACACACTTTAATATACCTAAAAGACCAAAGTATTTATCTTTTCTTTTCTCTTGGGAGTTTGGGATAGAAGGGTCTGGGACAAGTGTCTCTTGACCCAGGAAGATTTGGGATGGCTGTACTGAGAAGACCATACCCTTGCCAGTGTTAGGGAAAATATTCTGTTCCCTTGAGTGTAAATTTTAAACCCACAGAAACATCTGCTTTCCTCTATCTAGCAGTTCACTTGGGGTCACTCTAACCAGCCATACCATATGAGAAAGTACAATCATCTGATCCATATGCTCGGACTCTGAAAATGTGCTCCTTTTGTACTGATAGTGGGTAGTTAGGGTCGCTGGGGAGTTTTTGCTAGTTCTTCTTTGCCCACATGTCAGAGCACAGGCAATAAATGACTTACATCAGTTATGAAATTCACTGACTTGCCTCCATCCCATAGAGTGGGTTTATTCATGTGAGTCAATTAACCTAAGCATCTGGGATGGTTGGATTCAGTTGTATCCATGGAAGTATTGGTGAAGTCATCCTGTCTACCCAGCCAGAGCCTTGCAAAAGGATTGTGTCATGATGAGATACCTTGTAAAGACAGGGTTGCAGAGGTCTGGGCCAATACATCTGTGTAGACTGTCAGCTCTACAATGTGACCTGAGCCTACATCAGGTGGAAAGCAGAAAGCTCTTCTGGTTTATGGGGCAGGTCCTCAGTTTTCCTCAGGAAGCCCTCTATTACCTGTTCTGCTCTTACATGTCAGTCCTCTGACTCAGGGACCCACCCACATTCTCCTCTCAGGAGACACATGGTGTATTATTGCATACTTAATAGTCCCATATCCATAGGAGGGTTTCAAAAGTACTGCTCACTAATGATGACAGTTAAGATTGAGTTTCAATTCTGGCAGGATAAAATTGGGAATCAGAAGAGGTTACAGTAGAAAATCATTATAAATCTGAAATGTGACCTCTCATCCTTCTGTTAGCTGGAATAATTGAGTAACCCAATAATCATCAATAGCCAGAGCCTAGGCTCAGGATATTTTCAAAACTGAAAATATAACTACTGGTTCTGGTCAATGTGGTATATTCGCACAATGGTAAAGTTACTGGAGGCCATGCCGTCATGAGTGCTACCAAAATATTTCAAGCTCCATTTCTGTGTTTATAGTCAGAAATTCCTGCTATGAGTCACCCTCAGCTATCAGTACACTAAGATGATCTGCCCCTTCCCCATGGCTACTCTCACAATGCCTGCTCCCCAAAGCCTGCAACTTAATTGAAAATATGCAGCATCTATTCAAGAACCACATGCCAAGCACCATGCCAGAGTGATCTCACTTTCCTTCATTATTGAATCGCACGAGAGAAGGTATTATTCACCCCTCAGATGGTAAAATGCAGGTCCATAGTAAATAACAAACTTAAGTCCACATGGCTATGAATCACATACAGAGAAACGTGTTGGAAATAGACATGGTGGGTCAGAGGAGAAACCACCACTTCTGGTTGGAATGTGATCGAAAGTGTAAGGTTGGGCTTGTTTGTGAATGAAAACTGGGAGCCATGATTTGTTTAACCAAAAGAAGTAAACTATTTACCCTATGACCAAAGAGTTGGATTTTGCCCCAGCACTCAAATGTATTCATTTATGAAACATTTATTGATATTTACTCTGTGCTAAAAACTGTTCTTTGCACTGGAATCCAGTTTATACTAACAGTCAACATCTTGATCCTCATAATGCTTCTCATGGGAGAAAGGAGTGAGACACTATGCAAATAAACACATAGCACATTAATTCATAAGTCAAAGAAAGATAAAAACAGTGTAATTCTCCCTTGTTTAGGAGTGACATTCCAAATGCCCCCAATGGATGTCAGAAACTATACATAGTACTGAAGTCTATATATCAATGTTTTTCCTATGATACATATCTATGATAAATTTAATTTATAAATCAGAAATAGTAAGAGATAAATTAACTACTTTTAACAATGAAATAGAACAATTATAATAGTATACTATGATAAAAGTTACATAATTTTTTTCTCTCTCTTGCATACCTTAATGCATTCTTCTGAATCTTCTGAGAATAATATGAGATGATGCAATATCTACACGATGAGATAAATGAGGTGAAGAACAGACATTGTGATGTGGCATGTGGTTACAAGGTAAGGGTACTTGAACACAATCACTGCAGTATTGCAATAGTCAATCTGATAACCATGAGAGCTAAATGACTGACAAGCAGGTAGCATATACAGTGTGGGTAGACTGGACAGGGGATTTTTTTGTGTCCCTAGTGGGATGCAGCAGGACAGTAAAACATTGCAACATACTACCTAGAAAAACACTCAATTTAATATGTACGAATTGATTATTTATGGAATACATGATTTAATATTTTCAGACCAGTTTGGGGGGCAGTAAATGAAACCATGGTATGTGAGATTTCAGATAAGGGGAAGACTATTATAAAACAGGTTGAGGGGAACAAAGAGATAGCAGTAGTGAGCTTCCATGTCTTACAAGGTCATAAGGGAAGTCCTCACTGTGATTTACCAGCCTGCTAGGGGGAGGAAACATTGGTGTATCTGGGAAAAGGACACTTGCCACAGAGGCAATGGCTGGTCTGAGGTCCTGTGGTAGAAGACATCAAGGGGGGTTGTGGACCAGGTAACTCAGGATCTTGTCATCAGTGAAAAATTGGTTAATCATGAGAACATTGTAAAATCTTGGGTATAAAATGTAAAACATTGAGTGTTATTGGCCAAAAGAATTACAGTTAGATTTTAGAAAGGATTAATCTGGCTGCCTCTCGAAGCAATGAGTCCTGCATTACAATAGTGGACCTAAAATAATAGAAAAGGTAAGTTCTACTGATGCATAGAGGCAGGCTCACTGCACAGATCGTGAAAACCTTATCAGAAGTATTGAACAGCATCCCCAGCAAAGCTTACATAGAGCCTGTGAATAAACATGTTCTGTCAAAAGTTCCAAAACCAGTTCAGAAACAGATGAGAACCCAAGTGAATCCAATTGCCTTAGCAACCAAAGTGATTTTTTCTTGAGGATGGAGGCTGCACATTGAGCAACATCTCATTTAACTTCAACTGGACATTATACATGTTCTCTGATTTTTTAATAAAGCCCTTGAGTTTAACTAATTAGATATGACAAAGAGAAACATATAATTTCCAGGTTATGATATTAAGAAAAAGGAATGTGTTTGCTACTGTACTTATCCCTCCTTTCTGTTAGGTGAAATGTGGACATGTTGCTGACATTAGTACAGCTGTCTTGGGTCATGTGGTAGACACCATATGACATACAAGAAATTAGTTTCTTTATTATTGTGAGGCTCATTATCCTATATATATATATATATATATATATATTATATATATATATATCCTATATATATGAGGTAAGGCTTTCAAAGTACAGTATGGCAGGAGACACATAGAATTAAATTTTAAAAAGAGAATAATGATAGTGCTAACTATGACAGACAGCATGTTGATGTTTTTGGTAGTGGCAACTATGTTGATCATGATTCCTCTACTGGTATTCCGTACTTAGAAATTTGTTTACATCACTCTGGCTGCAAAAATAAAGCAGCAAGCTTAGGAGTTAAAAGTAACCTAGATTGCACTCCCTCTTCCTTACTGTTTGAAAGAAAATAAAAAAATAAAAACAAAGTCAAGCAGACTTTGCTAGCTCTTCCATAAGACCATTGATGTTATATTTAAGAGAGAAGCCAAAAACCCATGGGAGGAGACAAGACTTTTGCATAAGAATGCAGAAAAAAGGGCTGGACATAGTCACAGAAATTAATTTGATTTAAATTTTTAAAAATTGGTATTGTGACATGAGACTGAAAGACCAAATAAGGCCTCACAACTTCGGACTAGGGAGATTGTTAGGAATTTCTTCTGATGAAAGCTAGGGAGTAGTTGAGGTTTTGAGGGTTTGAAATGAATGGCAGAGTAAAAGCTGAGACTTTTGGCAAGAATACTATAGGCTCTGAACTGTATCTCTCTCTCTCTCTCTCTCTCTCTCTCTCTCTCTCTCTCTCTCTCTCTCTCTCTCTCTCTCTCCGTGCTGTGTATTGAACTCAGGGCCTCACGCATGCCAAGCCAGTACTCTACCTCTAAGCTACATTCCCAATTCTATTTCCTTCATCTTTGAGAGGTTAAAATAAAGATTAGATTGTCTTCTTAATTGCTAGTAAATGTTTATATTGGGATTGTTTTAACATTAATACATATAGAGACTAATCTTGGCTCATTAGGAAATAAATATATACCCCCAAAATATGCCCCCAGTGACCCACCTCTACCAGCCACAAACCACCTGTCTACAGTTACCACCCAGTTAATTCCTATCAGGAATTAATGTACTGATAAGGCTAAGACTCTTATAATTCAGCCATTTCACGTCTAAACTGTCTTGTATTGTCTCACACATGAGGTTTTGGGGGACATTTCATATCTAAACCATATCAAGAACAGTGAAGACCCCTGGAACTTTGTACACGGTGAGGAGATCATCAGACAGAAAGTAGATTGAGAGGGCCTAAGTAACACACCTCAACCTTCTCTCACTTTTGCAAAGGACTCCTCTATTACTGGTTGTGGTGTTAGTGTCTAAGCAGTACCCCAAAATCACCTGAAAATTTGGAGGGGTGGGGATTTGTTTTAGAGGGTGGAAGACCTGAGAAGTCAGACGGGAATCTGTGTAGCTCCTGAGACATCAGCAACAGCAGCCCAGTAGCAATGGGTTGCCAAAGGACAAGAGCTGGTGGTGATTGCAGAAGCCAGATGAAGGGTCACCTGGAGAAAACAAAATCCAGGGGAGTCTGCCTGGTAGAATTTGAACATTAGAAGAAATTCAAGTGGGGTACAAGAAAACACTAGGAGGGGAGGATTCTTTCTTTCCTCTCTTCAATGTCCCACAGAATCACTATTGGTCAATTCGAACCAAAAATTAGGGGACATTACAGCATTAGACATCCAGCTTTAGGGATCAGAACCACCTCCTCTTTGATTCAGACAAGAGGAGGACAAGAACCAAAAATGAACCTGAGGGCAGATTGGCTAAGAGGGCCCCCACCAGTCAATAAACTAGTGCCCCAGTTAGTACAGTTGAGAGATGTTTCCTTGGGTTCTGTATAAAATGAACAGCTATCACTTTTTTTTATGATTAAACATCTGTAATGTGAGCTCCCTAAATGACTGCATTTAAGGAAGAATTAGCTAAAATTAATAGCTCATTCAAAGCTCTTGTTACCTGATAGTGAAAGGATGTTTGAATGATTTTCTTTCATTCTTGAGCTTTACTTTCTTCCTTTATTAATGTCTTTTTCAGAGTTATGTTACTGTCGTAAAATGTGTGAGACAATTAACTTATGAAGAGAAAAGTTTTGATTTGCTCATGGTTCTGGAGGTTCCAGTCCTCAATCCAGTGGCCACCTTGGTTTGGGTTTCTGGTTATGGTGCCAAATAGCAATATCAGGGATTTTTCCCCTACTGCTTCCTGTAGGGTTCAACCTTATAAAGCTCCTCAGCACTTCTCAATAGTGCCAACCTGGGTTCCAAGCCTTTAAAACATGGAATTTTGGGGTACACTAGCTATCTGTGTTCAAACCATAACAATAAACAGAATAATGTTCCCTACCTTAGGAAAAACTAGTAATCCCTGTGAGCTGAAATAAATAAAAAAAAAATACCTACAAAGCACCCAGTACAAAGCCAGGCCTAGGACAGGAACCCAGTTCTTCCTTTGTCGTCTCCCTTTCTGCTAACCAGTCATTTTATATTCTCATTCATTTTCTATGTCTATCCTCACTGCTTCCAACAGTGAGGAGTTTGTGCTCAGAAAAATTCCAAATGCTGCCATGTTCCAGGTGCCCTTTCCCACGATCGCCTGAGCTCTTGAACACATCAAATCCTCGAAACCTCGCCTCTCCTTTCTTCCTGTCATTTACAGTCCCAGCTGTTTCAAGCATCTTTCCTGCTGCCATTTAAATTATCTTATCACTAAGCTGTCTTGCTATCGGTTAGTGAAACAATTTTCACAGAAAGCACTGAACATTTTCCCTGGCATTCTCTAATGACAACATCAGTAAAAAATGTGCACGTTCCTGGGAACACAATGATGGAGCAAGGTGTCAGCAGGAGCACTCTCTCTCTCTTCTGGATAAAAAGTAACAAGTTGATCTATAGAATGGGAGATCCATTTATAAACAAAACAGCCAACGAAAATGAGGTTCCTTCACTCTCCAGATTCTTTAGCTAAGAAAATATCCCTACAGCAATTGTTTCTCCTCTTAAAATCATGGGAAGCGAAGACGCCAGTTCTTATCTGAGCCAGCCTGTCCATTTCCCAGGGGTGAGCAGTGTAGGACATGTTTTCATTTGCAAAGTGGCCTTTTATTAAAATAAATCCATTTACAGAAATGGAATCGTCTTTGTACTTTTATTATTTTTTTTTTACATGTTTTCTTTTGGGGAAGTATCAGAAATTGAACTCAGGGGCCCTGGATCACAGAGCCACATCCTCATTCCTACTTTGTATTTTATTTAGAGACAGGGTCTCACTGAATTGCTTAGTGCAATTAGGTGAGGCTGGCTTTGAACTCGAAATCCTCTTGCCTCAGTCTCTCCAGCCACTAGGATTACAGGGGTGCACCACTGTTTCCTATTTCACGTTTTCGAACTGTACGTCCTATTTTATTTTGTTTTGTAACAGAGATCTCCTGTGTTTAAATTTTTCAGTCCACCTTGAGATTTATTGTTGAATCAGATGCTTTCAACATTCATTCCAAGTGGTTTAATGGAACACAGAGCACCCAAGAAAGACCAGAAACAGGGATATGTACAGATCCTGTATACGTCAGGGTCTTTACCTACAGCATTGACTTTATGTCTTATAATTTTCCCAAAATACATACCCTAGACACACAGGGATTACTAGTTTTTCCTCATGCAATTCAAATTTCCTCCAAACTTGAGGCTTGGATGTATTATTTTCTCCTTCCAGAACATAGGTGTTAGTCAGCTTTCTGCCACTGTAAGAAAATAGCCAAGATAAACAAATTATAAGGAAAGGTTAATTTTGGCTCATGATTTCAAAGGGTTCAGTCCATGGTCAATTGGCCCCATTTGTTTAGGGCTTGAGGCAGACAGAACATCATGTGGGGAGTGTGGTGGAATAAAGTTGCTCATCTCATAGCAGCCAGGAAGCAAAAAGAGAGATAGGAAGTGTCCAAGGTCCCAATATTCCCTTCAAGAGAAAACTTCACTGGCCTAATTTTCTACCATTAGATTCCACCTCTGAACAGGTTTCACCACCAAGCCTGTCACATACAGGCTTTAAGGAGATGCTTATCCAAATCATAGCAATATTTTTCCCTTTCTAGTTTTATATGCTGCCCCTACCTTTCCATCAGATCTTCTTCTCAGAGAGGCCTTGCCCAAACATCATCTAAAGTAACTCTTTCATCCCATCCATTTTCCAACTCGGTGCTCCAGTTACATCCACTTCAGAGCAGTTGTCTGGGATGATGCTGTTCTGTGTCAGTCTCCACTCACTGGAATATGAGTCTCAGAGAGCAAAGAGAGTATGGTATCATCCTACCTCTGTGGCACCTGGCGCATAGTAGGTCCTCATGAATGATCCTAGAAAGAATGAATGAATAAATAACCACTCAGGGATGCCATTGGCAGCCAGTGAGTGTGAAGGCCCAGAGACTGAGTACTGGGTTGTGCTACTCATTCCATGTCTAGCACATAACAAATAACAAAGGAATGCTGAGCTGTGTGTCAGGCCCCATGCTGGGTGAGAGCGATATACAGCTCAGCCACCGAGATAGAAATCGTGTCCTAGTGGAACTTACAATCCTTAGAAAGTCTCGGGCATATAAATAAGTTATCATATTTTCCTATGGTAGGGGATTTACTGTACAGTCTCTCTGAGATGGTACAACAGAGGAAGTGGATAATCTAGGGAATGCCGGGAGCTGGCAGGGAAGGAGCGAATAAAGTGAGGAACCACCGAGAAAGGGAGGCATAAGGATCAGCAGGAAATGAAAAGAGGATGGAGGAAAGAAGAAAGGCAGGCCTCCTGTACTCCTCACACAGATATGAGATTAGAGGTGTCGATTCATTCTCAAAATGCAACCACAAAATAGTTATCATTGTCCAATTCATGTAAGTGGATAAAAAAGCTCTTGCTGGTCAGAGCCTCATGCATAATCCTGCAAGTTGACTCATAGTGCTAGGACCAGCACCAGCCTTCTTAGATTTCTGTGAATTCCCTACTTCTCAGTGCCTCCTGCCCACATGCCTGAATAGACAATCTGACTATTGTGAAGGATTCCCTGACTCATGGCATTGCCAGGAATATCAGTATGCTAGGTATGGAAAGAGAGTTCCAGAAAAGTAATTTTGCAAAATGACATGACCAAGTAAGAATATTATTTTTTGCACCAGCCCTTTTTATTGTATGAGTCCCAAACAGAAATTGCCATCACCAGGACAGGGATAGAGTAGAGAATGTCTATGACAAACTTCACAGGGAAGAAGAAAAGATCTCTCTGATCCCAATATAATCTAACTCTTCTCTGCCTTCACCCTGGAATTTCAACACTGTCCATGCTAGTGATCCAGTTTAAAATGATTCATAGACTCTTTTGAGCTATTAATAATAGGAATCAATGTTTTGGAATCCTGGATAAGCTAGGAACGACCTCCTTACCCCTCACATGCCAGTGCCTGAATTATCCTCTCAACAACCTTAAATGATCAGTCATGGTATCAACCCATTTTATAAGGAGGGAGACTGAGGTTTCAGAATATCAGTTCCTAAAATTGAATGGCTTAGTGGCAAAAGCACGATTCTCATCCAAATCTTCCTTAAAGAAAGCATATGGACTGACCCCCAGAATCCTCTACCCCATATGCTGTAAGTGTATAGTGAGGTGGATTGTAAAGCAGGGCAGTCAGCAGTCAGGAGTTGGAAAGGCCTGGCATGCAGGTGAGGAGCAGAAGAGGTGGTTGCCCTATGTGGAGGAAAAGGCCAAGGACCCATGTTTCTCTGGATATTCCACTTGACATTTTTGCCAGTAGACTTTTCCAACTATTTTACAAAAACCTACTTGGGTACTTTATCTGTTTATTGTTTTAAGTTGTGTATTACTCAAGATGGCCTTTTAGTAGGAAATATTTTCCAATTGTTGGGACTCTAAGATCAGCTCATCATCACTATTATCATGAGTAGTGATTCACCTTTATGTAGGACTATGGGAGACTGCAGGCTTCCCAGGGCTTTCCCTTGCTGAGAGGGAGCTGCTCATTTTGCAACCTAAAGAGCAGAAATGCAGAGAAGTTGAGTGACAGTCCAAACATCATCTTTGAAGTCAGACCAGCACTGCCTAGCTATTCAATTTGGGGAGGCAACTCAATTTCTTTGGGCTTCAGATGTCAAAAAACAGACAGTGGCATAAGGTTATTTTGAAGACTGAGTACCTGAGAAAGAAATGATCCATGCACAGAAGATGCTGATTTAATTTAATTTTACTCCTTCTCCCTCCCCACCTCCATACTCCATCTCTCTCTCTTTCTCTCTCTTTCTCTCTCTCTCTTACACACACACACACACACACACACACACACACACACACACACACACACAAGTAGATCAAGACTTCAAACATGGTTTGTTTTTTTTTTAATGGTGAAATCTACATTTTTGCCACCACTGATTCTTTAAATCAAAAAGATGTTAAAAATTCATATAAACAAATAAATGAGTTTCAGGGATAGGGGAAGGAACAAAATAATGGCACACTCTACTTCTTTGTTACGTCTTCTTCCTGAATCTTAAATAGTTTTATGGAATTCTGATAGAGAGAACAAACCCGTATTTCAAAATTCTAGTTTTTGAAAGGCATTTATTTTTTATTGAATCATAAAGCTTCTAGACACCTGGAAGAAAAATCCAAATATTTAATTGACTGACAAAAGAACTAACATCCAGAAAGATGGAGTGATTTGACTAGATCTCATTTATTTCTTTTTAAAAAATGTAATTAAATTGTGTACAATTTCTAGGTTATTGTCATGTGTATTAAATTTACTGTTTTTATTTTTTTCTTCTGGCATTATTTTTAAAATTTAACTGTGATGAATATACTTTGGCTTCATTGTACCTACACATATTAATGCATCTAAAGGAAATTTTATATTCAGTCCCTTATTAACGCACAATGTAAATTGGAAACAGACTCTAAATGGCCAGCTACTAAATTTTTAAAAAACATGATAGGCCCACTGGAAGCAGACAGCTGCATTGACATTCCTCCTAGGGCAAAGGAAAAAAAAAGAACTACTAAGAAAAAAAATGACCGATTCCTGGTTTGGTATTCCTCCATCACCAGATTTATTGACCTGCAAGAGAAGTCAGTGGCTGTTTTGCCCCAGTCAATATTAATTTCTAGGTTCAATAAATCCTGGTAATGAATGGGGAATGTAAGTCAATGTGTGCTCATTATATGTGTTCACAAAATATGCCATGGCTAAAATAAGAAAATAATAAGCAGTCAACTTTATCAATGTCTAAATACTATTTCTGACATATTTTTGAACCCCTTTTTTTTGTTTTTCTTGTGAAAGTAACTTAAGATAATTTTGAAAAATCACCTTGGAAACCTAAAGATGCTCCCTCCATGAGAGTTGCCTGTCTTCTGATGGCCTTTCCTTTAATGTCCCTTTACTATTCCCAGAATGATCCTGGGGACTCCACAAAAGGAAGACAATTGCCCATTTGGCAAAAGGATTTTGTTTCTGCTGCCTCTCAAGCTAAAGGCCTCACTCCTCTCTCTGCAGTCAGATAGAGATGGCAAATAGCCCCCCAAAGTTGATAACAGTAAGCACATTTGGTACATATTTTCACATGAAGAAGCACACACCAGTCTTTTATAAGCACAAATCTAAAAGTATGTCGGAAACTTGGTGGAAAACAACAATTAAAATAATTACCATTTATTGAGAACCTACAAGTGTCAGCCCTTCTTAAGTTTTCTTTCCAGATAGGGTGTCACTAATTTTCTTAGGGTCTCTCAACATTGCTGAAGCTGGCTTTGAATTTGCTATCCTTCTGTCTTAGCCTCCAGAGTTGCTGGGATTACAGGTATGTGCCACCACTCCTAGCATTGATCCTAATATTTTAAACAAGTCAAAATATCTCCACATTCCCAGTTAGGAAACTACAGCTATGTACACTTCCTTACTTTCTCAGGACCACTATTTCATGAAATTCCAAAGTTGGGTTCTTTCCACATTGTCGTGCTGCATCTGTAATAGCAAGAGCTCAAGCTAAGAGAGCAAAATTGTTGACAACACAAAAGTACAGTAAAACTATATCACCTTGAAATTTGGTGAGTTTTTTTGAAGAATATTCCTTTTCTGTGAAATTTTTCAAATCATTAAAATATCATGCTGTTCATAATTAATAGTTAGTATTTTTAAAATTCTGTTAGTTATTTTAGTTTATTCCAAAATGAGAACCCATTTTTTAAGCCAACAAAGTGTACAGTTTCTCCAAATCACTGGGTAAATGCCTGGTGGCATTTGAGAGATTGGAAAAAGGCAAAGAAGGAGATAAAGAAACAATTTTGCTATGACACTTACACTAAAATATAGAAAAGAATGCATTGTAAAAACCATGCATATTTTCAGAACAATCATGATTGTGTTAAATAAATGTGGCACATATTTTTTGTTAAGTTTTCAGAATTATGTTTCAAATAAGCATGGTGAAGGATGCTATTTCCTGAGGCCTGCCTTCCACAATATAAAACAGGTTTTGCTCACACACTTCCAAAGTAACTGACAAAACTAATGAGCTCAGCCACGTGAAATAAGCCAAAATAAGCTGTGTTCAAGGTGCAGTCGTATCAGTAAATCATCTCAACCAGGCAGTGAATGAGCTCAGCCATGCGAAATCCTGCACATCCTACTGAATGTTCTTCATCTCTTGTGCACTAATTTTATTTCATGTGGTTCTAATATAGGAATGAAAGATTGGTGAGAAAAATTTCTTTCTGGGAATGTTCTGTCCTATATTCTCATTTGTGAATTTGATCATTGCAAAAAATATGTATGGGAGAGGGTGAGATGAAGGAAAAGAATAAAAAGAGAAGAGAAAATCATGTGAGAAAGAAAGAAAATTAGATAGCAAGCCACAAAACTGGTTTCTCCAAGAAGCAGGATAATACAAAGAAAGGGAACATAATGTGTATGAGTTAATTTATGACTTTCTCAAAAGATAAGTGAGTGCTTCGGATACCCAGAGCTTCATGTGGGCACATTACTTTATACTGACTTCACAGAGGGCTAGATTCCAAACCTTGAATTGTCCTGAGAGACATGAAGGTAGTCAGGGCTGGCCACCCTGCCCACATGAGTCCCTTTGCACTGCCTGATCTCCTAAGGGTGCTGTTTCCTTGGGAGCTTCTGGGTGGCCTCCTGAGTATCTCCAACTGGATCATGTTACAGTAATTCAGTCCTTTACTGTTTATGCTTTGGACCAACTCCCAATTTCAATAATAGAGAGAGAGAAAAGTGTTCTGACTTATAGGCGTGAGTGCTTGATTTCCAAACCTGTGGCAGTCAGTTTTTCATCCATGTTACTTGAACCTGGGTTCTCATTCATATTCAATTAGCTTCTCAGTATATTTACCTATATCTCTAACTAAAGAGGTGCATGGAGCTAAATATACACACATGGAGGTTTTTTTCATTGATCTGGTATTTACATATATAGAAATACACACTGATTAGTATCAGAATGCTATAAAGCACAAACATGTGCACATAATTACCATACTCTCTTTCTCTGATTGCAGCAAAGAACAGTGTTCCTTTTGGGCCTCTGCCTGACCAGCTGCTCTGTATTTCCAGCGGACAGCTGTGAGATGTGATGTCTAACCTTGGAATCTACTATATATCCCTTGACCTGCTTCAGCATTTATATCTTAATTTTTTCATGATCTTCCTGCTCAGTGCTACTGTTCTTTATTTCACTGAAAGAATTCATCCAGATTTCATACAAATGTGATAGATTATATATATCATAAAGGAACAAGATTAAGAAAGAATAGTAAAAACTCTGCCATTTCTCTGGTTGATTTATTTTCTGATAAAACAACTAACTACCCCAAAATATTTATTTTGAAATCGTCTCATCTCATCTGATTCATCCTCTTTTATATTTGATTATTGCAAGTTACCAAGTTTTAGGAATTTTAGTGCAAAAATCCCAGATGGAGAAAGTCCATTTTAACAGTCCCAACCTAAAATGGTTTCTGTTTTCTTCCCTATACATCATTTAGTAAATCTGAATTTCTTCTTTTTTTTCATGATATCACTTTTTATTTAGCAAATGTACATAGAGAACATATTATGTTAAGCAGGGCATTGAAATGTGTCATAAATAATGCAGCAGCACATATGTGAATTGAGTGCAAATGGGAACCACTCTTTTATCCTCATTTTTATTGTTGTTATTGTTAAATGTACTAGACCAAAGAGATGGTAATGATAATGAAGACACAACTAAATGGTGGTTAATGTAGTACTTCTGGATGGAATAAGATTTTAAATTGGAGATTTTTTGTTTTTTCTTTTATTCCTTTTTTCCTCCCTTCCTTCCTTTCTTCCATCTTTCCCTTTGGCCCAAGGGGATAAGAAATTAGAGTAAATGAACCAAAGTGAAACTTTTGAATATATTTTGAGGTATTATAAAGTCAATAAAGTCAACACTTAAGTTGGCCAAAGAGCCTTGACATATTGGGGGACAAAACAGCACCATTATGAGTTGGTCCTTTATTTTCTATGCCCATGCCCATGTATACCTGGTGCCACTTTACTTGAGGTTGCCCTCCATATACCACTGAACATCATGTATTACCCAGATCTTAGGCCTCCCTTATTTCCCACTTTATTGTTGTATTTTTTGTCATTACCCCAATTGGAATAAAGAGAAGAAAAAACATTAGGGTGCAGGTGGAGTAGAAAGAATGTAAGGGAAAGTCTAAATTCTAATGCATGTTCAACTCCTTTTTCAACCAGGGACCTTGTACAAGGCTTTGGACTTCACATGTCTGAATTTCTCATAGGTAAAAAGAGAATCCTCATTTGCCAGATTGTCCCTCTAAGCATTAAAAAGTCATTTTTAATAACACATCAGAAATTTATTCATTGTGAATTAGAAAGTGTTATGGACTGAATTGTGTCCCTGGAAAATTCATACATCGAAGTCCTAACCAGAAGGACCTCAGAATGAGACCATATTTATTTTGTAAGGTCTTTAAAGACATAATAAAGATCTAACAAGTCTTATGTGTGGGCCCCCATCCAGTATGACTGGTGTCCTTATAAAAAGAGTAGAGTAGATTAGGGCAGAGACACGGAAAGAAGAGTGTGAAGACACAGTGAGAAAATGGCGTGCAATTCAAGGAACAAAGGTTCCTGGTCTAAGACTTCAAAACCAGAGAATCACAGGAAAACAGATTTCTCCTGGGTAAGCCACTCAAACTATGATATTTTGTTATGGAACCCTTGAGAAGTCATACTAAAAGTCTAATGAGAGATTTGCACAAAACACTCTAGGACACCACCAGCTAGCATCCTTCCCATCCTACTGAAGTCTGTAAAATTCTTTTTCCATCTCTTTAAAAAGAATGTGAGTGTTAATTGTACTGGAAACATTTAAAAATTTAAGATTTTCTGTAGATTCATGAGGCTCCCTTGGGAAGCCTCTACTACCTCACCTTACATATTGATTATTAAGATGTTGTCATAAAATAAGAACTTACAAGCCAGAGGTTTAACACTATAAAATTTACCATGAGCTTGTCATGAAACAGGTCTAGGGGTAAGAAAGAAAATGTACTTGCCAGTGACTTTTATCATCCAATTTTTATCAAAGTGTTCCGTGTTCTTTCTCTCATGTAAGTTTTCATGGGTGATCTATAACCTCCTCCCCCATCATTTGGCCTCTTGCGTTCAGTTGTTTCATCCTGGTGATTTCCTTTCCTGGACTTCAGTACAACTTCCTGCATTATCACTAGATCCATCAATTCCTTTAGTTTCCTTCTGCAGCAGTTCATTGACCTACCTTAGAAATCCTATTGGCCTGGTCCTGATATGACCACACAGGTGTCCCCTCAAGTGCATTCCTATCTTGTCCACAGGAAACCCTACAGCATACTTGACAATACTGTGGGGATGCAGCCTGATCCAATTCGTCCACCTCTCCTTTGACTTGTCTATCAGCCACTAGGTAGGCCTCATGTGAACCGGTAGTGTAATTAGGTTTGATTCTAACACAAGACCACTATGGGCCTATCTACAGAAAATATGTCTCAATCTTTCCAAGAGATTTTACTGGGTTGGTCATGAGTCATAGCTGCTGGGTGACAAACTGTTCTACTTTGCTCAGGACTGTCCCAGCTTTAGGAATGAAAGTCCCTAACCTGGAAACCAAGAGAGATGTTCATGGTATCTCTTCCTATAGAGGTAGGGATTAAGTTTTACAGCATAAGTTTCTCTAAAAAATAGACTTTAAAATACCTTAATTCCCCCTTTTAGTCTCAATATGGGAAAAGGGGTTAAGAGTTTTATTATTGTTTGTTTCATAATCAACTTCTTTTAAAAAAATATTTTTTAGTTGTTAATGGACCTTTATTTCATTTATTTATATGTGATGCCGAGAATTGAACCCAGTGCCTCACACATGCTAGACAAGTTCTCCACCACTAAGCCACCACTCCAGCCCCTCATAATCACCTTCTTTTTCAAGTTGAAATATTTTACTCTCATTTTATTATTTATATATATTATTAGTATTATTTCCGAGATCGCAGCACAAACTTTTTTTAACACCATGTTACACTTTTAATTTTTTTCCCTTACCAACCAAAATATACATGATTATAATAACTATTATGTGCAGCACCTGCGAGAGTGTTTCTCCAAGTTGGCTACCTGGAACAGCAGCAGCAGTACCAACTAGCATCATCTAAAAATGATGCTGCTAGTTATCATTTTAACCCAGTTAAAAATATAAATCCTTGGCCCATAACAAAGACCTCCTATTTCAGAACCCTGGTCTTGAGGTCTATGCTTTGAGGAACCTTGCAGGAAACTCAAGATAAGCTCAAGTACGAGAATCTACTATTCAGGTTTTGGTTCTCAACTGCATCTGAATATTAGAATCACTTGGAAGCCTTTTGAAATCAAATGTTGGGGCCCAGATACTCAATTTCATTAGTATCTCAAGCAGCAGTAGAATATTAAAAGTTGTCCAGATAAATCAAATATGTAGACAAGGTTCTAAATCATTCACCTACATCTACAAGGCTTATTGAATCCCTTCATTGGAGAGGAGAACTGTTAGCTGTTTCAGAGCAGTAAGAGCCAAGGACTATATAATTTTTGGATTCTTTACTTCAAGTCAGCCTGAATGCGTGTTTAATTATATGTAAACAAAGTGTTCCAGTCCACTCAATCTGTTTCCTCACTACCATATTCCACTTTATTTTCCATTTCTTTGCATTCATTTGTTTAAACTTTATGAAATTTCAAGTTATAGAGATGCCATCAAAATCTGGGATTACAGTTCCTTTTTATTTGTGTGTGGTTATCATCTGTCCTGGCCAGGGGATGCAGAGCTATCTGTCAATGAGCAGCCAGACTTGGAAAGGCATTCACATATGTTTACTTGATGCTATGACAATGTGCTTTGAGGAATTAAAAGGGGGATGGTATTTATTTCACTAGACTTCAAATCCTGTAACAACTTACAGTGTATATTTTATAACCGATAGAAGGAAATATGATCATTTGCAAATAGGTACATTAATCTGCAAATGGCCACATCAACCCAGCACAAGTTAGGGCTCTTCAAAACCATTAAGGCTATTAGTTCTGACCAGAGATAAGCAGAATAAACAAATTCTTGCTGAACTGGAATCAGTCCTGCTGCCTTTCAGCATATTCCAAAGAAGGTTCATGAAGCCCAAAGATTTCACTGATGTTTTCCTTTTCCATTGCTTTGTTTACTCTACTCCTTCCATGTCAGAGGAACTTAACATTTTTGTTGCTAAGGGAGCTTTTCACAGAGTCTGTGACTCCTCTGGTTGACTTTGAAAAAGGGAATTTAAAATATTCTTGGGTTTTGGACTGTGATAATTTGACCTTGTACATAGATATAAGCCACATTTTTGCTAGAAGCAATTTAGGTTAAAAAAATCAGAATAAAAGTGCCTCAATTATTCAAATAAATGTTAATGCTAACTCTGTTCTTCAATCTACAATTTTAAGCAGGCCTGGGAAACTTGCCCCCCCCTAAATTAAAAGTTAAAATATATCTAATAATAACAGCTTTGCTTTGAATTCAAAGTCCCAAACCAGACAGCAACAACAACAACTTTCAGGGAGTATTCATGTCTAGTATTCCCTTTAGGGATTGCTAAATTTTGGTCCTTTTGTTGGTATGAACAGGTGATAGCTTATGGAGGCTTTATAATTCTATGTGATAAAAACATGCTTCGAATTAAAAACTGATTTTATGTGAGTTCAGAAGCTAAAAGAGAAATCTACAGGAGAGGCTTACTTAATCTGACTCTGCATAGAAAGCTCCACTAGGAATGTTTCACAACCTTTCCCACTCAGTTCTACAGATCTACAATTCGGGTCTCAAGAGAATTTATAGAAATATTCAGGGTCATGGATTATATTGGTGTTTTCCACAAAACTTGATGTAGTCAATTCTCCCCTATCATCATTACTACCCTATTCCTTCACTTATTACAGAAAAAGAAATATGGTTGAGGAGAAATTTCATACTAACTTAACTGCTTTCATTGTGTCAAATGCAGAACAATTATTTTATAGTTGTTCAGAAAGAGTATTTTATCCTTATAGCTAAGTAGTATTCCAAATGGGCAACGCACTGTAATGACACCATAAAATGACCCAAAAGGTAAAAGTCATTTCCAAATGTTAATACAGAGTTATGTGACTCCACCTATGGCATCCTGAAGGTCAAGGTACTTAGAGATTGTGCATAACTTTCAACAGAAGATGAAAGCTTGTAGCCTGATTTTCTCTCCTATGGGCTTTAACGTAAAGCCCATAAATCTTACACAGATGAAGAGAAAGAAGTAGCCCTTTGTTAAGGGGCAAAAGGGAAAGTGTTCTCACTTTAAAATCCAGAAATTCTGTGGAGGTGCCCTTTGGAGCTATAATAGTAGGTTAATTGAGCTATTTACATAAACTCATGATAGAGTGTGATATTTAACCATGTCAATGTGACAGATCATTAGGAGATAAATCACTCAAGCTACAGTACTACTGTTACCTTAAAACTATAGCACAGATATTATTGACAGCATTTACAATTACACCTATTCGTTTAATTTTTTATTTAACAGAAAAGAAAGCAGAAGGCAAATTTGTGCACCAGCCAATCTAGCCTGCAACTTCTGGCAAGGGCATAAAATTAGGATTCTGCTTCTCATTTATAGGGTTAAATTAAAGTTGTAAAAAATATGTGGTTTGGATTCTTTTCATGTTGACTGATGGTAAATACAAGTCTTAGCATTATTGGTAAGTACCAGGACATGGTTATGGTCTTCAAGGGTTGTCCTTATATTGCTGTAGGAGCAGTCTCCTAAGATTACACTTGCTCCTCAGAGGTGCTTGCATGCCTAAAGAAAAAAAAACAATTAAATGTGCTGAGTCTTATTCTAAAGCATTTATCTTTGAATAAAGCAAAATGAAAACACTGAGGCAATGGTCTAAGTGCATATATGCTGTTCTTAAATGTCCTGTCCATTGACATTTACAAAAGAATCAGGAGAAGAACTGTGAAGAATATAAAATTTAATTTTTAGTAAAAGGCTAAGTAGTTTAAATTTATGTCATATGACATATTTATATTTTTATAATGGCAAGACTATTTCATGTCTTATTTCAAGAGAAAATTAGATACCACCAGATCTAGCCTTTGCTCCCAAATTTGAGTGTGTGTGTGTGTGTGTGTGTGTGTGTGTGTGTGTGTGTCTATGACTGTCAGTAAGTTTATTTCCTGAAATTGGATTTGTATGGAGTCCAGTAATAGGATGGGTGTGTGAATGGGTATGTAATTTGATATGACTGTTGAAAGAAGTCTTGAAAGATGGCCGAGTTTATTAAATAAGCAAGAAATTAACCATCAGCAGTTTGCATGGCAACACTGATTATAACTTAAAATTGTGGAAGGGAAGGAGCAAGTTATATGACTCCTTCTTACCTGAACACTTTCATACTTAGGAATTCTAGAATACCAGCCTTAAACCTAATTTCTTTGAATTATATTCCTTGAGATAGTACCTTGTTGAAGAGTAATTTTTCCATATTTTTTACATTAACTATGAACTTTTACATCATGTTTGTCCAAGAAATCTAATGACCTTTAGAAGAAAATTATACCTCAAAGGATTATAAATGTTAGAAAGATGATCATACCTTAGTTTTTCCTGGTGTGATCAAATTTGCATGATTTCTGTGAGATTCTAAGCACAAGTGATAAGGTTGCATCTGGAAGTGGAAGGTGGATAATGAAACTGTGGTACATATACACATGAAATGTTACTTAGCATTAAAAGAGAATAAAATTATGGCATTTGCCTATAAATGGATGGAGTTGGAGAATATCATGCTAAGCAAAGTAAGCCAATCCCCAAAAAACAAAGGCCAAATGTTCTCTCTGATAAATGGATACATAGGTTAAGCAACTTTCCCATGGATACAGAATACATGCAAAATATGGGTTTGCAATCTCTGCTTTTACTCCATGCACAACATGGCATCCAAGATTGGAAGACTAAAGGTGCTTTTTTGCACTAAGTTCCTCGTGGCCTTTGTCATCATCTTTGTGGTCAGCAGAAAATTCTTGAAGTTCAGCTCTTCTGCAGTCTAACATCTCTGCTGACATTCTTCATTGATTTAGATACTTTCTCACATAAAACATTACCTTAACTCCAAAGCTCCCTTCCCTAAAAGATAAAACTGTGAGTATTCAGTCCAGAGCAATGCAAGAGCAGATATTTTGAAGCCTGGATTTCATCTGAGAATACAATATATTCTATATTGTTCTGTACATAAATAATAATATCATAAATGCAGGTAAGTAGAACTACCAATGGGTGAAATAGGGAAGAGAAAATAATAACCCTGTTACTTAGTACAAACAACTAAAACTGTGTGTGTGTGTGTGTGTGTGTGTGTATGTGTATAGACATACATGTTTCAATAAAGTAAAGTTTAAATTTTTCAAAACAATCTGAGGGGCCAAGGGAGATGTTGAACAATGGGTATGAAATTTCAGTTATGCATGACATAAGTTCAGTAGATCTATTTACAGCATAGTACTTACAGCTAATGACACTGTACTTAAAATTTGCCAAGAGGGGAAAATTTACATTGAGTGTTCTTAACTCAGAATGATGATGATGATGATGATGATGATGATGATGATGATGTTAGAGAGAAAGATGATGAAAGATATGCCTATGGCCTTAATGGTCTCATGGATATATACTTATCACCAAACTCATGAAGTTTTAACATTCAATACAGACAACTCTTTTTACATGTCAATAATATCTCATTAAAATGGTTTAATTTTTTAAGAATAGATAATTCCTCATTCTAGTTTCAGAGAAGTGGATAAAAAGAAGTAAGCTGGTCACATATGCTTTTGTTTTTCTGAAACATACTATTCTCACAGTTACATTCTGCTAGGACTGCTACTTTCCTAGAATTTGCAATCAATTTAAAATTGGCCACTATTCTAGATCAAGGGGGAAAAATAAGTAATACCACAGTGTCCAAGACCTGTTTGTTCCATCTTAGCATACTGCTCACCAAGCCTATCCAAACAGAACAGATCACATGAGGGTCTCTTGGTATCCACACTACTTCGTGGGGAGTGAATCAAGAATCTGGTCATTTTTTATTCAATTTCTAATAACTTCTAACACCAATTGTACTTTTTCCTTAGAATAATGGTGAAACTAGTTGGAAAGAGGCTGGTGACTGAGGAACACTCTACAAAAAAATCGCAGCCTAAAATCTGTGATCCAGACTGTGTTTGGTGTTTCCATAAAAGGAGGAAATTTTGGATTAAGATTAATTGTTTCTTTATTGAAAAGGCTGCTAACTACTAGTCCTGAGAGTGGGGCAGAGAAAAATCTCAAGTTTTGCAATCACATCAGGGGTTAGTACCTACAAGTGGCTGTCAGGGGCAGGAGATGGTAGGGGAGGATTGAACCAATGAGACACAAGGTGGGAAGGGGTGACAGAGAAGAAAGAAAAGAAGAGCAAGGTAGAATGAGTGGCAGCAAAGTGGAAGACAGCAGCATTTAAAAGATAAACCTTAGCGGAAGTTGCTTTCTTGCTTAAGGCTGATAGGATTAGAGTCTACAGATTAGAAGGGACCCATCAGCATTGAGCATATTATCCCACTGAGAGTTCCTCAGTCGCTAACAGCAGAGGGTAAGTCATCTTCGTCCTGGATTAGCTCACAGGACAAGGCAGTTTGAAACCACATGAAAAATTCTGATCTCCCTCTTCCTCTGTCTCCCATTCCTTTATACTTTTGAGCAGCTCATACTCTACTGAATCCCATTCTCACTGTTTGTCTAGTAAATACCTTCTGGCCCTCAGAACTCAGGTCAAGTGATAGCTCTTTAATGAAGCCTGACCTCACCTTCCCTCTCAGTCTAACAAAGAGATCCCTCCTCTACTTCCCATCACATGTTGAACAAATGCTTATTTCTCTCTCCGAGGACCCAGTGAGTTCCAGAAGATCAGATTACCTTCCTTGGGCTTCCCTTTCAGGGACTCAGGGGAAGACCTTGCAGAGGAAATGGTATAAATATTTCCGAATCAATGAATCAAAATCTGCCATCCTGTATCCTCCAACCACTGTGACTCCTGATTCACTCAGGAACTTTTCGTCAAAATTTATCTAATGCTTCTAAAATGTAATAGTCATCAGTTACACCTCCCATTCCTTCAGTTTTCTTTCTGTAGCACAAATGTTTTGGTTCCTTAAGCCAGTGGTCCTCAAATTCAAATATAGAACAGAATAACTTAAAGAACCTATTTAAAAAGTCATTGCTGGGTCCTGTGTCTAGAACTTTGAACCAGTGTCTGATGTGGGCAAATTTTCAAATTTGCATTTGCAACAACTTCCAAATGTTGATGACATTACTAGCTCAGGGACCACACTTTGAGAGCTACTACATTCAGCTGGCTGGGTCCATTGTTCCTTTATCCTCCTGCCTACTTTATTTTTATTTTTTTTCTTTTCTCTTTCTTTTTTTCCCTCTTGGAATTTCTTCTCTTTGTTTGTTTAACCACAACTGAGCATATAGCTGGAAATACAGATATTCCGAAGATCATGCTTGGAGAAACAATGCTTATGTGCATATATGTTCTGTGTGCATGTATGAAATATGAACTTCCATCAATTGAAATCATTTTGAGAGTCCTTAATTACTAAAGTCAATAAACCACTCACAAGTTTTGTTGAAGCCAATGCTGAACATATTTGTCAATGGGCTTTAGCATCCACACATTTCTATTGTATAGTACTCATTTAATTGACCTTTGTTGCATACACTGAGCTCTTTCCTAGCACTGGAGATACAATGACAAAAAAGAAGAAAAACTTTCTCCCTATTCTGAAGAAAATTTACATCTTGTGTTTTTATAAAAGGATAAGAAAAATGCTACAGTATGTGAATTTAGTGATCTCTATAGTTTTAGAATTATAGTTTATGAACAGGAAAGCTTTTGTTCTGACTTTCTGTATGTCCTGGGTTTAAAAACAAACAGCTATTTTTTGGGGGGATATTGTGAATGGAGTAGTTGTCCTCATTTCCGTTTCAGAGGATTTGTCACTGATATACAGGAATGCCTCTGAAACGGAAATGAGGACAACTACTCCATTCACAATATCCCCCCAAAAAATAAAATACTTGGGAATCAACCTAACAAAAGAGGTGAAAGATTTATATAATGAAAATTATAGAACCCTAAAGAAAGATATAGAAGAAGACCTTAGAAGATGGAAAAATATACACTGCTCATGGATAGGTAGAACTAACATCATCAAAATGGCGATATTACCAAAAGTCCTCTATAAGTTCAATGCAATGCCAATCAAAATCCCAATGGAACTTCTTGTAGAAATAGATAAAAGAATCATGAAATTCATATGGAATAATAAAAGACCCAGAATAGCAAAAACAATGCTAAGCAGGAAGAGTGAATCAGGCGGTATAGCGATACCAGACTTCAAACTATACTACAGAGCAATAGTAACAAAAACAGCATGGTACTGGTACCAAAACAGGCGGGTGGACCAATGGTACAGAATAGAGGACACAGAAACCAATCCACAAAACTACAACTATCTTATATTTGATAAAGGGGCTAAAAGCATGCAATGGAGGAAGGATAGCATCTTCAACAAATGGTGCTGGGAAAACTGGAAATCCATTTGCATCAAAATGAATCTGAACCCCTATCTCTCGCCATGCACAAAAGTTAACTCAAAATGGATTAAGGAGCTTGATATTAAATCAGAGACATGGCATCTGATAGAAGAAAAAGTTGGTTATGATCTACATACTGTGGGATCGGGCCCCCAATTCCTCAATAGGACACCCATAGCGCAAGAGTTAATAACTAGAATCAACAAATGGGACTTACTCAAACTAAAAAGTTTTTTCTCAGCAAAAGAAACAATAAGAGAGATAAACAGGGAGCCTACATCCTGGGAACAAATCTTTAATCCACACACTTCAGATAGAGCCCTAATAACCAGAATATACAAAGAACTCAAAAAATTAGACAATAAGATAACAAATAACCCAATCAATAAATGGGCCAAGGACCTGAACAGACAGTTCTCAGAGGAGGACATACAATCAATCAATAAGTACATGAAAAAATGCTCACCATCGCTAGCAGTTAGAGAAATGCAAATCAAAACTACCCTAAGATACCACCTCACTCCAGTAAGATTGGCAGCCATTAGGAAGTCAAACAACAATAAGTGCTGGAGAGGATGCGGGGAAAAGGGCACTCTTGTTCATTGCTGGTGGGACTGCAAATTGGTGCAGCCAATTTGGAAAGCAGTATGGAGATTTCTTGGAAAGCTGGGAATGGAACCACCATTTGACCCAGCTATTCCCCTTCTCGGTCTATTCCCTAAAGACCTAATAAGAGCATGTTACAGAGACACTGCTACAACGATGTTCATAGCAGCACAATTCACTATAGCAAGATTATGGAATCAGCCTAGATGCCCTTCAATAGATGAATGGATAAAAAAAATGTGGCATTTATACACAATGGAGTATTACTCTGCATTAAGGAACGACAAAATCATAGAATTTGGAGGGAAATGGATGGCATTAGAGCAGATTATGCTAAGTGAAGCTAGTCAATCGTTAAAAAACAAATACCAAATGACCCCTTTGATATAAGGGGAGTAAACAAGGACAGGGTAAGGACGAAGAGCTTGAGAAGAAGATTTACATTAAACAGGGATGAGAAAAGGAAAGGGGAGGGGAGGGGAGTGGAGGGGAGGGGGGATAGTAGAGAATAGGACAGACAGCAGAATACATCAGACACTAGAAAGGCAATATGTCAATCAATGGAAGGGTAACTGATGTGAAACAGCAATCTGTATACGGGGTAAAGTTGGGAGTTCATAACCCACTTGAATCAAACTGTGAAAGATGATGTATTAAGAACTGTGTAATGTTTTGAACGACCAACAATAAAAAAAAAAAAAAAAAAAAAAACAGCTAGCTGAAATTCAAACTGCTTATAACAAACCTTCATTTGTTTTATTCTTTCTAGAATTCTGATTATGCAATGATAGAATTGCGCTGAAATACTGAAATACTGAAACTATATAAAATGCTTAAAAATAAAGTCCATTTTCCTTAAATAATTTATTTGGGGAGAGGGAGAACTATCAATTACTTATGGAACTCTGAAAATAAATGAAAAGGATTATCAAAAGTTAAGAGTATAGAAAGGTAATGTATTTTATGTAGTATTTATATTCCTTTTTTTTAAGTATACACAGGTATTTAAGTTTAAACAAAGGTGTATTAATCATAATGACAAATTCCATAGATATCTTTGTATGTTTAATTGTAATATTAGCAATGAATTTTGTTTAAGGTATGATTTGGAAAATTACATTGTTGTGAATTGGTTTTTATACAATTACATTGTCCTTCATACTTTCATTGTGAAATGATATTTAATATGAAACAAAATATTAATCTGTAGGATATTATGAAATTAGTAATTATCTATAATGCTTGATTAAACCAATATATTCACAACTCAATTATCTCTAATTCATAAATATTGCTGCTAAAAAGTGTCAGAAACTTTTCAATTGTGTGTACTCTTCCACACATCAGTAAAAGCTAGAATACAAGCAAAGTTTTAGGTAAACTGTAATCTGTTTTCTATAAAATACTTAATAGTAAATATACATCTAAAATGTCAAGTCCCTAAAAATCCTTTATGAAAGAAAATGAAAATTAATTCGCTGTGATGATATGTCAACTTGATAGAGTAAAGGAATGCCCAGATAACTAGTAAAACATTATATCAAGGCATTTCTGTGAGGATATTTCTGGAGGTGATTGGTGTTGGTGAGCTAAGTGAAGCAGACCCACCATGACTAATGTAGAAGGGCATCATCCATTTCCTTGAGCTAAAAGGATAGAGGAAATTTAAACTCAGTATCTTTAATTGAGCTGAAACACATATTTTTCCTGTCCTCTGACATTGACCTTCTTCGTGGTCCTCAGGTTTTTGGGTTTTGAGTGGACTTACATCATCCCCATCTCAAACAATCCCCATTCTCAGGTCTTTGGACAAACTGAATCACATAACTGACTTTCTTGGTTCTCTAATTTGCAGATGGCAGATCATGGAACACCATGTCCTCCATAAACATGTGAGACAATTCCCATAACAAATCTTCCATTATGTAATCTATGTACACCCTATTGATTCTGATTCTCTGGATGACTCTGAATAACACAATCTCTTTGCTCATACTATAATACAGATCAGATCTGCAGGATGCTGGCTGCCACATTTGGAAAATACAAATGTATTACCATAAGGTTCTTCTTCTCTTTCCCAATCAGCAAAAAATGTTCCTTGTCCTAAGATCCATCTGGAGGTCAAACAAAAAAATTGCAGAATAAAGCCCTGAAAAGGCTTGGAGAACAACACCCTGCACTTTTTGTGCCTGTTTGGAACTGTTATTGAGAGAGGATCCCCTCTTTGGTATGGGGCAGGTTGGCACCAAGGCTGGCTGTGGATGGGGTGAAACACAGCAGAATTTGTTGGACTTTGCTTCCCTCCAGTTCCTCTAGGGAAAAGTGATCCACATCTGAACCAATCATGCAGTGTGTCAGAATTCAAGATTTATATTTTATCTCATCCTGAACATCCGAGGGCTCAAAGAAAACTAGATCAGGAGATGATTAAAAGCATTTCCTTGGAGACAAGAAAACATATAAGGGGTCATAAATAGCTTTAGAGTCCAGGCAGATAATTTTAGTTAAGGAAGCACCATTGTCAGAGATAAATAGGAGCTGAGTGGACAGTGGCAAATTGAAGATTACATGTCCCTTCTAGATAAAGAATAACCATTTAGACCACAGATGGTCACCATGTTGTGAGACTTGGTATGCCAAGAATTCAGATATTTCAACAGAAGCCAAAAATATGATTTTTATTAGAAATTTACCAGTGTTTAAGTGTTGCTTCATTTTTAACTCAGTTCAAGCCAAATGAAACACATCTGTGACCATTTATGTCTGACCCATCTACAATCCATTCTCAACACAATAGAATGACTTTCTTAATACACAAGTAAGATAGCTGAGAATTCTCCAATGTCTCTCCGTTTCACCTGGAATAAAATCAAACATAATTTCATGGCTTGTATGATCTGTCTTCATGCCTAGATTTCCCCACATCTCTCCTTCTGCCAAGATTCTATCTAACTCAAGTTCTTAACTTCTGCAGTTTCCCTCTGCCTGGGTTGTGGTTACATCACATCTTCACAGAACTTCTCATTTCTGTGACCTCTGTGTAATCCTCCTTTCCTCAGAAAACCTTCTAACATAGCCTGCCTCCCCAACTTATGCTCTGCCCACACCTTCCCCTCTCCTTCAAGGTTTTATTTTCTTCCAGAATATATGACTATCTGAAGTAATATCTATTTGTTCTGTTACTTCCTTGTTGTTTCTGGAATGTAAGTTCTATGAAATCAGAGACTTCCTTTTGCATTCAGGCATGTTTAGCATGATTTGTGGCACATAGTAGGTCTACAAGATATTGAGCTTTTTCCTGTTAGCTCCCTTCTAAAGTCTACTCATTGAAGCTGAAACTTGGCAAACCGCATGCCCATTGTCCACTGGATTCCTGTTCGTTTCTGCCCATTGAGGTCACTGAGAGACACTGGAAGGCAGAAAGACGAAAGATGGAATAGCTTTTTCTGGTTTTCCTGCTGTTTGGCAGCAGCCATTGATTCTGGTTTCCAGATGTTTTCCTCCTTCTCACAACCAGGTTCAGAGATCCATCAGAAACACCAGCACCTGCCAAACAGCAGCCCTCTTGACAAAGTTCCAGGTCACACCTCCACAAGCCCTGCCCTCCTGAGTAGTCACTGCTACCAAACACAGCAACAGCCTCCCCCAGAGTCCCAGTCTCCATCCACATGCCCCACACTCCCTGCTCCTTCCTCTTCCTTTGAGCTTTCAGCCCCAGGCTGTGCCTGCTTCTGTGGTTCTGTTCTTTGGTCTACATCATGGTTCCCTTGTTACCGTCTCAGTCCTTCAATACTACTTAATCAGCCCCTATACAAAATCCTCTCTGAGCTGTGATTTCTGCCTTTCTTACAGGGGCTGGACAGAGACAATAGGTATTTAATAAATATTTAACACGTTTATGAATAAATGAATGTGGCCAGCAGACATCCAGTTTGTAAGATGTGCCTTGGAGAGCCTGCTCACAGGATTCTTGTGACAATGAATCATCTTTACACAAACACAATCATGGCATATTTTCCCTTTGAGCCACTTGAATGTCTTGGTTAAATGCCACATGTTCCATCTGCTCTGACTGTCCCTCCTGGGCCAGATTATGATCTTTACAGACCCTTATACATTGAGAGGATTATGGTGACTTTAATGATAATTCAAAATAACAAATCTATATAGGCAGAAATTTAGATACAGATAGTTGTAAATTAAGTGAAGACTAGCAAAGCTTTTATTTTCTCATGTTCACTAGTTTAATCCTTTTAAAAGTTTCCTTTTAATATCCAGATCATTCCAGGTAAATGTCCTTCCACTTCATTTTCAATGTCTCTGTTTCCTGATGTCCTAATGATGTGCTCTGTCTCTTGCACAATCCATAACTCCATTAACATTCTTAAAATAAGTAGATTCAGAAAATATGGAAATACCTAACCCTGGAATGATTCAAGTAAACATTGAACTCTACCTCTGTATTTTTTAAATTTTTTTATTTGTTCTAATTACTTATACATGATAGCAGAATGTGTTTTGATTCATTGTACACAGTGCCAGCACAACTTTACATTTCTCTGGTTGTTCATGGTATAGAGTCGCACCACATGTACAGTCATACATGTACCTAGGATAATGATGTTCATTTCATTTCACCATCTTTCCTACCCCTATGCATCCACTCTCACCCTCCCTCCCTCCCCTTTGCCCAATCAAAGGTCCTCTATTCTCCCCATCCCCTCACCCCCACATTATGATTCAGCATCCATTTATCAGAGAGAACATTTGGCCTTTGTTTTTTGGGGATTGGCTTACTTTGCTTAGCATAATATTCTCCAACTTCATCCATTTACAGGCAAATGCCATAATTTTATTCTCTTTTAATGCTAAGTAACATTTCATTGTGTATATGTACCACAGTTTCATTATCCATTCATTTATTGAAGGGAATCTCGGTTGCTTCCACAGTTTATCAATTGTGAATGGTGCTGCTATAAACATTGAAGTGACTGCATTACTGTAGTAGGCTGTTTTTTAAATCTTCTAGGTATAGAACAAGGAGTGGGATAGGTGGGTCAAATGGTGGTTCTATTCCAAGTTTTCTAAGGAATCTCCATACAGTTTTCCAGATTGGTTGTACCAATTTGCAATCCCACCAGTAATGTATGAGTGTGCCTTTCCCCCCCCCCACATCCTTGCCAGCATTTATTGTTGTTTGTATTCTTGCCATTTTGACTGGAGTGAGATGAAATCTTAGAATAGTTTTGATTTGCATTTCCCTACCTTATAGAGATGTTGAACATTTTTTCATATATTTGTTGACCAATTATATTTCTTCTGAGAAGTGTTTCTTCAGGTTCTTAGATATTTTATTGATTGAGTTGTATGATATTTGAGTTATTTACATATTCTGGAAATTGGTGTTCTATTGGATGTGTGTATGGCAAAAATTTGCTCCCAATATGTAGGCTCTCTGTTCACTGATTATTTCTTTTGCTGAGAAGAAGCTTTTTTGTTCGAATCCATCCCACTTATTGGTTCCTAATTTTATTTTTTGCACTTGAGGAGTGTTTTTAAGGAATCGGGGCCTAATCTGATATGATGAAGATTTGGGCGTACTTTTTCTTCTATTAGGTGCAGCATCTCTGGTCTAGTTCCTAGTTCCTTGGTCCACTTTCAGATGAGTTTTATGCATGGTGAGAGATAGGAGTTTAGTTTCATTTTGCTGCATATGGATTTCTAGTTTTCCCAGAATCATTTGTTGAAGAGGCTATCTATCTTTTCTCCAATGTATTTTTTTGGCATCTTTGTCTAGTATGAGATAACTGAATTTATGGGGGTTTGTCACTGTGTCTTCTATTTTGTACCAATAGTCTACAAGTCTGTAGTGGTGAGAACAACATGCCATTTTTGTTACTATAGCTTTGTAGTATAGTTTAAGGTCTGATATTGTGATGCCTCTTGCTTCACTCTTCTTGCTAAGGATTGCTTTGGCTATTCTGGGTCTCTTATTTTTCCAAATGAATTTCATGACTGCTTTTCCTATTTCTATAAGGAATTATGTTGTTTTTTAAATTGGAATTGCATTTAATCTGTATAGAGCTTTGGGTGGAATAGCCATTTTGACCATATTGATTCTGCCTATCCAAGAGCATGGGAGATCTTTCCATCTTCTAAGATCTTCTTCAATTTCTTTCTTTAGTGTTCTATAGTTTTCATTGTAGAGGTCTTTCATCTTTCTTATTAGATTGATTCCCAAGTATTTTATTTTGTTGAAGCTATTGTGAATGGGATAGTTTTCCTAATTTCTCATTCAGAAAATTCTTCACTGATGTATAGAAATGCTTTTGATTTATGGGTATTGATTTTGTATCCTGCTACTTTGCTGTATTCATTTATTCATTCTAGAAGTCTTCTGGTTAAATTTTTTGGATCCTCTAAGTATAGAATCATGTCATCAGCAAATAATGATAATTTGAATCCTTTTTTTTATATTTGTATCCCTTTAATTTTCCTAATGTATCTAATTGATCTGGCTAGCATTTCAAGGACAGTGTTGAATAGAAGTGGTAAAAGAGGGCATTCTTGTCTTGTTATCATTTTTAGAGGGAATGCTTCCAATTTTTCTCCATCTAGGATGATGTTGGCTTTGGGTTTAGCATAGATTGCTTTTACAATGTTGTGGTATGTTTCTACTATCCCTAGTTTTCTATTGTTTTGAACATGAAATGGTGCTGTATTTTGTCAAATGCTTTCTATGAATTAATTGATATAATCTTATGATTCTTATCTTTAAGTCTATTGATAAGATGAATTATATATATATTGATTTCCATATGTTGAATCAATTTTACATCCCTGGGATGAATCCCACTTGATCATGGTACACTATCTTTTAATATGTTTTTGTATGTAATTTCCCAAATTTTATTGTGAATTTTCACATCTATGTTCATCAACAACATTGTTTTGAAAGTTTCTCTCTTTGATGTGTCTCTGTCTGGTTTTGGTATCAGGGTGATACTAGCCTCATAGAATGAGTTTGGAAAAGTCCCCTCCTTTTATATATCATGGAATAATTTGAGGAATATTGGTACTAATTCTTCTTTTTAGGTCTTGTAGAACTTGGCTGAGAATTTGTTTGGTCCCAGGCTTTTCTTTGTTGGTAAGCTTTTGATGATGTCTTCTGTTTTCTTGCTTGAGATTGATCTGTTTAAATTATGTATGTCCTTCTGGTTCAGTTTGTGTAGATAATACGCCTCTAGAAATTTGCTGTTGTCATCATGGTTTTCTATTTTACTGTAGTATAAATTTCCAAAAAGTTTCTAATTATCTTCTGTATTTCAATAGTGTTTGTCATGATATTCCCTTTTTCATTACAAATTTTAGTGATTTGAGTTTTCTTGGTCCTTCTTTTTGTTAGGGTGGCTAAGTGTTTGTCAATTTTATTTAGTTTTTCAAACAACCAGCTTTTTGTTTTGTCAATTTTTTAATTGTTTCTTTTGTTTTAATTTCATTGATTTCCACACTAATTAGTTATTTTCTGTCTTCTGCTTCTTTGGGTATTGGTTTGTTCCTCTTCTTCTAGGGTTATGAGATATAATGTCAGGTTGTTGATTGACTTTTTCTTCTTTTAATGAATGAGTTTAACACAATGAACTTTCCTCTTAGTACTGCCATCATAGAGTCCCAGAGATTTTGATATGTTGTATCAGAGTTCTCATTTACCTCTAAGAATTTTTTTATCTCCTTCCTGATGTCTTCTGTTATCCAGGTATCTTTCAATTGTGTATTATTTAGTCTCCAGGTATTGGAACAACTTCTATTTTTTATTTTATCATTTATTTCTAATTTCATTCCATATGGTCAGACAGAATGCATGGTAGTATCTCTATTTTTTGGCATTTTCTAAGACTTGATTTGTGACATAATACATGGTCCATTTTGTAGAAGGATCCACATACTGCTAAGAAAAGGTATACTTACTAGTTGATAAATGGAATATTCTATATAGATCTGTGAAATCTAAAGTATGGATTGTTTTATTGAGTGCTATACTTTATTTGTTTACTTTTTGTTTGAGAGAGGTGAGAGAGGTGTGTTAAAGTCACCCAGTTTTATTGTGTTATGGTCTATTTGATTCTTGAAGGTGAGAAGGTTTTGTTTGATACACATAGATGACCCATTGTTTGGGGCATAGATATTTATGATTATTGTGTCTTATTGGTTCCCTTAAGTAGTATGAAATAACCATCTTTATCCCTTTTCACTAACTTTGGTTTGAAGTCCACTTTATCTAATATGAGGATGGCAACCCTTACTTGTTTTTGTGGTCCATGTGAGTGATATGTTCTTTTTATTTTCCTCCACCTTTCACCTTCAGCCTGTGAATGTCTTCCTGTGAGATGACTCTCTTGAAGGTAGCATATTTTTGGGTCTTTTTTTTTAAATCAAATCTGCTCATCTATGTTTTTTAATTAATGAGTTTAGGCCATTAACATTCAGGGTTATTATTGAGACATGATTTGTATTCCCAGTCATTTTGGTTTATTTTTGGTTTTTACCTTGACTTGGTTTCTCCTTCGATTGGCCTTTTCTCTAGTGTATTTCCTCCATTTGCCAATTTTCATTATTGTTTTTTTCTTTCCTCCTCATGGAATATTTTGCCAAGAATGTTCTGTAGTGCAGGCTTTCTTGGTGTAAATTATTTTATCTTTAATTTATTATGCAAGATCTTTATTTCTTCATCAAATCTAAAGCTTAATTTTGCTGTAAATAAGATTCTTATTTGGCATCCATTTTCTTTCAGAGCTTAGTATACGTTGTTCTAGGATCTCCTGGCTTTTAGGATCTAGGTTGAAAAATCTGCTGAGATTTGAATTGTCTTCCCCTATATAATCTGATTCCTGTCTCTTGCAGCCTTTAAGATTCTATTCTTCTTCTGTATGCTAGGCCTTTTTAATATAATATGCTTTGGTGTACATCTTTTATAATTTTGTACATTTGGTGCCCTGTACACCTCTTGTATTTGATTTTCCAATTCATTCCTCATGTTTGGGAATTTTTTGATATTATTTCATTGAAGAGACTGTACATTCCTTTGGTTTGGATCTCTGTGACTTCCTCTATCCTGATAAATCATACATTTGGTCTTTTGATATTATCCCATAATTTTTAGATGCTCTGTTAATGGTTTCTTACCATCTTCATTGTGTGGTCAACTTTATTTTCATGACTGTATATTTTGTCTTCACTGTATGAGGTTCTGTCTTCCAAGTGATCTAGTCTGTGATGCTACTTTCTACTGAGTTTTTTATTTCGTTTATTCTTTCCTTCACTTCAAGGATTTCTGTGTTGTTTTTTTTTTTTGTTTGTTTGTTTTAGAATCTCTATGTCTTTCTTATAGTAATCTTTTGCTACCTGTATTTGCTCTCTTAGCTCTTTGATGCGTGATCAATGTTTGTCTGTATTTGTTCTCATATCTCTTTGTGGGAGTCATCAATTTTTGTGTATTTGCTCACTTAGATCATTCTTTAATTCACAGATCATTTTAATTATATACATTCTGAACTGTTTCTCTGACATTTCATCTACTGCACTGTCAATCAATTCTATTGTTGTAGTATCTTGGTTTATTTGGGGCACTTGTTTCCCTTACTTTTTCATGTTGTCTGTGTCTTCCTCTCTTGCAATGCAGATCCGAAGAGTAGCTTCTACCCTATAGTCTTTTGGTGTCCCTTCAGGTTACCAACACTTTACCTTTATGAAGTGTATCAGTGTTGACAACATCCAATGCAACCAATATGCAGCCATAAATCAATTAGCTTCTATTTTGACATTTACAGTTTTGTTGCTATAAACAGAAATGATGAGTTTAATTATCTTCTACTATACAGCCAGTAGGTTTACATAGTGGTTTATTTATAGTTTCTAATGGTATATGGAGGTAGGGCAGTGTGGGTGGGGGGGGTAGGCTGTGATGTTGATGAGGTAGGATGTGAGAATATAGAGACATTAGATGATAGGACTAGTGAAAGGGTAATCAAACACGTTGGCTATTAGCAGGAGAAAAAGAGATAGAGGCAACCCCATGCAAGGGTACCTCTCCCTGTTACCTCTGCAAAAGGAAGGTGTCTGCTATCACATTAGTATAGATACCTCTGAAGCAACCAGGCCCACAGGGACATTGGTGATGGTTTACCAGATCCTGGTTGTTGTCTGTAGTTAGAAGCAGCCATGTCCCTTGTTGGTGACTGCAGGAGCATTAAGCCTGTAATTACCTTAATGTTGGGCTTATAAGACCCAGTCAGTGTCCCAAGGTAGAAGCTGCCCCAGCTAAAGACGGTGGAGGAGGCCTCAGAGGTACCCCAAGATGGTGGTGGAGGTGTCCCAAGATGACAGACAACTGCGTTCAGAGATAGGGCTTGCAAAATGGGCTGTTGGATGGCACTGGGTGGCCCATCCTGTGATGCTACAATGTGGCATGCGGGGCTGCAATAGACACCTGCCTTCTGGCCCTGTCCAATGTCCCATAATGGAAATTACCACATAGGAAGGGCCATGGCCATGACCACAATGTCTCAAAATGGAGGCAGTCTGGGTGGAGTCACACATTGGGGAATAGGTAACCCTGTGCAGGTTCTTCTCCATGCAGGCAAGGTGTGGGTCGGCCTCTCCAGCATGGCAGGCCACACAGTATGGATCACTACCTCTGTTTTTTTTTAAAACCTCTAGAGATCCCAGTCTCTTAGATCAACTTCTCCATAATATTCTGAGGTTTACACACTTGTTGTATGTTCATTATAAGCTACTGCATAAGGGTTGCGGGGTTGCTTAATTGTAGAGCACCTTTCCAGCATCCTCAAGCCCCTGGACTCCAGCCCAAGGGCCCAGCACCCAAAATATACATATTTGCTTCTGACTATCTCAGACACCTTATGCCTATTTTCTCATTTTGCCTCACAAAACCCTTATGACCTAGAGTTACCTAATCTTATTTTCGTCCTGACAGAACCAAAGAGTACTGAATACCCACAGATCCATCTTTAAATGAGTAGGTCTTTGTTAGTGTTATTAAGATAATACACTATGTCAGGAATTCCTCTAGATACTTTGTGTGTTTTAATTACTTAATCATTCAAATAATTCATTTTATCCTCATTTTACAGATAAGGACACTGACACATATACCACACCCAATTCACTCAGCAAATAAATAGCTGAAATAGAAATTAAAACCAGAAATCTTGTTCTTTCTTTAATCATTTATCTGCATCTACCTAGAAAATGACACTCAAATCCCTTTATTAAAGTTATAAAATTTCCCACATATATACTAAGTAAATGCTTTGCAAATTAATGTCTCCTAAAAAAACCTATGTTATGGAAACCACCATTCACAGATTATCTACAGATTATTTTTATTTCCAAAATTTTTAAATAGGACCATTTTTTTCATGTCAGTGTTAGTAGTCTTACTTTTCATTTATCTTATTTGACCATACAAATGACAAAATATTGGGATTGGGACATTATTTTATACTTCTTGCTAATTTTTTTTAATACCTTCCTATCATCTATAAGATAAAATCCATAGCTTGACCTTGTCTGCCAGTCCCCACTTTTCCTCTCCATTCTTGATTTTGATCACTTTTCTCCAGGATGATATCCAACCACATGGGTCTTTCTGTTCCTCCAGCAGTTCCAGGGATTTAACAGGTAAACATCCTCTGGCAAGAATGCCTCTCTTCCCCCATCAGTGACTGGCAAATCCCCAATGGTACTTGAGATCTCAAAGCCATTATATTATCCAGAAGTCTTCCTTAGTCCTTGCCCCTGGGTGTCCTGTAGTATACCCTGGTGTTTCCCACACTTCTCCTTCAAAGCATGGATTTTATGACTCAGTTCAACTTGCATTCAGGTATTAAACATGGATCTCTCACAGAGATAGAAATACTGGTGAGACGAGAGCCTGCCTGTATCATTCACTGTTCAACTCCCAATTCCTATCAAGATGGAAAACCTAGAGGAATGTTTTAAGAGTCCCAAGATATAGGCAGCTCCTTCAGTCTTCTAATATGAGTGGTGAAAGTTTTTTTCTGTCTGTTGAACCTGAGAAACACTATAATGAGTAATTATAGTAATGAGTAATGCTCAGTTTCTATTTTCCAGACACTCTAGTAAAATTTTTGACATTTAGAACTCAGTTCATCATCACAACACTGTGAAGTTGTTATTATGAGATTTTGTGTGTGTGTGTGTGTGTATGTGTGTGTGTGTAAAACCCTTTCCCTCCAACCAGGGGGTTAAATTTGGTGAATAATTAATGCTGTTCTCTTCTGATCCAGACTAAGCCCTGAGGATATCACTTACTTGAAAATAGTCTTTAAAAAACTTTCCCTAGCAGGAAAATTGTTCTGGCAGTTGAATCTCCTTGAGGTTTTAAACCAGAGGAAAATGATCCCCAACCTCTGAACAATGACCACCAGGGTGAAAGGTTATGGGCTCACAGGAATCCCCACATACAAAACTCTAAAAAGGAGTCCAAACAAATAGCATTAAATACAGAGAAGTACCACAGTTTTAAAGTATCAATCGATGTCCTGTCTTTGACACCTAAAATTCATCTGAAAATATTTCTTTGTCCATCACAATTCCTATCATTGTCTCAACATTAGAAGAAGGGCTGCTATCAAGGCCATGGAAACAGGTTCACATGGTCAGACAATTTGGGCTCTGCTAACAGAGGTAATCTAAAGGCTATAGCAATTACATCTGTTTTATTTAAATGCCTATATCCAAAACATTCATAGAGCTTAAATATAACAAATATATTAGCTCAATCTGCATGTCATGGTTTTTACAAATAAGCACGAGGTATATGGAAATATTACAACATCCTTCCCTTGGGTAATTTTGTGTTTCTGGTATTCTTTTATACAAAACAGGTTGACTTGCTATTTTTTAATTTACTAACCAAGTCTTTGTGGATTTCTTAAAAATAATATTTTCCCACAGTCTGGTTGAAGGTAGTGTCATGAATCATTCCTATATACTTTGAAATTAAAATTTGATTAATTACTGTAACAATTTGTTCTAGAATTAAGAAGTGAGATAAAAGCTCTACATGACATTGTAATCTAAACATTTTTGTGATAAGAATGTGGCCATTGAAGTTTGAAGAAACATACATGTTCCTCATATAAAGTACTTGATACATTCCACTTGCTTTTCTGGGTATATACAAATCATTTGGCACTTTGAGAAGTCATAGTCTATGTTCAGTCACAAGTAATAGTTCTTTGGGGTTTTATGTAAAGAAAGAACCATAGTCTTCTGGCTTCAACTCTAGAAAATTTAGAGAAAAGAGACTGCAGAAAAAGAATGAGAGAAAGGTTGCAAATAATGAGATGGCAAATATCTTGAAAAAAGTTTCTTGGGTTTTTAGAAAACAAGAACTTGTTCAAGGTTTCTTTGACATAAACCAATAGAAATTTAATAGATGCAAATTCTTAATGAATCTTGAGTTTTAGAAAAATATTAATAGTATTAATTACAACTAACAGAAAGAGACAAGTAACAAATAAATTTAACAAATAAATTAGCAAAATAAATAGTTTATATAATAGAAAAAAGCAAGGCAGAGAGAGAGAAACCTGGACCAGTCACGTCACAGGGTACATGTGAGAGCTTTTATATGGAGGGAGCCAGAATGAACGCAGGGACAAAATAACATTTTTCAGAAAAGAACTGAATGTGGTAAAAACTGACATCAGGAGAACCTGACGTTTCTGTCAGAAAGGACACGCCCTGTCCTATCCATGAAGTGTAAGTAAATTTGGAGAAAACATTGCATAATATCCATTTTTTTCGTATATATATGTATTCTGTATGTATGAGTTTCTCTCTTTTCTATTGACTTTGGATATAAAAATAAAAATTGATAATGGAAATTTGGAGGTTAAAATTACACCTGCTTTCAACTAATTTGGTTTTTCATGTTGTATTGCATATTTCATGTATTTAAATATTGGTTTTTCAGCTATAGCCCCAAAGACCCCCTCTGGAAATGACATACTACATCTCTGTGGAATATATTTCCTGCATTTACAACATACACAATAAAAATATAACTCCATAGTGTCTGTGTTCCATCAACCATAGCCTATTTTCTAATTACAGTATTGTATGCTTCTAAGTTGATTTTCTCTGTATGTGAACATCTTACACTTGTCTTTAGATCTTTATTTAACTTGTCTCTATTCCATTTAGAATATTTTGATTTTTCAAGAAGTCTGTATGTTTATTATTAACTATCGATATGGGACTGTATTTAAAATAAAAACCTATTTAAAGAGCAAAAAAAGAAGAAAAAAATCCTGTTAGGAAGATAAAATTTAATTCTGAATTTTCAAGTATATTCATTGTGCTTCACATTTTACATGTAAAGAAACAAAGACCAAGATACTACATTGGTAATAATAAGTTAACTAAACGAGCATGTTAAATTATTAAATTTGGAGAATACATTGTGCTTATTATGTTACTTACCCTTTCAGTGAACTAGAAAATGAATGCGGTCATTCCAGACTGGTTAAATTGGAAATATATTTTATACAGATGTGTCTAATGTAGTTTCCTGGCAGAGGAATAATGCACAGAACTTATATTTGTAAGTATACAAATCTGGTTTTATATTACAATGCAGCTCTGTAAAATCAGATTTTCCCCTCCACACTTTGGTTTTCACTTTCAGGACTTATTTACCTTCTTTTATCTTTTAAAGTATTTTTATTAAAACACTATTTTTCCAGATCCCTCAGAGTTGGTTTCATTTATGGTTAAGTTGGAGGTTGAAAATTAGAATAGGAGGGAATTTAAGAATAAATACTGAGAAATCTATTTAAAACCAAGGGATTTACTCTCCTTAATTAGTGTTAAATTGATTTTTACAAAATCCTATTTCTGCTGCCAACTTAGTTGAAATTCCGGTTCCTTCTTATTTTGTTTTGAATTTTTTTTAAATGCTAACTAATTGCAATTCCATCTGTTAAGACAGCTAGACATCACTAAGATGTCCATTTCAGTTCCTTTGGCCATTTTCATTAGTTCCAACTAGCTCTGAAGACAATGAAAAGTTTATCTAGGGCAACTGTATATTAAACTCTTTGATACCTAGAATTTGTTTATGTATTTGTGTTTCTGTTCTAATTTCTCAGTTGTTTTGTTTTCATGCATGTATTTTAAAAGAAATTTCAGCAAACTACAGAAATGCAATACATGTTTGTTGGATTAACTTTGGGATTAATGAACAATAACGATAGTTCACCATGAAACCTTAAAACAGTATATAAGAGAAGAATGTCTACACCAAAATACATATATTTAAACCTAATCCCTTTTAAACAGTATTTGGAGGTGTCTTCCACCATGTGAAAACACAAGAACACTGTCATTTATGAACCAGGAAGTGGGCCCTCACCAGACACAAAATCTACAGGCAATTTGAGGTTGGATTTCCCAGCCTCCAGAACTGTAAGAAGTGACTTTCTGTTGTTTATAAGCCACCAGTATATCCTGTTACAGCAGCCTGAGCACACTAAGACAGAGTGGTTCCAAAATTATTCCATTCCAAACACATGGAGTTTTAATATGATAACAATACAAAGGTTTCTTGTAAAGTCATAATTGATTTACAATGAAATCACTATAAGCATAAAAGAGCCACCAGACTCTTTGCTAGTGCTAAAGGTAACTAACACTTGTTTCTTCTCTGGGTATTCTATAAAGGAATAGCTATGTAATTAATAATTTTCCTAATTCAGGACTCAGATAATATAGAGTCCAGGTCATTCTGGATAATGTTTTTACCACTGGATTAATATATAATGGGTAAGAGAGTGCATATCATGAACTGAGCCTTTAATTTACATTCAGTTGGTCCAAATTACATGCTGTGGAGAGGAATGGAAATGCACACTTAGATTTCTTGAGGTACTCCCATACCCCAAACTGATAAACTTCAAGACTGGCCCTTAGTAAGTTATTAAGTAATCAATCAATAGTTTGTTTGTTTGTTTTACAGCATCACTTCACAGTTTCCCTGCCTTCAGGATTTCCTCACAGCTAACATATACTAGAAAAAATTCCCAGATGACTCCACATTTTGGAACTTTCTGTACCAGTGGAGAGTCAAGCCAAAGCAAAGCAAGGCAATTTACATCCAATAGCATAGCAAATGTTCTAAGAATTTACAGAGGAAGAATGCACAGAGTGTCTTGGACTGGTAGCTGAAGGTTTTCCAGAAACAGTGAGAACTGAGCACTTCCTGTCTGCCGGGTACTACACTAAGCATGTTATACATATTTTTCCGTTTCATCCATACTAAAGTGGCTAGTAACATGTCTTATACAGATAATAAGACTCAGGCTACATTCAATTGCATGTCATGTTTAAAATCACAGGTACTTAGTGACGGGAAAGATCTTCTTTCATGCACAGAGACAACCCTGGTAATTTCTTTCAATATTTTCTTGCAGAAGTGGAAAGAATGATGGCACTAGTGATAGGCAGGGAAAAGTGGTCAAAGACTTGGGATCTCTGCTTCCTCCTTAATGAGCAAGTCCATTCTACATTCAAAATCAAATTTCTGGGTCTGATTCAAACATGAAATTTAAAACTAAATATGAGCAAAGAGTACAAAACCAAGTCAAAGATGATGTTCATTTAAATAATGTTTATGCATGAATCACTAGATTGGCAATAGTTTTGCATTGCCCATGGCCATTTGGCTGGTTTCTCGGCTGTAAGTACTATATGTGAATTTTATATTCCACCCCAACCCCATCCCCATATCCATCAGGATGGAAATTTACTATCAAATCTGGATACTGAAGGAAAATCTTGGCAGTCTGAAAACACTAGGTCAAGAAATAATTACAAGACCATTAACACAATTTCATACCTATCACAATAGAAAAAATCACATATACTAGAAAACTATAACCATTCTTAATGACTCCTTCTTCCTCATCTCTCAAAACATTTCTTACCATCTCCTACAGACTTTTCATATGCAAAGATTTTTGAGGTTTCCTTTCTGGAACCTCTGTCCCTGACTTCCTTTGAGCCATCAATTCTGAGTTGTACCTTAATTCAATGAAAATGCATTGAACCCCTGCTATGCTACTGGCACTCTTTCAGGTATTGGGCAGAGGTTTGGGGGGGTGGGGTCACAAAATTAGGATATGGGTTGAATATAAATTCCTTGAAGGCATAAATCTTGATTTCTCTTTTTCAGTTATAATGTTAGTTCTTTTTTTTTTTTTTTTTTTTTTTTTTTTTTAAAGAGAGAGTGAGAGACAGAGGGGGACAGAGAGAGAGAGAGAATTTTAACATTTATTTATTTTTTCTTAGTTCTTGGCGGACACAACATCTTTGTTGGTATGTGGTGCTGCTGAGGATCGAACCCGGGCCGCACGCATGCTAGGCGAGCGCGCTACCGCTTGAGCCACATCCCCAGCCCCATAATGTTAGTTCTTACAAAAGTGCTTACATGATAGAAGACATTCAATGATTGTTGGCTGAGTTAATGAAAACAGACTAAATCTCTGTTCCCCTTATATAATATTCCAATGTGTATTTGTGGGGGGCAGTGCACAACAACCAGAAATAAGCACATTTTAGTCTACAGGCTAATACAATGCATAGAGACTAGGCACTGCAACAGATATAATAGGATCAATTATTAAGAGGAATGGTTTTTAAAATAGGGTAGTCAAGGAAATACTCTCAAGTGAGCTTTTACTTGAGCAAATATCAGAAGGATCTGAGAGATGACATGGCCTTCTAAGGAAAGAACTTGCAAAAGCCCTGGGTATGGAGTATATTCTGCATTTTTATGGACCCAAATGATTAATCAGGCCAGAGTAGTATGATCCAGGAGAGAGAATAGAAATGGGGGTCAAGGTCAGGAGTCAGTGTCAGCTCATGCACAGCTCCAGGGTCCACAGGAAAGGCTTTGGATTTTAATCTGAATGTAATTAGAATACACTGAAAAGATAGGAAAAGAGCAATGAACAGATTTGTCTTTTGTTTTAACTGGATCCCTCTGGACAGTAAAGGAAGAAGCTAGAAGATAAGGGAGAAGGTGATTACAATAGTCTAGGCAGAAAGTGATGTTGAAATTTAGTTGAACTAAAGTTCAGCACCTTCTGTGCTGACAACACTCCTCCTGCCCAACCCACGAACCTCCCCAGGGCCAAAGTGGCCTTCCTGGTATATTCGTATAATACCTTGTAAATTCCCTATTCAAACTCCCTCCAATCTTTACTACAATAAATATTCCTTCACATTGTCTTCCAATCTCCATTTTTTTTCCCTAATAGTTCTCGTTGGCATGAGGGAGGAGTTTGTCAACCTTTGCTTTGAACCTCTTCATAGTTGTGAGCCATATGTGTTGAAACCCCCAGACTACTAATACAAACCTGGGAAGGAAGACAGGAAATACTGACTAGGAAAATATTGAAAATGGAGAGACATAATGATTAAAAAAAAAAAAAAAGCGCCAGGTGCCATGTCAGTTTGTGATCAAATCACAGAAAATCTTTAATATCTGCAGAAAAGTTTGTAAATTGTATACTTGAGATAGAAACAAGGCAAATATTTTTAAGGGAATCCACTAAAAAAGCAAAGTTTAGAAAAGCTTTTCCTAGCAGTTTTGGAATTCTGTGATACCACTGCAAATTTAAAAATCTGGGCTAAAAGCAATTCTACGGTAGGAGCTTCTTCTGAGATTTCAAACCCCCAGATAAGGCAATGTGGCATAGTTGTAAAATACCAAGGAATATGGCTGCTGGCCAAATTGGTATGTAGTAATCAAAAATGCAGTGACTCATTTTGAGCAAAGGTGTCATATAGACTGTGATATACCAAGACATAAGTCACAGATGGCAGATGACACTTCTAAGAACATACAAACATTAACACACTTACAGCTCTGAAAGGAAAAAAAAATGATAGTACGGAAAATCTTTGGAGGACAGGAAGTTTTGGTGCAGTCAGAATTTTACTGTGTCTACCTATGACATTTTGGTAAGGCATATGATCTCTCAGCAGCATAAATGTTTTATCGGTAGAGAAACATTTCAGGTACTACATAGAATCATGTGGACTAAAAAAAAAAATGGTGAATGGGCCTGCTTCTACCCCATTCTCTGAGTTTTATATTAATGTCATTAGCTTTTCCTGGCATTTCTGCTCCCAGGTAAAGGCCTGCCTTGGAGAGATATCCGCAGCCAATGGAGAACAGGAGACACTGATAACAGGAGCAAAAAAGGCAAAGGAGAAGAGATATTTAGATAAAAGCAAGAAGTCCTGAGTAGCAGAACAGCAGGGTACATGAGTACAAACAGAGCAAATGCAGCAGGTGAGATAAGAAAGGTGTTTGAGTCCAGCTTGAATATGGCATGCTGAGCAACGTCTCTATCCTGCTTGTGTTCAGTATACACAAACAAAAAGTCCCCACTTAATATCTTTTCATGGGCCAAAATAATGAACTGCATGATCATCCTTGGTAGCCTGCATAATTATTGCTGGAGCTGTTTTAAAACAACAGTCTCACAGAACGAATGTAGTGTTTTCATGATTCAAATGGAGGAATCTGATGATCACAGTCAGTGAGAACAAGACCAAAGTATTTAAGTTGTTTTATGACCTATTTATATTAACAATAGAATTAGGACTATTAATTAACTCATTTGTTCTAAACAGTGCAAACCTTTAATGTTTCTGTGCATTTATATTGACTGTTCTCTGGGCTTTTAAATGTCGTGTCTACCATTTCCCGGCCCCCTGAAATTCTTCATCTGTATTCATATTCCTCCAAACACCTTCACTAGGAAACTGTGGACCTCCAGGGGTTTGGGGGGATGCATTTTGTTCAATCTCTCTCTCCTAGATGAAAGTACTATGGTGAGAAAAGCAACTAGGACTTGGTCCTTGCATCACAAAAGGATCATTATTTTAGCCTCTCCTTTCCACCCTGATTATCCTAAAGGTTCCTTTGTGGGAGTTCTCTATCCTGCTCTGTCTTTCTCTTCCTGAATTCCCAAGAACACCATGATACCAGTCAGGTACATTCTGTGAATATATCCTGATGGTAATTACCTGAATATTCTTGAATATTTCATTTCTCTTCTAAGACAAAGCTTCAGAGAGCCTTGATACTATGGAAACAGATTTATATAAATACTTATATAAGAAATGTGTTCTTCCAGAGCTCTTAACTAGTTACAGAGTGAATTTTTCAAACTGAAACTTCTTCAAATAATTGCACTGGAAATCTATGTTGTCAGGCCATGCGTCTTTAAAATGCTTTTTTGCTATCGGATCACATTAACCACCTACATACTGTGGGAAATGTCACTTCAGAAGAGTCTAGTCGACATGATTTCCCTTGCTACATTACAATTCATCTTAAATCGTTCACTTTGCCAACATGATGCTCGGGCTAGATAAGGTGAAGTAAGAGCTTATATTTTCTAAAATTAATTTTATTCTCATATAGCATAAAACATCTAGGAAGCATGTTTATAACCAGCATGAGATTGAAGAAATCTGTCTACTGCCTATTGTGATGGTTTCAGTATGTAGTCATATGCAGATCTACATACATTCATTGATGCATTCAATTATGATTTTAACAAATATTTAGTGAGCCCTTACTATATGCCAAGCAAATTGTTAAGCAGTGAAGGTACAGTAATGAACAAGACCCATGTAGTATGTACCCACACAACTTTAAAGTATATGATACATTTTAAAATAGGATGTAATGAAATTGAAAAACTAATATATTTCTTGAAGATTTAATTGTTCGATTCTAACCCATTTTCCTTGAGTCTCCATTCACAGTGATATTCATTGGTTTCAACAGTCCCCTGAATAGTGACAATTAAAATCAAATTAACACATAGCTTTCACCAATGGCAAAATATAACAGGCTGAAATTTGTTTCAGATTGAATCAGAATTATTAAATAATTAGAAGGACTTTTCTTGCCAGGAAGTAAGAAATGGAGATAATTAGAGCTACCACCTGGGCTAGAATCCCAAGATGGGTGATTCAGCAGGCAAATTGCCCAGGAGCCACGAAAGATGAGATTACAACCCATTGTTCTCAGTGGGAGCAGTTATACCATATTACTACACTTTCATCATTGCCCAAGCCCAGGAGAATTTTCTCTAAAAGTTCAGATTTTTAAGTCTCAATAGAAAGTTCTTGATTAAATATATATATGTAACTAGAAGCTGAACAAGAGTAAGAAAAATCCATTCTAAACCTCTATTCTATTGGCAGACACAAAACTAAGGTTGATGTGAAGCCTATTCCTAAGAATTTGCTGCTGTGCTAGACATAGGTAGCAACAAATATTCATTACATAGGAAACTTCTAAAGTCTTTTAGCTTTCAGGTTCCAACCATGGTCTCTGATCCTCAAAAGCAAAATCCTTCAACCTGGAAGACAATATAGATGCCACAAAGAGTCCCGGCATGGAGTAGGACATATTTTCCAGGATAAAAGAGCTATGGAAAAAGAATTAAAGTTGGTGAGATCTTACTCCAGGGCTTTCCTGCAAATAGTGCCTAGAAGCCCAACTCTAATTTCCAAGCCAAGAAAGAGAGAAATATCTAATGTGTCTTTGTTGGAACTATGAAAATAATCTTTGTGCAATCATACTAGGAGCATATGTGAGAAGAATTAATAAATTGGTTAGCAAACACTCAAACATTTTCAGACCAAAAGGTCAGCCAGTTACTCCATTTCTTTTCTATACAAACACACCAAACAGAATTAAGTACCTTTGCTCTTAGGATTCTAAAGTATACTCTTCAGTGACCAAATCAAATCTATTTTTTTCTACCACATTTCTTTCTTACTCTTATTTCCTTTCAGAAACAAAAGAGCCTTTTCTGAAATGTAGACAAAAGCAAAACTTATTCATGTCAACATTTCAATTGTTGTTATTTCCCCTTATTGACATAACTTCCTATTAAAAACTCCAACTGTTGTTCTCCATTAAAAATTAAGTTTTACCATGTTCTAATCTCTTTGGTGAAGTAAAAAAGTTGTTGAAATTAAATAGCTTGAACCTTATGTATTATCTCAGAAAAGCTAACATTATGTAGATGTCTTTGTAAATTGAAAATCATTTTCTGTATATAATAGTAATGCATTCCACTATTGTCATGTATGTAAGAAATTTTTTAAAAAGTTAAAAAAAAAATATCACACAAATTCATAGTGATCGGTCTTCCTGATTCATTTCTTATTCATATTATGTCCTTCACTTGACAAGGAAACCAAAGCTTAGAAATGCACAGTCACAGGTACGTGTTCTCAAGATAGAAAGTAGCAGAACGGGGCTGCTTGGCCAGTGCTCTCTGCCTGCACCTTGAGTTGGCCTTTGGTTTATCATGATGCCTCCTTCCCTCCACCTGCAGGATAAGGCTCCCTGTGAGTGCAGCCCATGGCACTAATCCCTCAGGTCATGTCCCTGCCACTTTAAGCAGTTTAAGATCATCTTCAATCTCTTAAGATCTTGCTCATCCTTCCCCTCTTGACAATTACTACTTACTTTTCAAATAAATATATTATTTTCTCAATTGTTCATGTCATTATTAAAACTCTCCTTAGGAGAGATTATGGATTAAAAATGATTTCTGAGAAACAACTAAGAGTCTCATTCCATTAGGTGTTATCCATCTAAGCTTCCTGATTCATTCATCTATACCTGTAAGTTCCTCATCCCAACTACCTAATTCCTAAATTATATGCATTTAAGAATATTCTTATTATATCCATTTTAGAAAAGCTCTACACAGTTCTTATTAGGGAAGTTGTGACTTTGTTACTCACCAATTATTCCTTTTCCTTCTATCCACACATATACATTCATTCCTTCTTTCTCTCTCTCTCTCTGTCTCTCTCTCTCTCTCTCCTACACACACACACACACACACACACACACACACACACACACACACACACACACACACACACACACATTCCCTCTGTCCCTCCAACATAAATGTATTATAACTTATGATGGAATCTATATTTACACTACACTATTGACAAGATCAGTTCCTATCCCAGCCTAATAATATACTGTAATTACCTATTCTTATATAGTCTCAATTTTGTTAACAGATGACTTTAAAAAAATATTGTTTAGTTGTCAATGTACTTTTATTTTATTTATTTATATGCAGTGCTGAGAATTGAACCCAGTGCCTCACACATACAAGGCAAGTGCTCACCACTGAGCCACAGTTCCAGCCCTAACAGATGACTTTTTTTTTTCATTCAAGATATTTAATTCCTTTGTACATAACAGTGAAATTCTTCTGAACACTATTTCTACTATGATTGAACATGGCCAGTAACTGGACATTCTCACCCCATGTTTGTGTGTTCTTTCTTTCATTCACTTACTTTCTATCACTGCTCCCAGAATTGCAGTTCTGCTCCTCCAGTTTGGGCTAATTGCCCTCCAACTGCTGTGCACCTATCATCCTGGCATTTCCCCCACTGTCTCTATTCCCTATGGGGTTTTCATTTGTTTTTTTTTTTAAAGGATCCCATGACTTCCTGTTGGTTTAATTCCTTTTTTGAATATAGCATATGTTGAACCCCAAATAAATAAATAAGTCCTAAGAATGGGGCCTTGGGACTTTCATTTCTGGGAATATATTCTTAAAAATCCTCCATCTAAAATAATTCTTAGAAATAGCAGACATATGTATTTGTAAAATTTTTCATTTAAAATCCACAGCTGAAATCTTAATAATGAACATGTATAAGGCTCAAATTTGAAGACTGTGCTGCAGCCAAGAGCTGCTATGGCTTTCCTTTAGGTACTTTTTATTCTTGTTCCTGGATTTTAGAGCGCTGCAGAAACACGGAAGGTTTTAGGATTAAGCAAGGTGAAGAGTTGAACTTGAGATCACCCCACACACAGCCCCTTAGTGAAATGGGGGACTAGAAAAAAAATGGGATCACCTGAGACTGGAACAAAAACAGATGCATTTGTCTCACCCTGGGCACTAGATGGGGTTAAGGGAAAGACTCTCCAAGTAGTTTTTGAGCACAGGATATTGAATTGTCACCAACAATTAGAATCTTCCAAAGTCTCCAAGATAAGTAAGTAATCAAAGTGTTCCTCAGTTCACAGCAGCCCTGGACACCTGGAGAAGATAAAGCATTAATGAAGAAATAAATCACCGTGAAGAGACAGCAGAAAAAAAAAAAAAAAACCTATAACTGAGTTAAAACTCCTAAAATTCCAGTGATTGGAATCGACCCCAAAATATGTAAAGCAAAACTGTTAAATGCAATAAAAATCATGATAAAAGAGCAAGGTAAAAATTAAAAGACCAGATGCACTTTTAGCAAAAGCTAAGAGAATTTGGAGACATAAAGAACCCTAAAAAAAAAAAAATGTTTAAATGCATTAAGTATTAGACATCATGCAAGTGAAAAAAGACTTGTTAAGCTTCAACACCAATCTAAATAACTACTATAATACTCCATAGAGAAGCAAATACTAATATATAGAAAGAAAGACAAAGAGATAGAAAGAATAAATGTATTTAAATATAGGAATTCAGAATGCCAGAGGAGCTTAAAAAGAAAAGGCTAGAGTTGGGATGGATTGCTATATGGGAAAAAGTGATGGTTTAGCATTATTTAAAGAGCTTTAAAGAAAAAAATACTAAAATGATTAAATAAAGGAAGACAAATTCCAAATGAGATAAACAAATTAAAGTTAATACCTACAAACATTATATTGAAACTATAGAACACCAAAGACAAGAAGATCTTTAAAACAGCTAGAAAAAAGCAACAACAAATTACCACAAAATATACTGAAATTTGTTCTATGGTAATGTGTATGAACATGCCACAATCCAATTTTATATGTAGCTGTAATGCACCAATTTAAAAAATAAACAAAAATATAGAAAGAAGACCAATGAGTATAGAAAGGGGATCAAAGGGAGGAATGAAGCCAAGGACAGAGAAAGAAGTGAGGATTGAAAAACAGCAAACTGTTTTATGTACTTATGAGCATGTTGAAATGAGCCCCACAATTATTTATAACTACAATGCACTAATAAAAGTTACCACAAAATAGCAGGGAACAGAGGTGCATGCCTGTAATCACAGTGGCTCAGGAAGATGAGGCAGAAGAATCGTGAATTCGAGACCAAACTCGCCAATTTAGCGATGTCCTAAGCAACTCAGTAATCTCCTGTCTCTAAATAAAACAGAAAAAGAGCAAAAGAGTTGTGGGTGTGGCTCAGTGGTTAAGTTAAGTGCCCCCAGGTTCAATCTCTGGTACAAAAAAACCCACAAAATAACAAGAAGCAGAGAGGCAGAAGCTCATCAAGAGCAAACAAGTAGGTAACCTTCATGAAAATAACTTTTAACCCAAAATTTTATATCCCAGTAATATATTGGTGCCACAGTCCAGCTGCAGCAAAATAACCAGGGGGCGGGGGTTGACAAGGAACTTGTGTAGATTGATACAGCAGGAGTGGGAGCTGTTTATTGTAGGACAGGAGGGGTATATATACATTCCACACAGCTTATCTTAATAAACATAAACTAGATACAGCAGTCAACCAATAAGGAATCTCCACACTTAATGGCTCGCTGGCGTTACTTCACAAACCACTCCCTCTGGCAAAATGCCAGGTGCCATCCTGACTTGTTTACAGACTCTAACATATTCGCAATGAGGGTAAAAACTTATGTTCAGAAGATCTTTCCCTCTTACAAAATTTAAAAAAAAATTACTGAGAGATTACTATTAAAAAACTTCAGTATAAGTAATTATAGAATGTTAATGGATATTATACAAAAATTGGAAATAAATAACTCACTTGTTATTGTCAGACAAGTGAGACTATTTTCCAACAAGCTCAATTAAAGGTTAGCTGATTCTCTAGAATATAGTGCTGTTCACAAAATTAAGCTCTGAAAAATTCTCCACAGCTGTTAAGGTGGGTAATATTCAGTAAAGACATCAGGGAGGTTACTGTATTTATTGCCCTGGTTCGTATTGCTTTTAACATAGTATTCATTTGCTTTTAACATAGTATTCTTTCAACACATTCTTTTTTCTCTCCTTGTCTGTGTATCCCAGACTCTAAAATTGTCTTTTGAGCCAGCTGTATTATTCTGCCCTCAAATGAAACTCTGTCACATGTTCACTATTTTCTAGGAATACTTTCTATCCTCTATTTGAACAATGCTTTGACAAGGTCATACTTCAAACCATGAGAGAAACTAAACTCAAACAGCAAAAAAACAATTCGTAAGAAAAAGTGCAAAGTTAAATGTTTATATATGTGAACCACTTGAGATCATAATAAAATAACAACATGGAAGAATTTTAAGAAAATGGAACTAGAATTTGACAAAATTAGTAGTAATTTGATAAAAATCACTGCATTATTTTTATGTTATTTATTAACATGCTAGAGATATTGATTAACCTATTTTGTTCATATATTTTAATTAAGATAACTATAAAAACAGAAAACAAAATGTACGAAGTATTAGAAGGTAAACATTAAATCAAAAAAATACTTCAAGCAATTATAAAGATAAAAAGTGAAGACAGGGAAACATAATAGAGTAATCTATCACAAAATATAAAAATCTACATTAGTCGTCAGTGTTCTATAGAGGAACAGAATCAACAGGAAGTAGAATCATAAAAAGGGGACTTATTAGGTTGGCTTAGAAGATGAGAAGCTAGAGAGTCCATATGGCCATACGCAGGTTAGAGAGCTGGAAGAACCAGTAGCTGCACAGTTCAAGAGTCTGAAGCTCCAGAACAAGAGGGATTAATAGTGCTACCCTAGTCTGAGACCAAAGGCTTCTGGAGAATCACTGGCGGAATCTGCTTTGGAAGAGTGAAGAAGCAAGACTTGGATATCCTCAGGTGACTGAAGTAGCAATCAAGAACCCATTCAAGAAGCACAAGCTTTCACCTGCTGCTACTTCCTTATTTGCAACTTTCCGTCCAAGCAATCATCCTATTGGACAGTGCTGCCCACATTTTAGGGAGTGTCTCCATTTCAACTGGCTACCCCATATGCCCATTATTCCTAGACACACCCTTATTAACACACCCATAATCTTCAATCCTTGGCATCTTTTAATTCAATCAAGTTGACCATTCAAATTAAATATTACATGATCCAAATATATCAGTGATAAGAATAAGAGTAAATACACACATTTTACTAGTTGCATACTATAAAATTGGATTTTGAAAATTATTATTCACAAGCCACAAATTTAAAACACAAGAATGTGGAAAAGTACAACATAGAAGAGTCTAAGACTGGGAAAATATGTCAAGTAAATGATAACCAAAACATAGGTAGGGTAACTTTATTAGTTAAAGTGCCAAAGGACATTAGTATCAATACAGAGAACAGTAGCTATAATCACAAGGAAAATATAAAAATGTTCATTTACCCATTTAATATTCTATGTAAACAAAAAACTGACAGAAATAACTTCTAGTAAGATATTTCAATGCAGCAATCTAGTACTCACTAAATATATTAAAATCATATGTTGATTCTGGGTACTTTTACCTTGTTAGATCAGAGCATTTAATTTGAAATGGTAAAATAAAACATTTTTAGAAGGAAAAAACGTAATCAAATGTTAGTATATAAACATTGTATTCCAAAGATGTTTATGCTTACATATTAAAGTTTTTTCACATGTATATTTCAGATAATTAATTGAGCTATTAACTTGTTTTGCTTTGCAGCTATGAAATAGTCAGAATTACTTTCATATATTTCCTCTTCACATATACCTTATGAATGATAGAGTGCAAAAAAGATTTCTCCTCGATTCATTTTTAAAATATTTAATTTTCCATAAAGAACCAAAATGTTCTAGGGTAGAGTGGTTTGGGTGAGGCCCTGGAGTCTGGAGAACAGCAATGCTAGGTTAGCAGGAGCTGCAAACAGTTTCCTGTGCAGACAGAGGTGCAGAACATATGGAGTTTGCTGTGGGTGGGTGACATAGTCAAGACACACCTCCTTAAGATCTATAAAAGTTTTAGTTGTAGTTGGACACAATACCTTTATTTATTTATTTTTATGTGGTGCTGAGGATCGAACCCAGGGCCCCTCACGTGTAAGGCCAGTGCTCTACGGAGAGCCGCAATCCCAGCCCAAGGCTCCAGTCTTGACAAGGAGGTCTGTGTTGTCCAAGAGGCATTCGACTGGGAGAAACAAGAAAGTCTTGCACCACTTTGGTCAAAGGGAAGAGAAGATGGAATGAACCAGAGGGGACCTCAGCAGCAAGCACAAGCACATGAAGACTACAGCCCTCTGTTCTCTGAACATCACAAGCACCACACTGTGAATGACTTGAGGGAGCGGTAGGAGAGGTGAAGAGGCATCCTCTTCTAACAAGTGAGAGCTGGGAGTGAGAATTTTCATTTGATTTTTGAAAGCATGGCCCCATTTTGTTCAACAGATAATCAGAGTACAATTCATATTTAATGCATAGCATGAGACGTTTTCTTGTAAAACACTTTATTTCCAATGTTTACATGCTTTATATTCTTCAGAGGACTACAATTGAGACGTCCAGGTCTTGAAAAATCCTTTGGTCTAATTGAAACCGATCACTAATTTTGCTCTCTGTAGTTTGTTGATTATTTTCCTGTTTCATAAAATGACAAAAATAGCATAGAGTCTTCAGTGGAGAGGTCTTCAATAAACATCAACTAACCACCTTGATCTCAATATCTCATAAGAATTTGGCATGTGGTACATCCTTGGTAAATAGACCTCATGCCAAGGTCATTTCCATCTCTGCAATATGAAACAGAGATGACAGAGTTAAAAGAGAGTTATGCAAGATTTTACAGTCAATGTCAAAGTCAGAGTTAAGTTGCAGGTCCACTGCAAATGGCTTTTCTCTTAACAAACATCTTGTTTGAAACTCAGTCATGATCCGTTGGTGAGTTTCAAAGTCAACATCAATAGTCAGCGTTATAAAAGGGGAAAGTGGCATAACATTCATCGCACAGGCAGCATAGCATAATCCAGCACAGACTAGTAAATAAAACAAAACCAAACAGGAGCACGAGGAAGACCAAGGTAACTAATTTAATTAGGGTTAACTAGCTTTTGCAAAACTTCTACATGTATTGGGTCAACAAGTAAGAAGCTTATTTTGGATGGGTCACGGCCTTCCTTCAATGTTAGAAAGCCACTAAAGCAGTCCATATGTTTTCACTACTTGCTCTTTAACAATTCCAGGAGGAAAATAGCACTTTTAACCTGGATTTCCCGACTTCTTGTTCCCTTTAAATTGCTTACATTATTTTTGTGTGATCATAAAATTTTCTACATTTACAAAATTTGAAACAATCATAATAGAGATGATCTGCCCTAATAGCCATTAAGCTTGTGCTGCATTTACTCTCTGCCCTCCCCTCCCTTCCTTATCCCTCCACATTACTTCCCTCCTCACCTCCACATTTCTTTTTTTTTGTAAGAAAGTGAACAACCCAGTGTTCTAATAAAACTTAGTTCTAATAAAATAAATAAAGTTCTAATAAACTTTATTCACAAAACAGGTGTCACCTCCACATTTCTCTCTCAAAGATCACATTGTTATGGGTGCAGCTAAGGTTCTATCTTGCCTTGTTATCCCTCCCCTTTCTCCCCAGTGGTAACGTTTATTTTGAAGGGATAATTGTGTAATTTTACCACATATTTATCCATCCATCATCTGATGGTGCATTGTTTTTACACAAGCACTTTCTAGCAGCTGCTTTCATCACTCTTGTTTTTGATATATGTCTATTAACTCATTGGAACCAGAGTGTTAGGTGATGTTCACAAGCAGTATTATTGTTAATGTCCCTATACCTGATGTTTGGTACATATTTGCAGTGAGAATTTTTCTACCTTAGATATCTAGAAGGAACATCAGTCTGCCTTAGTATTTTAAGGATACCATTAACATTCCTAAACCAAAAAAAAAAAAAAAAGGAGAGAGAGAGAGAGACTGTGCTGACATTTTGGCCACAAATTATAAAAGCTTTTGTGTACCCACATCCTTGAAGATATTGGAAGTTTTTAGACCTATTAATTTTTAACTTCAACTGAGTACAAAATAGATTTTTCATGTTATTTCTGAGGTAGAGCATCTGTCCATGCTACAGAATGAATTAATGTACATTTTTATTTTACTTTTTATACATTACTTATTGCACGTTTTGGATAGAGGGAGGCTCCTTTTCTTATTTATTGGTAGAATTTTTTATGCATATAATTGCTAATCTTGCATATGTATGTTACAAGTCTCCTTTGTAGTCTGTGGCTTTCCTTTAAACTTTTATATGCTACTTACAGAGCCATTTATTATTGTGGCTATTATAATCATCTTAGTGTCATCAAAATTATTAATCCATGTACTTTATGAATGATACTTTTTAATTTAAAAATAATTCCCACCCTAATATTATAAATATAGCCTCTGTAATATTTCAAACTTTTACAGATTTGCTTTTCACATCACCTTTAATACATGTGAAACATATTTGTGTATCTGGATTGATATGAGTAGTCAATTAGAAAAGCAATATTTTAGAAACTGTCATCCCTTCTGACATGATTTCTAATGCTATTTCTAATTCATGTACTAAACACTCATATATAGGGGTCTTTAAACTTCTATTTTGTGTATTTGCTTTTTCATATACTTATGTAAGTAACAGTTTACTTTAATTATTTAGTTTTAACCACATGGAACCAACAAACCATTCCCTCCCTCCTTCTTAAGGATTTGTTATCTATTTTTCAGTCCTTGCTCTTAAATTTGAATTTTATGATTTGCTTTCCACATTTGATGAGAAACCTTTCTAAAATTTTAATGGAAACCAAAATCAATATAGAGTAGTGGAAAATTATCATGTTCACAATATTGAGATATTCCTAAGTAAATTGCTTATTTACTTACTTCTTTTTTTTCATGTTTTCATGAAATTGATAACAGTTTTATCTCCAGCAGACTCATGGTTTGTTGCTATTTAAATGGTGTCTGTCTTGCATGTCACCATTGCTTACTGCTTGTGTGTGGAATCACACCAATCTTTGTGTTTGTCTCCACTATGCCTGCTGAATTATTTTTTTAAATTATAAATATGTGGTTCTACACTTATGACTTTCTGACATCAACAATAAGATTGTTTGTAAATAACAATAATTCATCCATTCTTACATTATATGTCACAACTTTGATTCCCCTGTATTTTATTAATGTCTTCAGTCCTTTTCTACTAGAATTTGAACAAAAATAGGGAGTGACAGGTGCATCCTCCCTCCTATGCCTGGTGTTACAACTTTCATTATGAATACACATATTTTTAATAATTTTGTCCACATTTGTAGAGATGGTTGTATGATTTTCACTTTTAATATAGTATGACAAATTCCACTAATCTATTTTTTAATACTGATTAACAATTATCCTACACAATTGTATTTATTTTCTGTACTTCTGAACTTGGATTGTATATTACTTTTCTGTTACTGCATAACAAATTATCACAAGCATAGTGACCAAAAAGAACACAAATCTATTGATTATAGTTTCCACAAATCAGCAGCAGTTCGGATATGAGTTGGCTGGGTTCTTTGCTCAAGTTGTTCCTCAGGTTGTGAGCTCAGCTAAAGCTTGGGTTCTTCTGCTCAGCTCCCTGGTTGTTGGCAGAATTCATTTATAGGTGGTTGTAAGATTGACATCATATTTCCTTCCTAGCTATTGGCTGGGGAACAGTTTTCTTAAAGGCTACGTACTACAGACCAGCAGGACACTCTATCTAAAAGTGCATCTGATGAATCAGGTCCACCCAGCATAACGTGTCTTCTCATTAACTCAAGGTCAACTGTTTTGGGGTTTTGGTTACATCTGCAAAACTCTGCTTCATTGCACATGATGCTCTGTTAGCACAGGAGTGATAAGCTATTGCATTCACAGGATGTGCTTGCACTCCAGGGGAGGAAATAAAACATGATAGGAATCCTGGGAGCCATCTGAATATTCTGCCTACCACATTCACTTACTTTATTGAAAAATTTTCTTACTATGTTCAAGAGTGAGATTGCTATATCACTTTCTATTTTATGATGACCCTATGTGTTTAGGGTATAAACTTAATCCTGTTCATGATGTTGGGGAGCATTGCCACTTGTTTTATTCTGTGGACTTGTACTTTAATATAAGCATTTGTTTAACATTTAAAGAATACTATGTTGGTTGCAATTAGTCACGCTGTTTCTTCCCTTTATTGATCCATCATCCAGAATTCTATCAGATCCAAACTGAGAGAATGATAGATATATTATTCCAAAACTCCCAGTTTCAGTAGTCACAGATTAATGCATATGTAAATGTACATGTGTGATATAGTGTAAACATCATCAGATCTGAAGTTGGGAGAGTAGATTTTAGTTTCAAACTAACCATTTTTATCATTATATTCTTGTTGATTAAATCACTTTCTAATTCCTGTTGGGAAATAATTTCTACTGAATATTTTCATGTTTCTGCATGAAATAAGTTTTCCGATATAAAAGGGATCCACAACATGCGTGCAGCCCGGATTTGATCCTCAGCACCACATACAAACAAAGATGTTGTGTCCACCGAAAACTAAAAAATAAATATTAAAAAAAAAATTCTCTCTCTCTCTCTCTCTCTCTCTCTCTCTCTCTCTCTCTCTCTCTCTCAAAAAAAAGGGGGGGGGGATCCACAATCTGTTTTGAACCATGATCAAATGACAGACATGCCTTGGGGATTAGAGGTTCTAACCTAGTCTATTACTCCAGAGATATTTATAGACCTTTGCTTCTGGAAGCCATTTTTATACATCCCAAAGTACAGGCCTTTTCCACCCACCTCTGCAGAGAGTTTTTGTTTGTTTGTTTGTTTGTTTGTTTGATATTCTAGCAAAGACCTCTGGAGACAAAGTTGTGTCAAGGTGCTCTGAGCTTTATAATTTTGGTGTTCCCCTCATGTAGGGCAACCCCATGGCATATGCAAGTGAACACCTAACTTTTACCTCCTGAGGAACAGAGGTATGGGGAATAGGTGTTGAGATAAACCAAAGATCTTTGTCTCTGGCCAGATTAGGAGTAAATATATAGCCTCAGCATTTACAGTCCAGCCTACCACACAGGATTGCCTTGATGAGATTATGCTTCTAACATAGAAAGGTTTTAACAATGCAAGACTAGATATGCAACTCATATTGAAGAGGTGGTGAATCTTTTTATATGTCTAGTGGCTTCTGCTCAAGATGATTGATATCAGTTATTCTAATACATTCATCATCATGTTTTATTTTCTTCCAAAATAATGCTTCTCCACTTTAGTAACTCTGTGTCTATAGGATATAGAGAACAAGAGAGAAGGAAGGAGCTGCTTACTTGCATTCAGCTTAAAATCCTGTTTTAAAGAAAACACTAAACAATAAGATTGAAAGGAAGGAAGTCCTTGCAAACCTCAACCAACAAGTATAAATTAAAAAAAAAAAAAACGAAATTTAAGTTCGTAGTTTGTCTCTTACTCCTGAAGCCGAAGAGTAGGTTTTTTTTTTTTTTAAAGGAAAGAAAATAGGAAGAGAGTAAGCTGTAATTTGGATGCTCTCCAGTAACTAACTCTTCCCTGCTTCCTCCCCTTCTTCAAGATGGCATCCCAATTATGGTACCCTGACGCTATTTTACTTGCCTGTTCACTTGCCTATGCTCAGCAATAGACTATAAAAATAGTGCTCTGTCTCATTTTATTAAATCGAATTTTAGCTGACTTATAAAATCATATTAATGAGATATTACAATATTACATGGTGTGACACTTAATCTCCTCAAACATTGATCATGTCCTTATGCTTTGTTTCCATCTCTCACCAGCTAGCTCCATGACCTACCATCTATAACTATGTAGAAGGGAAAGAAGATAGTGAAGAAAGATAGCAGAAGGAGAGAAAGAAAGTGCCGTAGTCCAGCTGGGCTAAATAACTGAGAGGTGACAAGCAACTTGAAGATTGAAGCAGGAACTACTTTATTGAGAGTGAACTCAGCAGGAACTGAGCGAGAACTCAAAGTAGCGGGCACCAGAGGTAGCAGGAGCCGCTTTATTGCAGGACAGCAGAGGTATATATACCCAACTGATTAAACACACACAGCTTGATTCAATTAACATCAGCTAGATATAGCAGCCAGCCAATAAGGAATCCTCATTATCTTAATGGCTCCCTGGTGTTGCTTCACAAACCACTCCTCCTAGCAACCTGCCAGGAGCCATCTTGACTTGATTTGCATTCAGGAAGAGAAAGATAGAAGTATTTCCATTTTTAATCATCAGGACCAAAATACCAGGGACAAGCAGAAGCATAAAGGTCCTCAAGATTCTCACAAACAAGATCTCCAGGTTTGTTGTAGTCATTGTTCTGTGTGTTTGTTTATTACAACCCTCAATCATGAGTCTCTTCTTTCCTCCCTTGCTTTCCCTGGAAACTTCACTCCTGAGATTACCTGATACAACATTTCTATGCAGAGACCTGCCTCATTAAGTACTGGCAGTGACTTGCACTGATGCTCTTTCCTTTCCACAAAACGCTGTCACTGTATCATGTGTAGACATTTATTTCTGATATTTCTCGTGTTCTCTTCAAAGTCTTGTTTGATAATGGAGCCACGAAAAAAAAAATACTGATTTGAACTTGTAACATAAAGAAAAGGAAAAACTACTGACAAGCATTTGGAAGTGTGAGCAACATGTAAAACATGGTATGTGTTTTGGATTTCATGTTCCCATCCACCCTTGCTTCGCTCTTAACACTGAATCCAAATTGAATCCTTTTTTGTCACTTCCTATCTAATAGTTATAGCTGAGCCAAATCCACAGCATATCTATTAGAGAAGTTGACTTATAATTTTTTTTTCTTTTTCTATCTTTTCTCTTCTGAACATCTTAGGTTAAATATATAGTTCTAAGCTGACAAGAAGCTTATTTGGTGACTCAAGACATCATATAGAATTGAGCTTTGTCATTTGGTTTGCTAAACCCATGGTTGAAAACTAAACATTTCTGGGGAAAAAAATGGATAAGAATATCTTACATTTATTGAACATGGCCAAGAAATTTATTTTTAATAACTGAACCACAGATGGGATGCCATCTGTCAGCATATGGTCTTGGCTCTTAAAGCAATGTTTACATCTGGGGATATGGTGCTTTCTTTGAGAGAACGAAAAGCATTATTGGACTAAACACGAAGAAGAGTGATTTTAGGATCATGAATATTGTAAGTTTGCTAAGGATAGAATCAGCATGTTTATATGCATACAGTTTTCATACATTTGGCTGGATAAAATGAAAGAAAATCTGTCCATTGAAATTTTGTTATGATAATGAAAATAATTGTAATTTCAAAATTGTTGGGTCTTTTTCTCTCATGACAGACGAAACTATTAGTCTAAAATAATCAGATTACCAAAAATTAAGTGTTTTTTTTAATTATACCCAGGTTTACTTTATAAATTTACCTTTGAAGTTACTGACAATATTTTAATTTCCTAAAATCTCAGATTATTCAAAACTTGTACAAAAGACATAATTTTTAAAAAAATATTGTCTTATAATTTTATACTATTTTATTGTATGCAAATGTTATTTTTAATCAACTTTTCAATTTGAAATATAACCTACATTTTATTATTTCATTATAAAAGTGTTACACTAATTTTTAATAAATTTATTTCAGGTGATACATAAATACACAAAGTGTGTACATGTTTATAGAGTTCTGTGTAGTGTTTTAATACATGTATACATAGTATATTATTAAATCATGGTGAATATAATTATTTCCTCAAACACTTATCACTTCCTTCACTGTGTAATGCTAAATCAGAGTAAACATATCTTCTCAGAAACGTATAATTTCTAATGATGAAAATATTCAAACTCCTCTCTTCTAGATTTTTTAATTATATAGTATATTATTGTTATCTATACTTGCATGCAAGAGAACACAATAACATCTTATTTCTATCCAGGAAAACTTAGTATCCATTGATCAACCTCTTCCAAGCCTCTGATAGCACCATTCTACATTAACCTTTTGTAGAATCAACTTTTTTACATCTTATAGTGCTTGTCTTTCTGTCCCTGGCACATTTCATTTAACATGATGATCTCCAGTTCCACCCATGTTAATGAAATCATAAAATTTCATTCTTTTTTTATGACTGAATAGTATTTCGTTTTGCATACTCACCTACACTTTCTTTAACTGTTCCTCAGTTGATGAACACTTAAGTTATTTCTGCTTCTTAGCTACTGTGAATAGTGTCATGGTGGACATGGGAGTACTGAGGTCTCTTCCACAAACTGATTTAATTTTCTCTGGGTGTAGACTCAGTAATGGGATTGCTGGATCATATGGAGAAAATGTTTGCAACTATGAGTCTGACAAGGAGATAAAATATAAAATATGTAAGGAACCCTAAAAATTCAACAGAAGAAGAAGTAGGAAGAGGAGGATAAAGAAGAGAAAGGAAATTTAAAATGGACAACAGATCAAAGTAGGCATTTACTACAGAAGACATACGAAAGATATATGAAAAACTGCTGAACATTCCTAATCATCAGAGAAATCATCCAAACTATAATGACAGATGTCTTCACTATAGTAAGATAACAGTTGGTGAGGAGGTGGAGAAAAGGGAATGCTTGCACACTATTGGTGGGAAGTCAATTACTATAGTGATTATAGAAAACAGCACAGAAGTTTCTCACAAGTAAAATTGTCATATGATCCACTAATTCTTTAACTGTTGTAAACTTTTAAAGAAATAGTGCTTTATTTACTTGCAATTAGCTCTCCGATAACAAGCAATTTGAAAAAAATGCAAATTTTCTTAGAGCCCATTCAAAACAAATTTAAAGCAGAGCTTCTCTTTTCCTCCACCAAGTATGGCAAAAAAAATCAATATTAAGAATTTCAAAATTATAACAATTACAGAACTCCAGTGAATAGAGATCACACATTAAAAAAAAGTTTCAATAATGATAACAAGGATAACCAATATTTTAGAGAATGTACCAGATACCTAGGGGATAAGTATTCTCTTGATTCTTAAAAATAATGTTCCCAAATTATAGTTTTCACCTATTTAAAGTTGAAAAGTGGATTTCATGGAGTAACAGGACTAAGAGCACAGAAACTATGGTGAGCAGGATCAACTTAAAGACCCAGGTAGTTTCCATCAAATCATGCCTCCCTGTATCATAGAATGTTATTAATAAGCAAACATAAAATATTCATTGATAGTTGAAAACAGAAAAAGATCACTGTGTTAATAATAGCAATGTAAATTAAAATCACCATGAAGTACCATTTTCTATTTAACAATCTGAATTTTAAGTTGAATTATTAATTAGTCTTGTAAAAAATAAGAGATATGACCAAAACCGTATACTTAAAATCGGGTTATACATGTTAATGTGTTTCAGAATACCAATCACACTTATTCAAATGTTCACTATTTTTGATCCTTCACTTTATTTTCTGAAGTTTTTGTTGGAATAAAATAATTTAAAATATAATCGAAGTTCAGTTGACAGGCTTTCTCTGTATTAACATTCTTCTAGGGAAGTCTGAAATGATAAGTCTAATCATTTTCAACATGAATATGATTAAGCTTCAATATATGATACATTATATGTAACATTATATGTTCTTGACATTAAGTCATATATATTACAAAAACAATTATAAAAATAAAGCAACCAGGAAAAAAACATGATATTAGGGAATTTTGAATCCATCTGTGTTTGTTCTTGGAAAAGTTCTTTAATCTTTGAAATGTAGTTGCCCAAATGATATTGTTATATTGCATTCATGTATGAATATGTAACAATAAATCCCATCAATATGCACAAGTATCATGCACCAATAAAAAATGACGGGAAAGGGAAATGCTGTTACACTACTTTGAAGATGGAGATGCAACACTAATAGAAATTAATCCCATGAGATTGATGCAAATAAGAACTAATTAAGGAAATATGGTATATAAGCACAATGGATTTTTATTTAGCCATAAAGAAGAATGAAATTATGTCATTTGCAGGAAAACAGATAAAATTTGAGAACATTATACTAAGGGAAAGAACCTGAATTCAGAAAGTCAGGGTCTTACATTTTCTATCATGTATGGAAGCTAGAGAGAACAAAGGGTGAAAAAAGAGATGAAGGGGATATCATGAAAATTGAAGGGAGAATAGTAAAATATAGGAAGAGGACCACAGGAAGGGAGGAGAGAAGGGAAAAGGACATAACTGGGGAATGAATTGACCAAATTAAGTCTTTGTACTCTGGGTCTGCAGAAATCCATGCTATGTATAATTATAATGCAACAATAAAAAGTAAAACAATTAAAAATTATTTAGTATTGTTAAAATATTTAAGGCACATCATATGAAATATAAATGCTTAGTAAATGGCAGATAGTTTAGGAAATTTTTATAACATGGAGTTAAGAAAAAATGTGATTAATGCTGTTTTCAAAGGGATTACAGAAATTATATGAGCAAGAAGGCAATAATGAAAATTTGGTGTGTTTGGCAAATATTTTATACTTAATATGTATGTTTTTTTCCTGGAATTTCTACTGATAGCTCTAATTGTGATTAATTAAAATTTTAAGTTTAATAATCTACTCCTTGAAAATAGAACATGAAAGAAAATATTAAGGGAGGAGGATTGTGACAATCCAAAAAAGATACACTGAAAGTATCATGGGACTAATTTTTTAACATATTAATTTTGTAAAAAGATGAAACTCCGTTAGTGAATAGACATAAAACAAAACCATAAAACCCCTTTTCTCTATTAACTGTATACTCAGCATATCACCAGTACCATATATCCAGATTTATCTTCAAAATAAGAGATAAATCTAGATGCTGATTCTCTTATATCATTGCATTTTGTACCCAGTATAACAAATTTTATCTCAAAAAGATATATTAAAAATTATCTATGTTATGTGTGGGTGTATACTGTTGTGCCGGAGAGTTGGGAATCAGCTACACTTACAGTTTCAGCTGGAAACCATCAATGTGTTTCTTTTTCACCTACAAATTCACTTAAATCACACCACAGGATAATGGCAGTTATATTTTTAATGTCACGTTTTTTGAGGATCTTCGAATAACTTCTCTAGATCAAAGGATAACAAATGGTGCTGCCCTAGGGGTTGGCTACATCAGAATCATATAGGGACATTTTTAAAAATAGACTCCCATGTCCCTATTGCATTAGTCAGGGAATGAATCTCAGGAATGTGCATTTCAGCACTGATTCAAAGTGACTGTGATATGTGGGGCATTCATGGGTCAGATTAAATTTCTGACTTTATAAGGATATTTCTATGTTTGCATTGGGAGTTCTGTCACAGAAAATGGGCTGTATTCTGACTAGTTTGAACAGAAAACGATTTATTACTGGGTATTGAAAGACTTTCAGAATTCTTGGGAATCAGGATGTAACAGCTAAGAGTCTGGTCATCTTGGAGCAATGCTCAAAGTCATATTACAACTCTAGAACAACATGGGTGTTCCTGTACCTCCCAACATTAGGGACTATGAGAGATCAAAGCTGCTACATCAGGACACTAATAGGATGCTCCCAGCTCCTGAATTATTCACAGGGGCAAGATATATGCTCCATGACCCACATCCCTCTCCACCCAGCTTCTTTTGCAAATATTGTATAATTGTTTTATATTCACAAAGCCCTAATAAGATCCAGAAACTTAGTGAAAATTAGTCTGAAAAAAATTAGTTTTCTTTCCTCTTCAGTCCAAGAGGAGACCCTAAAGGGAAGTTGGGGGGAATAGTGACTAAGTCAAAATATTATAATTGTGAAGCTATCCAGGTTATTTAGTTCAATTCAGATTTAAGTGGCTTAAAGAAAAATTATTTATAAAATTATTACATTTAATATCATAAATCATTTTCCTTTTTTCTTGGAGAATGACATCCTTTGTATTGAAGTAAACTCTTATTCATCTTAAATTTAAAATCAGATCATTTAATCTGGGGGCTAGGGTTTTGTCTCAGTGGTAGAGCACTTGCCTAACATGTGTGAGACACTGGGCTCGAGTCTCAGCACCACATATAAATAAAATAAAGGTCCATTTACAACTAAAATAAATATATATTTAAAAAATCATTTAATCTGGACTTCCCTATCAACATATAACCATTTTTTCTGCTGTTCCAAAAAACAAAAAAAAAAGTTATCAAAACATTTTAACTCTGATTTGTTGTTAATTCCCCAAATTGAGTGTAGTTCTTTGCAAAAGTAAGTGTTTAGTCTTAAGATTCAGCTTCACCAAATATGTAGGCAATTGTGATGGTATTTACACTCATATGATTTTAAATGATTAAGTGAATGAGCAACTGAATATTTATTGTCTGTTCTCAATTGTCTTAAGGTTGTGCAATTGATTTCAAATGTAATTTGGAGATATTCAGATTATACATAACATATGTGTACATGTCAGTCTGCTGTCAATCTTTATTATCTTTTATTATCATATTGTAAAATTGGATTCAATGCCCAGTAAAGGTCAATTTTGTAGTAGAAATCTGTCTCTGCCCTTCCCAGAATACATATCTCTTTCTTCAAACATTAGCAGATATTTACCTTTATCTTTACTAAGTTTATATTCTATAGACCACTATTATAACTATTCGTTCACAAGCAGTTAACCTTCTGTAATGGTTTGGATATGAGATGTTCCCCCAAAGCAGTTATTAATGAAGGAATATAAGAGGTAAAGAATTGATTATAAGCTTATCAGTTGCTTTAGACAGCTTTTTCACTGCTGCAACTAAAAGATCCAACCAGCACAATTATAGAGGAGGAAAAGTTTATTTGGGGGCTCATGGTTTCAGAGGTCTCAGTCCATGGACAGTTGGTTCCATTCCTAGGGGCTTAAGGTGAGGAAGGACATCATGGCAGAAGAGTGTGGCAGAGGGAAAGAGCTCACATGGTAATCAGGAAGCAGAGATGTCTCCACTTGTCAGATACAAATATATACTCCAAAGCCATGCTCTCAATTCCCACCTCCTCAGCCACACCCTACTATTTCAGTCAATTCCTATCAAGGCATTAATTCACAGATTGGGTTAAGACTCTCACAACCCAATCATTTCTCCTCTGAACCTTCTTGCATTGTCTCACATGTGAGCTTTTGGGGGATACCTCACATCCAAACCCTAATGTCAGTCCATCCTAGTTTGAATGGGCTGTCTAGATGGAACTGTAAGCAGGTGGGGTGTGACTGAAGGAGGTGGGTCACCAAAGGAATGGCCTGAAGTGTGCGTTTTCCCTAGGCCCCTTCCCCTGCCCTCTGCTTCCTGATCCCAGTATAAGCTGAGGAGCATTCCTCCACTGGATTCTTCTCCCATAATGTGCTGCCTCACCTTGGGCCCAGAGCAATGGAGTTCACTGTCATGGACTGAAACCTCTAAAACCATGAGCCTCAAACAAGGCTCCACCTCTAAGTTGTTCTTCCTTCTCTAAGTTGTTCTTGTTTGGTGTTTTGGTCACAGCAATGCAAAAGCTGACTAAAACATTTTCCTTACTAATCTCCCCAGTCTTACTACCTATCACTACTAGGTAAGTCTAACCCCCCCCCATTCTATCCCTGCATTCTCTTAACCAAAAGTACAAGGAGGGAAGCACCCATTCTTTGATGTATTTATGGTCACATTTATGGTTTGGATGTGAGGTATCTCCCAAAAGCTCATGTGTGAGACAATGCAAGAAGATTCAGAGAAGAAATGATTGGGTTGTGGGAGTCTTGACTCAATCAGTGATTTAATCCCCTGATAGGGATTAACTGAGTGGTAATCTAAGTGTTAGGTTATGTCTGGACTAGGTGAGAATTGGTGATGAGAGCTGCTTTCCTCCACCACCGTCTTCCTCCATGATGTTCAGTCTCACCTAGAACCTAAAGGAATGGAGCTGTCTTGCTATGGACTAAGACCTCTGAAACCATGAGCCATCAAATAAACTCTTCCTCCTTTAAAGTTGCTCTGGTCAGATCCTTTAGTCACAGTAACAAAAAGGCTGACTAAAACAGTCACTGACCTTAGGAGACCCTTACAGACAGCCATGAAGAGTGGTCCATTTGCTGGGACCAGCCTTTTTCCCATTCTCCCAGTTACAGGTCCATACTCCTTCTCTTTCCTTCAACATCCAGCATGTATTACCTATCCTCATTATTACTGAATGACTACATATCCTGTAACCATAGAGATGAGGAAGTAACCAAAATAAAACTCCAAGGCTCCCAAATACACAGGCACTCATCTCTCTGTCTGTGCCCACACAGCCTGCTGTAGCACCAGAACTACCCTGGAATTGTCCATACTCTTCTCTAAGGCATTGCAACCCTTGTTTCTATTACATTGCTTCTTGTTTTCTCAAGGGCAATACTCTATCAACTATTCCCCTCCTTAGAGGATGGTTTTCCTTCTTTAACTCATGATCTCCATAGCATAAGACATGCTATTTAGACCACCAAGAAAGGAAGGAAGGAAGGGAGGGAGGGAGGGAGGGAGGGAAGGAAGGAAGGAAGGAAGGAAGGAAGGAAGGAAGGAAGGAAGGAAGGAAGGAAGGAAGGAAGGAAGGAAGGAAAGAAAAAGATAAATTGCCTTCTGGAGGGGGAAAAACAAAAAACAAGGAAACTCCTTAAAATGGTGGTATATATTATCTGAATTTATTCTTCCTTGAGATCCCTGAAAAATGAGCCTTCATTCACACAATTCCACTGAAGTCATTTGTTCATCATTATCAATGACTTATACTTTGCTAAATCCAATAGTCAACTAGTGATCCACTCTTATTTTATTGGACCTACCAGAAGTATTTGGCCCAGGTGACGATATGCTCAGAATCACTTCTCCTTATTTAGATATTGCACTTTTATGTTTCTCCTTTCAAACTATAAACTACTCCTTCTCAGTCTTTTTTTCCATTCCTTTTCATTAAACTCCTCTTAACCATTATAATTTCCCAGCTTCAGTTCTTATTCCTCCCCCCACACTTTTTAAAAATCTATATTCACTATCATATCTTTTCCTGTATCCTGGCTTGATGAACATCCATCTGCTAACAACATACAAATGTTTAGTTCCATTAAGTCCTCTACCTTGTGGTCTAGATTAATATATTCAAAAACCTCAATTGACATCAGTACTTGAGTTGCTAATATCATTTCAAAATCATTATGTCTGGAACTAGGTTCCTGATCTACTCTCAGAAGCATGCCTTTCTTACGATATTGCTTATACAGAATCTACAATCCCATTTTTGCAGTTTATTAGGGAAAAAATACCTTGAAATCATCCTTAATTCCTCTCTCCACACATGCCTTATATCTGTCAACAAGTCCTTGTGAGTTTTGCTTTCAAAGTATATCCTGTATCAGACCACATTTCCACACTTCTACCAATAACACTCAAAGAAAAGGTGTAATTTGTCAAGATGATCTCTTGTCTGGATTATGTTAGTAGTCTCTAAATAGATCCATATAGTCCCTCATCCATCTCCAGTCTATGATTTCACAGTCACAAGAAGTATTCATTTAAAACACTATTAAACAATGTCATTTCTTTCCCCTAAACTCTCCTCTGCCTCTTGTTGTATTCAGAAAAAAAGTCAACTTCTTCATTTTGGCCTACAAGACCATCCTTGTCTTTTTTTTTTTTTCTGTCACTGTAAGAAGAATTAAATTATGCTCCATAAGAAAAAGTCCATTCTTGTTTACATTCATTCCGTGAATAGTTATTTAATTAGCTCCTTCTATATGCCACCGTGTACTGGTACTGAAGACATATTATGGAGAAGATGAAGCAGTGATTTCAATGTTCAAAGTTAATCATCAAGAAAAATAAAAGAACAAGTAATCAGAAAATACATCACTGCATCCCAAGAAAAAGCTAGGGGAGAAAACCCCAGGAATCTGTGAAGATACATGGTTGGGGAGTCTGAACTTCTCTGAGAACTTAGAGAAATACACTCTAAGAAAGCAACATTGTTCTTGACAATTGAATAGAGATGACTAAGAGCAAACTAGATGAATTAGGGCCTTCAGAGGGAAAGAGCAACTTGAGTGGGCAAAGGTAGCCAGACCCACTGGAGGAATTGTGTCCCCTGAGCATATATAAAAATTAGGATTGTAAAATCAGAGTTGTGCTGGGCTGTGTGGCCCCTTTAGGAGCATTTGTTGTTGTTGTTGTTGTGGTTGTTGTTGTCAGTGGGAATTAATCTCAGGGGCACTTAACCACAGAGCCACATTCCTACCCCATTTTTGTATTTTATTAGAGACAGGGTCTCTCTAAGTTGCTTAGAACCTTGCTAAATTGCTGAATGTGGCTTTGAACTCAAGATCCTCCTGCCTCAGCCTCCTATGCCACTGGGATTACAGATCTGCACACTATGCCTGGCCCACTTTAGGAGCATATTAAGAGGAGCAGAAGTCCTTGAAGATATACTCTGATGAAGTTCTAAAAGTGAACCTAGAAGCAGATTCTTATTTTTTTAATCCTCCAATTTGGTTGCCATAAAAGACTCACTAGCATGGTATATTGCTTCAACTACATTCAGCTACAAGTAATAAAAACACTCAGATTTATTATGTGACCCATAATAGGAGACCTTGAGGTGAACTGGGCCTAAAGATTAATTAACTCAAAATTTTATTGAGGAAAAATTTCCCCACTATCAATCTGCTCTGCTCCCCTCAGCATTATATGATTAAGTTGGCAGTCAGATGGCTCCCAGTCTCACAATCAGTCAAGACGTGTATTTGTTCTAGCTCTCTCTAAGGGATGATGAATTAATTTCCAGATGCATGCCAGAGAGACTTACCTCCTACAGGCCAAAGTTGAGTCACGTGGACGATACGAGAGAAACAAAATTGCCACAATTGGCTTAGATAAGCCACCAAGAGCCGAATGGATGTTTGACCATCTATCTCATGCCACTACTCATGGGCACAGTACAAGTGAGCCCTAAGACACCTTCCATCTACCACAGATATGGTAGAAAGCAAATGCAGGGACTGAGTAAAAGGAATGATTCAGGGTGAGAGTTTCTTCTAGACAGGCATCCAGATACACGAGATACAGAAGGCAAAGTCAGCTGAAAAGTCTCCAGGAGGGCCATCCTGCCTCATTTAATTACACGTGCATCACAGTGAGTATTAGTGAGTAATGGAACACGCTGAGTGCTCACCCTGTGGCCTCAAGATGGTTTGGGTCCTTTCTTTGTAGGGTTAGTTATGGAATATTAGCAAAGTGAACAGGGCCAAGGTTTAGGTACCTGACTGGTAATGAAAAGTCTTTTAAAAATACACAGATAACAATAAAGCATACGTATATATATTTTGGACAAAATATTGGTGCCAACTGTTATGAATTAAATTGTCTCCCCTAAAGTTCATAGATCAAAGTCCCAGCCTCAATTTTGGATGGATATGGAGATGCAGTAATTAAACCTAAATGAAATTTAGGAAGTAATTGAACCTACATGAAATTGTAGGATAGGGCCCCAGTCTAATAGGTCTGATGCCTTTATGTAAAGAGCGGGAGACAGTTAAACAATGTCCCTCCATCTACCACCCACCCCTGAGTACAGAGGAGAGGTCCTGTGAGGACGTAGCCAGAAGATGAACTCTTCCAAAGCAGAAAGAGCATCCGCACTGGAATCCAAGTTTGCTGGCACCTCCACCATGGACTTCTTGTCTCCAGAGCTGTGAGAAAACCAGGCTTTGTTATTTAAGCCACAACCTCTGTGGTATTTTGTAATGGAAGTTCCAGCTTTCTAAACACATCAATCTTCAAACATTTGAAGAATAATCAAGTTCATTAGCCAGCTTCAATTCTAATGCCTAACACTTCAGCTATTTTGAGAGATAAACTGATGACTAAAGAAAGACTCATTACAATGTGGCATCTGCTTAAAGGATTCCAGGCAGGGATTGTCTTGTGATTCCCATACCAAAATAAAACATTTTACTCACAAGGGAAACATAAACAGATTTTATGCTAGTTTTTCAAAAGATGGCCTTGCTTGTATTGTTGTGTTTTGTAGAAGAAAGGGAAAGATTCTAGCTCGAGTATCATTAGAGAAATGCAAGCAAGAGGCAATGGCGGAGTTTTCATCTGACCAAGATGCAGTAAGGTTTGAAAGACCACAGTAGCTATTGCTAACAACAAAAAAATTCATAAAATACACACTATGCTTCTCTATAAACCTATTGAAGAACAGTCCTTCAAAGTCCGACTATGTTAAAACCAAAGAGAGATGAAACATTTCTCAATAGACAAAGGAGGGTGGCTACTTCACTCCCTGGGAACAAGTGTCCCATGTGAGTGGATATGTGCAGAGAGAGGCCATCTGCATGAAGAGACTTCACAGTGACAGAGAAAGACCAGTGAGGTGCTAGTGACCGTGCGGGTGGCAAGGCAGAATAAAATATGGAAAAGACACAGACACAAAAATATGTCATTTTGACAATCCCCTCCCCTAGAAATGTTCTTGAGAGACATCAGAGGGAGCTGCAGAGCTGGCAGTGAATGTGGGCTGAGACCCAGGAATCACACAGTCTCACAGTGTCCTGGGCCCTGCTGAGTGCATACAGAAGTGAGTGGGAACCCAGGGGAGCTAGAGCCCAATCTACTCCTGGCTCAAATCAGAAGAGGTCAGGGGATTAGCCTCTCTGTAACTACTGCTCTGAGAGTTAGAGGTCACACTCAGAGGCAAGGGCAAGCTCCACGGTGACATTTTAAACCAGTGGTGAATACATAATTAAAACTGCCGGCCAGGTCTTGTAGACTCTGATACCTCCCTCAGTTCCCTGATGAAAGAAAGGGCTTGCACACTTTCTATTAATATTAATATTTAGAGAGTGGGGGGCTGGGGGAGAAGTAGGGATAAAAGTAGAGATACAAAAATTTAATATCCATCATTCTCTTAGACATATTTATGTCATGCTGCCATATGATGACACAGGAAGAAGTAAGAAAACGTGCTCTATTCAAAAGAAAAGTTAATCAATGGAAACAAAGTCACAGAAAGCACGGATTGCATAATTAGTCATCAGGGGCCTTAAGAAAACTATTATTAAAGTGCTAAATAATTTATAGTGTAGATAAAAGAAAGACTGAAGAGATGAAATATTTAGGAGATATATCCAGTAGATAATAGAAAATCAAATTAACATTTTTTGAGCTGAAAATACAATATATGAAATATTAGATTGTTTCCACAGCAGATAAACACAGCAGAATAAATAATTTGTGACTACAAATGGAAATCAATAGTAATGATTCAGAAAAAAAAAAAACACACAAAGAGCATAAAATTAGGGGAAAAATACTGAATACGAGGTCAGGGATCAGAGTTCAAAGGGAAAATAGTAAATTAGCAAATACACATGTGATTTAAGTTCAAGAATGAAAGGATATAAAGATGGAGGCACAATAGTATTTGAAGAAGTAACTCCCCAAAACTTTCATACTCTGAAAAAAAAAAAAACTTCAACACACAGATCCAAAAAGCAAGGAAGCACAAAACAAAGTAAGAACAAAGAAGTTCGTACCTAAGTACATCATAGCCAAAATTTGAAAACAAATACAAAAAGTCTAGAAGTAACGACCAGATAAATAAAATGTGATGCACATGGAAGAAGGGGAGCCACATGGCAATGGAACAGCATCTTTTAAAGTGTCAAAAGAAAAGAACTGTCAACTTGGAATTCTATACTGAGTGAAAATAGACTTCAAAATGAAGGCATAATAAAAAATAGTGTGATAAAAGCAAGCTGAGATAATTCATTTCCAGTAAACCAGAACAGCAATAACATTTTTTCAGGCTAAAGGAAATGATAGTGGATGAAAACTGGCATCTGGAATAAGGAATAAAGAGAAGCAATAATGGATAGTATGGGAGAAAACATAAATACTGTATTTCTTTTAGCAAAATCTCAACACAATTGACTTTTAAAGTAAAAAAATGATATATTGTGTGCTTTATAACACATAGAAATAAAATATGTGATAACAATAGAACAAAAATAATAGTTTTATAGGATTACAATCTCATCATCTGTGTATTATCATTATATTAATTCATAATTCACTGTGATAAGTTAATGATTCATATCATGATTTCTAGAGATATTAAAAATAAAGTAGTTAAATATATGAATTTTATATAAATATAAGTTACTTCTGTGTACGGTTGTATAAAAATAATATAATTAAAGAAGTTAATAGTACAAATCAAATGGAAAACTAAAAGCATCCAAAGAAGGTTGTAATTGTAGATACATGACTTATTGCTCTTTTCAAACCTATAGAAATTTACAACAGGAAAAGGACATGTAAATTTAATACAATATCATTTGGGAGGCTGAGAGAAGCCGAGGTAGAATGTATTATAAGAAAATAACTATATCACAAATGCATAAAAAATAGCTTTCTGAAGAGGGTGGAGGGAAAGATGTGAACCTAAGTAATTTTGGAAACTAAAAAACTAAAGATAAACTATGTATATTAGCTTGCACTCTAATTGATAAAGATATTGATATAAATTAAGAATTTTGATGCTACTATATGTATACGAGGGAACTAAACAGTGAGGGAAATGAGTGGGAGATTATAGGAGCCAGGTTTTTTCACTGTTCAAGCGGGAGTTTATGGATTATACAGTAAAAGCAACTAAAATACCCAAAGTGGTAATGATTGGAGATGGAGACAACAGGAGAACTCACCTTTAGCCTAAGCACAAATATTTATAGCTATGGGTATACAGCTCCACTAGTGCACACGCATATATTCCCTCATTTTGTCATTTGAGATGGTCTAGAAACATTAACATTCTGATAGAAAGGAACACACTGAGAAAGCATGTTCAGCTTATTGACATTCTCAACAAAAAGGAAGCCATATCCTTGGTGAAAGTGGTTAATTCTAACACTGGATTGGGGAACATGCAACATGGGCCTAGAGCATCTTGTAGTGTCACCTAGTGCTAGAAAACAACCACAAAACAAACACGCCAACAATAACAATAAGGGGATGTCTATCAAAGGAAACAGGAGATGGTTGAAAGAGCTCCCAGTGGCCAAAGCAGGAACAATCTGGGCAAAATGACACATAGTGATATTAAATTATTACCTACATTGTAATATCAATGCTCAGGAGTCCACACTCATATAAATAATGACTGAATAAATTAATGAGGAGAGGCAATAACAAATCCCCTGAGCGGAAGAATCCCAAGTAATTGACATAGAGACCCTGTGCCCTCAGGGAGATGGAATCTTTTCCCCTTCCCTCCGGGGTGGCTGGGGAAAAAGCAACTTCTTTGCAAACAATACATCATGGAAAGTGGAAATGAAGAATACCTTTATAGTGGAGAAGTCTGAAGAAAAGCACTTCAACCAGGTGATCCATGTGATCAACAGTGATAGGTCATGTGCATGGTCTGAACACCCATAAGTCATGAAATCAACACTGTACCCTCCCAAATCCATAACCCTAGCTTAAGCTTCAGAAGAACATGAGACAAGTCCCAATTCAAGGGAATTCTACAAACCCAACTAGGACTTCTCAAAACTGTCTAGGTCTTCAAAAACAAGGAAATATTATAATCAAGAGCAAGCTAAGCAGACAGGACTACAAAATGTAATATGGTTTTCAGGATGGTATGTTGAAACTGAAAAGAGATATTATGTAAAATCAAAATAACTTTATGTACTTCATTTAATCATGAAATTTATTATATTTATTAAGTGTAACAAATGTACCATATCAAGGAAAGATGTTTGAGATATGAAGACTATTTGTAATATTTAGAGATTTTTTTCTATAAATCTCAATTTGTTTAAAAATTTAAAAAATATTTCAATATTTTGTTATGTGAGTGTACAAATACATAACTATGAATCCCCTATAGTGTATGATTAAAACGCACCAATAAAATGATCTCAAAAGAAAATAAGATTAAATAAATATATAAATGTATTTTTTTTTAATCCAAAAGAAGGCAGAGGGGGGAAAAATCAAGTTACAATGAGTACACACATAGAAAATAGTAAAAAATGAAAAAATTAAATATACTAATGCCAAAATTCACCTCTATTATAAATGGACAAATTACATCAATTAAAAGACAGAAATAGTAATCAATTAAAAATGTAAAAAGGAGAAAAAAACTAAATATTGAATGATGTATAAAAAGATGCAAATCTTCCTAAGAAGCCTCATACAGTTATATTAATTTAAACAAAATACATTAAATACAAGCAATATTACCAAAGACAAGAAAGCATAGTTTTATAGTAATAAAAATATTAATCGCCAAATAATGTATCATTTCTCAATGAGTACCTACCTAATTGTAGAGCTTCAAAATACATGTAACAGGAGTTGACATAACTGAGGCTGGCGTTGTGGCTCAGCAGTAGAGTGCTTGCCTAGCACGTTCGAGGCCCTGGGTTCAATCCTCAGCACCACATAAAATAAATAAATAACCTAAAGGTATTGTGTTCAACTACAACTAAAAAAATTTAAAATAATTTAAAAATTAAGTTGATATAACTAAGAGGAAAAAACGAATCCACAATCACATATAGGAATTTTGATAATCATTTCTCTGTAATAAAGGTAAAAATAGACACCACCAAAAAAAAGAGTGAAGTTTCAGAAGATTTGAATTCAAAAGAAATTATGTTATAAAACAATACTTCTAAATTTGGCCTACAGATTCTTTTCTATTACTCATGGAACATTCACCAAGATGCTAGTCTTTACAGCAAATATTGTTAGTTTTGAAAACCCTATAATTATCTCAATAGAAAAATGATTTGACAAAATTTAATATCAGTTCAAAGTTTTTATAAAAAATCTCTTGAGAAACTAAAACTAGAGGGGAATTTACTTAATTTATCAAGGTCATTTGATGGCATATCCATAGCCAATAAACACTTAAAGATCAAATACTGATTATTTTATTCCAAAGATCAATAACAGATAAAATATACATATCCATCCCCTGTAATTTGCACTATACTGGAGGTCCTGCCTAACGAAATAAAGAAATTAACTAAACAAAACTGAAAGAAAGTAGCAAGATCATTTTAACTTTCAGTTGATATGGACATGAATATAGAAAAAGCAAATGGTTTTTAAAGATTCAGAATTTATAAATGTTAGTTAATAAGGATAGATAAATCTACTGTTTTTACATGTTAATAGACAAATGAAATACAAAATATGAAATACTATTTGGAATATAATTATAAAGGAAACAGCCAGTCAAAATATTTAATGAAATACAGTTAATATCTCTACAAAGAAATTTATAAGCCATTGTTGGGATAAATTTTAAAAGACACAAGTAACTGACAGATATACTGACTTCATGGTTTAAAGACTTGATATTAAGAAGGAAAATCTGCGCAAGTTAATTTGTAAATTAATAAATCAATTTCTATAAAAATTCCTAGTTTTTTCTTTTGGGAGGAGGGGTTAAAATTGATGAGACAATTGTAACAATCATGCATATGCATATGCAATGAATTTAAAAAATAACTGAAAACGATATGGAAAAGAAAATATCCAAGAGACTTATACTACCTCATTTTGTGATTTATGATATGACAAGGTCATTGTACTGTCATGTGTAACTAGTTAAAACAAACAAAAAATATTTCAAAAGGAGGTGTTGATGGAAAAGAGAAACTGATTAAAGACACTATAACATTGCACTTTCATTTTTAGCAAAGATGGGATAACAAATTACTCTCCTACACCAAACAATTAAAAAGATTGGAGTAAAATCATCAATAATATCAATTTTAAATGCATGGGATATATGTCAGCTAATGATCCCTGAGAGAAAGTTAAAAAGTGAGTTTTTGTGTTGCCCCAGCTTCCTGCTGGAGGAAGTTTCCAGATACATTAGGTGAGGAAGAAACCAGTGAAACCTGGCAATCTTCCAGGTTTGGAGAGACCAAGCGGGAGACCAGGGGTGCTGAGAGAGCTGGAATTGGTAGCATATAGTAGAGGAGAGGAAATATCTGCACACAGGTTCCAGAGCTCTGTGGAGTGTTCCCCTTGGTGCCTCAGGTAAGTGCTGATTGCCACAGGCATATGAGGCCAGGAAAAAAACAGCCTAAATCACCAGCAGGAAAACAACATCGAGGCTCACACAGGACACAGTGGCTCCAGGTCCACCTGCCAGAATGGGAAAATCTCATGATTCCTGAGATGTCAGGAAGAGTCAATGGAACAGTGATGGGGTGAAATGAGTACTAGAGTCAGTGGTACTCTGGTCTGCTGGAACAAAGTTTAGGAGTAAGAATCTGAAAAGTTCAAACAGTGTCCCCATAATGTAAATGAATCCCAAATAGAAAAATAATCCCAAGAATAATGGACCATATGCAAGTATCTAGTACCCACAAATGTAACCTTCAGCATCTCTGCCATTTATTTAAAAAGAGAAAACAGACATTCGTAAAATCAAAAAAATACAACCCATGATGAGGCCAAAAATTAGTCATTCAAAACAGACTGCCAAATGATACAGATGATAGAATTAATAAACATGGACACTGAAACAGGTATAATTATGTTTCATGTGTTTAAGAAGCCAGAAGAAAATTCTTCATGTTACATGTAAACATGAAAGACCTAAAGATGAAAAGCTGTCACATTAAAGATTATATACACACATATATATGTGCATATTTGTATGCACACACACACACATGCACAATAGGATTAACAGTAGTTTAAGCTGCCTAAAAGAAAAAAATGATTGACTTTATAACCAAAGTAATAGGAATAAAACAAAATAAATACAGAAAGAAAAATGTTGAAAATAAAGAAAGGGTGAGAAAATTATAAGACAATGTGATGAAGCCTAAATGTATGTTTAATTAAAGTCCTTGGAGGGTAATAGACAGAAAAAAATACTGTTTGTATTTTCTAAATTCAATAAAATATATAAATCCTCAAATCTATGACTTATTGCAACCCAAGTACAAGTAACACAAAGTAAACTACATCACTTCATCATAATCATGGTGGTACAGAGAGAACCCTAAAAGCATCCTGTGAAGAAAGATCTGTTACTTCTAGAAGAAAAAAGGTAAGACTGGCAATAGACTTCTCATTAGAAAAAAATGCAAGCCAGAGGATGGAGCAAAGTGTTGAGAGCCACAGTTTAGTCAGAATGACTAAATGGTTTTGCTAGAGGGAATGGTTGAAAGGTGACCCTGCTCTGGGATTAGGGCGGCTCAGGGATTAGGGCGGATCCTGCTGCCTCCGGTGCCTGCTACTTTGGAGTTCTTGCAGGGGTTCTAAGAGAATTGGCGCTCAGAGCCCGATGGAGGCAGTGTGTTCCGGGGATGTGTGTGTAGAGTGCCGGTGGTGAGAGTTCAGGAATAAAGGTTGCTGTTTGAACCTACAAGGCTGTGTGGCAGCTCGGTTATTTTGTGCCAGCCAAACCGCAGCAGCAAAGCTTTTAAGATACTAAATAAAAATAATCTTTAACCTAGAAGTCTGTATCTGGCAGAAATATCTGTCAACAAAAAGTAAAGATTTTCTTATCCACACAAAGCTGAAATCATTTGTAATTAGTAGACCTGCACTTTATGAAATGTCAGAGTCCTTCAGACAGAAAAATTTATATTTCAGATAGAAATATATGTTGATACAAAGGACTAAAGAGACCCAGAAATGATAATATGTGGTTGCATATATAATACATTAATTTTAGTGATTTAATGACTTAAGGACCTTTTAAATACATGGGCTCTTTCAGACAAAGTATCAAGTGCACTGTGGTTTTACTTTATACATATATTTGAAACTTGTGACAATGACAGCACAAAAGCTAGAAGACGAATGAAATCCAAGGTTGTCAGTACACTACTGTGAAACAGCTGAATGTCACCTGGAGGTAAACTGCAAACTACAGATTACTGTTTAGAAACTACAAGGAAAAGATATATACCATAAACAGTAGACACCCTAAAATATTGCAGCAACATCCAGAGCTAATATAAAGCAACAGATAGAATTGAATCATACACAACATAGAGTAGGGAAAAGCCATAAAAAGGAGCAAATACATATGACAGCAGGAAAACAACTAGATAAATGAAAACTGTGTGCCCAAACTCTTCAATCATTACAGTAAATATAAATAATCTGAAGGCAGAGTATTTCAGATCAAATATGAAAACAAGTACTAAATGTACCAACAGGTTAAGAGTAAAGGATGGCCGGGAGTGATGGAGCACACCTGTAACCCCAGCTACTCCAGAAGCTGAGGCACGAGGATGGCAAGTTCAAGGTCACTTGGGCAATGTAGATCCTGCGTAAAAAAAAAATAATTTTTTTTTTTAAAAATGGATGTCTCTACCAATTAGATAACTTAAACAAAATGACAAATTCCTGAAAAGATACAAACTCACTTAAAAAGAAACATAATCTGGCCAGGCATTGTGGCACACACCTGTAATCCCAGCAGCTCAGGAGGCTGAGGCAGGAGGATTGTGAGTTCAAACCTAGCCTCAGCAACAATGAAGTGCTAAGCAACTCAGTGAGACCCTGTCTTTAAGTAAAAAATACAAAAATAGAGCTGGGGAATGTGACTCAGTGGTTGAGTGCCCCTCAACCACTGAGTTCAATCACCAGTACCAAAAAAAAAAAAAAAAGTAAGTGAAAGAAAGAAACATGATCTAGATAAACCAATAGCAAGTAAATATTTGAACTGGAAATTTGTAAACTTTTACAAACAAAATTCAGGTTTAGACGATTTCACTGATGAATTCTACCACATATATTAAAGAGGATTTACATTAATCTGTCACCAACTCTTTCCAAAAATAAAAATAAAAACGGGTACACTTCCCAATTTGTTGAATGAAGTCACAATCAACTTAGTATTAAAACAAAGAATTCATTAAAAAAACTAAATATCAATATCCTTTGGGAATATACACATAAAAATTCTCAAACAAAATTTTCATAAACAGTCCAAGGATGGCTTAGTGGTAGAGTATATGCTTAACATGCATATGGCCCTAGGTTCAATCCCCAGCACCAAAAAATAAAAATCAAAGCTAGTAAACTGAGTGTGGCAACTCACTGAAAACATGTACCATGGCCAAGTAGGATTTATGCAAATAATACTTGAATAAAACAATCTAGGAAAATGATGAAAATCTTGTAAGCATCCTGATAAATGTGGATAAAATCTGACAAAATTCCAGTCCTTTTATGATTAAAAATGCTCAAGGAAGCAGTAATAGAATTTCTTCACTTAATAATAAGCTGAGATACAAAACTTTCACAGTTAATTGCATAATTAATGTGATAATAATGACATTACTTTTCCTCTTCGAGATCCAGAACAGGACACAGTGGTTTATCTATTTACTTATTCATCATTGTACTGAGAATTCTAGTCCAGACAATTAACTAAGAAGAAAAAACAATGGAGGGGAGACAGGGAAGAAGGAGGAGGAAGGCATCCATAGATAACTATTTGTATGTAGACAATCCTAAGGAATCAAAAAAAAAAAAAAAAGCTAAGAGAGATCATTAATGAGTACAGCAAAACTTTAGGGTGCAACACTAATACACAAAAACAATTATTTTCTACATATTAGCAATGAACACAAATTAATAAAACAGTTTGATTTGTAATTAAATTGACTATAATAAAATACTTAGGAATAAACTTAATAAAAGAAGTGTAAGATGTACATTTAAAAATGAACATATCAGTATAACAAATTAAAGATCCAAGTAAATGAAAACACAATCCCTTTTCAGAAATCAGAAGACTTAAGATTCTTAAAGTTGTAGTATTCTTAAAATGGCAATATTCTCAAAATTGGTCTAAAGATTCAGTTCAATTGTTATCATATTCTAATCTGTTTCCTTTGTGAAAAAAATGACAAGCTGATACTAAAATCATATGGAAATGCATGGGACCTAGAAAAGAAGAGCAACCTTGGAGGATTCCCACTTCTGATTTCAAAACTACAGTCATGAAAACAATGTGGTGATGACATAAGGATAGTCATAAAAATTAAAGGAAATTAATCAACATCCTAGAAATAAACCATTAAGTTTGTAGTCAGTTTTTTTTCTATGAGGATACTGAAATAGTTCAATTAGAAAAGTACATTTTCAGCAAATATCACTGTAGAAGATATTTCTACACTGTAGACCGAGAGCCCAAGGGAAAGAGCCAGAGGAATAAATAATGAACTTAATGTCCCCCCATTCTCTGACATGCCTGGTACAATGATCCTTCATCCCTAACCAAGACAGCCTACCAGAGATCAGAGAACACAGCTGGTGCATCTCAAAAGGAACAGCCTCCTTTGCACAGAATGGGAAGTAGGACACAGGGCGGATATGGAGAAACAAATGGAGAAAGTTAGGAGATTAAATTAGATTAGATTGTCCCTATGCTTCATAACCAGGAACCTCTTCCAATTTCAAAGTCCATAACCTTAGTCACATCTATGAAATCCCTTTGATTATGTAAAGTTTCCTAGTAACAGGTTCTGGGTATTAGGGCATGAACATGTATTGTCACACCATTCTTTTCCCATCACTTCCTGTTAAACCATTCTTTTGATATGGTACAAGTTAAATTGTGTCTGAGACATGCACAAAAACTTTTGTACACAAGAGTTCATGCCATTGTTTTTCACCATGGCCCCAAAACAAAATGTCTATCAACTGATAAATTGATCAACAAAATGTAGGTATATCCATACATTTCAATATTGTTAAGGAGCCAGGAGTGAAGTACTGATATATGCCACACCTCAGATGAACATGGAAAACATGAAGATAAATGAAGGAAGCCAGCCACAAAACTACATATTCCCTGATTCTATTTTATGAAATATCCAAAATAAGCAGACACAAAGAGATGGAAAGTAGATTGCTGGTTGCCTAAGTTTGGAGATAGAAGGGTGGGGTGGGGAGAAGTGAGAAGTGATTGCTAATACATTCAGAGTTTTTCCTTGTTATAATGAAAATGTTCTAAAAAAAGTGAAATGTATCTCAATAAATCTGTTAAAAATGAAGTTCTGTGTGACAAACTTGAAGTAATGTGGAGTGTTGGTGGTCAGATAATGGATCTCTTTTAGGGGAGAAAGAAGAGTGGTCAGAAGAGGTTTCAGGGCTGTTGGTATATGGACAATAGTTTGTTTCTTGACCAGGTGCAGTTATATAAGTATTCATTTTGTTGTCATTCACTGCCTACACTTTTAAGATTTATGTACTTCTTTGTATCTATGTTAAACTCCAAAATAAAAGGTCTAAATTATTTTTTTTAATTTTAAAAAATATTTAATTTTTAGTTATAGGTGGACATAATGTCTTTATTTCATTTTTATGTGGTGCTGAGGATAGAACCATAGAACTGGTGCCTCATACATGGTAGGTGAGCGCTCTACCTCTGAGCCACAACCCCAGCCCCTAAATTATTTTTAATAATAAGAAATGTGTTCCTATGCATGACAATGGAAGTAACTATATGTCAGAAGTATTACAATAGTGACTGGTGGAAATAAGTAGAGAAATGTAGGAAAAATCTAGGAAGTTATAGTTTAGTACAAATTCAAGGTAAATTGCTAAACCAGAGAAAGGGTTATATCAAAGATGCCTTGATTTCAAGTCAACTTCTTTTTGTACAGCAAGCAGAATGGATTTAGGTAGGAGATAATGGGTGTGTTTTTCAGTTCTTGGGTCTGAGATGTCTTTTTTTAAAATTTTTTTTAATATTATTTTTTAGTTTTCGGCGGAGACAACATCTTTGTTTGTATGTGGTGCTGAGGATCAAACCCGGGTTGCACGCACGCCAGGCGGGCAGACTACCACTTGAGCCACATCTGAGATGTCTTATACACAGTCAATTAAAGATATCAAGAGGTTGCATACATTTTGAAGCTCTTGTGAGATCTGATTAGGACATTCTGCTGGACTTTCTCTACTTGTGCTGACTCTGTATCTTGCTCACTCTCTGTATGTCCAAAGGAGCCAATTCTTTATGGGATGGATAAAATGTACTCCTGACCTCTAGACAGTGTTTCCCTGGTTGGGTTTGTCTAGTGGGAGGTACTGTTATGCTCGAATTCGGGACCCCCAAAGACCACCAGAGACCCAAGATCGGTGTAAGCAGCAAAGAGGTGTTTATTGCGAGCTAGCTCGGTCCTCCGTGCACACACACAGCAACTGGTGATGCTGAGAGGCCCCTAGCCCAGGGTTTGCAGCAGTTTTATACATTCTTTGGAGAGGGCAGGGACTTCACATACATCATAGCATCTCTTAGCAAATCATCACACACCGCAGGAAAATCAAATAACAACTCTAAAACATGATTAGCACATTCACTGGCGGGAACAAGTTGGGTAGGGGTGATTGGTCAGTACAAAATGGGTATTCATTTGAACTGATTGGTTTGAGCCAAGAGGGGTGTACGTGCTGAACTACATGGTTTCCCAACTTGTTATCAACCACCATAAACTACTGGGAGGGTCATCTGGCATCCCAGGTATTTCCCTGTCTCATGCTGATTGGTAGCTGCTAGGGGGCTGCTAGGGATCCCCACCTAGCCTGACTGAGTCAGGGACACCTGGCACAGCAGATCTCTCCTGTTATTTGTAGATAAACAATTTAGCAGGGTGGGAATGTGTCTAGGAGTGCTCTGTGGGTTTTTCCAAGGACAAAGGCCATGTCCCTTCCTTGGACAGGCTTCGCTCTGAGACAGAGGCTGGTTTTTCAGTACTAGAAGATCAGAGCATGGCAGAGAGTGAATTTCCTGCTTAGGTATGATAAAAGCTCCTAGCCTTTGATAGCCACAGGATGCTTCACCGTCTCTTTTAGGCTTCTCCTATTCCTTTTCGCACCTCTCTAAATAGTTTCTTTGTTAAATGCTTCTTAATTGGTCCATTTGAGTGCACCATCTGTTTCCTGTCAGGATCTTGAGTGATTCAGTAATTGACAAAAGGAGTTGTCCAAGGAAACACCCTTAAAATAGGTTCCAGGATTGGGTAGCTACCATATTTGAGGCGCTCACAGATAGCTTTTTTTGCTTTGAGAAATGGGACACTGATAATCTCTGGCATGTTGTGACATCATGATTAGTCAAATAATCACTGGTAGTGGCATAAGATGAAGTACAGACGCAATGAAGGCGTTGGGAGATCAAGTGGCTGTGGCACTTAGTCACTATGGCAACAATGGTTATTATAAAGACTGTAGCAAGAGAGAGAGAAAAATTCAAGGTCTGCCTGTGAACATGAATGAAAAATCAGAAAGCTTCTATGGAAACTCTCCCTTATCTCCAGTAGCCACAGGGCAAATATGAATGAGAAAAATCAACTCCAAGGACAGAATGTAATTGCACAGCTGTTAAAGCTGACTAAATGAAAGGAAAAGAAAAAAAAAATGAACCAGGTGTCTCACACCAAGGTAAAGGCACTCCTGGGAAAAGAATAAAAACCTAAGACATTTGAGCTTATAGGAGAAAGGATAAGAATTTCAAACCCCCAAATTCCAATGTGAGATTCAAAAGGTGTTAAAAGGGCTTCAGACCAGAGGATTGGTGTCCACACATACTGCTGGGGAACAAAGTGTGGGTTTAATGAGAGCCTAGAGCTAATGTGAGGTAGCTCTCGGTCCTAGCTAATGTGAGGCTCTCAATCCTAGCTGTACCTCGCAATCACCAAGGAGGCTTTAAATAACACTGAGGTCTGGGTGCTCTCAGAAAAGGGCAGATTCTATCATTCTGAGATACTCCTGGGCCTTGGTTTTGAAGCTCCCCAGGTGATTTGCAGTCATGGTAGAAAAATCACTGCTGATGAAAGAGGACTCTGAGGCTCAGGGAGTGGAGAATATTAAAGTAGATTTATTTTGTGTAACCTGCTCAGCTTCCTTCCATCAATTACTCTGAATGGGCCTGGCAGATGCTTGCCTTACCAAGGCATCTTTGAAAGTCTCAATGGCAAATGTCTTCTACAGGTCAAAGATGACTGGTGGTGGGAGATACTGCTCCATATTTCAGTGGGAATAATGGTATGCTGTGGAGAAGAGGTCAAATCAAAGAGCTTCATCATTAAGATACAAGGTACTTAATATCACATTAATAAGGCATGTGCTGAACTGATAATCAGAGATCTGACCTGTGTTGACCTATGTCAGTGGTTTACTGATGCATGGTCCTTCAGAATGAAATAGACGAGTAGCCTACTGAAGTGTGGCTTAATAAAAGCAGAAAGTTCTAGGTCTAGTGTTCAAGATCTAATTCAAGTCATAAAAATGGGAATTCATAGTCTCTTATCCAGGTCCAGTACCTAAGTCATTACACAGATGCAGGACCTTGCATTGCAGGGGTTCTGGTTCTCTTTTGAGAAATATTTTGCAACACAGCATTGAGGGTACCCTGTGTATTCCCAAAGGTTTTTCTGGATGATTGTCAGCTCTCTACCTGAATGACTGTTAACTTGGAAGAAGGAAATACCCAGAATTTTTGTAGGAATTTTAGTTACAGGCTCTGACCTGCTTCTCATTACCAGTGACTCTAAATGTCAGCCTGGGCCACTGATGATTTGCATTTATGGAGAACTGGTGATATCTGAATGCTTGCCTTGAATTAACCTCAAAACTATTTGAAAGAGGACACTCACTTATGGATTATGTGTGGGTTATCATTGTAGGTAGAGCAAATGAAATCTTCTAAAGCTACATCCACTGCCAAACTAGCAAGCCAAAAGCAACAGTTCATCCTGGAGGAAATGAAGAACAGTATCATCATCAAATGCTGAAATATGTGGTGAGATTTGCATGGCATTCTTAACACAGGTTGAATTGACCACATGTTTGCCTGATAGAAAGCCTAGTAAGTCTTGGAGAATGACTGTGGATCATTACAAACAAAATCAGGCATAGATGCCTCTAGCAGCTCTGTTTCTAAATATAGTATCTTTACTGAAGCAAATCAGTATTACCTCTGCCACTTGACTGGATTCACAAACAGTGATTCTTGGTCCAATAGCAACATTGTTACCTATGTACTTATTAGAAATGCAGATGTTTGGGCCCCACTCCAGATAGACAAAGTCCTAGATACACCTCATAGAAATTTGTGTTTTAACAAGCTCTCACTGTAATTATTTTGAACTTTTCTGTTAGAGGAAGACTGACTTAAATAATATACCACACACAAACACACACCCAAATTGTAGCAGGAAAAAAAAATGCTTACAAGGCAAGAATAGAAACCCATTGACACTGTCTTGTGAGCTCTCCTGCCCTCTTTTATAACTGGAGAGAACTTAATCATTTTTTTGTTCCATAAAACAACACATTGATGACCTTATGTTAACTGAGTCTGTAAGTAGGAGGTAGCAAGCACTAGATGCCTTATTAAGACATAATGGTGTTAAGGGCTGAGAGATAAACCCTTTCAAAGTTCAAGAGCCAAAGTCTACCAGACTGATATAAAGTTGGTGATTGAAGATAGAACAGGATATTTCCTCTAACGCAGGAAATAAATTACTGAAACCTTCACCACTAAATTTAAGAGGTGAAAACTTGAACCTTTAAAAATTATAAAACAGATTTTACCACTTTTAGGAAGGATGAATCTGACTCACATATTAGCTACTTCGTAAGACATTCGGGGGAATCTTAGTGTATGAATGAAAATGGGCTGTGACCTAGGTCTCTGTTTCAGTGCACAATGTGCTACTCCTTGGGCCTTAGGAGCAGCAGAGGCAGTCTTTTGAGAAGACAAGTCACATGGGTTTCTGGAAGATTTTGAAAAGCAACATAAATGTCAGAGTTCTACAGTTTGGGTGTAAGACCATTATAAAGGCTTCTGCCCACAATGTCTCTCCACTTAAAAATGCACTTCATACTTGTATTGGGCCTTTTGAAATACTGAGTGCCTGCCTATCCCCGGACTTGTGAGAAATAAAGGTCGCATTATGAAGCAGTTATTTTCCCATTTAATTAAAGTTATATGTTGAAGATTAACAGAGACTAGACTTCTTCTCACATCTGAAACAGCTAAAAAACTGGACAGAATACATGAAACAACAGTCTTCAAAACACTGGATTTCAGCAACAATAGACAGTTGTCCCTGAAAGAGGAGAAACATGTGGCGAATACTGTGACTCTGCCATCTCACTGCAAGGGAAGTTTCCAGGCTGTGGCTGAGGGAGAGGGAAGCCAGAGAGAGCCCAGAGCTCCCTGAGTTGGAGATGGGGCCAAAACTTTGTAAAAAAAAAAAAAAAAAAAAAAGAAGAAGAAGAAGGCAGCTTGAGTTTACATAGCAGAGTACCAGAGAAATGAGAAAAGAGAAAGGGTCTGCATAGGACCCCTTGGACATTTCATGTTGACCTCCAATGTGCAGGTCAAGAATCTAATGAAAGAACTGTATAGACTAACAGAGGGTTTGCAACAGTTCCTGTTGCCACTAGCTGGATTAAAACTCTTTATAATTCAAGGGACATTTGGTGGACTTCCTAAAATTGTTTGACCTTGATAATTGGTCAAAATTAGTCCCAGATTGAATGATTCTCCTAGCAGAGCTTAAAAATGAGACCAAAAAAAAAATCATACTGCTGTTGGATAACTGTCCTACAAACCAAAATAAAGCTAAAGCATATATACAGAAATAAAATTGATGGTACTACAAAAATAGCTATCACTCCACATGATAAAATTCAAAATTTCTGCTATTCAGAAAACAACTATGGAAATCAGTATGGAGCTTCCTCAAAAGACTACACATGGAACCACCATATGACCCAACTATACCACTCCTCAGTGTTTATCTAAAAAATTAAAGTTATCATACCATGATGATACATGCACATTATAGAAGCACAATTCACAATAGCCAAACTACAGAACCAGCCTAGGCATCCACCAATGGATGAATGAATAAATACAATATGGTATATATACACAATGGAGTTTTATTCAGCCACAAAGAAAAAAGGAAATTATGTCATTTGAAGGAAAATGGATGGAATGAGAGGCCATTATGTTAAGTGAAATAAACTGGACTCAGAAGGTCAAGGGTTATATGTTTTCTCTCATATATATAAGCTAAAGAGAAAAAAAGGAAAAGAAAGGTGAAAATCAAAGGGATATCAGTAGAAGAAAAGGGACCAGGGGATGGGAGTAGGGGAGGGAGGAAAGGATGTCTGTGGGATGATATGGGCCAAAATATATTGTTATATTGTGTGTATGCACAATTATGTCACAACAAATCCCATCATTGTGTACAACTAAAATGCACCAATAAAAAATGTGGAAAGAGAAAAAAAACTAAAATGAATATCATTAAATTTTAAAAAGCCACTGGATATTTAAAGAAGCAGGAGAATGCCGTTCATAAGGAGGGAAAATAAACAATCATTTGAAATAACTGAAAAATGGTAGATAGGAGAAATAGTAGTTACTTTAAAACTGTCATTAAAACTCTATTCCACATATTCAAGGGCTAGAGAAATCATTAAATATTTTAAACAGAAACGAGTTATGTTAAAAGGTTTGAAATTGGCATTCTACAGATGAAAACTGCAGTCTGCAAATGAAAACAATTTGGTGGGATTAACAGTAGATTAAAAACTGTAAAAGAAAAGATTGGCAAATTTAAATAATAGCAACAAACAGTATCCCAAATGAAACACAGAAAGGAAAAAAGCACATAACTCCATTTCTGTATAGTTCAACTTCAAAATGGCCATGTGTGGTCTCTGAAATAGAAGGAAAAAATAAAATAAATCATGAAAAAAAATACTGGGTAAAATTTCTTATAATTGATAAAAATATGAACCACAAAAAAATAAGAATCTCAACAAAACTTAACAATGAGAAACACAAAGAAAAGTAAATCATGGAATATAATAATCCGTTTGAGTAAACAAATTAAAAGAAGAAAAATCTTTAAAACATTCAATGTAAAAAGACATGAAGTAGAAAGAATAAATAAATTGGATTTCTCATTTAGAAGATGTGAGAAGGGAGCAGAAAAGCAGACTTAAAGTACTCAAAGAAAACAAACTGCCAACCTAGAATTCTATCTCCAGTGAAAATACCTTTCAAAAACAAATAGTAAGCAAAAATGGATTATAACACCCCCAAATAGAAAGAATTCATAATCAAGACCTGCACTGCCTAAAATGTCCTACAAAGAAAATTATACCACATGAAATATGAATCAATACAAAGGAATAAAAGGGAAGACTGTACTTCTTCTATAAGGAACAAGACTCAGACATCCACTCTCATTTACTTCATCCAAGATTATATTGAAATCTCCAAAACTGTGAGTCAAAATGAGCCTTTCATCTTATTAAGTTGATTATCTCAGGAATTTTTTTCACAGAACTAGAAAGCCAATTTAACATAGCTTCTAAAATTTACAGAATCAAATCAATAGAACAGAATAGTTAGCACAGAAATAGTGCTACGTATATTTGAATTTTTTTACGATGACACAAGGCAAAAACAGCATAGAAAGGAGAACCTTTTGTCAATTGCTGCTAGATTGATGTGATAACCATATGCAAATGAAATTAACTTTGAATTCCTACCTCACACTAGATACAAAACTGAACCCAAAATGTAGCATGGATCTAAATGTTAAACTAAAATTATAAAACTTTTAGAATAAATCAAAGACTCTTTTGATGAAGTTTGTTGAGTAACGTTTCTCAGATTCAACAACCATATTCCCTAGAATAAAAATAAATAAATTGTCTCCATCAAATTTAGAACTTCTACACTTTGAAAGAGACTGTTAAAAGAAAAAAAAAAGAATATCCATGGACTCAGAGTAGTCTTCAATGACATATTAGACTCAGGAGACTGAGACAAGAGGACGGCCAAGTTTGAGGCCAACCTGGGTAACTTAGTGAAAGCTTGTCTCAAAATAAAAAGTAAATAAATAAAAAGGAATGGGGGTGTAGCTCAGAAGTACAGCACCCCTGGGTTCAATTCCTAGCATTGCCCCTAATAAAAACAATGTAAGAACACATCAAGGATTGTCAGGATCCATCCACCCTTTGGCAAGGATGTGGAGCAGCTAGAACTTTCGGTTTCATACACTGCCAAAAGATATGCAAAATGATAGAATCAATTTTCAAACACTTGAAAAGTTCTTTAAAAATATATACCTGCCAATAATAAGACCCAGCCATTCTACTTCTAGGTACTATTCCAAGAGAAATGAAAATGTTTACCCATATGCATTAATTGTCTCTTGCTGCTGTAGCAAATTACTACCATTTTGTAGCTTAATATATCATCATTTTGTTATCTTATGGTTTTTGAGGTCAGATGTCTTATGAAAGCCATATCCATTTCTTGTTTTGAGAAGCAATCTGACATTTTCAAAGCCAGCCACAGAACTTTCTACTCTTTCATATTCTTTCTCCTTCACCTTTTCTTCCATAGTCACATCTTTTATCTGACTTTTACCAATTCCATTTTCCTTTTATATGATCCTTGTGAAGCTGGGCACTGTGATGCAAGCCTATAATCCCAGTAGCTCTGAAGGCTAAGACAGAGGATCACAAGTTTAAAGCCAGCCTTAGCAATTTAGTGAGGCTGTAAGCAACCAAAGGAGACCCTGTCTCAAAAAAAAAAAAATGGCTGAGGATGTACCTCAGTGCTTAAGCATGCCTGGGTTCAGTCCCCAGTACCAAAATAAATAAATAAAATAAAATAAAGAATTTCTTAACTGAATTACTGTGCAACATCCTTTTTTGCCATGTAAAGTAACATGCTCATTCATGTCCTATGGCTGAGGGTGTGAGTAATTTTGTGGAGGTTTCCTGTCCAACATACAACTCAAATCCTATATTTGAGTGTGAAGATCATTTTTAATTGTAACTTCCCCCAACTGGAAACAATCAATCCATAAGTCTATTAGTAGGAAAATGAAAAAGCCAGTTATGACTGTTCCTTGCAATGTCATACTACTCAACAATGAAAAAGAACAAGTTATTGATACATACAACATGCATATCTCTCAAATAATTATACTGAATGAAAAAAGAGTACATGAATGATTTTATTAACATAAAATTCCAGAATATGCAATCTAATATAGAGTAAGAGCCAGAGTTTAATGATCAAAATAGGAATTTCATAGGGGAACATAGAAACTTGAGTGATATATGTTCATGATTTTGACTATGGTAATTGCTTCAAAGAAGCATACATATCAAAACTTATCCAAATTGGCACTGTTTCTGCAATGTATTTTTGCCAAATATATCTCAATGAAGCTATTTTTAAATTTTATAATAAAATTCAAAAAAATTTTTCAAGTCTTCTGATCAGAGCAGGTCCAAAGGACAAGTAAATTATGAGAAAATGAAGGTGGCTCAGACACCCTTGGAAGCTTCTCTTAGCCTTTCCTTGTATTTTTCCCAACCTCTGATAGCCTCAAGAGAAATTGCCTACGACCTAGCCACAGAGGAAAAACTACTCCAAGTTATCTTTACAGATGGATTAGTACAATAAGCCACCCCAGCTGGAAGACAATTGCTGCTGCATTATGGGGACATTCAGAAGTCTTGAAAGCTGGTAACAATGGAAATTCTCTTAATGGAAGAAAGTTTCAATGGCCTCAGGAGTAAATGCACTGTGAGTCACCAGTAGTGGCTAAGAATAAGACAAGGAGATTAGTGACACAAGATAAAGATAAAAATATTCATGTGCTAATATTGATTTAGAGAGTATTAACTGTGAACCCCCAAATCAGGTGGACAAGATATTAGGTCTTGAATATGTCCTTCTGAGTCTTCCAGCTAGGCTAGTACTTTCAAAGTGTTAAGTACCATGTCACCATGTCAATGGTACTGAAGGGTATGCATAGGTTTTACTTGCCCAGGCTGCCAACAGCTAAATCCACTTCTGAATCTTAATGTAGTGCGAGGACCATAGAGTTATCTAGTAGATACATCAGGGATTTTTCCACACAGGAATTAAATTGAGGTATTTTTTTTATGCTGCCTGCCTTTAACAGCAGCGTCTGAAGCATTTATGTTTTACATTAACTTTTTCTTTTAGTTTTAATCTCCTTCTACTTCCTTATATGAAAATTCTATATCCACTGTCAATCATTACACACAACATCACTGCAACTGGAAGACACATAATGGTAGAAGAAAAGAGATATGGAGCTTACTTTCATAGAATTCTCTGGGTCTTACCAAGTCACCCATCAATGGGAAAAAAAGCTGGCTTGAAGGAACTACAAAAGCCTTGATTATAGAGCTACAAAATAGAGGAAAACATCAATGGTCCTGGATTCAAATAAGCCACTAAGGAATTTTGCCATCATCTCTGAAGTCATGGACTTTTTATATTGTAGTCGAAGTGCTCAAATAAGAAGTCTCTCCACCGAGGAACACAGTCATGGTCTAGTCATGTGAGAAGCTGAGTTTCCATCCTGACCATTTTGTATACCTCATTCTACAATAGCAATAGGAAGATTGTTCAGCACACTATATAGAGAACATTAGACCTCAGACCCACAACCAGATAAAGAAAAAAGAAGTGTGGAACTTGCAAATTTACTAGGGCATGTCTTAATACTCCTTTCCACCAATTCTTTTTGATGGAAGATCCCAACAGCCTAAGAGATAAGATAAAGAACCATTCAGATAATGAGAGAAGAGACATTTATGTCACTCATCATGTGAAAAACACCTTCCAGTTTTGGGAGATACTAAACAAAATATGAAATGCATTCTGAAAGAAGTAAACTTAGAAATAAACTGTTACTGAAGCAAAGTCTGAAGCATCTATGTTTTACATTAACTTTTTCTTTGAGTTTTAATCTCCTTCTACTTCCTTATATGAAAAGCATTTTCTGGCAAATTTTGGCTAAGAGCACAGTTTAGTTATAATGAGTCCATGATAATAAAGTTGCTGGCAGATTCCTGTGTCCCCTCTGTTGGAAACACGTGTGTCTTTCACCTAGATGACCACAGTGGTTACCAAGGGGCAAAGAGATAGACTGTGTTGGATATGAACCATTTTCTTTACAGAACAAAGAGCTGCCCTTCTCCTCCCTGATTGCAGCCTAGATTGCATCAATGCACCTCCTTAGCTCCAACTGCTGGAATTCAGTCAGGGGCAGGCACTTCTGAAGATCACAAAACAGAAAGATGGTATCATTTGGGGAATTCAGTATTCCAGTTCCCTTTCTGTCAAATAACCATTTGACATTAGAGTTGAGGAAGACTAAGTATACACACACACACACACACACACACACACACAAATAAAAAGCATTCAGAAATAGATTGATATAGGAAAAGAATATTTTCCACTTTATTCATTCATTTTTATGTAAACATAGTGCATCTTTCCATATCCCAAGGAGAAACAGATGATCCACTCAAAAGGATTTAACTGAAGTTTAATGAAAAGACTATTTAAAGAGAAGTGAGCGGAGATAAGAAAGCCAATAGGGTGGAAGAAGCATCCAGATATTGGCAACAAGGTACAGCCATTGCTAACTCTAGGGCCAAAGGGTAGGAAATTATATAATCAGCACTCAAGTCAATGAAAGCTCATTCAGTGGAAGGGCAGCTTGCTGTCAGGAGCTGTGCTGGAACCAATGAAGGGAGGCAGATGGGTATATTGAGAATAGAGACTATCTCAATTTCTCTCTCTCAACTTTTAATTTCTGCAGTGCCTCCTATTGGCTGAACACAATTAGAAACCAAAGGGCAAAGGAATCAGATTAGAATTGCAGGACAGAGTGGGGTAGAGACAAGCAGAAAAAAGATCTGTAACTGTGTGATTGGGATAAAGAAGTGAGGATGAGACTAGAGAGAGGAAATCCAGTGCACCAAGTAATCATTTGCAAACGGTTTTGTGAATGAGTAAATTGAAAACAAATGACTGAATGGAAATACATTAAGAACACTTTTCATAAGAGTGCTTTGAGTAAAAAAAATAATAGTAAATCAAGAATATAAAAAAGTTCTCATATACAACATATTAATAACAGTGCCAAGCAGCTGGATTGAATAGTATAGCTTTGAGTCTTTTTATTCTTATTCATGTAGTACATTTTATCTTTAAAGTTTCAGAATGATAAATACTATAGTGGATTCCTTTTGTATCTCTGCAATGATGTCTTTGAAAAAGGTAATTACTATAAATAGCCTCATTTCTGCTAAAAATTATAATATCAATCTTTTATGTAAGAACAGTAAATCACCCCAACAGTTGCCTTACCATTTTTCATCATAACAAACTTATGATGTAGCCAATTGGGAAAAAATGTAATTTTGCTAAAGTGCCTCTTTAAATTATTCAAAGTTTCCGTTGCAGCTAATTAATTTAGAGCACATTACCAAAATGAAGCAATGAAAATAAACAAAATGCTGAACAAAAAGAAAGTACAAATGCAAGTAATGTTCTATTTCCTTTGATACCATGCTTTGCACATTCAACATAACAAGTAGAAATTAATGTAGTGAGTTGATAGTCTTTTAATGGGTTTTATGTATAGACAACTATATGTTAGCAAAAATGATTTGACATGCATTACTTATAATGCACAGGACTCTAGATGCATAGCTATATAATGTATTTGGGGAAAGACTGTTTGTCCCAAATAAAAACTTAAGTGAGAAGTGAGTCTGTATTAAATATAGCATCTTTTCAAATAATTCCTTATTTCACTCATCTTCTTCTTACAAAAGGCAGCTTTATGGTCATTGTAGGCCATTTACATTTCTTATATCAAACCTCAGGGTTGATAACCTTTTTACAAAGAAAATCTGAAGAGTAAGAAAGTAATCCATGTTTGAGTAGAAGACAAAGGTAAGGTGTTCCTCAAATTATGGCAACTAAATTCCTAAATTGCCATTTCTTAGGTAGAGCCACAAGTTCCTTACTTGGAACTCCTTTCTCCATTTAAAGTAACATTCAGCTCAGATCCCCCTGATTTTTATGAAAGCAGAAACCAAAGACAGAATTCTAATCTTATCTTTGTTGTTAATATATTGCAGGACCTTGAGCAAGCACTCAAGTCTCAACTCCTTCATCTAAAAGATATTATCTACTCCACAGTTGCTTAACTTCACAAACTAGTTGAAAGGCATAACTAGCAATGTTTGTCAGATATATTGAGAATATTAAGTGCTAGATATATATTTAATTATGAGATTCAATCTTTATGATATTAAAAGATCTGCTGATAAAAAGGAATGCAAAATAATTCTGGCACTGGGAACCCAAAGCAGAACAGTTGAAAATTTTCCTTCTCAGCCAGTTAGAACTTCGTGAGTACATTTCTAAGAAATCTCCTCAAACTAACTAGGCCAGGTTTAAAATAGTATTTTTAAGGACAATGAACTTCATGCCCCAACAAGGTTTATGTTGAGGCACGAATTTTCTGTTGTGCAAAATTGCAGAACATCCATTTGTGCTACCTTAAGTAGACTGTAGACCAGGAAAACATTTTGTTTGCTTCATAAACTGGAGTGAGAATCAAACATGACATGCAAAGAGTATTTCCCATACTTCCTTGTCATCTCCCACACCAGGGAAGGAAATGGAGCAAGTAGAGTGCAGATGAATTATAGTTCATAAAAAGATGAGAATAACATTTCCTAAATAAAAAACCTGTGATAGCATGAGAATGCATGGATATTAGCAGTTATCTTGGTAGAATATTTATGCCTCAATGCACATTGGCAGGTTAGCTGCTTCATCGTGCACTAATGACTTCACCTCCCAGTATTCACGTCTTTGCATGGTTAAGTTCCTCCTACCTTGAATCAAAGTCGATGGATCCTTAGCAAGTGAGATGCAAACAGAGCTTTTAAACAGACTCATTCTTCAAGTTTTTGCACTTGGAATTCTTTCTCTTTCTCTTAGAACCCAGACACTACCATTAAATAAGTCTAGGTTGTTCTGCAAAAGAGATCCCAGGAGAAGAGGTCCTACAAGATAAGACATCATATATGGAAGTGGCTGAGGTTCCCTGTTGAGCTCCTGGATTCATCAGTGGCCAATGCTGATGTCACATGAAGCACAGGAATCTCCTAGTTAACCCATAAAATGTTGAAAAAAATTATAAATACTTTTTAAGCCTCTAAGATTTGGGATGATATGGTGCATAGCACTAATCATTTGAAACATCACCTTATTCAGTTTCCAGCTACTTTTTATGAGAACCTCATGAAAAGTTGTTCCAAGCACTAAGAGTGGTCAAGCTTCCCTCTTGCTCTTTGATCTTTGATATTCCTTATTATGGTTTGGATATGAACTGTCCTCCAAAAGCTCCTGTGTTAATGCAGGATATTCAGAGGTAAAATGCTTAGATAAAGAGAGCTATAACCTAATCTCTTCATCCCAGTTTGAATGGACTAACTGAGTAGTAACTGTAGGCAGCTGGGTGTGACTGGAGAGGGTGGATCACTGGGGCTGTGCCCTGGAACAGTTCATCTTCCCTGATACCTCTTTCTCTCCTGCTGTCTCTGATCACCATAAATGGAGCAGTGCTCCTCCACCATGCCTTCCCACCATTATGTTCTGCCTCATCTATCACTCTATCACACCGAGCAATGAAGTTGGCCCACCGTGGACTGAACCTCTAAAATGCTGAGCCAAAATAAAACTTTTCTTCTTTAAGTTTTTGTTGTTTTGTTTTGTTTTTTTCAGGTATTTTGGTCACAGTGAGGAAAAGTTGACTAACACGCTCCTCCTCAAACATTCCTTCCCTGGTTTTACTAGTTTTGCTTTGTATCTTGGTTCTTATGCTTCACCTCTACAGAGTTGGAATGGTGGGTACACATTGGATATTACATTCCTCATAAGGGATCCTACTAGATTCACTCGAGGACTTTATTCCACTAATATTTCAAGAAAGTTGGCTAAACATTCCCTCTCTTATATCCATCTATTCACATGAGATTATTCACCCAGGGTGGCATTGGCCTTGAAGAGAATATGTTATTGCATTAAGACTATAGTTACAGAAATAAAAATTAAAAACAATTGTTTTAGCACCTTTGATTGAGTATTTCCTGTTTCTTGATCTTATACTCTTTCAAGACACAGCTTACTGAACTTGCCTTTCTAGTCAACTCACTAGGATTAAAGAGAGAGGCATTTTCTCCCAGCCACAACCAGTACCTATCTAAAGGAATTAAATGACAAGAGCATAAACAAATAGGCCATGCATAGATGTTTACATAATCTTAATGGTCTCTCTTGGAAATCTTGTGCTGAAGATTTTATTGGAGGATCAATATAAACCAAGATTGGCTGCAGCTATCATTCTACCTAATCCACAGCTATATAATATAAATGAGAACTTTAAAAAAAATCTCCCAAAGAGGCAGGAGGGGCTAGGGGAATTTTCTAGTTTAGTTATCTCAACTTAATTTAAGATTGAAATAGCAAATTGAATGTTGGTAATTTGGCAGGCAAGCAAAGTGGTAGATAATAAAATGATACTTTTAATAAGCAGATGTGCAATGTTAATAGAGAGGTTATGTCATTATTTCAGATTCCATTTTCATACTGGTCATATGTTTATTGGAATAAACTGTCATCAAAGTTATCATCAGACCCAGAAGAATTATTTTTTTAATGCAACTATTTCCAAGTTGTCAAATATTGAATGTGACTGTGAATTAATTTAGCCAGAAAGTTAAGAAGAGAAAAAAGAATTAGAAGTAATTTACTTTAGGAATAATTCATGTTTGCCTTTTAAATAATCCATCAATTAACCATATCTTCATAGTCAATATCTTCCATTTACTTAGTTAAAATGTTTACTTTGCTTATATTCATGTGAAAAGGGAGATCTGAAGGTCAAAAATATTCACAATATGTTATGTTTTAAAGTAAGTTTCACAACATCAAAGAGAAATGGGAAACAATGTAAATTGTAGTGTAACTTGCTACAAAATATTTTTCTTGGAGCATCCAAGTTAAGTATGTTGAGGATGAATAGACCTGGAAGACTGAAGGAAAGAAAAAAGATCTAAATTATGTTGATTTTATTTTGTCATACACTTTATGTGATGCAACACATACTAAGGAATGGCTTCAATATATCTAGTAGTGTAATATCATATACCAAGTAGAGTAAAGCATAATTGATTGGTGAACAATGTTTACAAAATTTTCCTCAATACTAATTTAGAGATAGGATAGCTAAATTGCAGCATATATCAGAAGCTGATGTTGAGAGCTTCAGTGTGTTTGTCTCTCTTACTCATAATCTAGAGTACAATTTCAAACAAATTCAATATTATCTTTAGATGTATAAATTAGATTTAATGATGATAATACTAGTAAGTATTAAAAGTCAGAAATCAGAACACAATTTCATCTTAATAAAAACATAAACACAATATGAAGAATTAGTTATAATCATTTACATATACATATAATCATCTTTTCTCTGAATTGGTATGATACCTTTTTGTGAGAAGATATCTTGTAGTTCTTTATTATAGTTATATTGTGTAAATCAAGGAAATTTTCATTTACTTATAGTTGAATCTTAAATAATGTTTTAACTTCACTAAGACATAAATATTTTAAATTTTTGGCTCATATGTAATGAATTAACTTCAAGGAGGTAATATAATGTTCTGGTGAGTATGTTCAGTAGGTAATGATAATGTTCAGTTTGGGGACAATATTGAACAAATGTGACAAATAGAAAGTCTGGTGGCCCATTTTTAGAATACAGTATTTAGCCTTAGTTGAAGCCACTTAATTATAGTCTTTCCTTTTTGCTCTCTGTCCCCCAATTTTACAATTAGCCAATAGCTTAGGTTGTACCCCTGAGTCCTCCAATCAGGGTGAAAAGCACCACTTCCTTAGATATATAAACAGGAAGACTGCCCACACAGATGCACTGAATAGCCAGGTTCTGATAGTATGCCCTTCTGGCAGAGGGTAAAGTTTTGCAAAAATGGTGGAGTAGAGAAGGTTTCTTTCCAAACTGCTCCAGGGTGTAGGGCCAGGAAAAAGTACAAACAGTTTCTCTTTAAGGTAAGAAAAAGAGAGAAAGAGAGAGAGAGAGAGAGAGAGAGAGAGAGAGAGAGAGAGAGAGAGAGAGAGAGAGAGAGAGAAGAAAGAGAGAGAGAGAGAAAGAAAGAAAGAAAGAAAGAAAGAAAGAAAGAAAGAAAGAAAGAAAGAAAGAAAGAAAGAAATCCTACTGGGGTTTAATATTTAACTCTCAGAATGGCCTAGGGACTCAGACAATTATATAGAATAAAAAAGGAATAGAAAAAAAGAAAAAAAAAACACCAATGGGACCAATGGCTGCTGATATGGATTCAACGTGTGGGCAGGTCAGAGAAAGAGATTTAGAGAGCTTGCATTTTGGGTGGCACCAAGGTGCATCTTGAAGCAAAGAAGATGATGATCTGGAACATTGATGAGCTAAACAAGTAGGTGAGGACATTCTGTTTTTGTATGAGAGGGATGCTACGTGTTCCCTGGGGACACGTGGACAGCAGGGTCAACTGTCATCTTCTTCTACAGTGCTACAGCAGCCCACATGGGTGGTTACAAACCCAGGCACCAGAGCTATGTAATTTCAGCTGGGTCCAAAAACATACCTGGCAGAGGCCTGCTATGTGACCCAGAGTGTAACTAGAAAACCAGGCGAAATTCAGGTGTGAAAAGTATTGCACGCAGGAGAATTTAAGACACTCAGACTGGAGAGATACTCAATGTCTTTCACAGTTCACAGAACCAGCTGGGGATGACTAGGGACTTGGGGGTTGGGGGCATTTAATGTGCACTTTGGGACTAAGTCCAGGTGGCTGAGATGTGGAAATGATGGGAGGTTGGGTGAGGGGCACAGGATTGGCTCCTTTGCCTCTGGAGCGGAACCCAGGGGAGATTAAAGCAATACAAATGTCCAGTGTGAACCGCAAGCAGCCAGGCTCTGGAGGTGTGTTGATTTAAAAGCTTCACCAAATATCATTCCACAAAGCACAGGGGTCTAGATTAACCCAAACCCTACCTCTAGGAGCTCCACCCCTGGAAACCCCTTTCAAAGAACTCTAGAGTGACCACTCCCTGTGAGTGAAGTAGCCAACACCCTCCAACTGGGCAATCTGAGTACCTCTACAAAATGAAGGAATTGGGAGTGCCCCACTACTATTCTTTGGTGCAATACATACCTCAAGAAAGAAAAAACAGAATGAGACAATTGGGAACAACCAACATATAATATTATAGACATTTTTTTTTTGACCGTCACAATGGATCAAGAATCTTCCATCAAGAATCTTTTTTTTTTAAACTGTTGTGTGCTGAATGGTCCATGGACACGTGTGTGTGTGTGTGTGTGTGTGTGTGTGTGTGTGTGTATTTCTTTCTCACTCTTCTTATTTCTAGAAGTCTTGAAGGTACTTATTGTCTTGACTCTGTCTTTTGAGGACTAAGGTTTTTGATTAGTATATATTGGTTTTGTTTTCTATTGTATTTGTTGTCTTATATTTCTACTGTCTATATCCCTTGAGTCTCTTCCTCTTTTTTTAAATTTCCTTTACAATTCTTTTATTTGTTTGGATTATTTATACTTTACAGCAGAATGCATTTCAGCTCATTGTACACAAATAGAACACAACTTTTCATTTCTCTGGTTGTACATGATGTAGAGTCACATTATATGTGCATCATACATGTACCTAGGGTAATGATGTTCCTCTCATTTGGCCTTTGGTTTTTGGGGATTGGCTTACTTCACTTAACATGATATTCTCCAGCTTCATCCATTTACTTGCAAATGCCATAATTTTATTCTCTTTTAATGCTGAATAATATTCAATTGTGTATGTATACCACACTTTCTTTATCCATTCGTTTGTTGAAGGAAATTTACATTGGCTCCACAGTTCAGTTATAGTGAATTGACCTGCTATGAACATTTATGTAGATGTGTCACTTTAGTATGCTGATTTTAAGTCTTTTGCCTATAGACCCAGGAGTGGGATAACTGGGTCAAATAATGGTTTCCCTCTTTTCTTTCATGAACAGCAAAATTCAATTTTTTTCTCTTTCACTTTTTCTTTAACCTTTTATTACCATTCTCTCTCATTCTTTCTCTCAATTATTATACTCTACATCTCCTCTGCATTCTTCCTCTATACCTTTTTGAAATAGCAAACCCTTTTATATCCACAATATCTCTACTGTTGGAACTGCCTACATACAATTTCTGTTTATAGGGCCAATTAACATTGTAGATGACAAAAAAAGGAACTATGTAATTAGATCAATATACTTTTTTTCTCAGCAATAGAGAGATCATTTTATAAAATATACCAGATTAGGTCACAAAGCTACACTAAGCAAATACAAAAAAAATGAACATAATACCTTATATTTATCAGAACATAATAAAATGAAATTAGAAGTCAACAAAATAATAAAAAGTAGAAGCTACTCTAACACCTGTAGACTAAATAATATCCTACTGAATAATCAATTGATAGAAGAAGAAATTTGGGATGAATGGAAAAAAATGTAGTGGAAATGAGAATAGCTAGACAACCTATGGAAATCTTTGGGACACTCTGAAGGCAGTTCAAATAGAAAAGCTAATACCACTGAGCACATTTATTAAAAGACTAGAAAGTCACCAAATAAATAAACTAACATTACATCTCAAAGCCCTGGAAATAGAAGAACAAATCAACACTAAAAACAGTAGAATACAGGAAATAATTAAAATCAGAGACAACATCAATGAAATTGAAACGATAACAACAAACAAAAAAATTAAAAATCAATGAAACAAAAGTTGGTTCTTTGAAAAAAATTAATAAATTTGGAAAACTATTAGCCCTGCTGACCAAGAAAAAGAGGGGAAAAGACTCAATATTTTAAAATTCATGATGAAAAAGGAATAATCACCATGTAGCCTATAAAAATACAGATATAATGAGAAACTATTTTGAAAACATATACTCCAATAAAATAGAACATCTTGAAGTCATCAACAAATTTCCACAGACATGACCAACTCACATTGAACCATGCAGACATAAAAAACTTAAACAGATCAATTTTAAACAAGGCAATTGAGGATGCCATCAAAATCCTACCAAAAAAAGAAAATCCCATAAACAGATGTATTCTCAGCTGAATTTTACCAGATCTTCAAAGAAGAACTAACAACAATCTCCCTCAAATTATTCCATGAAATAGAAAAGAAGGGAACCCTTCCAAACTCATTTGACAAAGCTAGTATCACTCTGATTCCAAAACCAGACAAAGACATATCAAGGAAACAAAACTTTAGGCCAATATCACTGATAAATATATATCCAAAAGTTCTGAATGAAACACTAGCAAATCACATACAAAAACACATTAAAAAGATGATCAAGTGGGGTTCATCCTAGGGATGCAAAGTTGGTGCAACATACAGAAATCAATAAATGTAATTCTTTACATCAGTAGACTTACAGACAAGTATCATATGATTTTCTCAATAGATGCAGAAAAAGCATTTGACAAAATACAGCATCCATTCATGTTCAAAACATGAGAAAAGGGCTGAGGTTGTGGCTCAGAGTTAGAGCACTTGCTTAGCATGTGTGATGCACTGAGTTTGATCCTCAGCACCACATAAAAATAAAATAAAGGTATTGTGTCCACCTATAATTAAATAAATAAACATTTTAAAATCATTAGAAAAACTAGGGATAGTAGTCACATGTCACAACATTTTAAAAGATATATATATTAAGCCAATGCCAACTTCATTCATAATGGAGAAAAATTGCAAGCATTCCCTCTAAAAGTAGAACAAGACAAGGATGCTCTCTTTCACCACTCCTATTCAACATAGTCCTTGAAACTCTAGCCAGGGCAAGTAGGCAAAAGAAAGAAATTAAAGAAATACAAATAGGAAAAGAGAGAGAGAGAGAGAGAGAGAGAGAGAGAGAGAGAGAGAGAGAGAGATATAGCCAATGACATGATTCTATATTTAGAAGACCCAAAAACTCCACCAGAAAACTTTCAGAAAAAAATCAGCAAAGTAGCAGGATATAAAATCAACATACATAAATCAATTGCATTTCTATACACCAATGATGAAAGAGCTTAAACAGAAATTACAAAAACTATCTCATTCATAATAGTCTCAAAAAAAAAAAGACCTGGGACTCTATTAAACAAAAGAGGTGGAAGACCTCTACAATAAAAACTACAGAATACTAAAGAAAGAAATTGAAGCAGAGCATGGAGGATGGTAAGATCTCCCATATTCTTTGATAGGCAGATTTGATATTCTCAAAATGGCCATACTACCAAAAGTGCTATGCAGACTTAATGCAATTCCTATGGAAATTCCAATGGAATTCTTCATAGAAATAGAAAAAGCAGTCGTGAAATTCATTTGGAAAAATAACAGATACAGAACAGCCAAAGCAATCCCTTAGCAGGAAAAATGAAGCAGGAGGCATTGATACAAGAACTTAAATTATACTATAGAGGTATAGTAACAAATACAGCATGGTGTTGGTACCAAAATACATATGAAGACAAAAGGACGAGAATAGAAGACAGAGACAAACCCACATAAATACAGTTATCTCATATTGGACAAAAGTACCATAAACATTCATTGGAGAATAGATAGCCTCCTCAATAATTGGTGCTGAAAAAACTACTAATCCATATGTAGCAGAATAAAATTTAACCCTTATCTCTCACCCTGAACAAATCTCAACTCAAAGTGAATTCAAGACCTAATCATCCAGATATCCTACATCTCCTAGAAGAAAAACTAGACCCAACACTCCATCATGTCAGCTTAGGAACCGACTTCCTCAAAAAGACTCCTAAAAACACAAGAAAGAAAATCAATGGGATGATATCAAACTAAAAATTTCTTCACAGCAAAGGAAAAAAATAAAATCAAGAAGAGAGAGCCTACATAATGAGAAAAAGCCTTTGTCACCTGTGCCCCAGAGGATTGATCTCTAGGATATATAAAGAACTCAAAA